>NW_026988414.1:76940000-77540000 GCF_030222135.1 Aotus nancymaae
AGTGGGTCTCAACCTCAGACCTCCTGCTTCTTCCCCATGGCCTTCCTGTGGCCCCTGAGCCATCTGTGAAATGAGGGTGGTAGTATCCTCTTCGGCGCACTGCTGAGAGGTCAGAGAGAATGGATGCAAAGTGCTGAACACAAAACCCCAGCACTGGGAGGTGCTCCCTCAATGCCACCTTGAATCCCAGTCCAGAATGCAATGCATGAGAAATTTGATTTTAAATTTCGATCTTAAATGCAGCACTTGAGTTTCTGCAGCCAAGACCCCTTTCCTGGGCCTTCAGGTGTGGCTTAGCCCTCTGGTCCTATGTGAAGTCAGGGGCTTGGCGGGGAGGGGGACACCTGTCCTCTGTCATCCTTCCATCTTGGTTGCCACCGAGACATCCATCTTTTCTCTCCATTGTTTCTGTTTTGTTGCAGGCTGGGATCACCCCAGACACACCACACTGTGGCTGGGGGTGGCAGGAAATGCTTTGTGAGAGGGTCGGGGTCCCTTTGCCTCCTGCCTTCCTCCCTCCCTCCCTCCACTCTACTACATCCTCCCCGACAGCAGTGAAGTTTAGAGCTGCTGCTGGCTGAAATGAGGGGGGAAGGCAGGGAGGAGAAAACCTAAGTTAATATCTCAAAACTTGCTTCCATCCCAGTGACCTGCATGTCTGAATATAAATGTTTTTCTGAGCCATCCTTCTGCCCTAGCACAGAAGCAAGGCCATGGGAGAGAGGGAAGACATTTAGGAAGAGATAAGTTCACAGTGGGGAGGGAGAGATGAGGGAGTTCTCAGAGGCTGTCTGGATGGTGTAGTTCCCATTCCCCTCTGGGGACACGTGTATGATCCCCTTCCTAATTACTTTGCATGCTTTAAAGCCAATTAGCTGAGAGCACTAATGGGATTTCACAGAGGGGCTCCCTGGCCATATGGCTCAGAGCCTCCCTGGGTGCACCGGGGATTGCATTTGGGAAGCTCAGGGTGTGACAGATGGATTTGGTGACATTCAGGAAATTATGCAGACCTGATCAGTCCTGGACCTAAGGCCCTGATTCATGGCAGGTGTTGGGAAGGCAGGGGCTGGGAAGGGAGGAGAAATGTGAATTAGTGATCACAGGAGTGTGCTCCACCAGCCTGCTTCAGAACTCAAGGGCCCTTTAAATATAGCAGAGCACAGATGGGTTTCCCAAGGGTTCTCCCACCCCGGGGCTGCCTTGTGCGGGGAGGTGGAGGAGGAACCTTGCTGGACTCTATGAGAATGTGCAGAGTGGAACCTGCTCTGTCGCTTGCTTGGGCAAATCACTTCTCCTTTCTGAGCCTCAGGTTCCTGTCTGTGAAACAGGATAAACCACCTCTCCTAACAGTGTGGATTCAATGAGATCATGGGTGGAAATTTACCTTGGCTGTACCTGATACACATAAATGTTGAATATAGCTAGCCACTGTCCTCACTGCCCTGGGCCAAATGAAAAGCATGCTGAAATAGAGACCGCAGCATGGGGCAGTGGTGGGAGGAAGAAAACAGTCACCCACCCTTGAACCTACACCCCCAGGGAGGTGCCTACAGGAGGAGGCATTGAAACAGGAGCCTGGAAAATGAGAAGGACTTTGTTAAACATGTGCTCTCAATGAAGAGACACCCCCCCTGCCACCAAGCAGGCTTTGTGGGAGCAACATGGCTGTTTATTCACCCGGGTGTAGGTGGGCTGAGTTGGAAAAGAGTCAGCGGAGGGTGGTGGGATAGGAGTTGATTTTATAGGTTTGGGGCAGGCAGTGGAAAGTTACAGAAGTTACAGTTCAGGGCGGTTTTGGCAAGCTGGGATGGGGTCGTAGAGTCTGGAGTCACGAGGTTGACCAAGGTTGGTTACAAAGTCCAGTTGCCTTATCAGTTGAGGTGGGAATAAGGAACAATAGAAGAATGGCTCAAAGTTAATTACATGCTGCAGGGGTTGATCATTTCTTCTCCTCTTGTGGTTTTCCAATTACTTCAGGCTTTCTAGTTCCAGGAACTCATCTGGAGTGTACGTGCAGGTCACAGAGGTTACCGTGGCACAGTAAGTCAGCCTAAAAGACCTTACAGACTTCAGAAGGAAGAGAAAGGGAGAAGGCAGGCCCCTTGTCTAGAGCAGCACAAGCAAAGGCTCTGAGACAGGAAAGCATCCCCTGGCTCTGAGAATGAGGCTCCTTATGCACCAGAAATGAGAATAGAATGACAAGTGGTGGGTCTTGGGTGTTCCGTGAAGAACACAGAGTTTATTTTGTAGACCGTGGGGAGCCCTGAAAATTTTTGAGGAGGTAAATAGCGGGATATGACCTGTGTATTGGAAGCACAGGTTTGGTGACACCATGAGAGGATTGGAGGGGGCAAGACTGGAGCAGAAAGGCCAGTTCAGGCGAGAGGGGATGGGAACAGCTGGGAGTCAAGAGATGTGTGGATGTTGAGATGATGGACTCAAGGGGTCTTGGTAAATAAGGGCCGTGCAGATGGGGTGGGGGTCCAGCATGATGCCCAAGCAGCTTGTTAGGAAATCTTGGGGGTTGAAGGGGCTGTTACAGAGATTGGAGTCAGGATTGGGGGAGCAGCAGGCATGAGTGAGGTGATAAGTTTGTGTTTGGACACAGTGAGTTGGAGGAGGCTGTGGACCATTCAGGCCATTACCAGCAGCTGTGTGGGACTCAATCCCAGGGATCTGTTGGGGTTATTTGCTTGGGGTTCCATTCTCCCCAAGATCGAGGCACTGTTGAATGGACATCCCACACCTGAGTGTTGGTCGTGGAGGCTCTGGGCAGCCCAGGCTGAATGCTGTGTGACCTGGCTTCATTGTCTCCCTCACCTCCCATGCTGTGTGCCCCAGTGGGCCTAGGACAGGGGTTCTCTGATGTGTGGGGCTCGGCTCTTACACCTCCTCTGTCCCACCCCGAGGTCAGTTTCCCTCTTCGTGGGCATCATGGCTCTGCTTCCCCCAGACTTTGTTTTTTTTTTTTTTCTGAGACAGAGTCTCACTCTGTAGCCCAGGCTAGAGTGCCGTGGTGGGATCTCCACTCACTGCAACCTCCACCTTCTGGATTTAAGTGATTTCCATGTCTCTACCTCCCACATAGCTGCAATTGCAGGCAGGCACCACCAAACCCAGCTAAGTTTTGTATTTTTAGTAGAGATAGGATTTCACCATGTTGGCCAGGCTGGTCTCAAACTTCTGGCCTCAAGTGACCTGCCTGCCTCAGCCTCCCAAAGTGCTGGGATTACAGGTGCAGCCTGGCCAGCTCCCCCAGAGTTTGTATCCTTACCTTGTCAACATCTCTGTGTCAGCTGCAGAGAACATCCCTCAGGATGGCTACCTACAGCTTGCCTCTCCACACACTCTGATTAAAAAAAAAAAAAAAAAAGAAAAGAGGCCAGGCACCATGGTTCATGCCTGTAATCCCAGCACTTTGGGAGGCCAGGGAGGTCTGATTACCTGAGGTCAGGAGTTTGAGACCAGCCTGGTCAATGTGGTGAAACCAGATCTCTACTAAAAATACAAAATTAGCTGGGTGTGGTGACAGGTGCCTGTAATCCCAGCTACTCAGGAGGCTGAGGCAGAAGAATGACTTGAACCCAGGAGGCGGAGGTTGCAGTGAGCCGAGATTGCACCATTGCACTCCAGCCTGGGTGACAAAAGTGAAACTCTGTCTAAAAAAAAGAAAAAGAGATAAATTTAATCTCCCCTATTGGACTCAATGATTAAAAATTGAATTGGATTTTTGACTCTCATGCTCCCTGGCTTGAGTGAGCTGTGCAGAGGCAGTGGAAGCAGCATTGGCAGCCTTCAGACAGCTCACAAGGCCGGGCAAGGGGATGTATTTAGGCTTTCCCAGGTATTACCAGGAGAAGCAAGGTCCTCTCCGGGAAAAGGCAAACGTCAGCATTTGCAACCTGGGATTTCATTGAAAAGAATATCTGGGAAAATACCACTAACTGAACAACTGATTCAGAGAATGATTAGATGTTCTAACCCCATACACACTTATTCACTCCTTAGATTTTATAATCCTCAGTCGATGAGGATCATTCATTCAATAAGCTCTTACTGAGCATCTTCTGTGTCAAACGTTGTGCCAGGCTTTGGGGACACAGATGTGAAGACAAGATTGCACATGGAGGAGCCTGGACTTTGGGGTATCACAGGGCACAGAGTGTAATCTCATCCCTTTATCATCTGTGCCAAGCCAATCATGGAATGGCATGCTGCCAGCCTCAATGATAGCTTCTGCAGTGGGAACTTGACCTTAAGTGTTCTAATCACAGAAAAACCCAGGCTTTTGTCCCATGACAAAGGAAGAAGAGCTTTCTTCTGGATACTGTAGAAGGTAGATGTGATACCTGGCACAGCTGCAGTCATTTTATGACTATGAGGAAGGCTGGAGGACAGAAAAGGAAGCAATTACAGAGAAGAGTGAAGAGCCCTGATCCAATTCTGCCTACACATGGTGGGCTGCCAGACTCTACAGTTTGACCAGCCTCCACATTCCTTTTAAATAAGAGGAAGTGATTTAAATAAATCAATCTGTAGCCAGGAGCTCTAACTGAAATGGGCATGTATTATGTGCCTGCCATTTACATGACAAATTTAATTGAGTCCTCACAACAGCTTTTTAATGTAGAGATTGACAGCCTCATCTTACAGACAAAAATGTCACACCTGGTGGTGAAATGACTTTCTGAGGTTGCCCCATTACATAAGTAAGGGATTTGGGTTCTAGAAGTTTGACTTCAACACCTGTTTGCTGCAATACGAGGTTGCTTACTGTGTTAGCATGGGAAACTTCATCAAATTCTTCTCTCTTTGGAATCTTTCCGGGATTGCTTTTTCTGTTTTTGTTTTTGGAACTGGAGAATGGATCAAGTTGCATCGCTGGGCTGATGAGGGCATGTGGGGCATAGGGCGTGTGATGGGTGATGTAGCCCCTCCAGGCCCTCGCATAGAGTTTGAGGAAGTCTTAAGGAGGTGTGGAATTGCGGAGGCAGGACCACAATTAGCTGGATCTGAAGAGGCAGGAGACCCAGCTGCCATCTGATCTCTAAGTAGAAGAAGAGAAATCAGAGCCTTAAGGAAAAAACATCTGTACCTTGTTCTGCAGACAGACTTCCTGCTATGATGCACCATTTCCTTATTTTTACATGCAGAGCAGTCTTGACGTTTATGTAGATTGATTCCAACTTGATATTTTGACCAAAGCAGCTATTAACTCCGTCCCTCCTGTCCTGGGGGAAAAACAGCTTGTGGGGCCTGACCCACAAGTGACCCCATCAGGCTGTTCTGGCCCTTTTCTGGTTTAGTCTCTGGCTGAGAATGGATGGCTTCTCCATGACCCTGAGGAGGTACAGCCAACAGGAAGCACAGTCGCTGTCTCCTGGGCTCATTTTTCACCCTGGCTGGTTTTGCTGGAGATGCCATCAAAGCTAAATCTCAATTTTGGGGGCAGGAGGGGCAGCCAGTGGCAGTCATCTGCACCTGAACTGTTAGATAAAATCTTCAGGCAGCCTTTGGAAGACGAACTCAAGATTTAAAAGGGAAGAGCTTTATTGTGTTGACAATTGCTTTACGATTCACTTAGTAACACGCCTTCCCTTCGGACAGAGGTACGCACTTTCACTCTGCTGCTCCATCTGATCCTAGCTACAGTCCTGTAAGGGGACAAGCGTGTGTCAGGATCTCTTTTCACTCCGAGGATATTGAAGCCCAGACAGGCCAAGCCAGTTGCCTACTTACACAGCTGTTCAGTGGTCAAGTCACTGATTTTAGCCTCTGACAGTCCAGTGCCCTTTCTACTACACTGCACTGTCTTTCATGCAGACTTAGAGGGAAACAAAGAATCTGCTAAACTTAAAATTTAACAACCCACACCACCTGTCTCTTCCACTCTCAGCAGAGATGAAGGCATCCTCCCCGTACCACCTTGCCCTCGAGGGATGCCTCCATCTATCCTCAGGCTGATCACTCTGTGCTCCAGTGCACCATCTCCCATAGGACTTTGATCTGCTCAAGGGAGGGTGGTAATGGAGTCGCATCTGGGCAGCGTGTGTGGAGCACCACTGATATTTGGGAGTCCCTTTGGGACAGGGTAATATTTTATTTTACAGACATTTAAATGGGTCTGCCAGGCGTTTAGCATTCCTGGACCCCGGCCACTAAACTCCAGCAGTGCCTCCTCATTCTTATAAAACCCTCCTCCCCTCAGAAAAGCCCCACACACTTCCAGATCTCCCAGGGTGGAGGGAACACAGTGGAGTAGAAATGGGCAGTACCACGCGTGGCTGAGAACCCAGGTTTTGGAATGAGATGGCTGAGGTTTCGAACCTTGTCTCTGCTCTGTCTAGCAGGGTGCCCTTGGAGGTCTGGCTTCCTGATTCAGAATATTTACCCCAGAGAGTAATCAGGAAGATGAAATGAGCTAATGGACCCAAAGGGCGAAGCTCCGTGCCAACATAAGATGTTTTGAATAAGTAACTAATAAAAATAACAACGGAAGTCCTGTCCTAGTAAGAGTTGGCCCTGCTGTGTTTACAGTAGGTGCTCAGTAAATGTGACTTCCTTCTTCTGCATTCTCAGCATCTACCTCAACAACCACATTTATAAAAATAAGCATTTTTTGGCTACTTTTTATACATAAGGCATTTGCAAAGAATTTGACACATTGCCCCATTTATTCCCACAATGGTACTGTGAGGTGGTTATATTATTATTTTTTTTTTTTTAGAAAGAAAAGAAGAAAGAAAGAAAGAGAGAAAGAAAGAAAAAAAAAAGGAAAATGAAAGAGTGAAAAAAAGAGGAAGAGAAAGAGGGAGAGAGAATGGGAGTATTGTTTTATTACCCAGGCTAGAATGCAGTCTAAAAATGGGTATTAAAAACCTCTTTTATGCCAATAATTGTGCTTAACAATGGAGACAGGAAGGAATAAGGGAGGAAAATAACAAACAAGCAGCCAACCAATATTTCATCTAAACCTATGAAATGCTATGCGATTGCTGAGGAGTGATTTACTTCTCGGGCCATGCTGCTGCGCCTCTTCCTGGCTGTGGAGACGGGCAGGCAATACCCCTACTTGGTATATGTGCTTGTGGTTGCCTTCTGCCTGGAGCTCAAGGATGGGAAAGGTGTGTTTGCAGTGGATGGGGAATTGATGGTCAGCGAGGCCGTGCAGGGCCAGGTGCACCCATACTACTTCTGGATGGTCAGCGGTTGTATGGAGCCTCCGGCCAGCCATAAGTCCCAGCAGATGCCACCTCCAGAAGAGCCCTTATGACCCCTGGGCCATGCTGTGCCTTAGTGTCTACTGGCAGGACCCTTCCTCCTTCCCCAGGGCTGCAGGGCCTGGCCACAGCTCCTGCAGGGTGGAGGAGACTCCTCTGGAGAAGGGGGAGAAGGTGCAGGCTATGCTTTGGGAGGACAGGCCAGAACAAGGTCCTGGGTCAGGAGCCCAGCTGGCTGGGCCCAGTTGCCTGTGTAAGGCCCTCCAATTTGCTCTGAGACCCCCACTCCAGGAACCAAATTCAAATAAAATGACATCCCCAGCAAAAAATAAAAAATAAATTAATTAATTGAAAAAGAGGAAGAGAGAGCAAAGGGGCAGGTGCCACACACTTTACAACAACCAGATCTCATAAGGACTCTATCATGAGAGCAGCAAGTGGATCCAGTTACCAGCCCCGAGGCCCCTTCTCCCACACTGGGAATTACAATTCGACATGAGATTTGGGTGGGGACGCAGAGCAAAGCCATATCATCCCACCCTGGCCCCTCCCAAATCTCACGTCCTTCTCACCTTTCAAAACACAATCATCCCTTCTCAACAGTCCCCCAAAGCCTTTTGAGTTAATTCCAACATTAACTAAAAAGTCCAAGTTCAAAGTTTCATCTGAGACAAGGCAAGTTCCTTCAACCTATGACCCTGTAAAATAAAAAACAAGTCAGTTACTTCCAAGATACAATAGGGGTACAGGCATTGGGTAAATACTCTTTTTCCAAAAGGGAGAAATTGGCCAAAACAAAGGGGCTGCAGGCCCCACACAAGTCTGAAACTCAGCGGAGCAGTCATTAAATCTTTGGAGTCTCACACTGTCACTGGGGCTGGAGTGCAGTGGTGCAATCTCAGCTCTCTGCAACCTCTGCCTCCTGGGTTTAAGCAATTCTCCTCCCTCAGCCTCCCAAGTAGCTGGGATTACCACCACCATGCCCATCTAATTTTTTTTTTCAGTAGAGATGGGGTTTCACTATGTTGGCCAGGTTGGTCTCAAACTCCTGACCTCATGATCCTCCTGCCTCAGCCTCCAAAAGTGTTGGGGTTACAGGCTTCAGCCACCACACCCAGCCCAGTCATTAAACATTAAAGCCCCAAAATAAGCTCCTTTGACTTCCTGTCTCACATCCAAGACATGCTGATACAATGGGGGGAGCTCCCAAGGCCTTGGGCAGTTCTGCCCCCATGGCTCTGCAGGGTACAGCCCCCTTGGCTGCTTGTGGGTGCTGGCATTGAGTGCCTGTGGCTTCTGGGTGCACAGCACAAGCTGTCAGTGGATCTATCATTCTGGGGTTGGCCCTCTTCTCACAGCCCCATGAGAGAGTGCCCCAGTGGGGAATATGGACCGGGGCTTGTACGTCACATTTCCTCTCTGCACTGCCCTAGTAGAGATTCTCCATAAGGGCTTTATCCCTGATGAACATCCAGGCATTCCCATATATCCTCAGAAATCTAGGTGCAGGCTCCCAAGCCTAAACCAGAGGTGTGCCCTGTGCACACCTGCAGACTTCACACCATGTGGAAGCCTTGGTGGCTTCCAGCTTGCACCCTCTGATGCAGTGGCCTGAGATGTAGCTAGATCCCTTTTAGTCACAGCTGGTGCTGGAGTGGCTGGGTCGCAGGGAGTCATGTCCTGAGGCTGCACAGAGCAGCAAGACCCTGGGTCTGACTTATGAAGCCACTTTTCCCTCCTAGACCTCCAGGCTTGTGCTGGGAGGGGCTGCCAAAAGGGGTCTCTGAAATACCTTGGAGGCATTTCCCTTATTGTCTTGGCTATTAAGCCTTGAATTTCTCTCCAGAAAATGGGTTTTTCTTTTCTACCACATTATCAGGCTGCAAATTTTCTAAACCTTCATGCTCTGCTTCCCTTTAAATAGAAGTTCCAGTTTCCGGTAATTTCTTTGCTCATGTATATGAGCGTATGCTGTTAGAAGCAGGCAGGCCAAATCTTGACCACTTTGCTGCTTAAAAATTTCTTCTGCCAGAAACCCTAAATCAAGTTCAATATTCAACAGATCCCTAGAGCAGGGACACAACGCCACTAATCTCTTTGTTAAAGCATAGCAAGGGTGACGTTTACTCCAGTTCCTAATAAGTTCCTCATCTCCATCTGAGACTTCATCAGCCTGAACTTCATTGTCTATATCACTATCAGCATTTTGGTCATAACCCTTCAACAAATCTTTAGGAAGTTCCAAACTTTCCCTTTTCTTCCTGTCTTCTTCTGAGGCCTCCAAACTGTTTCAACCTCTGCTTGTTACCCACTTCCAAAGTCACTTCCACATTTTCAGATATCTTTATAGCAATGCCCCACTCCAAGCACCAAAATCTGTATTAGTCAGGGTTCTCTAGAAGTACAGAAATAATAGGATGTATGTATATATGAAATGGAGTTTATTAGGGAGAATTCGCTCACATGATCACAAGCCAAAGTCCCACAACAGGTCATCTGCAAGCTGAGGAAGAAAGAAGCTAGTAGTGGCTCAGTCTGATTCCAAAAGTGTCAAAAGCAGGGAAGCCCACAGTACAGTCTTTAGCCTGTGGCCAAAGGCCTGAGAGCCCCTGGCAAACCACTGATGTAAGTTCAAGAACGCAAAGTCAAAGAATTGGAGTCCAACGTGCAAGGGCAGGAAGAACAAAAGGAAGCCTCCAGCACTGGAGAAAGACGAAAGCCAGAAGACTCAGCAAGCCAGCTTGTCCACCCTTCTTCCGCCTGCTTTGTTCTAGCCATGCTGCCAGCCAGTAGGATGGTGCCCACCTACACTGATGGTGGGTCTTCCTCTCCCAGTCCACTGACTCAAATGTCAACGTCCTCTGGCAACACCCTCACAGACACTCCCAGAAACAATACTTTCCCAGCTACCGAGGTGTCCTTCAATCCAATCAAGTTGACACCTAATATTAAGCATCACAGTACCTATGGTGTGCTAGGTGGTGTAAGGTTACAGAGCCAAACAGACAAGGTTCCTGCCCTGAAGGAACTTCCAGTTTAGTTGATTGGAACTATAATGAAAGTTGATTATAAAAAATGTCCAAGGTAAGTCACATAGAGGGCCAGTATGGATGAGAGTGGGGGAGGCGGTGACAGAGAAGAGAGAAATAATCTTCTTTCTGGATTTAAGGAAGATCCTTGAAGGATAGATAATTTGCTGTGTCAGTCAGCTCAGGCTGCCATAACAAAATACCATAGGCTGGGTGGCTGAAACAACAGAAATTTGTTTTCTCTCAGTTCTGAAAGCTAGAAAGTCCAGATAAAGATGCCCGCAGGTGGCCTTGGGTTGCAGGAGGCAGTCTTCTCATTTTGTGCTCACATGACCTTTCCTTGGTACATGGAACTTCTTATGAGGATGCTAATCCTATCAGATTGGGAGTCCACCCTTATGACCTGACTTTATTTTTATTTTTTGAGATGGAGTCTCGCTCCATTGCCAGGCTGGAGTGCGGTGGCGCGATCTCGGCTCACTGCAACCTCTGCCTCCTGAGTTCAAGTGATTCTTCTCCCTCAACCTCCCAAGTAGCTGGAACACAGGTACATGCCACCACACCCAGCTAATTTTGTATTTTTAGTAGAGAGGGGGTTTCAGCATGTTGGCCAGGGTGGTCTTCATCTCTTGACCTCGTGATCATGTCTTCCCACCTCGGTCTCCCAAAGTGCTGGGATTACAGGCATGTGCCACTGCGCCCGGCTCCTGACTTATTTTTTTAATTTTTAATTTTTGTGGGTACACAGTAGGTACATATACTTATGGGTTATATGAGATATTTTGATACAGGCATGCTATGCATAATAATTACATCTGGTAAATGGGGTATCCATCACCTCAAACATTTATTCTTTGTAATATAATCCAATTACATTCTTTTAGTTATTTTAAGATCAGTAAATTATTACTGACTGTAGTCACTCTGTTGTGCTATTAAATACTACATCTTATTCATTCTTTCTAATTTTTTATACCATTAACAACCTCCACATCCTTACTATCTCGCCATTACCCTTCCCAGCCTCTGGGAACCATCCCAGAAATAAATCCATACATCTGCAGTGAACTTATGTTTGACAAAAGTGCCAAGAATACACATTGTGGAAAGGACAGTCTCTTCAATAAATGGTTCTGAGAAAATTGAATATCCATATGCAGAAGAATGAAATCAAGCCCCTATCTCTTGTCATATTAAAAAATCCAATTTTTGGCCAGGCCAAATTGGATTACAGGTTCACATCTGTAATCCCAGCACTTTGGGAGGCCGAGGCGGGTGGATCACGAGGTCAAGAGATCGAGACCATCCTGGTCAACATGGTGAAACCCCGTGTCTACTAAAAATACAAAAAATTAGCTGGGTGTGGTGGCACTTGCCTGTAGTTCCAGCTACTTGGAAGACTGAGGCAGGAGAATCGCATGAACCTGGGAGGCAGAGCGGAGGTTGCAGTGAGCCGAGATTGCACCACTGCACTCCAACCTGGGTGACAGAGCAAGACTCTGTCTCAAAAAAAAAAAAAAAATCGAATTTTCTCAGCATCATTTATTGAAGAGATTGTTGTTTCCATAGTTATAATCTTGGCATCTGTTTCTATGCCAGTACCATGTTGTTTTGACTGCTTAACTCTCTGGTATCATCTGAAGTTGGATAATATGATTACTTTAGTTTTGTTCTTTTTGTTTATGATAGCTTTGGCTATGCTGGGTCTGTTTTAGTTTCATATAAATTTTAGGATTTTTCTATTTCTGTGAAGAATGTCATTGATGTTTTGATAGAAATTGCATTGAATCTGTAGATTGCTTTGGGTAGTATGGAGATTTTAACAATATTTATTCTTACAGTCCATGAATGTGGATATATTTTCTTTTCATTTCATATGTGTTCTCTTCAATTTCTTGTATCAGTGTATAGTTTTCATTGCAGAGATCTTTTACTTCTTCTTCTTCTTTTTTTTTTTTTAATTGCATTTTAGGTTTTGGGGTACATGTGAAGAACATGCAAGGTTGTTGCACAGGTGCACACCTGGCAGTATGATTTGCTGCCTCCCTCCCCTTCACCTATATCTGGCATTTCTCCCCATGCTATCCCTCCCCAACTCCCCACCCCCCCACTATCCCCCCTCCCCCCAACAGACCCCCGTGTATAGTGCTCCCCTCCCTGTGTCCATGTGTTCTCCTTGTTCAACACCCACCTATGAGTGAGAACATGTGGTGTTTGATTTTGTGTTCTTGTGTCAGTTTGCTGAGAATGATGTTTTCCAGGTTCATCCATGTCCCTACGAAGGATGTGAACTCCTCCTTTTTAATGGCTGCATAATATTCCATGGTGTATATGTGCCACATTTTTCCTGTCCAGTCTATCATCGATGGGCATTTGGGCTGGTTCCAGGTCTTTGCTATTGTAAACTGTGCTGCTATGAACATTCGTGTGCATGTGTCCTTATAGTAGAACGATTTATAATCCTTTGGATATATGCCCAGTAATGGGATTGCTGGGTCAAATGGAATTTCTATTTCTAGGTCCTTGAGGAATCGCCACACTGTTTTCCACAGTGGTTGAACTAATTTACACTCCCACCAACAGTGTAAAAGTGTTCCTATTTCTCCACATCCTCTCCAGCATCTGTTGTCTCCAGATTTTTTAATGATCGCCATTCTAACTGGCGTGAGATGGTATCTCAATGTAGTTTTGATTTGCATTTCTCTAATGACCAGTGATGATGAGCATTTTTTCATATGTTTGTTGGCCTCATGTATGTCTTCTTTTGTAAAGTATCTGTTCATATCCTTCGCCCATTTTTGAATGGGCTTGTTTGTTTTTTTCTTGTAAATCTTTTTTAGTTCATTGTAAATTTTGGATATCAGCCCTTTGTCAGATGGGTAGGCTGCAAAAATTTTTTCCCATTCTGTTGGTTGCCGATTCACTCTATTGACTGTTTCTTTTGCCGTGCAAAAGCTGTGGAGTTTGATTAGGTCCCATTTTTCTATTTTGGCTTTTGTTGCCAATGCTTTTGGTGTTTTGGTCATAAAGTCCTTGCCTACGCCTATGTCCTGAATGGTTTTGCCTAGGTTTCCTTCTAGTGTTTTTATGGTGTTACGTCTTATGTTTAAGTCTTTAATCCATCTGGAGTCAATTTTAGTGTAAGGTGTCAGGAAGGGGTCCAGTTTCTGCTTTCTGCATATGGCTAGCCAGTTTTCCCAACACCACTTATTGAACATGGAATCCTTTCCCCATTGATTGTTTTTTTCAGGTTTGTCAAAGATCAGGTGGTTGTAGATATGTTGTGTCGCCTCCGACGTCTCTGTTCTGTTCCATTGGTCTATATCTCTGTTTTGGTACCAGTACCATGCTGTTTTGATTACTGTAGCCTTGTAGTAGAGTTTGAAGTCCGGTAGTGTGATGCCTCCTGCTTTGTTCTTTTTGCTTAGAATTGACTTGGCTATGCGGGCTCTCTTTTGGTTCCATATGAAGTTTAAGGTGATTTTTTCCAGTTCTGTGAGGAAGGTCATTGGTAGCTTGATGGGGATAGCGTTGAATCTGTAAATTACTTTGGGCAGTATGGCCATTTTCACGATATTAATTCTTCCTAACCATGAACATGGAATGTTTCTCCATCTGTTTGTGTCCTCTCTTATTTCGTTGAGCAGTGATTTGTAGTTCTCCTTGAAGAGGTCCTTTACGTTCCTTGTTAGTTGTATTCCTAGGTATTTTATTCTCTTTGTAGCAATTGTGAATGGCAGTTCGTTCTTGATTTGGCTCTCTTTAAGTCTGTTATTGCTGTATAGGAATGCTTGTGATTTTTGCACATTGATTTTGTATCCTGAGACTTTGCTGAAGTTGCTTATCAGTTTCAGGAGATTTTGGGCTGAGGTGATAGGGTCTTCTAGATATACAATCATGTCGTCTGCAAATAGAGACAATTTGACTTCCTCCTTTCCTAATTGAATACCCTTTATTTCTTTTTCTTGCCTGATTGCTCTGGCTAGAACTTCCAGTACTATATTGAATAGGAGTGGTGAGAGAGGGCATCCTTGTCTAGTGCCGGATTTCAAAGGGAATGCTTCCAGTTTCTGCCCATTCAGTATGATATTGGCTGTCGGTTTGTCATAAATAGCTTTTATTATTTTGAGATACGTTCCGTCGATACCTAGTTTATTGAGGGTTTTTAGCATAAAGGGCTGTTGAATTTTGTCGAAGGCCTTCTCTGCATCAATTGAGATAATCATGTGGTTTTTGTCTTTGGTTCTGTTTATGTGGTGAATTACATTTATAGACTTGCGTATATTGAACCAGCCTTGCATCCCCGGGATGAATCCTACTTGATCATGGTGGATAAGCTTTTTGATGTGCTGTTGTAATCGGCTTGCCAGTATTTTATTGAAGATTTTTGCATCTATGTTCATCATGGATATTGGCCTGTAGTTTTCTTTTCTTGTTGAGTCTCTGCCGGGTTTTGGTATTAGGATGATGTTGGTCTCATAAAATGATTTGGGAAGGATTCCCTCTTTTTGGATTATTTGGAATAGTTTCAGTAGGAATGGTACCAGTTCCTCTTTGTATGTCTGGTAGAATTCGGCTGTGAGACCATCTGGGCCTGGGCTTTTTTTGGGTGGTAGGCTCTTAATTGCTGCCTCGACTTCAGACCTTGTTATTGGTCTATTCAGGGTTTCGACTTCTTCCTGGTTTAGGCATGGGAGGAGACTACTGTCCAGGAATTTATCCATTTCTTCCAGGTTTTCTAATTTATGTGCATAGAGTTGTTTGTAATAATCTCTGATGATGGTTTGAATTTCTGTGGCATCTGTGGTGATATCCCCTTTATCATTTTTTATTGTATCTATTTGGTTATTCTCTCTTTTCTTTTTTATTAGTTTGGCTAGTGGTCTGTCTATTTTGTTGATCTTTTCAAAAAACCAGCTCCTGGATTTATTGATTTTTTGTAGGGTTTTTCGTGTCTCTATCTCCTTCATTTCTGCTTTGATCTTAGTTATTTCTTGTCTTCTGCTAGGTTTTGAGTTTTTTTGATCTTGCTCCTCTAGCTCTTTCAATTTTGATGATAGGGTGTCAATTTTAGTTCTCTCCTTTCTTCTCATGTGGGCACTTATTGCTATATATTTTCCTCTAGAGACTGCTTTAAATGTGTCCCAGAGATTCTGGTATGTGGTGTCTTCATTCTCGTTGGTTTCGAAGAACATCTTTATTTCTGCCTTCATTTCAGTGTTTATCCAGTCAACATTCAGGAGAAAGTTGTTCAATTTCCATGAGGATGTGCGGTTCTGGGTGGGCTTCTGAATTCTGAGTTCTAACTTGATTGCACTGTGGTCTGAGAGACTGTTTGTTATGGTTTCTGTTCTTTTGCATTTGCTGAGGAGTGATTTACTTCCAATTATGTGGTCAATTTTAGAGTAGGTGTGATGTGGTGCTGAGAAGAATGTATATTCTCTGGATTTGGGCTGGAGAGTTCTGTAAATATCTATTAGGTTTGCTTGTTCCAGGTCTGAGTTCAAGTCCTGGATATCCTTATTAATTTTCTGTCTCGTTGATCTGTCTAATATTGACAACGGTGTGTTGAAGTCTCCCAGTATTAATGTGTGGGAGTCTATGTCTCTTTGTAAGTCTTTAAGAACTTGCCTTATGTATCTGGGTGCTCCTGTATTAGGTGCATATATATTTAGGATTGTTAGCTCTTCTTGTTGTATTGATCCTTTTACCATTATGTAATGTCCTTCTTTGTCTCTTTTGATCTTTGTTGCTTTAAAGTCTATTTTATCAGAGATGAGAATTGCAACTCCTGCTTTTTTTTGCTCTCCATTTGCTTGGTAAATCTTCCTCCATCCCTTTATTTTGAGCCTTTGTGTATCCTTGCATGTGAGGTGGGTTTCCTGGATACAGCACACTGATGGGTTTTGGCTTTTTATCCAATTTGCCAGTCTGTGTCTTTTGATTGGGGCATTTAGTCCATTTACATTTAGGGTTAATATTGTTATGTGTGAGTTTGGTCCTGTCATTTTGATGCTAGCTGGCTGTTTTGCCCATTGGTTGATGGAGATTCTTCATTGTGTTGCTGCTCTTTACCATTTCGTGCGTTTTTGGAGTGGCTGGTGCTGGTTGTTTTTTTCTATGTGTAGTGTCTCCTTCAGGAGCTCTTGTAAAGCTGGTCTGGTGGTGATGAAATCTGTGAGTACTTGCTTGTTCACAAAGGATTTTATTTTTCCTTCACTTATGAAGCTTAGTTTGGCTGGATATGAAATTCTGGGTTGAAAGTTCTTTTCTTTAAGGATGTTGAATATCGGCCCCCACTCTCTTCTGGCCTGTAGGGTTTCTGCTGAGAGATCTGCTGTGAGTCTGATGGGTTTCCCTTTGTGGGTAACCCGTTGTTACCCACAGTCTCTCTGGCTGCCCTTAGTATTTTCTCCTTCATTTCAACCCTGGTGAATCTGATGATTATGTGCCTTGGGGTTGCTCTTCTAGAGGAATATCTTTGTGGTGTTCTCTGTATTTCTTGGACTTGAATCTTGGCCTGCCTTGCTAGGTTGGGGAAGTTTTCCTGGATAATATCCTGAAGAGTATTTTCCAGCTTGGATGCATTCTCTTCGTCACATTCAGGTACACCTATCAAACGTAGATTAGGTCTTTTCACGTAGTCCCATATTTCTTGTTGACTCTGTTCATTCCTTTTTACCCTGTTTTCTCTAATCTTCCCTTCTCGTTTTATTTCATTGAGTTGATCTTCAACTTCTGATATCCTTTCTTCCGCTTGGTCAATTCTGCTGTTGAAACTTGTACATGCTTCGCGAAGTTCTCGCGTTGTGTTTTTCAGCTCCATCAATTCATTCATATTCCTCTCTAAGTTGTCCATTCTCGTTAGCATTTCGTCAAGTCTTTTTTCAAGGTTCTTAGTTTCTTTGCATTGGCTTAGAACATGTTCTTTTAGCTCACAGAAGTTTCTTATTATCCATTTTCTGAAAGCTGATTCTGTCATTTCATCACACTCATTCTCCGTCCAGTCTTGTTCCCGTGCTGGTGAGGAGTTATGCTGCCTTGTAGGGGGAGAGGTGTTCTGGTTTTGGGTGTTTTCATCCTTTTTGCGCTGGTTTCTTCCCATCTTTGTGGATTTATCCGCCTATTGACTTTGTAGTTGCTGTCTTTCTGATTTTGGTAATTTTAAGTCTGCAGCAGCTGAACTCATAAACCCCCTTTTCTTCTCCCCAGGTGTTCTGGCCCAGGGGTTTAGCACTTTATGTTTTTCAGCTGTGTTGCTACCGTTTTCCCTGCCCACAAGGTGGCAGTCTAGTCACACTCAGCCTGCAGAGGCTTCGCTGAGCTGCTGTGGGCTCCGCCCAGCTTCCGTGTGAGCTTCCCAGCAGTCCTGTGGGTGTAGTTAGAACTGCTTCCGCTATGCTGGCCCGCCCCTGTAGTGACGGAGTCTCTGTAGTGGCGGGTTGTCTTGGTTACGGAAAATTGCCCTGGGAACTGCAGGGTGTTTCCCGATGGAGGATGCCCCTCCCCCACAGAGCTGAACCGTCCCGGGTTCAGCCGTGTTTCTAGAGGGGCCCTCTTTGTCCTGTAATCTCTTGGCTTGCCTCCTTGCCACAGTTCCCCTTGCTGGCCCAGAGGGGACACAGTCTCGTTCACTTTGTTCAAGGAGCCGCTGCTCCCCGCCCCCCGTGCAGGCCGAGCGGCTGCTCCGGTCCAACCAGCGGCGCTGGGAATGCGGGGAGCTTCTCCGCGCAATTAAAATCCGCTGCCCTGTGTGCCTCTGCGTCAGCCGAAGCAGCGGCTCTGAGATTCGTGGCACTCCCTTGCCCGGGGGTCTCCTGGCTTGGCTCCCTGCTTCAGCTCCCCTTTCTGGCTCAGAGGGAACTCTGTCTCTCTCACTCTGTGCAAGAAGCCACTGCCCCCCGCTCCAGGGCGTAGGCTGAGCGGCCACTCCGCTCAAACCAGCGGCGCTGGAGACCCGTGGGGCTTTTCCTCCTGTGAATCTCCTGGTCTGTGGGCAGTAAAAGTCCATCTGGAAATGCGGCGTCCACTCACCCTCTGCGCCTTCTCTCGGAGCTGCAATCCCGACTTCCTCTTAAGTGGCCATCTTCCTTTTTTTTTTTTTTTTTTTTTTGAGATGGAGTCTTGCTCTGTCTCCAGGCTGGAGTGCAGTGGGGCAATCTCAGCTCACTGCAACCTCTGCCTCCTGGGTTTAAGTGATTCTTCCACCTCAGCCTCCCGAGTAGCTGGGACCACAGGCACGTGCCACCATGCCTGGCTAATTTTTGTATTTTTAGTAGAGAGGGGGTTTCACATGTTGGCCAGGATGGTCTTGATCTCTTGACTTTGTGATCTGCCTGCCTTGGCCTCTCAAAGTGCTGAGATTACAGGTGTGAGCCACTGTGCCCAGCTCGAGATCTTTTACTTCTTTGGTTAATTCCTAAGTATTTTATTTTATTCGTAGTGATTGTAAATGGAATTACTTTCTTGATTTCTTTTTCAGACTGGTCTCTGTTTACATATAGAAATGCCACTGATTTTTGTATGTTGATTTTGTATCCTGCAACTTTACTGAATCGGTTTATCAGTTCTAATAGTTTTTTTGTGTGTGGAGTCTTTAGGGTTTTCTAAATACAAGATTATATCATCTGCAAATAAGAATAATTTGACTCCTTCCTTTCCAATTTGGATACCCTTTATTTATCCAATTTGGATACCCTTTATTTCTTTCTCTTGTCTGATCGTTCTAGCTCGGACTTCCAAAACTATGTTGATTAACAGTGATGCAAGTGGGTATCCTTGTTACAATCCAGATCTGAGAGAAGAGGCTCTCAGCTTTCTCCTATGCAATATGAAACTAGCTGTGGGTCTGTTGTGTATGACTTTTATTATGTTGAGGCATGTGACTTCTCAGTTTTTCAAGGGTTTTTTAGTCATGAGGGGATGTGGAATTTTATCAAATGCTTTTTTATTGAAATGATCATGTAGTTTTGTCTTTCATTCTGTTGATGTGATGTATCACATTGATTGATTTGCATATGTTGAACTATGCTTGCACCTCTGGGATGAATTCCACTTGGTCACGATGAAGGATGCTTTTAATGTGTTGTGGAATTCAATCTGCTAATATTTTGTTGAGGATTTTTTGGCATCTATATTCATTAGTGATATCAGTCTGTAGTTTTCTTTTTTTGATGTATCTTCGGTTTTGGTGTCAGGGTAATACTAACATTGTAGAATGAGTTTGGAAGTGTTCACTCCTCCTCTATTTTTGGAATAGTTTGGGTAAGGTTTATATTAGTTCTTCAAATGTTTGGTAGAATTCAGCAGTGTAGCTGTCATGCCCCAGGCTTTTCTTTGCTGGGATAATTTTTATTACTGCTTTGATCTCATTATTTGCTATTGGTCTATTCAGGTTTTCGGTTTTATCATGGTTCAATCTTGGTATGCTGGATATGTCTAGAAATTTATCCATTTCCGTTAGATTTTTCCATTTATTTGCATATAATTACTTATCATAGCCACTAATGATCCTCCGAATTTCTGTGGTATCACTTATAATGTTTCCTTTTTCATATCTGATTTTATTTGAGTCTTCTCTCTTCTTTTTCTTGGTTAGTCTTAGGCTAAAACGTTGTCAATGCTGTTAATCTTTTCAGAAAACTAACTTTTCAATTCATTGATGTTTTATATTTTCTTCATTTCAATTTCATTTATTTCTGCTCTTTATTATTTCTTTGCTTCTACTAATTTTTGGTTTGATTCGCTCTTGCTTTTCTATTTCTTTAAGATGCATCATTAGGTTGTCATTTGATGTTGTTTCTACTTTTAAAAAGTAGGTGTTTATGGCCATGAACTTTCCTCTTAGCACTGCTTTAGTTGTATAGCATAAGGTTTGGTATGTTATGTTTCCATTACCATTTGTTCCAGGAAGTATTTCAATTTCCTTCTTAATTTCTTCATTGATCCAGAGCATCTTATTTAATGCTGTGTTTGTATAGTTTCCAAATTTTCTCTTATTAATTTCTAGTTTCATTCCATTGTGGCCAGAGAAGATGCCTGATATTATTTCAATTTTTTTGAGTCTTTTAAGACTTGTGTGACCTAAGATATGGTCTATCCTTGAGAATAATCCATGTGTTGAGGAAAAGAATGTGTATTCTGTAGCCATTGGATAAAATGTTCTGTAAATGTCTATTAGGTCCATTTATCTACAGTGAAAATTAAGTTCAATGTTTCTATGTTGATTTTTTGTCCAGAAGATCTGTCCAATGCTGAAAGTAGGGTGTTAAAATCTCCAGTTCTTCCTGTGCTGGGTCTATCTCTCTCTTTAGCTCTAATAGTCTTTGCTTTATATGTCTGGGTGCTCTAGTGTTGGGTACGTATCTATTTAAAATTGTTATACCCGCTTGCTGAATGGGTCCCTTCATCATTATATAATGACCTTCTTTGTCTCTTCTAGTTTTTGTCTTGAGGTCTATTTAGTCTGATATAAGTATAGCCACTCCTGCTCTTGATTAGTTTCCATTGACATAAAATGTCTTTTTCCATCCCTTTATTTTCAATCTGTGTGCGTCTTTGTAGGTGAAGTATGTTTCTTGCAGGCAATAGATCATTGAGTCTTGCTTTTTAACCCGTTCAGCTACTCTCTGATTGGAGAATTTAGTTCATTAACATCAATATTGTTATTGATTAGGCTCACGGCGAGTAAGGACTTACTCTCGCCCTTTTGTTATGTGTTTTCTGGTTGTTATTGTCTTGTCTTTCTTCTTTCCTTCTTTCCTTTCTCCCTTTTGGTGAAGGTGATCTGGTCGTAAAATTTGATTTCTTGTTTTTTTGTGTATTCACTGTATGTTTTTTTATTTGAGGTTACCATGAGGCTTGCAAAACTATCTTACAATTCATTATTTTAAACTGATGACAACTTTATACTGCTTGCATAACCAACCAAACAAACAAAACAAAATATAAGCTTTACACTTTAACTGTGTCCCTCAGCTTTTTAACTTTCGTTTTTTCTATTTACAACTTACCTGTCTATATCTTGAAAAAAGTTGTTGTAGTTATTATTTTTGTTTGGTTCATCTTTTAGTCTTTCTACTTAAGAGTGATTTACACACAATAATTACAGTGTTACGATATTCTGTGTTTTTCTGTGTGCTTACTTTTACCAGTGAGTTCTGTCCCTTCAGATGACGTCTTACTGCTCACTAATGTCCTTTTGTTTCTGATTGAAGACCTTCCTTTAGCATTCCTTGTAGGATAGGTCTGGTGTTGATGAAATTCCTCAACTTTTGTTTGTACAGGAAAGCATTTATTCCTCCTTCAGGTTTGAAGGATATTTTTGCTGGGTATATTATCCTAGGGTAAAATATTTTTTCTTCAGCACTTAAAGAATGTCATGCCACTCTCTCCTAACCTGTAAGGTTTCCATGGAAAGTCTGCTGCCAGATATATTAGAGCTCCATCATATGCTATTTGGTTCTTTTCTCTTGCTGTTTTAGGATCCTTTCTTTATCCTTGATCATTGGGAGTTCAAGTATTAAATGCCTTGAGGTAATTTTCTTTAGGTTAAATCTGCTTGGTGTTCTATAACCTTGTATTTGAATATTAATATCTTTGTCTAGGTTTGGAAATTTCTCTGTTATTATCCCTTTGAATAAACTTTCTATCTCTGTCTATTTCTCTACTTCCTCTTTAAGGCCAATAACTCTTAGCTTTGCCCTTTTGAAGCTATTTTCTAGATCTTGTAGGCATGCTTTATTCTTTTTAATTTTTTTGTCTCCTCTATGTATTTTCAAATAGCTTGTCTTCAGGCTCAATAACTTTTTCTTCTGCTTGCTCAATTTTACTATTAAGAGACTCTGATGCATTCTTCATTATCTCATTTGCATTTTTCAACTACAGAATTTCTGCTTGATTCTTTTTAATTATTTAAATCCTGTTAGATTTATCTGATAGAATTTTGAATCCTTTCTCTGTGTTATCTTGAATTCCTTTGAGTCTCCTCAAAGCTACTGTTTTGAATTCTCTGTCTAGAAAAATCCGTAACTGTTTCTCTAGGATGGTCCCTGGTGCCTTAATTAGTTTGCTTGATGAGGTCATGTTTTCCTGGAAGGTCTTGATTTCAGGGTTGTCAGTGCCTAAGCATTGAAGAGTTAGGTATTTATTGTAGTCTTCTGAGTCTGGGGTTGTTTGTACTCAGCCTTGGGAAGGCTTTCCAGGCATTTGAAAGGATGTGGGCGTTGTGATCTAAATTGTATCTGTATTAGGCGACACTTCAAGTCCAGTAATGCTGTGATACTTGCAGACTCATAGAGCTACTGCCTTGGTGGTCTTGGATAAGATCTGGAAGAATTCTCTGGACTACCAGGCAGGGACTCTTATTCTCTACCTGTAATTTCTCCCAAACAGTCTCAGTCTCAATCTCTCTCTCTGCTGAGTCACTTGGAGCTGGGGGTGGGCCGACACAACATCCGCATGGCTTCCACCGTTGAAACTGCACTGGGTCTCACTCAAAGCCCACTGGAAACACTACTTGGCTATCATCTAGGTTCACTCAAGGCCCTAAAGCTCTACAGTCAGCAGGTGACAAAGCCAGACAGCCTTGTGTCCTTCCCTTCAGGGCAACGAGTTTCCTCAGGCCCTGGTAGGCTCAGAGATGCTGTCTGGGAGCCAGGGACTCGAGTCAAAAACCTTAGAAATTTACTTGGTGCTTTATTCTATGATGCCGAGCTGGCACTGAAACCATGAGATTAATTCCTTCCCATTCTTCCTTCTCTTTCCACAGGCAAACGGGCCTCACCCTGTGGCCACCCGACAGGCCCACAGGGAGTACTACCAGGCCACGGCTGATATTCGCTTAGGGCCCAAGGGCTCTTCAGTTAGCTCATGGTGGATGCTTCCAGGCCTGGAACTTACCCTTCAGAGCAGTGGGCTCCCCTTTGGCTCAGGGCAAGTCCAAAAATGCTGTTTAAGAGCCAAGGCCTAGAATCAGCGACCATGAGGGCCCATTAGGTGCTCTACCCCATTGTGGCCAGGCAGGTACCTAAGCTGCAAGACAAGTCCCTTTTACCTTTCCCTCTGCTTTTCCCAAGCAGAAGTTTCTCAGCACACACACCATAGCTGGGAATGTGCTGGGTCTCACCTGAAGTCAGCATGTCTCAGAGTCCTACTCCAGGCCCATAGTGTACTACCTGGGTATCACTGTTGGCTATTGAGGGGCCAAGGGCTCTTGAGTCAGCAGGTGATGAATCCTGCCAGGATTCTTTCCTTCAAGGCAGCAGACTCCCTTCTGGCCCAGGGTGTATCTAGAGATGTCATTAGGAGCTAGGTCCTGGAATGGGGCCTTTTAACTCTGGTGCTCTATCTTGCTGTGACTGAGCTGGTCTTCAAGACGTAAGGCAGAGTCCTCTTTACTCTTCCATTTCCTCTCCTCAAGCAAAAGGAAGAAGTCACTTTTGTTGCTGCAGGCTGCGCTGCCTGGGTTGGGGGAGGGGTGGTGCAAGCACTCTCTTGGCTGTCCTAGCTGGTGCTTCACGAGGTCATGTGCCCCAAGTCCACTGGCTCTGAGCCCAGCATAGCATTAGGACTTGCCTAGGAGCTGAAGTCCTCATGGTCTAGACTGCCTTTCAAGTTTATTTAGAGACCCAGAGCATAGGACAGCACTACGTTCAATGCAAAGTCCCACAGTTGCTGCAATCTCCCTCCTCTAAGTGCACAGATTCTCTCTCAGCACCACGGCGGCCACTGTGGGGGATGGACGAGGGGTGACATCAGTGTTTCCAGACTGTCTTTCCTACCCTCCTCTGTGCCTCTTTCAGTGTTATGAAGTTAAAGCCAGGTAGTGTGAGTCCTCACCTGATTTTTGGTTCTAATGAAGATGCTTTTTTGGTGTAGACAGTTGTTCAATTTGATTTTCCTGCAAGGAGAATCATGGGTGGAGGCTGCTATTCAGCCATCTTGACCTGCCCCTCCTCCCTCACTTAACTTTAATTATCTCCTAAGAGCCCTGTTTCCACATTACAGTCACATAGTGGGTAAGGGCTTCAATGTATGAATTTTTGGGAGACACAACTCAGTCTATAGCATTTGGACTTGGGGAGAGGGAGGAAGAGAACATTCAGGGGAAGGATGTAGTGTAAGCAACAGTTTGGAGGTGGTAAAGTTCAGCTCGTGGATAGAAACGACTGATGGAATTTGGCAGGGCCCATGGGGAGATGCAGTGGAGTGGTGAGGTGGGCCACATCAGAAAGAACCTTGAATGCCAGGCTGAAGTTGGAGACATGTCCTATTGTGTGGAAGGTGCCATGAGGTGGTGGGGAGGGTAACATGATGAAAAGGATATTTGGCAGAATGGATCTGGCATCATTGATGGGTAGGGGTAAGGTGTAAATAAAGCTGAAAGCCAGAAAACTGGACACACAGCCCACAGTTCAGGCTTAGGCTGTTCAAAGGCAGTTTCCACACTGAGTTCCAGTGTGGATCAAAGCATGTAGATGGGGATGATTTGGAAAAGCAAAACCATTCTCTTCCCATTACCACACAGTTTCCCAGCTGAACTCATCACCAGAGTCCTACAAATCAGAGAGTTGACCTGTACCCAACTCTTGTCCTTAGTCTGTGACCCAGAGGCAGCCCTTGTCCAGCTGTAGGCCGGGGACACTGCAGCCTGAGCAGGACTCCACCTGTTTCTTCCCAGGAGCCTAATCTCTGTCTGGTCTGGCTTTGACTTCAGATGCCCTCAGCGTTGGCTTCAAAATCTGTTGGGTCAGATTCACGAGAGCTCTGGCCTTCCTTGGTTTAGTGTTTTTAAAATAGTTTTTTTCAGCAGGCGGCAGATGAGCTCTGCTTGTTTACCTCTAAGAACTGGCTAGAACTCACAGAAAGCTGTTATACTCACAGTTATGGTTTGATTACAGGGAAAGGATTAAAATCAGCCAGGAGAAGAAAGGCCTAGGGCTGAGTCCAGGAGGGCACCAGGCATGGAGTGTCTCTTGCATTCAGAATGCATTACCTGCCTGGCTTTTCTATGTGCCAGTGCACATGGAGTGTTCCCAGCCAGTGAGGCTCCCTCCAGCCTCGCTGTTGAAGATTTTTACTGGAACTTCATCACAGAGGCATACTTGATTGTCCAAGTGGCTGCTCTCAGTTTCCAGTCTCCAGTCCTTCCAGGGGTGACCTGAAGCCCGGACTCTAAATCACATAGTCAGTTTTCCTGACCTGGCTAGTCCCCACCCTAAATCTTATTATTAGACTATCCATCGTGATCCCAGATCCCCAGGAAAAGATATTCCTATCAGGCATTATGTGCTGGAGATTACCTCCCAGGAATTAAGGACAAAGGCAAGGCCTTTTTTTGGTCAAGGCTAAAATTTTTTTTAAACTATACGATATGCCATCATTCTGTTATCCTTCCTTTCTGTTTTATCTTCAAAATATCCCTAATTGGTGGGTATGGATGTTTGTTATCATAAACAAGATCTCAAGAGGAAAGACATTTGGGCAAAGTTGCAGAGTTGATCCTTGATTCACGGTGCACTCTTTCCACTCTCTGAGAGTCCTGAGTCCTGAGAAGATGGAAGTGAGCTGTGTACGTGTGTGTGCACATGTGTGTTTGTGTGTGTCAAGGTATTTCTTTTTTTTTTTTTGAGACAGAGTCTTGCTCTATTACCCAGGCTGGAGTGCAATGGTGTGATCTCAGCTCACTTCAACCTCCACCTCCTGGGTTCAAGTGATTCTCCTGCCTCAGACTCCCGAGTAGCTGGGACTATAGGTGCACACCACCACACCCAGCTAATTTTTTGTATTTTTAGTAGAGACGCGGTTTCACCGTGTTAGCAAGGATGGTCTTGATCTCCTGACCTTGTGATCTGCCCGCCATGGCCTCCCAAAGTGCTGGGATTACAGATGTGAGCCACTGCCCCGACCTGTCAATATATTTCTAATAAGTATGTGTAGCTATGTGTATGCCTCTATGTGTGTGTGTGTGTGTGTGTGTGTGTGTGTGTGTGTACATGTGGATGTCTGGGTGTCTATATTCATGTTTTTTGTGTGTACACATGCTGGGGAAGGTTAAAGAGAAAATTATCAGGGTGCATTGGTGCACACCTCTAATGCCAGCTTCACAGGAGGCAGATGGGGGAGGATCACTTGAGCCCAGGAATTTGAGAGAGAGAGAAAATTTCAATAATCTTCTTCTTGCAGTTAGAAGGAAAGACCTGGGGCTGGGTATAAAGAGACATAAAGCACAGCATAAAGAGGCAGGGAAATGTCTAATGAAAAACAAGTGACCGAGAATTAATTAGTTCATCTATAAAGAAATATAGCACTGGTCGGGTGCAGTGGCTTACACCTATAATCCCAGCACTCTGAAAGGCTGAGGCAGGAGATCACAAGGTCAGGAGATCAAGACCATCCTGGCCAACATGGTAAAACCCCAACTGTACTAAATCACAAAAAAAATTAGCTGGGTGTGGTGGAATGCACGGGTAGTCCCAGCTACTCGGGAGGCTGAGGCAGGGGAATCATTTGAACCCAGGAGGCAGAGGTTGCAATAAACCGAGATTATGCCACTGCACTCCAGCATGATGACAGAGCAAGACTCCGTCTCAAAAATAATAATAATAAAAAAGAAATAATGGCACTTCAGCAGCAGAATACAACTGGAAGATCATTTCCTCTAGAACCCGGATAATCTTTGTGAGAAAACTGGTCACATGTGTTAATTGCCAGAACTCACAGGGCCCCGTGCAGTGGAATTGGAGAATAAAACCATCTTGTTTAAACTCACTATGTTACAAGTGGCATTCAACTCTTTCTCAAGCAAGATTTGACAGACTTATCTCCAGCTTCCAGATGGTGAGGGAAAGTGTGATGAGATTTTATAATAAATTGTGCTCATCTCTCTGAGCCCATCTCCTCCTATTGAAGAGAAGGAAAATGAGGCCAGCACATTACAGCCCTGCCTGACAAAAGTCACAAGATAAGCAAATCATTATTATTTAAACCAGAGAGTCCTATAATTTGTTCATGAATGCCACACATTCTGTATTAAATCTTCAATTTCAATTTACTGGTATTCTTTGAAGCAAATTGATAAGATCTGAATTATTCAGAAAATGCTCCCAAGCTAATAGAAGAAAATACTTTAACCACATGAAGTATCATGCTACACAATATGGTGTGGTGGTGAAGTGTGCAGGCTCTAAAACCAGAAAACACAGGTTCAAGTCCTGGCTGTGGCACCTTGGGAAAGTTGCATCATCTCTCTGGGCCTCAATTTCCCCATCTAAAATGCAGGGATGACAATAATGGTGTCTATTTCACAGAGTTGTTTTGAGGAAAATAATATATGTGAAGCACTTTGAACAGCAGTTAGTGCCACGTCAGTGTTTGCTGATGTTTTAACATTTCAGATGATAAATATCTACCCTGTTATTCAGATGACAAGCATCCCTAGGCTGATAACATGATGAAGAGCTTTTAGTTCCTTGGTTTTCCATCAGCTTTGTGAGAAAAAAGACACCACATGAAGAAGAGCAACTGAAGCAGGCGCAAGAAGGAAACTTGGCTTAAGATTGGGGGTCTTGGGCTGTAATTCCAACACTTTGGGAGGCTGAGGTGGGTGAATGACGAGGTCAAGAGATCGAGATCATCCTGGCCAACATGGTGAAACCCCGTCTCTACTGAAAATACAAAAATTAGCTGGGCATGTTGGCACGTGCCTGCTACTCTGGAGGCTGAGGCAGGAGAATTGCTTGGACCTAGGAGATGGAGGTTGCGGTGAGCCAAGATCGTTCCACTGCACTCCAGCCTGGGTGACAGAGCAAGACTCAGTCTCAAAAAAAAAAGTAATAAATAAAATACAGAAAACTACACAACCAGGTAATAAACAACTGCAAGTACCCAAAACAGCTAAAACCTCACAGGATTGTGTGGAATGAGAGAAGCCAGTCACAAATATGCATACACTGTATGATTCCACTTATATGAAGTTCAAGAACAGGCACAACTAATCCATGGTGACAGAGGTCAGAATCATGGTTAACTATGAGGAGGACAGCAACTGAGAAGGGGCACGAGGGTGTCCTCTGTGGTGATGGAAGCATTCTGTATCTGGAACTGAGTGGTGGTCACATGAGTGTGCACATATATAAATAGTGTGGAGTTGTAACTTAAGGTATATTCACCTCACTGTATGTAAGATACTGTCGGCCGGGCATGGTGGCTCCCGCCTGTAATCCAAGCACTTTGGAGGCCAAGGCAGGCAGATCACCTGAGGCCAGGAGTTCAAGACCAGCCTGACCAACATGGTGAAACCCCGTCTTTCAAAATAAAAATAAAAATAAAAAGATACTGTCATAGTCCATTTGTGCTGCTGTAACAAAATATTTGAGACTGGGTAATGGGTAAAGAACAAAAATGTATTTCTCACAGTTCTGGTGGCTGGGAAGTCCAACATCAAGGTGCCAGCATTTCTGTAGTCTACTGAGGGCTGCTCTCTGCTTCCAAGATGGCACCTTGAATGCCGAGTCCACCAGATAAGTAAGGCTGCATCCTAACATGGTGGAAGGGACAGAGAAGCAAAATAAGAAAGCTGACCTAGTGGCTTCCTCCAGCCCTTTCATAAGGCCACTAATCCCATTCACGAGGGGACTCTTCCCTGAGGACTTAATTATCTCCTAAAGACTCTGCCTCTTAATGCTGTCTACACTGGAGTCTAAGTTCCAGCATGGATTCTGGAGGAGACACAAACGTTCCAACCATAGCAAAGATACTTAATAAAAACGAAGGAAAAAGGAAAATCCTGTCTCTAAACATATTTTAAGAGTTATTGGCAGCCCCATTTTCTGCTTGCTTACATACATATTTGTGACCATGAGTGTCAGCTTAGAAGTTTCAGTAAATTTAAAAAGTTTCACATTATCTATTAATATCTTATTCAGATAAGATCAAATTTCTAACCTAGATTTTAGGTTAAGACAGAGACCCATAGTAATTAATTGCAATGTGAAAATGACAGAGAGATATTAACTAGCAGAATCCAACTATGAAAATAAATTTAAGGGCACAGTTCTCTGCTAATGACTCCCCCAGACAAATCATTACTTGGATATCAATGAGTCAACTAAAAATTGAAGTGAGAACAGTCCTTTTTGCAATGGATGTATGTTTATGAGACTATTAAGTGAAGAGGGTTCAGAAACAAGGAGATAAATGGCATGCTAATTTGGGGTTGAATGGAGTAACGGGATGATCTTGAAATATAAGAATCCTGCTTAATGGGGCTTGTCTACTTGCAATTCGATAAACTAATATACGTAAATTCAAAGAGATAAAGGACATGAGCACTCAACAAAATTACAGAAATAAATTTAGCAAAAAGGCACCACAGTTGAGATAAGGGTCACCGTTCCACGTCTGATACTTTTAATTCCTGAGTCATGGGGATGGTAAGCCAGGGAACAGGGTCTTCTGACAGGAAGCTAAAACCCACTTGGGGTGGGTTCAGAGACCCTGTTCAGACTCAAGAATCGAAAACAGATGTTGCGTGGTTGAAAATATCCCGATTGCAAGGGCATTTTCAAAGACAATGGTGCTTGGGGAAAACAGAATGCTGTGTATTTTAAAATAAAAAAAAAAAGGAAGAATGGAAACGAAGGAAAGTGACCAGAGGGTAGGGTGACCATATGTTCTGGTTTGCAAGGTACAGCTAAGGTTATGTTTGCTGTCCTGGTGCAATTATAATAGTGCCCCTTTCACTCTCCGAAGCGTCTGGGTTTGGATGATAAAGCCTATGATCACCCTACCGAAGAGAGGAAATTAGCCAGAAGGCCCATGTGTCCATTGCGAACGCTGTGTACTGATCCGCAGCCCAGCTGAGCCGTGCGCACCACCTCTGCCTCGCCCTACCCCGCCCTGTCAGGGTCTCCAGGAAGCCTGGAGCGGAACCCTGGGCTCTGGTGCCACCTGCAGGTTTTATGGGGAACTGCGTCTCTCCACCCCACTATCCACCACCCCTTCCCCACCCTGACTCTGCACAGCTCTGGACTTGACCAAAAGACATTCAGAGAACAGGAAGCCGGGGCTGGGGAGTGTGCTGGACCCGACTGTGAAGCCCGCTTTACGGAATCAGACGGGCCCAGCTGAAACCAACAAAGCCAAGTTCCTCCTCTTCCTGCCCACTCCTGTCCTGTCTCATGTTGTAGACGGGAAACTGAAGCCTAATTCAGAATTTTCATTGGTAGCATTGTGAAGCATACAGCTGGAGTCTCCAAGGTGCCATTCCCCACATTTCTGTCTTTCCCCTAATACATTTGGATAGCGGGGAAGCAAGAGAACTTAAGCTTACTAAGCTCCTACTGTGTATTGGGCAGACTGGGCACTTTTCTCTGCAGCCTCCTAACTGGTGGAGCATAGGTGATTATCCACCTGGGTTACAGGATCAGAGTGGGGTAGCGGCGCGCTCAGTCTCTCAGCTGAACCTGGAACCCTGGGGTCTAAGGCTAGTGCTCTTTTTGGATCTCCAGCTTGAGCAATAGTTGCAAAATGCAAAGAGCACCATGAAAATCTAATATTGATCCATATAAGTCTATATTGCAAACAAAAACATGGAGTGTCTGTGAGGGTGGCGGCGAGGTCGGGAGATTATCTCAATTCTATGTAACCTGGGAGCTCTCCAAGGAAAATTAATGAAGCATGACGGAGTGCAATTTGTCTGATAAGCAACAGGGGCCTCGTGGGTCCTGGGTCGTGAAGATGAGAAACCATGGTGCCGGAACTTCCTGAGGTGTTCTTTGTGAAATTACTCAAGGCCTCCACTTTCTTCATGACCCTAGGCGGTTTCCCCTCTGTCTTCATCCTACCGCCTGCCATCCTAGCCATCAAACTGTTGTTGGAGTTATGCCTCGATAAAATAAAAATCATGGTGGAAGTCATTTGCACCCAATGCGAGTCTATAAGTCTCTTTTTTCTTCTCAGACCTTTTAGCTGAAGTTGGTTATGAGAGAGGATGGGGAGGGGAAAAGGGTTGGGGCGAGCACTCTTGGGACTTGTACTGTTTCTTGCCGACACCCTGGCTCAGTGTGAATGTCAATCTAAATGGAGAGTGCTACGGATGTCCCTCTCTATTCCCTTTGTCGCCAGTACCAGTTCCCAAGGCAGACCTGGGAGGGCTGGACTGGAGGACCTGGTGGTAACAGACAACGCTTGGCTTTGGATTTCAGGTCAAGTTCTGCCGGTGACTTGCTGCGTAAGATCGGACAAGTCAGTTCTGACTTGCTGCGTAAGATCAGACAAGTCAGTTCACCTCTCTGCACTTTGGTGACCTCATCTGTAAAAGGCTGGTCTGAACTAGATTATTATTTTTTTTAGGTTTTGCAAATTTTTTTGTCTTAACATTATATTCAATTCTTCCCTCATTTTTATTAAAGTATAATTAACAACTAAAAATTGTTTATATTTACGGTGTTCAGTGTGATGTTTTGATATATGCAAACATTGTACAATGATTAAATCAAGTTAATTAACATTTTAATCACTTCACATACATTTATTATTATTGTTTTTGTGTTAAGAAAATTTAAGATCTGTTTGCTTCAAATAGTGTTTGCTAGAGGTGAGGAAGGGTAAGGGGGAGGGGGTAGCGAAAGGTTGGCTAATAGGTTAACAGATACAAGAATACATGGCTGAGGGCAGTGGCTCATGCCTGTAATCCTAGCACTTTGAGAGGATGACTTGATCCAGGAGTGTGAGACCAGGCTGGGCAACATAGGGAGATCCAATCTGTACCAAAAAAAAAGAAAAATTAGCCAGGCACGGTGCTGCATGCCTGTGGTCCCAGCTACTTGGGCAGCTGAGGTGGAAGGATCGCTTGGGCCCAAGAGGTCGAGGCTATGGTGTGTTACGATTGCACAACTGCATTCCAGCCATGCGGACAGAGTGAGACCCTGCCTGGGGACAAAACGAACCAAAAAACAAGGAGCACAGCTAGATAGGAGGAACAGTTCCAGCATCTTTAACACTATAGGGTGATGACAATCAATTATGTTTTACTATATATTTTTAAATAGCTAGAAGAGTGGATTTTGAATGCTCCCAGAACAAAGAAATGATAAATGTCTGAGGTGGTGGAGATGCTAATTACAATTTGATTATTACACATGATATACATGTATAAAAATATACTGTACCCCATAAATATATACAATTATGTGTTGATTAAAAATAATAAAAGTAGGCCTGGCATGATGGCTCATGCTTGTAATCCTAGCACTCTGGGAGGCCAAGGCAGGTAGATCACGAGGTCAGAAAATTGAGACCAACCTGGCTAACACAGTGAAACCCCATCTCTACTAAAAATACAAAAATACAAAAAAAAAAAAAAAATAGCCAAGCATGCACCTGTAGTACCAGCTACATGAGAGGCTGAGGCAGGAGAATTGCTTGAACCCGGGAGGCAGAGGTTGCAGTGAGTCGAGATCACACCACTGCACTCCAGGCTGGGCCACAGAATGAAACTCTGTCTCAAAATGATAATAATGATAATAAAAGCAAAAAATCCACTCTCTTGGCAATTTTCAGGTATACATTATTATTAACTATAGTCATCATGCTGTACAACAGATCTCCAGAACTTACAACATTATATTTAATTCTGATCAAAATAATAGATAAAGAGTTAAGAACAAAATTGTATCTGGAGCAAGAAATTCTCAGTAAAACAAGAAAAGAAGAAAAAATAACAAAATGGAAATAAGAGGTTTATATCAAAAAGCATTTCCTCTGCCCTTTCCTTTCTTGTCTTTGAGTTCTAATTCCCAGAGGCCATCACTTTAAACTCATTTTGCTACTTCCTCTGGTATGTATCATCTTTTTTTTTTTTTTTTTTGAGGCAGAGTTTTGCTCTTGTTGCCCAGGCTGGAGTGCAATGGTGCGCTCTGCCTTCCAGGTTCAACCAATTCTCCTTCCTCAAACCCCGCGTGGCTGGGATCACAGGCATGTGCCACCCCACCTGGCTAATTTTGTATTTTTAGTAGAGACTGGTTTCTCCACATTGGTCAGGCTGATTTTGAACTCTCAACCTCAGTTGATCCCCCCCACCTCAGCCTCCCAAAGTGCTGGGATTATAGGCATGAGCCACCATGCCTGTCATCATATTTCTTTTTCTTTTTTTTTTTTCAGATGGAGTCTCACTCTGCTGCCCAGGCTGGAGTGCAATGGTGCAATCTCAGCTCACTCCAACTTCTGCCTCCAGGGTTCAAGCAATTCTCCTGCCTCAGCCTCCCTAGTAGCTGGGATTACAGGCATTTACCATGATACCCAGCTAATTTTTTTGTATTTTTAGTAGAGACAGGGTTTCACCATATTGGCCATGTTAATCTCGAACTTCTGACCCTGTGATCCACCCACCTCAGCCTCCCAAAGTGCTGGGATTATAGGCGTGAGCCACCACGCCCAGCCCTATCATCGTATTTCTGAAGAATGTTTGTGCTGCTATTTCTTGATTTGTTTTCTTCATTAGCTGTGGATTCCTGGCATAGCGCAGTATAGGGTTTACCTCCCTTATGAGGTCTTAATTTTTTTGCCTCAATTTCACCAATTTGACTGCATCACAATGTTATGAAATCAAAAGCATTTATATTCTTGTAGCTATCTAAATATTGTTTCCTAACCCGAGTCCTGCACTGAAATTGTTTCATTTATTTCCTTTTCTTCCCAGGAGTTAATAAATGCTTCAGATTTTTCTCCTTCATTTGCTTATTTTTTAATTTTTTTACCAATTACTTACCAGCTTTTTCAGATGCTGCAACCAATTTATCAAATGCCTAGTGATAATTATCGAAAGACTAAGAAGCCTTGGATACTCTATCAGCTCTGTCATTTTCCCAGAGGCTTCCCTCTCTCCCTTGCCCTCCATCCTTCTGCTCCAAACTGGACTCAGTTCTCAACCCGTGGCAGGGCTGGCATCCTGGCATGTCTGCACCACCCTGTGAATTTCCTGCTGCCCCTGCTGTGTGCATCTCCTGTTCCCCGGCCCCAGGTCATCTTTCCCCTGGTCTACTCTCTCAGGCGCTGCAGCACGTCTTCCAGTGGCTTCCTGAGAAAGAGTGAATGGAAGACAAGCTTTCTGACCCTAGAGTATTTATCCTGTCATTGTTCTGTCCCCACTCCCGATTAATAGTTTGGCTGGAAATAATGCTCTAATTTAAACGTAACTTCTCCTCACTTGGGAAATGTTGCTCTATTCTTTTCTAGCTCCCAGTGTTGTTGGGAAGAAGTCGGTGTCATGCTGAGTCTTGATTCTTTCTATATGACCTGTCTTTTCTCTCTGGAAGGTTTCAGAATTTTCTCTCTATCCTTAGTCCTTTTCTGAAATTTCCCACTGATGTGCCTTGTTGTAGGGTAGGTCTGTCCTCATTCACTGTGCTAGTCACTTGGTAGACTCTTTTGAACTGAAAAATTATATCCTTTTATATTGTAGGAAACCACCAGCAGGTTCGTGTGAACTGCGTAATCGCATTCTATTCTTGCAAGGACAGAGGTATCAAGGCCCTGGGAACCTTATAAGTGGATGGCAGGGAAGGGGGGTCTGAGGTGAATTCGACAAAGCTGCAGCACCCACTGAGCTCATGTACCAGGGCCAGGCTCTGCCTGAGGACAGTAGACATGGGTGAGACCCACTTCCTGCCCAGTCCCATGTGGGGCTCAGGACACACACGGTCCAGGAGGCCCCCCACCCCGGGCTACATTTACATGCATGTACCTGCACCTAGCATTCAATGAGCCCCAGGACCAGTGAGGGGAAGGGGCAGCTCCAGAGAGCAGGATCGGAGGGAGGTAAATAATCATGGTGTGGGGAGTGGCCTTGTGGGGAAGGGGCAAAGGCGGGCCGTGTGTGTGTGTGTGTGTGTGTGTGTGTGTGTGTGTGTGTGTGATGTATTGGGGGAAATGGGGGGCATCTGTAGTTTTGTCTGTCCCCTTTTCTGACCACTGCACCCCTTTTTCATGAATAGTTTTTCTTCCCATCATGGATGGAATGTCTCTTTCTCCTCCAAAGTCTTATGTTGAAGCCCTCATCCTCTGTGTGTGGCTGTAGTTGGAGATGAGGCCTCTCAGGAAGTCATTAAGGTTAAATGAGGTCCTAAGGGTGGGGCCCTAATTCGGTAGGATTCATGTCCTTATAAAACGAGACACCAGAGAGTGAACTCACTCTCTCTCTGCACAAATACGAAGAAGAGGTCACGTGAGCACACAATATGGCAGCCACCTACGGGCTAAGAGAAGAGGCCTCAGAATGAAACCAACCTTGTGGGCACATTGGTCTTGGACTTCCCAGCCTCCAGAACTGTGGGAAGTAAGTGTCTGTGGTATTTTGGCATGGCACCCCGAGCTGACGAATACATCTCCCCATCCTACTGCAACCACATGACACTAGAGGCTTGGCCGTTTTAGTGTCCCAGCGACCCAGCCAGCCCAGACCACACCAAACAGACAGAAACTTGCTGCTGGAGTTTTCTGAATAGGAACTAATGGAGGGGAGCCCCATCCTTCCTTGGGGCCAAAGCCAGGAAGATGGAAGCCTCGTGCTGCCAACAGCCTGATTCCAACCCCGTGAAGGAAGTTGCTGTGAGAGCACAAAACTGATCTGCAGACTGCGGGGGAGACAGAGACCAGGGAAGGAGCCTGCAAATCCTCACAGTGCTGGGGACTCTGAGTCCAGGTATTCCTCAGCCCCGACTGTTCCCTGCCCTGCTCGTGGCTAACTTACTGACCGATGAACTTCCGTTGTTGCCTGAGCAAACTCAAGTGAATTTTCTGTCACTCACACCCAAAGAGCCCTGACTGCAGTGGCAGGGCATGGCAGGGCATGGCAGGGCATGGCAGGGCATGGCAGGGCATGGCAGGGCATGGCAGGGCATGGCAGGGCTGGGCTACTTGGGAGGCTGAGGCAGGAGGATTGCTTAAACCCAGGAGGCAGAAGTTGCAGTGAGCTGAGATTACAGCACTGTACTCCAGCCTGGGCAACAAGAGCAAAACTCCATTTCCAAAAAAAAAAAAAAAAAAAAAACTTAAAAATAAACTTGTTTTGGAAAATTTTCTTCCTCAACTTTCTTATACTTGACACAAGTTGAAAAAAAAATCTAGCTTAAAAACAGAAAAGAAAAAACAAAACAGGCAAAATGAAAGTACCACGGAAAGACAATTTCAAAAGCTGTTGCCTTGTCCCAGATATTTCATATACTTTCCCATTATACTCACTGTGATACTTAAGAGATTAAACTGTACATATATAAGACTATGGCTCCAGTTGGAGTTCAGTGGTGTGACCGTAGCTCATTGCAGTCTCAAAGTCCTGCGCTCAAGTAATCTTCCCACATCAGCCTCCCAAGTAGCTGGAACAACAGGTGTATTCCACCATGCCCGGCTAATTTATTTTTATTAATATTACTTCTGTAGAGGTGGGGTCTTGCTATGTTGCCCAGGTTGGTCTCAAACTCCTGGCCTCAAGTGATCCTCCCACCTTGGCCTCCCACAGTGCTGGGATTACAGGCATGAGGCACTGAGCCTGGCCAAGATGGGTTTTCATAAAGGCCAAGAGCAGAGCTTCTATTCTGAGAGGAACAGCCAGAGGCTTATATGAACCCCCCAACTTCATTAACCTCATTAAATCATATAATTTCCATCATATGGAAATGTACATCAAACAGTGACACCTCGTGGATAGAGACCAGGGATGCTGCTCACATCCTGCAAGGAGACTGACCCACCAGCGTCACCAGGGCAGGCTCCAGGCAGGGTCTGCCTGTGCCTCTGCCAGCCACCTAGACCCTGCCACCCGGGGTCACTCTACCTTCTCCCCTCGTGATCTCCAGGGCCACACTGTACCTGATTTCAAGCTGTAAACTTGGAGTACCTATTTTTCTTCACCTTGCATGGAACCCCAAGTCTGAGAGGCAGTTTTTCCAGAGGTGCCAGCCTGTCTTACATTTCTGCTTTAGCTGCGGGGTCCAGCTCTATGTGGGCAGTCTCCTGATTAGGTCACCCTGGGACAGACACTGTTCTGTCTCCTGCTTCCAGTCCTGTAAAGTTGCCAGGAAACCCCATGCTCTGGGCATGGCAGGCACCCTCAAAGGCAGACATGGGGCAGCCCTGGTGGGCAGACCCCAGCCTCCTAACGGGGTTGAAGGGAGGTTCTCCTTGGCTGCCGCTGGCCCACCCACTGTGCTGCAGACCACCTGGTGCTGGGGCTGTTGGGCACAGGCCTTCAGGACCCGCTTCCTTTCCTGCCAGGAGGTCCAGTCCTGGAGTCTTTATGTCCCCTGGAAAGCCCACTCCCATTCCCAGGGGAGGAGGGCAGCTGTATGCTGGGCTGGCTTGAGTCTTTCCTGAGACACCCTTGCAGACTGGGTGCAGCTGGGGACGTGGCTCTGTGGGCTTGCAGTGGGCAGGTGAGTGTGGAGCTGGATTCCGGAAAGGAATTGACCACTGCCTGCCAGGACCCCTCCTCTGAGACAGGGGTGCCTTGTGGGACAGTGCTCCAAAGTGCCCTGGGCATGAGGGGTCCCTGCATCCCCCACACACTGACCCCACATTGGGGTCTCTGGGGCCCACACACACTGACCCTGCATTGGGGTCGCTTAACCCCCGACACACTGACCCCGCGTCAGGGACCCTGGACTGCAGAACCCATCCATGATGTTGCCATGCCCTGGCTCTGGTGGCACTCAGTACCTCCAGGCCAGGCTGGGCAGGGGCCCCCCACCAATACCTACCCCAGCACACCAGGAGTGGGCCTGGGTGGGGGGCAGGGAGTGATACCCAAGGGGACCTGCCCCAGCCTCCTCCTGTACCCTGGGGGTTCTCATTTTCCTTGGCTCAGGGAAGTGGCTTCTCCTGAAACCTGGGGTGAGGCTGGGCGTGGGGAAAAAAGCAGGGTGAGCAGGACCCCAGACCTTAGGAATCCTGAATGGTGGGAAGTGGCTGATCTCCAGTTTCAGGTGTTTTTTTTTTTTTTTATTTTTTATTGCATTTTAGGTTTTGGGGTACATGTGAAAAACATGCAAGGTTGTTGCAGAGGTACATATGTGGCAGCGTGATTTGCTGCCTTCCTCCCCTTCACCTATATCTGGCATTTCTCCCCATGCTATCCCTCCCCAACTCCCCACCCCCCTCTATCCCCCCTCTCCCCCCCAACAGACCCCAGTGTATAGTGCTCCCCTCCCTGTGTCCATGTGTTCTCATTGTTCAACACCCACCTATGAGTGAGAACATGTGGTGTTTGATTTTCTGTTCTTGTGTCAGTTTGCTGAGAATGATGGTTTCCAGGTTCATCCATGTCCCTACAAAGGACGCGAGCTCATCGTTTTTGATGGCTGCATAATATTCCATGGTGTATATGTGCCACATTTTTCCTGTCCAGTCTATCATCGATGGGCATTTGGGTTGGTTCCAGGTCTTTGCTATTGTAAACTGTGCTGCAATGAACATTCGTGTGCATGTGTCCTTATAGTAGAACGATTTATAATCCTTTGGATATATACCCAGTAATGGGATTGCTGGGTCAAATGGAATTTCTATTTCTAGGTCCTTGAGGAATTGCCACACTGTTTTCCACAATGGTTGAACTAATTTACACTCCCACCAACAGTGTAAGAGTGTTCCTATTTCTCCACATCCTCTCCAGCATCTGTTGTCTCCAGATTTTTTAATGATCGCCATTCTAACTGGCATGAGATGGTATCTCAACGTAGTTTTGATTTGCATTTCCCTAATGACCAGTGATGATGAGCATTTTTTCATATGTTTGTTGGCCTCATGTATGTCTTCTTTTGTAAAGTACCTGTTCATATCCTTTGCCCATTTTTGAATGGGCTTGTTTGTTTTTTTCTTGTAAATCTTTTTTAGCTCGTTGTAAATTCTGGATATCAGCCCTTTGTCTGACGGGTAGGCTGCAAAAATTTTTTCCCATTCTGTTGGTTGCCGATTCACTCTATTGACTGTTTCTTTCGCCGTGCAGAAGCTGTGGAGTTTGATCAGGTCCCATTTGTCTATTTTGGCTTTTGTTGCCAATGCTTTTGGTGTTTTGGTCATAAAGTCCTTGCCTACGCCTATGTCCTGAATGGTTTTGCCTAGGTTTTCTTCTAGGGTTTTTATGGTGTCAGGTCTTATGTTTAAGTCTTTAATCCATCTGGAGTCAATTTTAGTGTAAGGTGTCAGGAAGGGGTCAAGTTTCTGCTTTCTGTATATGGCTAGCCAGTTTTCCCAACACCACTTATTGAACAGGGATTCCTTTCCCCATTGCTTGTTTTTGTCAGGTTTGTCAAAGATCGGGTGGTTGTAGATATGTTGTGTCACCTCCGACGCCTCTGTTCTGTTCCATTGATCTATATCTCTGTTTTGGTACCAGTACCATGCTGTTTTGATTACTGTAGCCTTGTAGTATAGTTTGATGTCGGGTAGTGTGATGCCTTCTGCTTTGTTCTTTTTGCTTAGAATTGACTTGGCTATGCGGGCTCTCTTTTGGTTCCATATGAAGTTTAAGGTGGTTTTTTCCAGTTCTGTGAAGAAGGTCATTGGTAGCTTGATGGGGATAGCGTTGAATCTGTAAATTACTTTGGGCAGTATGCCCATTTTCACAATATTGATTCTTCCTAACCATGAACATGGAATGTTTCTCCATCTGTTTGTGTCCTCTCTTATTTCGTTGAGCAGTGGTTTGTAGTTCTCCTTGAACAGGTCCTTTACATTCCTTGTTAGTTGTATTCCTAGGTATTTTATTCTCTTTGTAGCAATTGTGAATGGCAGTTCGTTCTTGATTTGGCTCTCTTTAAGTCTGTTATTAGTGTATAGGAATGCTTGTGATTTTTGCACATTGATTTTGTATCCTGAGACTTTGCTGAAGTTGCTTATCAGTTTCAGGAGATTTTGGGCTGAGACGATGGGGTCTTCTAGATATACAATCATGTCGTCTGCAAATAGAGACAATTTGACTTCCTCCTTTCCTAATTGAATACCCTTTATTTCCTTTTCTTGCCTGATTGCTCTGGCTAGAACTTCCAGTACTATATTGAATAGGAGTGGTGAGAGAGGGCATCCTTGTCTAGTGCCTGATTTCAAAGGGAATGCTTCCAGTTTTTGCCCATTCAGTATGATATTGGCTGTCGGTTTGTCGTAAGTAGCTTTTATTATTTTGAGATACGTTCCGTCGATACCTAGTTTATTGAGAGTTTTTAGCATAAAGGACTGTTGAATTTTGTCGAAGGCCTTCTCTGCATCAATTGAGATAATCATGTGGTTTTTGTCTTTGGTTCTGTTTATGTGGTGAATTACATTTATAGACTTGCGTATATTGAACCAGCCTTGCATCCCCGGAATGAATCCTACTTGATCATGGTGGATAAGCTTTTTGATGTGCTGTTGCAATCGGCTTGCCAGTATTTTATTGAAGATTTTTGCATCTATGTTCATCATGGATATTGGCCTGTAGTTTTCTTTTCTTGTTGAGTCTCTGCCGGGTTTTGGTATTAGGATGATGTTGGTCTCATAAAATGATTTGGGAAGGATTCCCTCTTTTTGGATTATTTGGAATAGTTTCAGTAGGAATGGTACCAGTTCCTCTTTGTATGTCTGGTAGAATTCGGCTGTGAACCCATCTGGACCTGGGCTTTTTTTGGGTGGTAGTCTCTTAATTGCTGCCTCGACTTCAGCCCTTGTTATTGGTCTATTCAGGGTTTCAACTTCTTCCTGGTTTAGGCTTGGGAGGAGGCAACTGTCCAGGAATTTATCCATTTCTTCCAGGTTTTCTAATTTATGTGCATAGAGTTGCTTGCAATAATCTCTGATGATGGTTTGAATTTCTGTGGCATCTGTGGTGATATCCCCTTTATCATTTTTTATTGCATCTATTTGGTTATTCTCTCTTTTCTTTTTTATTAGTCTGGCTAGTGGTCTGTCTATTTTGTTGATCTTTCCAAAAAACCAGCTCCTGGATTTATTGATTTTTTGTAGGGTTTTTCGTGTCTCTATCTCCTTCAATTCTGCTTTGATCTTAGTTATTTCTTGTCTTCTGCTAGGTTTTGAGTTTTTTTGATCTTGCTCCTCTAGCTCTTTCAATTTTGATGATAGGGTGTCAATTTTAGATCTCTCCTTTCTTCTCATGTGGGCACTTATTGCTATATATTTTCCTCTAGAGACTGCTTTAAATGTGTCCCAGAGATTCTGGTATGTGGTGTCTTCGTTCTCGTTGGTTTCGAAGAACATCTTTATTTCTGCCTTCATTTCAGTGTTTATCCAGTCTACATTCAGGAGAAAGTTGTTCATTTTCCATGAAGCTGTGCGGTTCTGGGTTGGTTTCTGAATTCTGAGTTCTAACTTGATTGCACTGTGGTCTGAGAGACTGTTTGTTATGGTTTCCGTTCTTTTGCATTTGCTGAGGAGTGATTTACTTCCAATTATGTGGTCAATTTTAGAGTAGGTGTGATGTGGTGCTGAGAAGAATGTATATTCTGTGGATTTGGGGTGGAGAGTTCTGTAAATGTCTATTAGGTTTGCTTGTTCCAGGTCCGAGTTCAAGTCCTGGATAGCCTTGTTAATTTTCTGTCTCGTTGATCTGTCTAATATTGACAATGGGGTGTTGAAGTCTCCCACTATTATTGTGTGGGAGTCTAGGTCTCTTTGTAATTTTTTAAGAACTTTCCTTATATATTTGGGTGCTCCTGTATTAGGTGCATATATATTTAGGATCGTTAGCTTTTCTTGTTGCATTGATCCCTTTACCATTATGTAATGTCCTTCTTTGTCTCTTTTGATCTTTGTTGCTTTAAAGTCTATTTTGTCAGAGATGAGAATTGCAACTCCTGCTTTTTTTTGCTCTCCGTTTGCTTGGTAAATCTTCCTCCATCCCTTTATTGTGAGTCTTTGTGTATCCTTGCATGTGAGGTGGGTTTCCTGGATACAGCGCACTGATGGGTTTTGGCTTTTTATCCAGTTTGCCAGTCTGTGTCTTTTGATTGGGGCATTTAGTCCATTTACATTTAGGGTTAATATTGTTATGTGTGAATTTGATCCTGTCATTTTGATGCTAGCTGGCTGTTTTGCCCATTGGTTGATGCAGATTCTTCATTGTGTTGATGCTCTTTACCGTTTCATGTGTTTTTGGAGTGGCTGGTTCTGGTTGTTCTTTTCTATGTGTAGTGCCTCCTTTAGGAGCTCTTGTAAAGCTGGTCTGGTGATGGTGAAATCTCTGAGTTCTTGCTTGTTCACAAAGGATTTTATTTTTCCTTCACGTATGAAGCTTAGTTTGGCTGGATATGAAATTCTGGGTTGAAAGTTCTTTTCTTTAAGGATGTTGAATATCGGCCCCCACTCTCTTCTGGCCTGTAGGGTTTCTGCTGAGAGATCTGCAGTGAGTCTGATGGGCTTCCCTTTGTGGGTAACCCGACCTTTCTCTCTGGCTGCCCTTAGCATTTTCTCCTTCATTTCAACCCTGGTGAATCTGATGATTATGTGCCTCGGTGTTGCTCTTCTAGGGGAATATCTTTGTGGTGTTCTCTGTATTTCCTGGACTTGAATATTGGCCTACCTTGCTAGGTTGGGGAAGTTTTCCTGGATAATATCCTGGAGAGTATTTTCCAGCTTGGATGCATTCTCTTCGTCACATTCAGGTACCCCTATCAAACGTAGATTAGGTCTTTTCACATCGTCCCATATTTCTTGTTGGCTTTGTTCATTCCTTTTTACCCTGTTTTCTCTAATCTTGCCTTCTCGTTTTATTTCATTGAGTTGATCTTCTACCTCTGATATCCTTTCTTCTGCTTGGTCAATTCGGCTGTTGAAACCTGTGCATGCTTCACGAAGTTCTCGTGTTGTGTTTTTCAGCTCCATCAATTCACTCATATTCCTCTCTAAGCTGTCCATTCTCGTTAGCATTTCGTCAAGTCTTTTTTCAAGGTTCTTAGTTTCTTTGCATTGGGTTAGAACATGTTCTTTTAGCTCACGAAAGTTTCTTATTATCCACTTTCTGAAAGCTGATTCTGTCATTTCCTCACACTCATTCTCCATCCAGTCTTGTTCCCTTGCTGGTGGGGAGTTGTGCTCCCTTGTAGGAGGAGAAGTGTTCTGATTTTGGGTGTTTTCATCCTTTTTGCGCTGGTTTCTTCCCATCTTTGTGGATTTATCCACCTATCGACTTTGTAGTTGCTGTCTTTCTGATTTTGGTAATTTTAAGTCTGCAGCAGCAGAACTCATAAACCCCCTTTTTCTTCCCTCCCGGTGTTCTGTCCTGGGGATTTAGGGAGTTACGATTTTCCGCTGTCTTGTTGTTGCTTTCCCTGCCCACAAGGTGGCAGCCTAGTCGCACTCAGCCTGTAGAGGCTTCGCTGAGCTGCTGTGGGCTCCGCCCAGCTTCCTTGTGAACTTTCCTGCAGTCTTGTTTATATGGGCGTAGTTAGAACTGTTTCCGCTATGATGGCCCGCCCCTGTAGTGACGGAGTCCCTGTAGTGGCGGGTTACCTTCGTTGTGGCAAATTGCCCTAGGAACTGCAGGGTGTGTCCCAATGGAGGGCGCCCCTCCCCCACAGAGCTGGACCGACCCGGGTTCAGTTGTGTTTCCTGAGGCGCTTTCTTTGCCCAGGAGTCTCCTGTCTTGTCTCCCTGTTTCAGCTCCCCTTGCTGGCTTACCGGGGACTCGGTTTCACTCACTCTGCAGGAGGAGTCACTTCCCTTGCCTCAGGGCACAGGCCGAGCGGTTGCGCCAGTCGAACCAGCCACGCTGGCGACCCGTGGGGCTCTTTCCCCTGTGAATCTCCTGGTCTGTGGGCAGTAAAAATCCGCTGCCCAGTGAGCCGTTGCTGAAGCGGCGGCTCTGAGATTCGTGGTGCGTTTTTGCCCGGGGAATTTCCTGGCTTGACTCCCTGTTTCAGCTCCCCTTGCTGGCTTACAGAGGACTCAGTCGCACTCACTCTGCAGAAGGAGCCGCTGCTCCCTGCCTCAGGGTGCAGGCCTAGCGGCGGCCGCGCCGCTCAAACCAGCAGCGCTGGCGACCTGTGGTGCTCTTCCCCCTGTGAATCTCCTGGTCTGTGGGCAGTAAATATCCGTCTGGAAATGTGGCGCCCACTCACCCTCTGCGCTTTCTCTCGGAGCTGCATTCGCGAGTTCCTCCTAATCGGCCATCTTGGATTTCGGCCTCAGGTGTTTTTTATCTGTTGAGAGATGGCCTTTCCCTGGCGCCGGCTGTGAACAATTATTACTTTAGAGAGACTGTTAGTGACCCTCACCTGGGGGTCGCTGACACTCCTGTGTGTGTGGGCCCCTCCTGCCCTGACCTACCTGATTAGCTACCTACTGGGATAATTCCTTGGCCATCTCAGTTTCCCAGGAAGGGCTTCTGTGTGATGTTTTTAAACCACACCCCGTCTGAGGCCCCTGGCCCAGAGCAGGTGAGAATCAGTGACTGAAAGGGCCGTTGGCGTGGCCACCTCATGAAGGGTGCAGGGCCAGCTGAAGACTTGGGAGCTGTGGGGTGGTGGGCGCACCGGGCCCTACCCCAAGGCTCCTGCACGCACTGCTGTTCTGCCACAGCACTGCTCCTCTGCCCACGTGCAGGAAGCCTCTCGGTCACTCTCCACGTGGCTCTTCAGGGGCCTCTCCCTGGAAGCTTCTTTACACAGTCTTTGGCCAGGGCAGCGGGAGCCTCTGAAGGTGGTAGGACAGGGTGTGACATGGTCGTGTAGGAGCTGTCAGAGTGCCTGATCCTGGCTGGACTGTGGACTTCCTGTGTGAGGGCCTCAGCAGGGGGAGGTGTGGATCAGCAGGGAGAGCAGGTGAGGCAGTTTGCCTGAGGAGGCTGGGCTTGGGCTGTGCCAAGCAGAAGGGTTTAGGACCCTCTTGTGTCTGAAAAAACCTGTGTACAAGAGCCCTGAGCGGGGAAGCTGGGGTACCTCACATGCGCTGGCCTCCTCCTGTGATCCAGGCACAGAAAAGTGGTCCCCACCATGACACAGCCCTTCTAGGTGGGCACCCTCCACCCCCTGCTCTGGATGAGAACAGAGAGGGTCGGGGCTGTGACGACTGCCTGAGGTCACCCAGCTTGGGGTGAAGGGCAGAGAGGGCTGTGAACCCTGGGTCCCCCTCACCCACACACACACTATGCACACCAGCACACACAAACACATAGGCAAATGAACAGACACCCTCACACACACTCAGACACATACACACACATATACCACATACACACACTGCACACACTACACACATACCACACACACTACACACTCCCCTACACCACACCACATACACACCACATGCACACACACCACACACACTACACATACCCCTACATCACACACCACACACAAACACCACACCCTCACACACAGACACACGTGCACACATATACCACATACACACACCACGCACACTACACACACCTCTACACCACACACCACACACACATGCACACACCTCTACACCACACACCACGCACACATACCACACACACCACACACACCACATCCCTACACCATACATCACACACACCCTCACACACACACATGTGCACACACATATACCACATACACACACCACACACACTACAAACAACCCTACACCACACCACACACACACACCCTCACACACAGACACATGCACACACATATACCACAGACACATGTACACACATAAACCACATACACACCACACACACCACACACACCACACACACCACACACCCCTACACCATACACCACACACACCCTCACACACAGACACATGTGCACACATATATCACATGCACACACCACATACGCTACACACGCCACTACACCACATGCCACACACACACCATCACACACAGACACATGTGCACACACATATACCACATACACACACCACACACACTACACACACCCCTACACCACACACACCCTCACACACAGACACATGCACACACATATACCACACACACAGCACATGCACACACCCACACCACATGCACACACAGCACACATGCCACACTCACACCACACACACACCACGTAGCACACACCACATTCACACCACACACCACATAACACACACACCACACTCACACTACATGCACACATAGTACACACACCATGCACACTACACACACCCCTACAGCACACACCCCCTCACACACACAGGTGCACACACATGCAGCACACACAAACGTGTACACGTGCACACATTCACATGCACAAGAGATCTGCAGTGAGCCCAGAACCTGCCCCCGGCATGCTCCCGTGCTCACTGGCCTCACTGAGCATGACGTCTGGGTCAGGAGCTCCCTGGGGGCCATCTCACTGTCTCCGTGGCCCTGGCCGCAGGGTGGTTGGGGCTTCATTGGTGCCCATGGGGAGCATGGACAGGCCTCCGCAGGTCAAGACGGAGCAGGAAGCACCCTGGTCGGCCCCTGTGTCTCGGTGTCCATTCCTACCCCGGGGGTCGGCCCTGCTTCCTGACCATCCTAGTCCTCATCTGGGCCAGCAGGCCCCACCTCATTACCTACCAACACCCCGTGGCCTGGAGCAGAGACGCCTAGGTCCTTATGGGCCAAGAACAAGGTGGGGGCCTCCACACCCAGCCCCTGAGCTTCCTCCCGGTCTCCTTTTTCTTTGCAAGCTGGGGAGAGCGCCTGTGTTAGTTTCCCGGGGCCAAAGCACCATGGCCTGGGTGGCCGAGACAATGGGAGATGGGACCCACAGTCCTGGAGGCGGGTCCCCAGATCAAGGTGTCCCTCCTGAGGGGACTGCAGATGCCGCCTTCTCCCTGTGTCCTTGCTTGGCGGTCCCTGTGTGTGTGTGCCTGTGTCCCCATCACCTCTTCTCATCAGGACACCAGGCATCCTGGATCAGGGCTCACCTCAGTGGCTCCAGTTTACCTGCGCTGCCTATTTCAATGCCCCATCTCCCAATACAGTCCCATTCTGAGGTCCTGTGGGGCAGGACTTCCACAGAGAAATTTTTGGAGCACTCGATTCATCTCATAAACCCCTTCTTCTCCAGATTTGGGGACCTGCCTGCACCACTTCCCTGCAGCAGGGCAGAGACTCTTGTTATTTGTGTCATTTCCTTTAGTGCTCTCCATTGCTGCAGGATCGAATCAACACAACCCCATCTGCACATATGCCCTCACACTCACACCACATGTACCCTACACATGCAGAAGCACACACAGACAAACACTACACACACACTACAAATGCACACACACCACAGATGCACACACAACACATAGACACAAACCATGCAGACAGAAACCAGACACACCCCAAACACATCACACCCACACCACACACACACAGCACATGCACACACACCACATGCACACACAGCACGTGCACCATTCACACCACATGAACACATAGCACACACACCACACACAACACACCACACACAGACCACACACAGCACATGTATACCACATGCACACACAGCACACACACCACACCACACTCACCACACACACACACCACATGCACACAGAGCACACATACCACACTTGCACCACATGCACACACAGCACACACACCACACCACACTCACACCACACACACACCACATGCACACAAAGCACACATACCACACTTGCACCACATGCACACATAGCACACACACAGCACACTCACACAACACTCACACCACAGACCACACATGCACAACATTCACACCACACACAGACCACACACACACAGCACACACACACCACACTCACACCACACACACACCACATGCACACACAGCACACACACACTTGCAAACTCCACATCCCTTGCACATTCCTGTCATACCCAGTGCTCCACATGCACAGGCCAGGAGGCAGACAGCCCTTTCCCATGCTTGGCACATGTGTCATGCAGACACATACATTATACAGAGGGCGTGGCTCTCCTTCACTGGTACACAGCACACGTGTGTGCAGGCAGAGTGTGGCCAGGCCCTCACTCCCTATACCAGGGCTGTCAGGCTCCAGAGGACACTGGGATTGCCTGGGGTCTGAGTCACTAGGCCTGGGTGGGGCCAGCCAGGTGTGTCTCCATGAGCAGGGACCCATGGCTGCCACACATAGCCCCTGAGGACATGCCAGGCCAGGCCTCTCAGCTGCATGCCTTCTTCCCACATGGAGTTCATGAAAGACAAGGGTCTTCCTTGCGATGGGGCAGGGTCAGCTACCCACTGCTGCAGCCTCTTCCTTTTGGGCTTCACCTCTGCCCTCCTGTTCCACCCAGGACAGCTTGGACCCAGGGAACTCCTACCTGCTGGAAGCTGGAGGTGGGCAGGTGGCTCCTGGAGGAACCAGCCCCATGCAGGACCGGCTACCATGTGAAGGACGCTTCTCATCCCATCACTTCAGCTTTAATTAACCAGCCCCATGCTGGCTGGGCTGTCCCTCTGGGGGCAGATGTCTGCGGTGCCCTTTCAGAAGCTGGAACACTAGGGAGGAGCTGGATCTGTCACTGGGCACTGACATTGCTTGAGGCTGGAGGCCAAGCTGCCAAAAATGTAAATTTCTAATTAAAATAGAAATTAATCCTCTCTCCCAACTACCTGCTATCTCCAGCTGGATGAGCAAAAGTTTTATGCCACTAATTAATGTTATCACCCGGAAGCTTTATTTACATAAGCAGATAGAATTCACATGGCTTTGCAGGAGCTGATGCAGAAAGTAAAAAAAAAAAAAGGTAAAGAAATTAATTACCTTGATCTTCCATCTTGTATTCTAATCACAGACTGGCAGGGGTCCCTCTTTGGCTTTCCCCAAAAGCCACCATTGGTGCTTTGTTTGATGAACTGTGCACTTGTTCCAAATACAGGGAGAAAAAGTTGAAAATTGCAGAGTGGCTCAGAGAAATGATGAGCAGTTGCTGGCACTTGAAAGGCTGGATGAATGGGAAAATTATTTACCGTTCCTGGTATTGGGTGTTTTTGTTACCCAGCAAAACAGATTCTAAATTTCAAATTAAGATCTTGAAAAGTTCCTGGCAGATTAACAAATCACACTAACTGCTCTGTGTTCTGCAGGGTTTTCAGGGAGGTTTGAATCGGGATGCTTCTTTCACCTCCATGGAAGGTCCATACCTTCCTGTCCTCCCAGGGGAGGGGCTCCCAGACAAGTGGAGGATGGAAGCTCTGGCCCCTTGTTGGAGGGCTCTTTCCTTCAAGCTGAGGCCGGGACCCAGTCAGCTGTCTGTCTCTCTGCTCCCATGAAATGAAACTCAGACGTTCAAGTCGGCTTCTGGGTGCCTAGGTGATGCTGGCCTAGGGTGCTGAGAACTATGTTCTTGAGGAGGGAATGGTGGGGTGGGGCAATTAAGTCAATCAGCAGATGTGCTGTGGGAGCCCCACACATGGCAGCCCTGTGCTTGCTGATGAGCGATATAGACAAGATCTATTTCGGGTTAAATTGTGGGCTTCCCAGAATCCACTTGAAGTCCTAACCACAGCGCCTGGGAACATGAGAGTCTCTGGAAATGGGGTTTTTGCAGATGTCATCCAGTTCAGAGGAGGCCACACTGGAGAATGGTGGGCCTCAAGCCAATATGACTGGCGTCCTTATGAGAAGAGGGGAATTTAGACACAGAGAGAGGGGAGGATGCAGGGTGTTGACAGAGACACGGAGACACCAGGAGAAGGCGGCATGTTGAGGGGTGGAGGAGGTCAGAGCCATGCATTCCCCAGCCAAGGAACACCAGGTGCTGGCCACCCCAAAATCTGGGAAGGAGGCCTGGAACTGACCATCTTGAAAGCTGGGAGGGAGGCCTGGGGCAGCTCCCCCTACACGGCCCCCAGAAGATGGCAGCCCTGCCAATGCTTTGATCTTATATTTCACCCTTCCAGAATCACTTGAACCTTGGACGCAGAGATTGCAGTGAGCCAAGATCCTGCCACCTTACTGCAGCCTAGGCAACAAGAACAAATCTCTGTCTCAAAAATAAATAAAAAAAGAAATAATAAAGTTAAGACTGGGCACAGTGGCTCACCCCTGCAATCCTAACACTTTGCAGACTGAGAAGGGAAGATTTCTTGAGGCTAGGAGTTTGAAACCAGCCAGGGTGACAGAACAAGATCCCATCTCTACAAAAATTTACCTGGCCATGGTGCTGTGTAGTCCTAGCTCCACAGGAAGCTGAGGTGGGAGGATTGCTTAAGACCTAGACGTGGGAGGCTGCAGTAAGCTATGATTGCACCACTGCACTCCAACCTGAGAGACAGAGCAAGATAGTTTCTGTACAAAACATAAACAAATATAAGCTTCTTTTTTTTGAGACAGACTCTTGCTCTGTCACCCAGGCTGGAGTGCAGTGGCACGATCTTGGCTCACTGCAACCTCTGCCATCTGGGTTAAAGTGATTTTCCTGCCTCAGCCTCCTGAGTAGCTGGGATTAAAGATGTACACCACCATCTCCAGCTAATTTTTGTATTTTAGTAGAGACAGGCTTTCACCATGTTGGTCAGGCTGGCCTTGAACTGCTGACCTCGTGATCCACCGGTCTCTGCCTCCCAAAGTGTTGGGATTACAGGGGTCACCCACTGCACCCGGTCATGATGTTAATTTTTTAGAAAGTTTTTAGATAAAATATTTACATGGCTGGGCATGGAGGCTCTCGCCTATAATCCCAGCCCTTTGGGAGGCAGAGACGGGTGGATCATCTGAGGTCAGGAGTTCAAGACCAGCTGGCCAACGTGGTGAAACCTGATCTCTAATGAAAATACAAAAATTGACCAGGCATAGTGGCTCACGCCTGTAATCCAAGCACTTTGGAGGCTAAGGCAGGCAGATCACCTGAGGTAGGGAGTTCAAGACCAGCTTGACCAACATGATGAAACCCCATCTTTAAAAAAAAAAATACAAAAATTAAGTTGGGCATGGTGGTTCACACTTGTAATCCTAGCACTTTGGAAGGCTGATGTAGGTAGATCATGAGGTTAGAGGTTCGAGACTAGCCTGACCAATATAGTGAAACCCATTCTCTATAAAAAGATAAAATAAAACAAATAAAAAAATTATCTGGGCATGTGTTTGCTTCGTCAGCACATGCACTAAAATTTGAATGATACAGAGAAGATTAGCATGGCCCCTGCACAAGGATGACATGCAAATTAATGAAGTGTTCAATATTTTTTGGTTGTTTTGTAAAAATCAAATAAACATAAATTTAAATTTAAAGTAAAAAAAAAATTAGACGGTCATGGTGGTGGACACCTGCAATGCCAGCTACTTGGGAGGCTGAGGCAGGAGAATCGCTTGAATCAAGGAGGCAGAGGTTCCAATGAGCCAGGATCATACCATTGCACTCCAGCCTGGGTGACAAGAGGGAAATTCTATCTCATAAAAAAGGCAGAGCGGGGGGAAATTATCCAGCACCTCGTTTTCACAATGGTAGACACTGATCTCTCTGATTTTTTTTTAATAAGATGGGGTTTCACCATGATGGCCAGGCTGATCTTGAACTCCTGACCTCAGGTGATCCACTCACTTCAGCCTCCCAAAGTGCTAGGATTACTGGCATGAGCCACAGCACCCATCCCAATCTCTCTGATGTTTAAAAATAAAGTTGGCCCGGCATGTTGGCTCATGCCTATAATCCAAGCACTTTGGAGACCCAGGTGGGAGGATCACCTGAGGTTGTGAGTTGAAGACCAGCCTGACCAACATGGTGAAACCCCATCTTTAAAAAAGAAATAAATTAAAAAATAAATAAAGTTCAGGCCAGGTGTGGCGGCTCACGCCTGTAATCCCTGCACTTTAGGAGACTGATGTGGGTGAATCACCTGGGGTCAGCAGTTCGAAAGCAGCCTGGCCAACATGATGAAACCCCATCTCTTCTAAAAATACAAAAAATTAGTTGAGCGTGGTGGCGAGGACCTGTAATCTCAGCTATTCAGGAGGCTGAGGGAGGAGAATCACTTGAACCTGGGAGGCAGAGGTTACAGTGAGCCAAGATCCTGCCACCATACTGCAGCCTAGGCAACAAGAACAAACTCTGTCTCAAAAATAAGTAAAAAAAGAAATAATAATAATAAAGTTAAGACAGGGTACAGTGGCTCACCCCTGTAATCCCAGCACTTTGGGAGACTGAGAAATGAAGATTGCTTGAGGATAAAAGTTTGAAACCATCCAGGGTGACAGAATAAGATCCCATCTCTACAAAAGTTTAGCTAGGTGTGATGTTGTGCACCTGTAGTCCTAGCTACTCAGGAAGCTGAGGTGGGAGGATTGCTTAAGACCTAGATGTGGGAGGCTGCAGTAAGCTATGATTGCACCACTGCACTCCAGACTGAGGGAAGAGTGAGATCATTTCTGTAAAAAAAAATAAACAAATATAAGCTTCTTTTTTTTGAGACAGACTCTTGCTCTGTCACCCAGGCTGGAGTGCAGTGGCATGATCTCGGCTCACTGCAACCTCTGCCATCCGGGTTCAAGTGACTCTCCTGCCTCAGCCTCCTGAGTAGCTGGGATTACAGATGCACACCACCATCCCCAGCTAATTTATGCGTTTTAGTAGAGACAGGCTTTCACCATGTTGGTCAGGCTGGCATTGAACTGCTGACCTCGTGATCCACCTGTCTCTGCCTCCCAAAGTGTTGGGATTACAGGCATGACCCACTGCACCCAGCCATAATCTTAACTTTTTAGAAGGATTTTAGATTAAAAAATTTACATGGCTGGGCATGGAGGCTCTCACCTATAATCCCAGCACTTTGGGAGGCAGAGGCAGGTGGATCACCTGAGGTCAGGAGTTCAAGACCAGCCGGCCAACATGGTGAAACCTGGTCTCTAATAAAAACACAAAAATTGCCATGCATGATGGCTCATGCGTGTAATCCAAGCACTTTGGAGGCCAAGGCAGGCAGATCACCTGAGGTCGCGAGTACAATACCAGCCTCATCAACATGGTGATACCCCATCTTTAAAAAAAAAATACTAAATTAAGTTGGACACGGTGGCTCACACCTGTAATCCTAGCACTTTGGAAGGCTGAGGTGGGCGGATCATGAGGTCAGAGATTCGAGACTAGCCTGACCAACGTACTGAAACCCGTTCTCTATAAAAAAATTAAAATAAAATAAGTAAAAAAGTTAGCTGGGCATGTGCTCGCTTTGGCAGCACATGCACTAAAATTGGAATGATACACAGAAGATTAGCATGGCCCCTGTGAAAGGATGAAGTGCAAATTTGTGAAGCATTCCACATTTTTTTGTTCTTTTGTAAAAATCAAATAAAAATAAATTTAAATTTAAAGTAAAAAAAAGAAAATTAGCTGGGCATGATGGTGGACACCTGTAATCCCAGCTACTTGGGAGGCTGAGGCAGGAGAATCACTTGAAGGAAGGAGGCAGAGGTTGCAATGAGCCAAGATCACACCATTGCACTCCAGCCTGGGTGACAAGAGGGAAACTCTATCTCATAAAAAAGGCAGGGCATGGGGGAGTTTTCCAGCACCTCGTTTTTACAATTGTAGACACTTTCAGTTTCCCCCGTAATAGACAGAGATTCATTGCCATAGGGGCCTAAAGGGGCTAAGAGGAAGCAATGCTTTGAATTCCTACAGTCATTTTTAAAATCTTAGAAAGTTCAACTCATAGAAGTACAGAGTAGAATACTGGCTACCAGAGGCTGGGGGAGCAGGGAGAAAGGAAAGGTGGACCTGTTGGTCAAGGGGTACAAAGTTTCCTTTTCTTTTTGCTTTTATTATTTTTACTTTTATTTAATGAGGGTTTGTTGTACCAATTATTTCATCACCCAGGTGCTAAACACAGTACCCAATAGTTATTTTGTCTGATCCTCTCCCTCCTCCAAACCTGCACCCTCAACTAGACACCAGTGTCTATTATTCCACTCTTTGTGTCCATATGTTCTCATAGCTTAGCTTCCACTTATAAGTGTGAACATGGCACATGTTCTGAGCCACAAAAAAGAAATGGATTGTGTCCTTTGCAGGAACATGGATGGAGCTAGAGGCCATCATCCTTAGCAAACTAACAGAGCTCATCACAGCACTATTCACAACGGCAAAAACATGGAATCAACCTAAATGCTCATCAATGGTAGAGTGGATAAAGAAAATGTGGCATATATACACCATGGAATACTACATGGCCATTTAAAAGAATGAGACCATGTCCTTTGTGGCACATGGATGGAGCTAGAGGCCATCATGCTTAGCAAACTAACAGTTTCAAACAGAGAGGAGAAATAAGTTTTGAGATCTATTTCACAGCAGAGTGACTATAGTCAATGTATTGTGCATTTCAAAATAATCAAGAGAATAAATTTCAAACATCTCATCACAAAAAAATAGATAAGCCAGGTAATAGAGATGTTAATTTGCTTAATTGAATCATTCCGCTTGTAAGCACACATCAAAACCTCACATTTTATCCATACATGTATATAATTATGATTTTTCAATTCATAATATTAATTTACAAAATAAATAAAGGGTCCCAAATACTTCAAAGTCTGGGATGGCCTTGAAACTATACATGCTAGCCCTGATTCTCTCAGTCACTAACATAATAGAGAAAGAAAGTATACACTAAGTGTCCAGGTGGGGTGGTTCATGCCTGTAATCCCAGCACTTTGGGAGGCTGAGGCAGGCAGATCACGAGGTCAAGAGATTGACCATCCTGGCCAACATGGTGAAACTCTGTTTCTAATAAAATTTCAAAAATTAGCCAGGCATGGTGGCATATGCCTGTTGTCCCAGTTACTCACGAGGGTGAAGCATGAGAATCGCTTAAACCGGGGAAGCAGAGGTTTCCTTTTCTTTTTGCTTTTATTGTTTTTACTTTTATTTAATGAGGGTTTGTTGTACCAATTATTTCATCACCCAGGTGCTAAACACAGTACCCAATAGTTATTTTGTCTGATCCTGAGATTGTGCCACTGCATTCCAGCCTGACAACAAAGGAAGACTCAGTGTCAAAAAGAAAAAAAAAAAAAAGAAAGAAAAAGAAAAAAGAAAAAGAAAAAGAAAAAAAAGTAAAGAAAGTATACACTAAGCCACATCAGATTAAAGAGCACAGAAATGTTTTAATTTTAAAAAATTATGACAGGACGAGTTTGGTGGCTCATGCCTGTAATCTCAGCACTTTGTGAAGCTGAGGCAGGTGGACTGCTTGAGCCCAGGAGGTCGAGGCTATAGTGAGACATGATCCCACCATTGAACTCGTGAGACCCTGTCTCCAAAAAAAAAAAAAAAAGGAAAAAGGAAAAAAGAAAAGAAAGAAAGAGAAAAAAGGAAGAATGAGGTGTTTGACACTTACCCACACAGAGAATATTAAAAGTGAATCCTTCTGGGATAGATCTGTTCACCAACTGATTGGGTAAACATTCAAAACCAAAATGTCCTATCATAGTAAACAACGAATATTATTATTATTACTATTTTAAACTTTTAAAAAACACACTCTTTGGCTTCCTTTTATTTCTGGAGGATTACATGAAGCCTGAACTTTACAGGAAAGTATGCCAGCCAGGTCCTGGGGTTGGGGCTGGCCGGCCCCTCCCTGCCCACAGCGGGGCCTCCCTCCAAGCCACACATCCTCTCTGACCATCTGCATCCAGGTGGCGGCTACTTGGAGGCAGTCATGACGCTGTACTCAATGCAGAGCACAATGTAGGCATGGTGGCAGCTTGCAGCATTCTGCCTCAGGAACCTGTCCCCCAGCAGCAAGGAGGCCTGGCCTGTGGGCAAAGGGGCCTCGGTCCGCCATATTTTGCAGTAGCTCTGGGTCAACCTGTGCCTGATGGGGTCCGAGCCCTGCCACACAGTCTTCTGGGGCCAGGTGGGGTGCCTCAGGACGTCCTTTCTCTCAAGGAGAAGATGCGTGCCCCAGGCTTCAGCGGGCCCTTAGAGCCGGAGAAAAGCGCCTCTCAGCTGGGAAACAGCAGCTCCTCCTTGGGGTTTACGATGGGCAGGGCTGCGTGTTTGGCGTCGGCTGTGCACGACACTGTACAGGGCCTGCAGCCCTGAGGACACGAAGGCGCGGAAGGGGCCCGCCAGCCCCACGGCCCGTGACTGCTGGAAGCACTGGAAATGGGCCCCGCTGACGTCCCCGCATGCTGCCAGGCAGCTGGCTGCAGAGCGTGATCAGGTGGAGTTCGGGTTGGAAGTTGAGGTTGGTGTGGGCGGGCAGGCTAGTGAGGCGCGCCGGCCACAGAAGCACGTAGGAGATGCGGTGCGGGGCTCCAGGATAGGGCTGTGGCTGGGGCAGGCAGGGCGTCTGGCCAGGATGTTGTCTGCCCACCCGCCAGGGCTGTGCCATGGTCGGGGGTGCTCCCACAGGGGTAGGGGTTGCTGTCATGCAGTTGCACCACGGGGGGCTGCAAGGTGGCCACTTCATTGTTCCTTCCTTGCACAAGTGGCATCAGGGCCTCCTGCTGGACCTTCCAGAACCTGTTCCACATGTGGACGTAGAGCTCCTCCTGCTCTGCCACAAAGATGAGCCAGCCCTGGAGCATCTAATGCACCTGGCCCAGCATGGCCTGGCCTGTGACCCAGAGCCTCACCTGCCCTGAAGGGGCACTCATGGTTCCAGGGGGCCCAGGGGGGCATGGAGGGCCCGGAATGCTGACAGTCTGCCTGTGAGTGCCGGGAAATGAAGGGGGCCCTGGGAGCCTGGTGGGGGGCCGGAGGGCCCTGATGAAGCCAATGCTGGTGGTCCCTGAGGTCCAGGTGGGCCTGGCTGGCCCGGGATGCTCTCTCCCTTGAGACCTGGAATCTCAGGGTAGCCAGGTGAGCCTGGGGGTCCTGGGGAGCAGGGGTGGCTTGACAGGCTAGAACCGAAGGAGCCAAAGAAGCTGCCACCTCCAGCTTACCCCTTTGGCCTTTCTGTCCTGCTCACCTCGATCTCCCTTCTCTCCCTTCATTTCAACCTCCAGCTGAAGGAAGTCAAATGGAAACCACCTTGGTGATGGGTGTGTGTGGGGGCGTCCCACTTATCCTTTGGAGGTCTTGGGTCCTGGAGGGCCCTGATTCCCTGGCAATCCTGGAGGCCATGGGCAGGTGGACTCAACAAATGCATTGCTGAAGAAAAATGTAGAGTTTTTTGTTAGAATAGAAAATGAAGTCGTTTGAGAGGAAAATGATTATAGTACATCAAAGAAATTAGAATTGCTTATCATTTGATGATCATACCTCAGACAAGATGAAAATATATTAAGTAAATTTGTGAAAATAGAAGTCTGTGTTCAAACACATAGATTTGGCTATTATTTTTATAAATAAAGTGAATCTATCTCTCAGCACACTTAAAGAGGCTCTGTTTCTAAATTTTAAAAGAAATAGGGGCCAGGCACCGTGGCTTATGCCTGTAATCCCAGCACTTTGGGAGGCCAAGGTGGGTGGATTGCTTGGGGCCAGGAGTTCCAGACCAGCCTTGCCAACATAGTGAAACCCTGTCTCTACTAAAAATATAAAATTTAGCCAAGCATGGTGGTCCGCCCCTGTAGTCCCAGCAACTCAGGAGACTGAGGCATGAAAATCGCTTGAATCTGAGAGGCAGAGGTTGCAATGAGCGGAGATTGCACCACTGCACTCCAGTATGGGTGACAAAGTGAAACTCCATTCCGAATAAATAAATAAAATAAATAGGGAATTAAGGAAATACTACAAGAAACACTAATGTATTACTCTAACATAATAAATTACTTCTTCCATAAGGAAAAGAAAACTTTAACATCCTTTCATTGTGTTCTAGCGTGTTAATATATTGAGAAAATCTCACACATGTTAATCCAGATGCTTCTCAACTTATGATTAGGCTATGTCCCTGAAAACCCATCATAAGTGAACATAACTGTAAGTCAAAAATGCATTTAATACACCTAACATAACTGATCATTATAGCTCAGCCTCGCGTGCCTTAAACATGCTCATGACACATTAGTTTACAGTTAAGCAAAATCAACTAAGACAAAGCTTATGTTATGATAAAGTATTGAATATCTCATGCAATCTATCAAATAAAATGAAAAACAGCACAATCACAGAGTCAAGACTTTAAGTTGAATGATTGTAACCTGAATATCCTCTACATATTTATGAGGAAACCAAAATCAATTTAAAATTAAAAAAAAATCAAATGACTGACTTCAAATTTGTTATATACCCTCTGAGGACTTGTGTTATATCAAAGAAAGCTACTATTATAACACCATTCTAAAAATTTAGAAATCCATCAATATTATACACAAAGTTACCAAATAACTACTCATTTTCAAAAGGTTAAAAGATAATTTTTTTTTAATTTCTAAGCACTTTTATTTTAAAAATGGGAATTATACAACTCCTCCATACCTAATGTACCTATAGGCACATTAAATACCACTTTGCCATGACAGCTCAACATACCTCACAGTTATTAACACTATTCTACGAGGAATACAAAATGCCTTTTTAGCCAAATTAACACGCTCCAAACATATTTTGGCATATGTGGGAATAAAGGAATATGAATCAGTAGGAAAGTTGTTAAGGTAGAAGTAGCAAGAATCAGCTAAGTAGATGTTGTCCACATTTATTTTGTACCTTTATAGGACAAGAGCATGCTAACCGGCCAGGCACAGTGGTTCACACCTGTAATCCCAGCACTTTGGGAAAGCAAAGCAAAAGGATCACTTGAGGTCAGGAGTTCAAGACCAGCCTGGTCAACTTGGTGAAACCCCCGTCTCTACTAAAAATACAAAAACTAGCCAGGCATGGTGTCAGGTGCCTGTAATTCCAGCTACTTAGGAGGCTGAGGCAGGAGAATCACTTGAACCCAGGAGGCAGAGATCTCAGCTCACTGCAACCACCATCACTCAGGCTCAAGCAGTTCTCCAGTCTTAGACTCCTGAGTAGGTAGGACTATTGGTGTGCACCACCATCCCTGGCTAATTTTTGTATTTTTTGTAGAGAAGGGCTTTCACCACGTTGACCAGGCTAGTCTCAAACTCTTGACTTCAGATGATCTGCCTACCTTGGCCTCATAAGTGCTGGGATTACAGGCGTGAGTCACCATGCCTGGCTAATTTTTGTACCTTTATAGGACAAGAGCATGCTAACCGGCCAGGCACAGTGGTTCACACCTGTAATCCCAGCACTTTGGGAAAGCAAAGCAAAAGGATCACTTGAGGTCAGGAGTTCAAGACCAGCCTGGTCAACTTGGTGAAACCCCCGTCTCTACTAAAAATACAGCACTCATAAAGTGCTGGGATTACAGGCGTGAGTCACCATGCCTGGCTAATTTTTGTATTTTTGGTAGAGACAGGGTTTCACCACATTTGTTGGGCTGGTCTTGGATTCCTGAGCTCAAACAAAGGGCTGAAATTAGAGTTGTGAGCCACTGAGCCCAATCTACTTAGAGATTTTAAAACAGCTATCATAAATGTGCAGAGACATAAAGGAAAATATGCATATACAATGAGTAAAAAAGACAAAAATCTCAGGAGACAAACAAAAATTATAAAATGAAGATAGAAGCAGAAAGCATGGCCAGGCATGCTGGCTCATGTCTGTAATCTCAGCACTTTGGGAGACCAAGGCAGGTGGATCACCTGAGATCAGGAGTTCGAGACCAGCCTGGCCAACATAGTGAAACCCTGTCTCTACTAAATATACACAAATTAGTCGGGCATGGTGGTGGGTGCCTGTAATCAGAGCTACTCGGGAGGTTGAGGCTGGAGAATCAATTGAACCAGGGAGACAGAGTTTGCAGTGAGCTGAAATTGTGCCACTGCCCTCCAGCCTGGGCAACAGAGGGAGGATCCATCTTAAAAAAAAAAGCAGAAACCCCACGTCTTAGAGAAAATTAAATAAGCTAAAATTTGCTACTTGGCAAAGATTGATTAAAACCTAGCTAGACTAATAAAAACACCCAAAACACAAATTGCATATAGCAGAAATGAAAGAATATTACTGCAGACCACACAGAAATCAAAATTATAATACACACATTTTGCCAATGAATTTGAAATAACTTTTTTACCAACAAACTTGAAAATAAATAAATTTAATTTCAAAAAAAAACAAATTATAAAAATGACTCAATGGGAAATAGGCAATCTAAATAGTCATATATCTGTTGAGGAAATTGTAATCAAAAACCTTTTCAGGAAGAAATCTTCAGGCCCTGCTGATTTCACTATTGAATTCTATCAACAAGCAGATGAAGAAAGATGTACACAAACTCTCTACAAAACAGAAGGGGGGAAATTTTTTTCAATGTATTTTATGAAGTCATATGTAATGTCAATAAAAGCACCTGATGGGTCAGGCATGGTGACTCACGCCTGTGAGTCAGACAAAATCCCAGCACCTTGTGAGGTCCAGGCAGTGTATTACCTGAGGTCAGAAGTTCGAGAAAAGCCTGACCAACATGGTGAAACTCTGTCTCTACTAAATACAAAAAATTAGCTGGGCATGGTGGCATGGGCCTGTAATCTCAGCTACTTGGGAGGCTGAAGAAAGAGAATCCCTTGAACCCAGGAGGCAGAGGTTGCAGTGAGCCATGATTGCACCATGCACTCCAGCCTGGTGACAGAGTGAGATGGACTCAAAGCAAACAAACAAACAAACAAAAAACCACCACCACCACCAACAACAGCAAAAACCTGGCAAAGACAACACAAAAAGAGTAAATTATTCGTTAGTTTCTGTCATGTGCATAGCTGCAAAAATTATTTTTTACTGCCATAATTAAATTTAATTTTAATTGTAAAACTAGAGAGTGTGCAAATAAACTTATCTTAACTGAACTATTGAAATAAAAGATAATATTCCATTTGTCTAATACCCACTTCCCATCCCCTTTTTTTTCTATTTTTATGATTCCAAACATTAAAAAAATACTTTTATATACACAAATGTAGAGGTATTAAATTTAAAAACACATAACATGGCTGGGTACAGTGGCTTGTGATTGTAACCCTAGCACTTTGGGAGGCTAGACGGGCAGATCACCTGAGGTCAGAAGTTCTAGACCAGCCTAGCCAACATGACAAAACCCTGTCTGTACTGAAAATACAAAGAAAATAACTGGGCATGGTGGCAGGTGCCTGTAAACCCAGACACTTGAGAGGCTGAGGCAGGAGAATCACTTGAACCTGGGAGGCAGAGGCTGCAGTGAGCCACGATTGCACCATTGCACTCCAGCCTGGGTGACAAGAGTGAATCTCCATCTCAAAAAGAAGCAAACGGACAAAGAAACAAACAAAAAAATACATTCTGAACTTGCTTTTTTCTACTAAAAATCTATATATGCTAATTGGCTAGCTTTATTGAGGAATAATTTACATGTAATAAAATTCAACAACTTTATGTGCACAATTTTATGAACCTTAACAAATGTGCGTAGTAATGTAATCACCATCATGATCACCATACAGAACATTTCTGACATTCCAAAAGCTTTCCATCTAAACTATTCGGTCCATTCATAACCCTCACCCCTCAGCCCTGGCACCCTCTCATCTGTTTTCAGTTGCTATAGTTTTACATTTTCTAGAATTTCATTTAGAAGAAATCATAATGCATAAAGTTTTTGTTTTAATCTTAACAAAACGTTACCAAATACAGTTCATTTGTATATAAAAAGATAACAGATTAAAACAGTTGGCATTTATTCTAGAAATTCAAGGTTAGTTTAGCACTAAAAACCAATAAATAGTAAACTATAATATATTGATGGAAGAAATTCAAGAGGACAGCAAAAAATTGATTTGATGTTCATGAATTGAAAGAATCAATATCATTAAAATGTTCATACCACCAAAAGCAATCTACAACCTCTATCAAAATACCAATGACATTCACCACAGAAACAGAAATATCCTAAAATTTGCATGTACCCACAAGAGACCCAGAATATTCTAAGAAATGCTGAGTATTCTGGATACTCTGAAGAAATTACATTACTTGACTTCAAATTTTAATAGAGAGCCACAAGAACCAAAACAGCATGATGCTGGCATGAAAACAGACACATAGACCAATGGAACAGACTACAATACCCAGAAATAAAGTCAGAAATGTACAGTGAACTCATTTTTGACAGAGGTGCCAAGAGCATACAATGCGGGAAAGAAGAGTCTCTTTGATAAATGGTCCTAGGAAAACTGGATATCCATATGTAGAAGAATGAAAACAGACTCCTATCTCTCACCATATATAAAAATCAAATAAAATGGATTAAGGACATAAATCTAAGTCGTGAAACTACAAACTTACTAAAAGGAAACATTAGGAAAACTCTCCAGGACATTGAACTGGGCAAATATTTCTTGGATAATGTCCCACAAGCACAGGAAACCAAAGAACAAATGGATGAATACGATCATATCAAATTTTAAAACTTCTGCACAGTAAAGAAAGCAATCAACAAAGTGAGGAGAAACCCACTAAATGGGAGAAAATATTTGCAAACTATCAACCTGATAGGGATTAATAACCAGAATATGTAAGAAGCTCAAATAGCTCAATAGGAAAAAATCTAATAATCCAATTTAAACACTGACACCTGATCAGAATAGACATTTCCCAACAGAAGACATACAAATGGAAAGCAGGTATATAAAAAGGTGTTCAACATCCACTGACCATTAAAGAAATTCCAATCAAACCTACAATGATATATTATCTCACTTGAGTTAAAGTGGTTTTTACCCAAAAGACAGGTAATAACAAATACTGGCGAGAATGTAGAAAAACAAAGAACCCTCTTACTCTGTGGATGGGAATGTGAATTAGTATGGATAACAATATGGATGCACCTGAAAAAACTAAATAGAACTACCATATGATCCAGCAATCCCACTGCTAGGCATATACCCAAAATAAATAAATTAGTACATGGAAGAGATATCTACACTCCCAAGCTTATTGCATCACTATTCACAATAGCCAAGATTTGGAAGCAACCTAAGTGTCCATCCACAGACGAATGGACAATGAAAATGTGGTAGATACACACAATGGAGTACTATTCAACCATAAAAAATGAGATGCTGTCATTTCCAGCAAAATAGATGAAATCGAACACCATGTTAAGTGAAATAAACAAGGCACAGAAAGACAAACTTCACATGTCCTCACTTACCTGTGGGAGCTAAAAACTAAAACAATTGAACTCATGGAGACAGCGAGTGGAAGGATGGTTACCAGAGGCATAGTGGAGGTGGTAAGTAGATGGTTAATGGGTACAAGGATATAGTTAGCTAGAATGAATAAGGCCCAGTATTTGAAAGCACCACAGGGTGACTATAGTCAATAATAAACTGTACATTTTAGAAAAATGAAAAGTACAATTGAAATGCATCTGACACAAAGAAATGAGAAATACTTAAGGTAGTGGATACCCAGTTTATCCCGATATGATTAGTACACATTGTATGCCTATAACAAAATTTTTATTTCATGAGCCCCATAAATATATAGACTTACTATGTACAAATAAAAATTAAAAATTAAAAGCTGAGCATGGTGGCTCATGCCTGTAATTCCAGAATTTTGTGAGGCTGAGGCTGGAAGATCGCTTGAGCTCAGGAGTTTGAGACCAGTCTAGGCAACATAGTGAAATCCTGTCTCTACTGAAAATAAAAATTACAAAAAATAGTTGGATGTGGTGGTGCATGCTCATAGTCCCAGCTATTCTGGAGGCTGGGATGGGAGGATCTCGTATTCCCAGGCATTAGAGTTTGCAGTGAGCTATGATTGTGCCACAGCACTGCAGCCTGGGTAATAGATTAAAAACCTGTCTCAAAATAAATTAAAAATTAAAAATTCAATAAACATTTCACCATATTAATAGTGTAAATGAAAATCACCATATGACTGACAAAACAAATGAAAAATATTATTTTAACAAATTGAATTGAGTATTCATTTGTGATTTTTAAAATCTATTAGTAAAATAAGAATTAAAGAGAACTTCCTCAATCGGATAAAAACTATATTACAAAAAAATTTAAACCTAACATTATACTTACTAGTGAACATCTGAGTGCTTTCCTCACAAGACTGAAAATAAAGCAGAGAGGTCAGCTGTTGCCATTTTTATACATTGTACTGGAGGTTCCTTCTTTTTTTATTTTTTATTTTTTGAGAAGGAGTTTCACTTTTGTTTCCCATGCTGGAGTGCAATGATGTGATCCAGACTCACCAAAACCTATACCTTCTAGGTTCATGTGATTCTCCTGCCTCAGTATCCCAAGTAGATGGAATTATGGGTGCCCATCACCATGCCCAGGTAATTTTGTGATCCTCTAATTATTTGAACCTGTATGAGTATCTACTGTGTCTTACTAATTTTCTTTTAAATATGAGATTGATTGAGGCCTTTTTGCTGTAGAAAGAAAGCTGTAAGTTTTTACCAGGACTAATATTATCACGAGATTGATTGCAGTCCTTTTGCTGTAGGACCTACAACTTTTATAAGCAGTGAATCTGTTGTTTGCCAGGGATTGCACGGAGCTAAGGAGACTGGGAGGTGGCTGGGTGCAGGCCAGGTGTCGGGTAGTGATCCCAGGGTGGGTGTTGGGGCGGTTTGCACTTGGCTGCACCCTCCTGGCTCCTCAGGCAGTAATTCCTGAAGGAGGCTTGGACTCCGGCACAGGCCCTCCTGTGGCCATAGGTGCAATCCGCCTGTGCTTGGCTTTCTCGGGGGTTCTCAGCTGCATGCCCACACATACGTCTCAGGCTTGGATTGGCACCAGAGAATTTCTCAGACACCCTGTCCACCTTATCTGCCCCCACAGGAGGCCAGTTACAGGTGTCGCCACCTCAGTTGCACACTGGGCTCGCCTCTCTGCAGTTGTTCCCTCCATGTCTACACAGCAGTCCTGAGAAGAAGGAGTCCCTGAGCTTGGAGACCAAGGCAGGATCAAGTGGTGTGTGGCCCAGATCAAAGGGGGGCAGTCAGATCATGGAGCCGGGGGATGCTCTTCTGACACCCTCCCGGAGGGTCTCAGGTATGTTTCTGTGGTCCAGCGACACCCGCCACACTTCCACAAACTCAATCTCCAGCCCCTTGGGACCCGTTCGCTGCCCAAGCAATCCGATCCTAAATCCAATGGGAAGAGCAGTCCCCAGCGCCCATCTCACGGTCTGAAGCGCGCTCCTCCCCCACCCGACCCGAAGAGGAAAGCCGGCTCAAGGAGGAACTGAGGCCAGGACTGTCGGGGTACACCGCTGCTTGTGGCAGGCAGCACCTTTCCCAGAGACACCCCTGGAATTGCTTCCCCCATGCACTTGTGCGGCAGAAGCTGGACAGCGCCAAAGTTTTGGCTCCCCAGCTGAGTACGCGAATGTGCATGCGCAAGCAGCCTGAGGAAAGCGCCAGCGCTGAGCCGGGGGTCGCGTCACAGTAACAGCTACCATTGTCTGGGGAACGGAATGAGCGGCTTAGGAACGCAGGCGCGCTCTGCAGCAGTGCCTCGGAATTTCGCAAGAGCCTTCCTTCTCCACAATATCGTGCCGTGGTCCCAAGGTTTGAAGAACCCTGCAGCCCGAATCAGGCTGAGAGAAGGTCCGAAGGGGCTTCAAGACAGTCCATGGCGATCCCCAGGAATCCACACGAATACCCACGATGTTTCAGGCCTGTCGAAATGGTGTGAAGGTGCACATCATTGAAAGCCCTCCCGGCTGGTATTTCCAGGTACGGCCTGCCTGCCTGCCGCGGGGCTGCTCTCTCCGCGAGGGACTTCCCAGCAGAGAGCAGAACCCCGCAACCTCAGGAACTGGCTAGCAGGATGTGTTTCTCTGCGAGTGTTGAATGTCTCCGAGAGGCTTTCTGTGTGTCTGTGTGAGTGCGTGTGTACATGTATCTTCCTGAGAGTGTTGATAAGTGTGTGTGAGTGAGGGTGCCACATGCTGACATGAGTGTGGCCAGTGCACTCCAGTATCGTTTCTCTGTAGACCGCCTAATTACTGCTGCGGGTCAGCCTTTGGCTCAGCCTGGGGACTGCGGCCCTGCATTCTTTGTTGTGCTGGTGATTTCTAAAGCCTCACTGTAGCAGGGTCTGGGTGCAACATGCAGGCGTCCTAATAACCTGCCCTACCCGACAGGGGTCATTCCTCGAGAAAGAAGAGTGGCATAACACACCCAAAACCGAACTCCTCCAAGTGCCCTTGGGCCGGAGGCACATCTAGGGCTGGACTGACACTAGGCATCCTGTCCTCAGGATCCCTTTGAGCCCAATTCCGATTCCAGGGCTTGTGTAGCTGAAGCTTCAGGGGGTGAGTCGGGCACACATTCCTCTTCGGATTTCTTTCATGTCAGAGGATGTGTGAAGAAAGTATAAGGTCAGATAACGTGACGATACATTCCGCTGAGGTGAGGAGGGGGTCCGCTGCCTTCATGTACAGGACACGTTCTGACAGATGTCAAAGAAAGTGCATCTTTCTCAACACTAACATTCCTAAGTGACTGGATATCTGTGATGCTCCTGGATCCCTGCTGGCCCCAGAGCTCCCACCGCCAAGGAAAATCTTAGACTCATTATTACATCAGATGGCTGCATCCTTTTCCTAGGAGGAGAGGGTGGCAGCCGTGGCTGGCATTGATCTTGATCTGCTCATCAAGGCTGTGTTTCCTTTCATCCGCAGCGGTTTTTCTCAGAGTTGAGGGCTCTCTCATTGCTGTATTGCTGCTGGCTAGGACAACCGCTCAGCACTGAACTTGCTGGCTGCCAGGGATTTCACGCAGGTAACGAGACTGGGGGGTAGCTGGGTGCAGGCCAGGTGGTGGATAGTGATCGCGGCGTGGGACTGGGGGCGTTTTGTACTTTGCGGGCTCCTCTTGGCTCCTCTGGTGGGAGTCCCGGAAGGAGGCTTGGAGTCCGGCACAGGACCTCCTGTGGTCGCAGATGTGCTGTGCTTCCGCTTGGCTTTCTTGGGAGTCTTCGGCGGCATTCCTGGACATCGGTTTTGAGCTGGGATATGCCCAAGAAAGCTTCCGAGACACTCTCTGCTCCTGATCTGCCCCTATGGGAGACCAATTCCAGCTGTTGCCACCTCTGCTGCACAGTAGGCTCGCGTCTTTGCGGTTGTTCCCGCCTGATCCGTACAGCAATGCTGAGAAGCAGTAATCCCTGGACTGGTCTCCAAGACCAAGGCAGGGCCCGATGGTTGGTGGCCCAGGTCACAGGGAAGAAGTCAGCCCATGGAGCCAGGGAACGTACTGCCGACAACGTCCCCGAGGGTGTCAGGTGTATTTCGATGGTCCAAAGACCCCTGCCACACCTCATCAAGCTGAATCTCCAGCCCCATGGGACCCGATCTCTGCCCACGCCATGTGATCCGGAATCCAATGTGAAGAGCAGTCCCGAGTGCCCACCTCACGGTCTGAAGCGCGCTCCTCCTCCACCCGACACAAAGAGGAAAGCCGGCTCAAGGAGGTACTGAGGTCAGGACTGTCGGGGTCCAACGCCGCTTGTGGCACGCAGCCCCCTCCCCAGAGCCGCCCCTGGCACCGCCTCCCCCGTGCACCTGTGCGGAAGCAGCTGGACAGCGCCACCGTTGCGCCACCCCAGCCGGGTACGCGAATGCACATGCGCAAGCAGCCTGAGGCACGCGCCCGCGCTGAGCAGGGGCTCGCATCACAGTAACCGCCACCGTTGCCTGGGGAACGGTCTGAGCGGCTTAGGCAAGCAGGGGCCCTCTGTGGCAGTGCCTCTGCGTTTGGCAGCGGCCCTCCCTCTCCGCGGGATCATGCCATGGTCCCGAGATCAGGCTGAGAGAAGGTCCCAAGGGGTTTCAAGGATGCCCAGGGCGATCCCCAGGAATCGGCACGATGCTTTGGGCCTGCCCAGACGGTGTGAAGGCGCCCCTCGTTGAAAGCCCTCCCGGATGCGATTTCCAGGTACGGCCTGCCTGCCTACCTGCCGCTTGGCTGCCCTCTCCCCGAGGGGCTTCCCGGCAGAGAGCTGAACGCCGCAGCCTCAGGAGCTGCCTGGCAGGGTGTGTTTCCGGGCGAGTGTTGGATATCTCCGTGTGTCTTCCTGTGTTCGTGTGAGTGTGTGTATGCGTGTATCTTTCGGAGTGTGCTGAGTTTGTGCATGTGGGTGTGGGTGCGACATGCTGACACGAGTGCGGCAAGTGCACTCCAGCCCCGTTTGTGGGCAGTCCGCCTACCTTGTGGTGTGGGTCTGCATTTGGCTCAGCTTGGGGACTGTGGCTCTGCATTCTTTGTTGCGCTGGTGATCTCTAAAGCCTCAGAGTAGCGGGGTCTGGCTCCCACATGCAGGCGTCCTAATAACCTGCCCAACCCGTCGGGGGTCACTCCTCGAGAAAGAAGAGCGGCATGACACACCCAAAACAGACCCTTGGGCCGGCGGCACATCTAGGGCTGGACTCATACTAGGCATCCTGTCCTCTGGACCCCTTTGAGCCCAATTCTGATACCAGGGCTTGTGTAGCTGAAGCTTCAGGGGGTGAGTCGGGCACCCCTTCTTCCCCTTGGGATTTCTTTCCGTGTCGGAGGATGTGTGAAGAAATCATACGGTCAGATAACGTGACGATACATTCTGCTGAGGTGAGGAGGGTGTCCGGTGCCTTCACCTACAGGACACGTTCTGACAGATGTCAAAGAAAGTGCTTCTTTCTCAGCACTCACGTTACTGAGTGACTGGATATCTGTGACGCTCCTGGATCCCTGCTTGCCCCGTAGCTCCCACCACAAAGGAAATCCTTGGTCACTTTATTCCATCAGACGGCTGCATCCTTTTCCTAGGAGGAGAGGGTGGCAGCCGTGGCTGGCATTGATCTTGATCTGCTCATCAAGGCTGTGTTTCCTTTCGTCCGCAGCGGTTTTCTGAGAGTTGAGGGCTCTCTCATTGCTGTGTTGCTGGCTAGGACTACCGCTCAGCACTGAACGTGCTGGCTGCCAGGGATTTCACGGAGGTAACGAGACTTGGGGGGAGCTGGGTGCAGGCCAGGAGGTGGATAGTGATCGCGGCGTGGGACTGGGGGCGATTTGTACTTTGCGTGCTCCTCTTGGCTTCTCTGGTGGGAGTCCCGGAAGGAGGCTTGGAGTCCGGCACAGGACCTCCTGTGGTCGCAGATGTGCTGTGTTTCCACTTGGCTTTCTAGGGAGTCTTCAGTGGCATTCCTGGACATCGGTTACGAGCTGGGATATGCCCCAGAAAGCTTCCGAGACACTCTCTGCTCCTGATCTGCCCCTATGGGAGACCAATTCCAGCTGTTGCCACCTCTGCTGCACAGTAGGCTCGCGTCTTTGCGGTTGTTCCCGCCTGATCCGTACAGCAATGCTGAGAAGCAGTAATCCCTGGACTTGGAGACCAAGGCAGAGCCCGATGGTTGGTGGCCCAGGTCACAGGGAAGAAGTCAGCCCATGGAGCCAGGGAACGTACTGCCGACAACGTCCCCGAGGGTGTCAGGTGTATTTCGGTGGTCCAACGACCCCCGCCACACCTCATCAAGCTGAATCTCCAGCCCCATGGGACCCGATCTCTGCCCACGCCATGTGATCGGGAATCCAATGTGAAGAGCAGTCCCGAGTGCCCACCTCACGGTCTGAAGCACGCTCCTCCTCCACCCGACCCAAAGAGGAAAGCCGGCTCAAGGAGGTACTGAGGTCAGGACTGTCGGGGTCCAACGCCGCTTGTGGCACGCAGCCCCCTCCCCAGAGCCGCCCCTGGCACCACCAGCCCCGTGCACCTGTGCGGCAGCAGCTGGACAGCGCCACCGTTGCGCCACCCCAGCCGGGTACGCGAATGCGCATGCGCAAGCAGCCTGAGGCACGCGCCCGCGCTGAGCAGGGGCTCGCGTCACAGTAAGCGCCACCGTTGCCTGGGGAACGGTCTGAGCGGCTTAGGCAAGCAGGGGCCCTCTGTGGCAGTGCCTCTGCGTTTGGCAGCGGCCCTCCCTCTCCGCGGGATCATGCCATGGTCCCGAGATTTGAGGAATCCGGCAGGCCGAATCAAGCTGAGAGAAGGTCCCAAGGGGCTTCCAGGATGCCCAGGGCGATCCCCAGGAATCCGCACGATGCTTCAGACCTGCCCAGATGGTGTGAAGGCGCCCCTCGTTGAAAGCCCTCCCGGATGCTATGTCCAGGTATGGCCTGCCTGCCTGCCTGTCGCGGGGCTGCTCCCACCACGAGCGGCTTCCCGGCAGAGAGCTGAACGCCGCAGCCTCAGGAGCTGCCTGGCAGGGTGTGTTTCCGAGCGTGTGTTGGATGTCTCCGTGTGTCTTCCTGTGTTCGTGTGAGTGTGTGTATGCGTGTATCTTTCGGAGTGTGTTGAGTTTGTGCATGTGGGTGTGGGTGCGACATGCTGACACGAGTGCGGCAAGTGCACTCCAGCGCCGTTTTTGGGCAGTCCGCCTACCTTCTGGTGCGGGTCAGCATTTGGCTCAGCTTGGGGACTGTGGCTCTGCATTCTTTGTTGCGCTGGTGATCTCTAAAGCCTCAGGGTAGCGGGGTCTGGCTCCCACATGCAGGCGTCCTAATAACCTGCCCAACCCGTCGGGCGTCACTCCTCGAGAAAGAAGAGCGGCATGACACACCCAAAACCGAACTCCTCCAAGTGCCCTTGGGCCGGGGCACATCTAGGGCTGGACTCATACTAGGCATCCTGTCCTCAGGACCCCTTTGAGCCCAATTCTGATTCCAGGGCTTGTGTAGCTGAAGCTTCAGGGGGTGAGTCGGGCACCCCTTCTTCCTCCTGGGATTTCTTTCCGTGTCGGAGGATGTGTGAAGAAATCATATGGTCAGATAATGTGACGATACATTCTGCTGAGGTGAGGAGGGGGTCCGGTGCCTTCACCTACAGGACACGTTCTGACAGATGTCAAAGAAAGTGCTTCTTTCTCAGCACTCACGTTACTGAGTGACTGGATATCTGTGACGCTCCTGGATCCCTGCTTGCCCCGTAGCTCCCACCACCAAGGAAATCCTTGGTCACTTTATTCCATCAGACGGCTGCATCCTTTTCCTAGGAGGAGAGGGTGGCAGCCGTGGCTGGCATTGATCTTGATCTGCTCATCAAGGCTGTGTTTCCTTTCGTCCGCAGCGGTTTTCTGAGAGTTGAGAGCTCTCTCATTGCTGTGTTGCTGGCTAGGACTACCGCTCAGCACTGAATGTGCTGGCTGCCAGGGATTTCACGCAGGTAATGAGACTGGGGGGTAGCTGGGTGCAGGCCAGGTGGTGGATAGTGATCGCGGCGTGGAGCTGGGGCGTTTTGTACTTTGCGTGCTCCTCTTGGCACCTCTGGTGGGAGTCCCGGAAGGAGGCTTGGAGTCCGGCACAGGACCTCCTGTGGTCGCAGATGTGCTGTGCTTCTGCTTGGCTTTCTAGGGAGTCTTCAGTGGCATTCCTGGACATCGGTTACGAGCTGGGATATGCCCCAGAAAGCTTCCGAGACACTCTCTGCTCCTGATCTGCCCCTATGGGAGACCAATTCCAGCTGTTGCCACCTCTGCTGCACAGTAGGCTCGCGTCTTTGCGGTTGTTCCCGCCTGATCCGTACAGCAATGCTGAGAAGCAGTAATCCCTGGACTTGGAGACCAAGGCAGGGCCCGATGGTTGGTGGCCCAGGTCACAGGGAAGAAGTCAGCCCATGGAGCCAGGGAACGTACTGCCGACAACGTCCCCGAGGGTGTCAGGTGTATTTCGGTGGTCCAACGACCCCCGCCACACCTCATCAAGCTGAATCTCCAGCCCCATGGGACCCGATCTCTGCCCACGCCATGTGATCCGGAATCCAATGTGAAGAGCAGTCCCGAGTGCCCACATCACGGTCTGAAGCGCGCTCCTCCTCCACCCGACCCAAAGAGGAAAGCCGGCTCAAGGAGGTACTGAGGTCAGGACTGTCGGGGTCCAACGCCGCTTGTGGCACGCAGCCCCCTCCCCAGAGCCGCCCCTGGCACCGCCTCCCCCGTGCACCTGTGCGGCAGCAGCTGGACAGCGCCACCGTTGCGCCTCTCCAGCCGGGTACGCGAATGTGCATGGGCAAGCAGCCTGAGGCACGCGCCCGCGCTGAGCAGGGGCTCGCGTCACAGTAAGCGCCACCGTTGCCTGGGGAACGGTCTGAGCGGCTTAGGCAAGCAGGGGCCCTCTGTGGCAGTGCCTCTGCGTTTGGCAGCGGCCCTCCCTCTCCGCGGGATTATGCCATGGTCCCGAGATTTGAGGAATCTGGCAGGCCGAACCAGGCTGAGAGAAGGTCCCATGGGGCTTCCAGGATGCCCAGGGCGATCCCCAGGAATCCGCACGGTGCTTCAGGCCTGCCCAGACGGTGTGAAGGCGCCCCTCGTTGAAAGCCCTCCCGGCTGCGATGTCCAGGTATGGCCTGCCTGCCTGCCTGTCGCGGGGCTGCTCCCACCCCCAGGGGCTTCCCGGCAGAGAGCTGAACGCCGCAGCCTCAGGAGCTGCCTGGCAGGGTGTGTTTCCGAGCGTGTGTTGGATGTCTCCGTGTGTCTTCCTGTGTTCGTGTGAGTGTGTGTATGCGTGTATCTTTCGGAGTGTGTTGAGTGTGTGCATGTGTGTGTCGGAGCGACATGCTGACACGAGTGCGGCCAGTGCACTCCAGCCCCGTTTTTGGGCAGTCCGCCTACCTTCTGGTGCGGGTCTGCATTTGGCTCAGCTTGGGGACTGTGGCTCTGCATTCTTTGTTGCGCTGGTGATCTCTAAAGCCTCAGTGTAGCGGGGTCTGGCTCCCACATGCAGGCGTCCTAATAACCTGCCCAACCCGTCGGGCGTCACTCCTCGAGAAAGAAGAGCGGCATGACACACCCAAAACCGAACTCCTCCAAGTGCCCTTGGGCCGGGGCACATCTAGGGCTGGACTCATACTAGGCATCCTGTCCTCAGGACCCCTTTGAGCCCAATTCTGATTCCAGGGCTTGTGTAATTGAATCTTCAGGGGGTGAGTCGGGCACCCCTTCTTCCTCTTGGGATTTCTTTCCGTGTCGGAGATGTGTGAAGAAATCATACGGTCAGATAACGTGACGATGCATTCCGCTGAGGTGAGGAGGGTGTCTGGTGCCTTCACCTACAGGACACGTTCTGACAGATGTCAAAGAAAGTGCTTCTTTCTCAGCACTCACGTTACTGAGTGACTGGATATCTGTGAAGTTCCTGGATCCCTGCTTGCCCCGTAGCTCCCACCACCAAGGAAATCCTTGGTCACTTTATTCCATCAGACGGCTGCATCCTTTTCCTAGGAGGAGAGGGTGGCAGCCGTGGCTGGCATTGATCTTGATCTGCTCATCAAGGCTGTGTTTCCTTTCATCCGCAGCGGTTTTCTCAGAGTTGAGGGCTCTCTCATTGCTGTGTTGCTGGCTAGGACTACCGCTCAGCACTGAACGTGCTGGCTGCCAGGGATTTCACGCAGGTAATGAGACTGGGGGGTAGCTGGGTGCAGGCCAGGTGGTGGATAGTGATCGCGGCGTGGAGCTGGGGCGTTTTGTACTTTGCGGGCTCCTCTTGGCTCCTCTGGTGGGAGTCCCGGAAGGAGGCTTGGAGTCCGGCACAGGACCTCCTGTGGTCGCAGATGTGCTGTGCTTCCGCTTGGCTTTCTAGGGAGTCTTCGGCGGCATTCCTGGACATCGGTTTCGAGCTGGGATATGCCCCAGAAAGCTTCCGAGACACTCTCTGCTCCTGATCTGCCCCTATGGGAGACCAATTCCAGCTGTTGCCACCTCTGCTGCACAGTAGGCTCGCGTCTTTGCGGTTGTTCCCGCCTGATCCGTACAGCAATGCTGAGAAGCAGTAATCCCTGGACTTGGAGACCAAGGCAGGGCCCGATGGTTGGTGGCCCAGGTCACAGGGAAGAAGTCAGCCCATGGAGCCAGGGAACGTACTGCCGACAACGTCCCCGAGGGTGTCAGGTGTATTTCGGTGGTCCAACGACCCCCGCCACACCTCATCAAGCTGAATCTCCAGCCCCATGGGACCCGATCTCTGCCCACGCCATGTGATCCGGAATCCAATGTGAAGAGCAGTCCCGAGTGCCCACCTCACGGTCTGAAGCGCGCTCCTCCTCCACCCGACACAAAGAGGAAAGCCGGCTCAAGGAGGTACTGAGGTCAGGACTGTCGGGGTCCAACGCCGCTTGTGGCACGCAGCCCCCTCCCCAGAGCCGCCCCTGGCACCGCCTCCCCCGTGCACCTGTGCGGCAGCAGCTGGACAGCGCCACCGTTGCACCTCCCCAGCCGGCTACGCGAATGCGCATGCGCAAGCAGCCTGAGGCACGCGCCCGCGCTGAGCAGGGGCTCGCGTCACAGTAACCGCCACCGTTGCCTGGGGAACGGTCTGAGCGGCTTAGGCAAGCAGGGGCCCTCTGTGGCAGTGCCTCTGCGTTTGGCAGCGGCCCTCCCTCTCCGCGGGATTATGCCATGGTCCCGAGATTTGAGGAATCCGGAACTCTGAATCAGGCTGAGAGAAGGTCCCAAGGGTCTTCCAGGATGCCCAGGGCGATCCCCAGGAATCCGCACGATTCTTCGGGCCTGCCCAGACGGTGTGAAGGCGCCCCTCGTTGAAAGCCCTCCCGGCTGCGATTTCCAGGTAAGGCCTGCCTGCCTGCCTGCCGCTTGGCTGCCCTCTCCCCGAGGGGCTTCCCGGCAGAGAGCTGAACGCCGCAGCCTCAGGAGCTGCCTGGTAGGGTGTTTTTCCGGGCGAGTGTTGGATGTCTCCGTGTGTCTTCCTGTGTTCGTGTGAGTGTGTGTATGCGTGTATCTTTCGGAGTGTGTTGAGTGTGTGCATGTGGGTGTGGGTGCGACATGCTGACACGAGTGCGCCCAGTGCACTCCAGCCCCGTTTGTGGGCAGTCCGCCTACCTTCTGGTGCGGGTCTGCATTTGGCTTAGCTTGGGGACAGTGGCTCTGCATTCTTTGTTGCGCTGGTGATCTCTAAAGCCTCAGTGTAGCGGGGTCTGGCTCCCACATGCAACCGTCCTAATAACCTGCCCAACCCGTCGGGCGTCACTCCTCGAGAAAGAAGAGCGGCATGACACACCCAAAACCGAACTCCTCCAAGTGCCCTTGGGCCGGCGGCACATCTAGGGCTGGACTCATACTAGGCATCCTGTCCTCAGGACCCCTTTGAGCCCAATTCTGATTCCAGGGCTTGTGTAGCTGAAGCTTCAGGGGGTGAGTCGGGCACCCCTTCTTCCTCTTGGGATTTCTTTCCGTGTCGGAGGATGTGTGAAGAAATCATACGGTCAGATAACGTGAGGATACATTCCGCTGAGGTGAGGAGGGGGTCCGGTGCCTTCACCTACAGGACACGTTCTGACAGATGTCAAAGAAAGTGCTTCTTTCTCAGCACTCACGTTACTGAGTGACTGGATATCTGTGACGCTCCTGGATCCCTGCTTGCCCCGTAGCTCCCACCACCAAGGAAATCCTTGGTCACTTTATTCCATCAGACGGCTGCATCCTTTTCCTAGGAGGAGAGGGTGGCAGCCGTGGCTGGCATTGATCTTGATCTGCTCATCAAGGCTGTGTTTCCTTTCATCCGCAGCGGTTTTCTGAGAGTTGAGTGCTCTCTCATTGCTGTGTTGCTGGCTAGGACAACCGCTCAGCACTGAACGTGCTGGCTGCCAGGGATTTTACGGAGGTAACGAGACTGGGGTTAGCTGGGTGCAGGCCAGGTGGTGGATAGTGATTGCGGCGTGGGACTGGGGGCGTTTTGTACTTTGCGGGCTCCTCTTGGCTCCTCTGGTGGGAGTCCCGGTCAGAGGCTTGGAGTCCGGCACAGGACCTCCTGTGGTCGCAGATGTGCTGTGCTTCCGCTTGGCTTTCTTGGGAGTCTTCGGCGGCATTCCTGGACATTAGTTTCGAGCTGGGATATGCCCCAGAAAGCTTCTGAGACACTCTCTGCTCCTGATCTGCCCCTATGGGAGACCAATTCCAGCTCTTGCCACCTCTGCTGCTCAGTACGCTCGCCTCTTTGTGGTTGTTCCCACCTTATCCGGACAGCTGTGCTGAGAAGCACTAATCCTTGGGTTTGGAGACCAATTCAGGGCCCCATGGTTGTTGGCCCAGGTCACTGGGGACCAGTCAGCTCATGGAGCCAGGCAACGTTTTGTCGACACCGTCCCCGAGTGTGTCAGGTGTATTTCGGTGGTCCAACGACCCTCGCCACACCTTATCAAACTGAATCTCCAGCCCCATGGGACCTGTTCTCTGCCCACGCCATCTGATCCGGAATCTAATGTGAAGAGCAGTCCTGAGTGCCCACCTCATGGTCTGAAGCGCGCTGCTCCTCCACCCAACCGAAAGAGGTAAGCTTGCTCATGGCGGTACTGAGGTCGGTGTTATTCCATGTCACTTTTCAATGAAATGTTGTCCTAATAGTTGGGTTATATTGTTAGTGAACCGATCCCAATCCACAAGACTAATTTTGCAAATATAAATTAGAATCTTGAACTGAATTACTCTGAAATATGGTATTAATGATCAATTTAAACACTCTGGTTCATTCAAGTTTACCTTTTAAGTGATTTCCTAAAAAGTCACTAAGTGTACTTTTTCTTATTTAACTTTAAGAATCACTTTTATTGGAAAAGTGTAAATATTTATAAACCACTTTTAATCTATGAAAATATTTAAATGACCTATATTTAAAGGAAGAATAAAAGAAGAGGACATCTCAGTATTAACAAATATCTTATAATAGCTTACATTAATTTTCCTTTCAATATTGTTTGGGTTATCCTTTTAAAAAAGCATTCGATTGGCAATTGGGCATTTGGTTTCCAGCCTTCTTTCTAGCACTTATTAATTCTGCAAGCTTGGATTATTCAATAATGTTTTTATATATAAACTCTATTCCCAATAAGAATTAAAATATTGAGGATAAGTTATTTCTGCATCTAAAGTTAAGTAATTTTTTGAATAATAAATGGCAAAATTATGAAATTTCCCTCCTTTTTACCTATGAAAGGATAGTATTTTCAACTGCTTTCCTTTTTAAAGGATAGAGACAAAGGCTTCTTCTTGCTTACTATAAAAGCTAATAGATAAATTCTAACACTAATGTATTGGCCAATCATTTTTATAGAAAATAGAGTTAAGTCTCGACAGGTGCCAGTGACATAAGATACATATTTTTTACTTGTTCTTCCTTGTTTTCCTGTTGGAATCCAAATTAAACTCAACTTACTATCATAAAGTTAGTGGTGTATGCTAGATAGCTCCATAAACCTATTATCAAAAAAGTAAAAAAGTATACTCTCTCTCTGTGTATATATATATATATATATGTTTATATGTGTGTGTGTGTTTGTGTGTGTGCATGTGTGTGTGTGTGTATATATATATGTATATATATGTTTTCTTCTTTTGGAGATAAGCTTCCAGGCTGGAGTTCAGTGGCATGCAGTCTTGACCTCCCTGAGCTGAAGTGATCCTCCCAGGTTTACTTACATTACAATAAAATTATCATTATAGTAACTATTTTAAAATATTTTATAATAACAGAGTCTTTTCTATACCTTTTAACTTTTGGTATTCACAGTAACTCTGTACAGAAGATTGGTGAAACAGATATTATCTTTAATATTTTTGGTTGAGCAAATTGAAATGTACAAAGGAGAATTTCATCAAATTACAAAGTACAGAGTTGTGCAGGCAGTAGACAGTTGACCTGGAATTCAGACGAAGATCTTTTGTATTAAGCAAAAATGAAAAGAAAAAGACATTTCCTTAATGGTTATCTAATATTGTGCTTATTCTCCTTTACAATTTGAACTCAGGCCACCTTAAAACACAGATATTTCATATAAAACACCAAGGACATATTTTTTCCCTGATTTCCTAAGAGACTTCTCATTTCTTTTAAGTTCAAAATCAATGCTACTGTTAGCTTTTGTTTGCATTTTCTTTTTAGGGAAGAAATACTTCCCAAATCTCCTCATGAAAATAAATATGTCATCTCTAATCAGTTGTCATAACAGTTTAGTTCATTTTAACGTTTGCTTAATGTAGATGTTTATGGTTAAGGGAACCGATTGATAACATCTACTAAACAGACCAAGACTTAGGAATGTCCTAAAATCCCGATATCTTGAGAACAGAAGAATTCTTAATTTTGCTTTAAAATAGGAATATCAGTTCTTGCAAAATATGGTAATTAAGAAATTTAAACCTTTATCACAAACCCTTGAGCAGAGCACATCTCCCCATGAATTTTTTGGTTATTCTGTATATAAACAAGCATGGTACCTAGGGTGGCCCATTCCTCCACTTTCAGGAACACCCTACTTTGTCTATGGAGTAGTTATTCCTTCACTACTTTTTTTATTTTTTACTCTGTTGCCCAGGCTGGAGTGCAATGGTGATATCCAGGCTCACAGCAACCTCTGTCCCCCGGGTTCAAGCAATTCTCCTGCCTCAGCCTTCCGAGTAGCTGGAACTACAGGTGTGAACCACCACACCAGGCTATTTTTTTTGTATTTTTAGTAGAGACAGGGTTTTGCCATGTTGGCCACGCTGGTATCAAACTCCTGACTTCAAGTGATCCACCTGCCTCGGCCTCCCATAGTGCTGGGATTATAGGTGTGAGCCACCGTGGCCAGCCACCACTTTACTTTTCTAAATGAACTTGCTATTGCTTTGCACTGTGGACTCCCCCAGATTCTTTCTTGCACAAGATCTAAGAACCGTCTCTTGGGATCTGGATTGGGACCCTTTTCCAGTAACACCACCATGCCCATCTAATTTTTTAATCTCTTATTTTTTGTAGAGAAAGGGTCTCACTGTGTTGCCCAGGCTGGTCTTAAACTTCTGGCCTCAAGCAATCCTTCCTCCTTGGACTCTCAAAGTGCTGGATTACAGGTCTGAGCCACTATGTCCAGTCTTATGTCATTTTTGACAATGAAATTGTCACCTGTAAACAGAGTTCTTTCCCTACTCTGCATTGCTTTCAAAGAAAGAACACTCAGTTGGAAACAAAAAGGTAAGCAGGTGTTATTCCTGGCTAGGATGGGGAAGGGGTGAACTCTTGCTCTAAAGACACCTTATTGTTGGGCATGCTGGCTCACACCTGTAATCCAAGCACTTTGGGAGGCCCAGGTGGGTGGACCACTTAAAGTCGGGAGTTAGAGACGAGCCTGATCAACATAGTGAAACTGCATCTCAACTAAAAATATAAAAATTAGCTGGATGTGGTGGCACATGCCTGTAATCCCAGCTACCTGGGAGGCTGAGGCAAGAGACTCGCTTAAACCCGGGAGGCAGAGGTTACAGTGAGCTGAGATGGTGCCATTGCACTCCAGCTTGGGTGATGGAGACTCAACAGGAGCAAAACTCCATCAAAAAAAAAAAACAAAAAAAAAAAAACACCCCATCAATAAATAAAAAGCAAAGATGCCTTATTGCCCAGCAATAATATCACTTGAAGTCAGGAGTTCCTGACCAGCCTGGCCAACATGGTGAAACCCCATCTCTACTAAAAATAGAAAATTAGCTGGGCATGGTGTCATACACTTGTAATTCCAGCTACTTAGGAGGTTGAGGCAGGATACTTGCTTGAACCTGGGAGGTGGAGGTTGCAGGGAGCCATTGCACTCCAGCCTGGGTGACAGAGAGAGACTCTGTCTCAAAATAAATTAAATAAATAAATAAAATAAAATAAGTAATAAACAGAGAAGCCGGGTGCAAAAGGACAGATATCTTAGGTTAACTCATGTGAAGTGCCTGGAATAGGCAAATTCATAGAGACAGACAGTGGCTCTCAGGGCTGGGCAGCTAGTGTTTAATGGTCGGGTTTCAATTGCGATGATGGAGAAGTCCTGGGGATGGACAGTGGTGACCGCTGCACAACAGTGTGAATGTGCCTAATGCCACTGAACTGTACGCTTCAAAATGGTTTGGATGGTCAATTTCAGGTTATGTATATTTTAGCACAATTTTTTAAAGCTAGTGAAAAGCTAAAAAAAGAAAAAAGAAAAAAGAAAAAAAGAAAGTAAAAGAGAGAAAGAAAAAGGGAGAAAAAGAAGAAAAGAAAGAAAGAAAAAGGAAAAAGGAAGGAAGAAAGTAAGTTTAAAAATGTTAAATGTATGAAAGGAGCATCCATCCAGAAATCCAGCAGCAGTCCCTCTTGGAATCCATTGGCTTCCCTCAAGAGTTTTTGGTCCTTCTCTTTCAGGGTTGCCAGAAAAAATACAGGATTCCCAGTTAATCTGAGTTTCAGATAAACAAGAAATAATTTTTTAGTGTAAGTATATCCCCCCAAAATGGAACATATTTAAACTAGAAAATTATTCATTATCTGAGATTCAAAATTAACTAGGCATTTTATATATATATATATATATATACACACACACACATATATATGTATATATGTATATATGTGTGTGTGTATATATATACATGTATATAAAAGTATGTATTTTTGAGACAGATATATATATATATTTATATATATAGACAGACTCTAACTGTTGTTGGCCAGGCTGGAGTGCAGTGACATGATCTTGGCTCCCTGTAACCTCTGCCTCCTGGGTTCAAGCAATTCTCTTGCCTTAGCCTCCTAAGTAGCTGGGACTACTAGTGGGACTAGTGGGCATGTGCCACTGTGCCTGGCTAATTTTTGTCTTTTTAGTAGAGACGGGGTTACACTATGTTAGTTAGGCTTGTCTCGAACTCCAGAACTCCAGTGAAACGCTCCCCCCTCGGCCTCCAAAAGTGCTGGGATTACAGGTGTGTGGGATTAACTGTGCCCAGCTAATTTTTGTATTTTTAGTAGAGATGGGGTTACACTATGTTAGTTAGGCTGGTCTCGAACTCCAGAACTCTGGTGATACAACCCCCCCCCCCCAGCCTCCAAAAGTGCTGGGATTACAAGCATGAGTCACTGTGCCATGCTGGTGTTTTATATTTTTATTTGCTAAATCTGGCAACCTTATTCCCTTGTTAATTCTTCATTGCTTGCAGCTTTATCTTCCTTCCTTGCCCTGTCTTCTGGGGAAGACAGATCCAGGTGTAGGAAAAACATTCCATTGTCTCTGTGACAGCAGCGTGTGGCCTCAGCAGTGGTGAGGAGGAGATGGGTTTCCACTTACATCATAGATGGCATGTTTAGTTTATGTCCTCCCCAGATTTCTCTGTTGAGGCCCTAACCCCCAGTGTGATGGTATTTGGAGATGAGCCTTTTGTAGGCAATTAGGGTTAGATGAGGTTGTCAGGGTGGGGTCCTCATGATGGGTTTAGTTAGAAAAGAGCCTGTAATCTCTCTCCCTCCCTCTCCCTCTCTCCCTTTTTCTCTCCTGACCAGGTGAGGACACAGAGAGAAGGCAGCACTCTGCAAACCAGGATGAAAGCCCTCACCAGGGACCAATTCAGCTGCCACCTTCATGTTAGACCCCTAAATCTCCAGAACTGTGAGAAATAAATGTATGGTTTTAAGCCACCCAGTCTGTGGCATTTTGTTTTGACTGATACAGTCTGAAAACCCATTTTCTCCTCACCACACCTGAGTGATATCCCTGTGACTGTCCCCTCCTCCACCTCTCCCCTGCCACTTGTCCTCCCTGCTCCTTTCCTCTGGCATTCCTCATCCCATTAGAGGATGGTCCAGGCCCACAGGGGTGAGGCTGGCTGAGCTGAGGCCAGGTGGGGAGGGCTGGGGCTTGGCGCTGGGCTGTGGGGGAAGGGGTCCGAGTCCTGGGATGGGATTGGGCATCGCAGCAGACCACAGGATGGTATTAAGACCTCCTGGGTTCAGGTTTCTACCCATCACCCGGGTGGTTCTCTGGTGCCACTGGAGGTTGGGAGTCTCCAGGTAGGCCTGGGAGGGCCTGAGTGGCCACAAGTTTGGGGGACTCCTGGTGCCTGGGGGCCATCGCCTGCTGCCTGCCCGATGCTGGGTGCCTGTGGCCCAGTGGCAGCCTGAGTGGGGCCCCATGACCTTGCCCATGCTCTCGCTGGGTGCCTCCCCATGCCCCGCCTGCCTGTGGAAGCTGTGGTGGAGCTGTGGCAACCTGAGCACTACTGGTGGTAGGCAGCACTTGAGCAGCTTCAGGAGGAGCAGGGCAGGCCTCCCAGGTTGGCAAGTCAGCGCCATGCCTCAGAAGGCATTGTTAAAGCCATGTGTGGCCCTGAGGGGCAGTGGCTGAGCACAGGGGCCTGTCCTTGCAGCCCACTGGTCTGCAGATGCCCAGTGGGTAGAACCTGAGCCAATGCCCAACAGCTCTGCTTCCAGACTGCAGCCAGGCACCCCATGACTGGCTTGGAGCTGGTACCACCTTGGAAGGTGGCTTTTCTTTCTGGCAGCATCTTTATTTGTAAAGGCAGCCATGGGCCCCAGAGGTCTAGCACTGGCTCAGGGTCACGAAGGGAGTCAGGGTGGGGGGTCAAGCCTGGTGTGAGACTCCAGGCATCAGGAGTGTGCCTGCTTCCCCTCTGGCCAGTTCCTCCAGGAAGGCTTCCCTGACCTCCCGCCCTCCAGATCATCTGCCACCCTGGGCTGCTGCTGCTCAAGGGCTTTCCTCCTGCTGGTCCCCATCCCTGCAATGAGTGCTCGGGAAGCACCAGAGAAGGGGACTGAGACCGATAGCTTGGGAGGCTGCCTGCGGGTGAAGGGCATATGGGATGCTAAGGAGTAGTGAGCTCCCTTTCACTGGAGGTGTGCAAGCTGGGGCTTAGGTGTGGCATAGGTGACCTCTGAGGTTCCTTCAGACCTCGGGTCAAGATCCCATGATGGGCTCTGCCTGTTTCCCAGTCTAAACCTCTGCCCAGAACATTGGGTCATTTGTTCTTCCACAAACAAGTGGGAGCCCTCTTGGTGCCAGAGCCTGTGCGGGAGATGGGTGAAACTGATGACCTCTCACTCCTCCTGCAGTTGGGGTGCCTTCCCTGGGGTGTGCGGGATGTGGGTGAAACTGATGGCCTCTCAGTCCTCCTGCAGTCGGGATGCCTTCCCTGGGGCCTGGGACACTCTGCTGTAAAGGACACATAGCAAGGGGAGAGGGGATAGGATGGGGTGGGAGACTCAGCCGTGGGGGCCTGAAGAACTCTGGGAAGGTGTCTTAGCACATCAGGCATGGGCTTGGCCTTCTTGGGTCTCCCCTCCTGGCCCCCTTAGCACTGGGCAGTCTTGGGCTCACTCTGGTAGGATTCCAGGAACGGCTCCTGCCTGGATATAGATAGACTTCTCCAAAAGGTCTGGGGCTGTGCCAGCTGCAGCAGGTGCCCCCCAGGCCCAGCCAGAGGGCCCCAGGCAAGGGGGTGGAGCCTGGGTGGGGGTGCCGAGGATGCCGGGGTCCACCTTTGTAGCCACAGAGGCATGATGGGCTCTGTCTGCTTGTAGCACCACAGAGCTTGATGGGAACTTTCACTCAGATCCCTTTCATGGATAAGAAAACAGGCTAGGGCGTCAGGAGCAGTTTACCCCAGCGGTCCTCTCTCCCAAAGGGCTAGGGTTGGGATAAGTAGGGTCTCTGAGGATCAGCAAGACCAGCTCCAGCTGTGGTTCCTCTGCCTCCTGGCTGTGTGTCTCAAGCAGATTCAGATTGCTCAGCTTCTCTGAGCCGTCATGGTTTGTCACTGCAATGTGGCGGGTGTCAGTGCCTTGCTCCTGGAATGCAGCATCTAGCCTGGTATCCTTAGAAAGTGATTGAGGTTGAGACTGGTGGGGTAGAGGCCCTGAAGCCGACCCATTCCTGCCTTGGACCTTCAGGGAGATGCTGCTGGAAGTGGCGAGCTGAGAGCACTGGGTGGAGTTAGAGCCTCAAGTCTTCCTGTGGCACTAGGTGAACCTACACGGGCGGGTGTCCTTGCCAGGGAGCTCATGCCCTCGGGGGCCCATGAGCTGGCAGGCAGGGCTACCTGGCTTGGTGTGCCTGTCGGTGGGGGCTCCTGTGGGGCCCTTCAGACTGGGCACAGCCCTCCTGTCCTCATCTCCCCTGCCTGCTTGCCCACCTGGGGGTGGGAGGAGTTAAGGGTTGCAGGCACAGCTGGACCAGGCTGCTGGTGATGCTGTCTGGAAGCGTGGGTGGGCAGAGCCTGTTGGGAGCATGCTCTCAGCAGGGCCCCTTGATTACCCCAGATTGCAGGGATTGGGTTGAGAGCTGCAGGCAAGGCCAGGCCTCCAGGGACCCCGAGCTGGGGATGCCACGTGTACTGCTCCACCCTGCTCTGAGGGCCCTTTGTGGCCAGGGCAGGCACAGAGTGGACTGTGATGCAGGCTGTACTCTTGGGGCTCATAGTCTGAGGAGCACGTGAGTTCCCAGGCACAGTGCTCCCAGGAGACAGAGCCAGGGGTCCCAGGGAAGTGTTTGCTTGAGAGTGTCTGGGAGGGCTTCCTGGAAGAGGGGGCATCAGTGCGTAGCCTCGGAGTTTGTGGAGATAACTCCCTGGCCAAGTCCTGCCTGCCAGTGTGACCTGAGTCTGTTCCTCATTTCAATGCCTCAGTTTCCTCACCAGTATGCTAGGGGAGACCAGCGTAGCCAGCCACAGAGGGGTCATGAGGATTGAGGGGACAGTGTCTGGCACACTGTGGGTGCTGAGTAACTACATAGAAGAGTGCCCGGGTGGGGGCTGGTGAGCTGGGCAGGGGTCTGAACAGTGGGGACTCGGGCGCCCTACTCCTTTGGGTGCAGGCCAGCACCTGCACCAAAGACCACATTTCCTTTATCTAAAGCTAGGTGTGCTCCCTCTAGGCATCCCCACCAGGAGCTCGGCCCGGCAGCCCCTGGCCTACGGCCCCTTCAGCCCACAGTCCAGTGCAGCCCCAGGAGGGGGTCTGGGGGAGCCCCGAGGTTCTAGGGAGTGCAGGCACCAGGAGAGGCCCAGAGGGAGGACGGAGGGTTCCGGGCCCTTGCCGCGCCCCACGCTTCCCCTTCCTGGCCAGGCTTCTTCTTCCTTGAGCTCACCCTGTGTGGCCCCTTTGTTTTCCGGGCTGGGCGTGGCTATATTTAGGCGGCAGGTGTGGGAGCCCCTGGCAGCCAGGTCGCCGGCCGGTCATGCCCCCCACGTGATGCCTGGGCGCTATAAATAGTTGCAGGTTGCAGCGGCAGCAGCGCCTGGAGCCGGCTCCTCTGTGGAGAGGCAGTGCCCTGCCCCGGGCCCGGCGCCACGGGCACCCCTCAGCCAGGCGCACATGGAAACAGCAGGATGCCTGCAGCGCAGATGAGCCTAGTGGGTGGGGACGCTGCCTTCTGGGCCCCCAACCCCGCCAGGGAGGAGGTGGTGCCCCCTAGAGGGCTGGTCGGGAGCCCCACTGGTGCCGAGGGAGGGGCCTGTGCCCCTTACCAGGACGTCATCGTCATCGGAGACCAGTCCCCCGGAACTCCCCAGAGCACCCACCTCAGCCCTACCTATGGTGCAGCCTTGCTTCTCCTGGGACCCACTGAGCAGCGGGCCTCCAGCCTCTTCCCCAGTATCACACACTGGATTCAAACTTCTTAACCGGCTGTGCCATCGGGAAGGAGGGTGGTAGGCTCCCTGAATCTCGGTTTCCTCTTCTGTATGGGGATCCATGTTGCTCCTGCCTCCTAGCCATGAGCCAGAGAGAACCCATTTAACTGGATACTTGGTCTGGCCTGGGCCCAGAGAATTGTCCTCCCCTCTCCCTGGCCTCTTTCCTCATCTGGCAAACAGGGACAGGGATGGACCCTTGCTTAAAGGGTCTTGAGAAGATACTGGCTCTGAAAGTAACTGAAGGCTCTGGGCCTGCTGGTCTGAGGAGACTGAGCCAGACCTTGGGAAGGGGCTGCAGGGCTTGGTGGCAGGAGGGGAGGAGGGGGCCGAGGCTGCCGGTGGGCCCTGTGATGTGGCCTTGGGCTGGGCAGGGGTGGTAGAGACTCATAACACGTGGAGGCCGGGGCAGCCTGTCCCCATTTCACTGAGTGCCCATCCCTGGGGATCTTTAACACTTGCTCTCTGGGCCCTCCCCAGTGACCTCAGGGGGGCATGTGGTTAGGGAAGGGTGTCCTCTCTGGGGATCAGCCACTGGGCAGGGCAGAGCCCCACACTCATGCTGGGAGCTGACTGCTTTACTCTCACCTGGGATGGAGTGGGGGCCCCAGCTGCAGAGCCAAGTGGGGTGTGTGGCAAGACCCCAGCCCAGTACAACCTCTACCTGGACCCCTGACACCATTCTAGCCTGGGCTGTGACCCCTGCAGATGCATGGCATCCTCAGGCCTCAGGTGGGCAGTCATGTGGGGTGGCTCAGAGCCATCTCCCTGCCCAGCAACCTGCAGCCCTGAGGACCTGTCCATTGCCACTGGGCAGTGGGGCCAGGCCACGTGCTGTTGCCTGTGGGGTCTGCCGGGGTCCCTGGCAGCCGTGGGCATGAGAGCTGGGCTGGCCCCTCAGGAAGTGGCCCCCAGTGCCGTGGTTTCTCGGGCACTTTTCCTCCTCTCTTTCTGTAAACATGAGCTTGCCCCGGTGTGCACGCACACGGGGACATCCTGCTGCCCCGGGAGGGACCCAGGTGTTTGTGTGCTGTTGGCACTCGGTGGCTTCCCTCACCTGCACTCAGGGCCTGTGCTGGCTCCAGCTGGGCTGGGTGGGGGCTGGTGGGACCAGGGACAAGATTGTTGTCTCCACCTTTACCTCCTTTCCCAGCCCTGACGCTGCCCTGCCATCCTATCTTTGCCGACCATGGAAGGAGCAGATCTGGACCTTACTTAGTCATTCTCTCCGCAAAGTTGCATAATCTGACTCTAAAAATTGCCAGGTGCAAGGCTCTGCTGTCAGGTCTAATTCCCATCAGGTGAAACAGGAAACGTCTTGGCTGAGGCAATCTTGTTCCTCAGGCTGTGGCGGGCCCCATTCCTGGAAGTGACAGGAGCAGGTGGGGCAGGATGGCTTCTGTCCCCACACTTCCCCTCAGCTGCCCTTGTGCAAGGTGTACCCCTGCTCACCCAGTGACTCACAAACCTGTTGTGCTCCTGGGCTCATTAGGTAAATGAATACACTTAATTATAGAAATTAGATGAGTCTCCGGTTCTGGCAGGAATACAAAGTGCAGAGGTTGGATGGGAAAGGCAGGTGACTCAGAGGCAGGACTGAGGCAGGGCTGGGAGATTGAGGGAGTGGGAGAGGGAAGAAAAACTGTCTCAGAAGCAGAGGAAGCAGCGTGGAGAGTGATGCCACAGCAGCTCGGGGCGCGGAAGGGACACCAGGTGCCACCAGTGGGAGTCACCACTGAATCTGGGCAGAGGCTTCCCGAGGGAAGGGTCTCCCTTGCCTAGGCGGCCACCCACGACCTGCACCAAGCCTGAGGCTACAGCGCTAGGGACCCCCACCTGGGCCTCAAGCCAGAGACAGAAAACATCAGGCCTCTTCTCCCAGGGCAGCACTGCCCATAGGCACTGCTCTTCCAAGGAGTCAAACCACGTTTACATGAGCAGAGATGCCCCACATGACAGCCTTCTTCCTTGCTGGTCTGTGTGTGGGGTGGACAGACAGACAGGCTGTTTGGCTACTGGTTAAATTTGCAGTGATTAAAAATATTAACATAGGCCCAGCTCCCCAGCAAGGCTAACTGGCCCAGGTGCACTGTGTGCACATACACGCCTGGTGACTGAGACTGGCCTTGGTGGGACCCCAAGAGGGAGGCAAGGCCAAGAGACAGGTCCAGAGTGTGCACCTACAGCCCAGGAAGAGGCAGTTGTGGGTGGGGAGAAGCCCTGGGACTGAGCTCCCCTTTGCTCTCCTGTTCCAGAGCTGAACCTTTTGGGAAGCTGGGAGCTATGGAGGAGAGGCTTAGGGGCCTACGTTCTTCTCTCCTGACTGCTCCCTCCTGCTGTCCCCGTTGGCCCTCAGGGAGTGAGCGCTGAGGGCATGGAAGATGCCTGTTTGTGCGCATGTGCCTGGAGGGGAAGGTGCAGCTAAGGGGCAGAGTGACCAGGGGGTGGGCCAGTGAGGGGCTGAAAGGGGGTAAGCAGAAACTTTCTTAGAGGGTAGGGCGAGCTGTACCACGATGCCAGTGGAGACAGCCCCAGGCTGGTTCCAGCTGCTCCAGCTATGTTGTTTAGACTCCAGGACTTTCCACAGCCTTGGTGAAGAAAAGGCACACGGCTCAGTGGGTGCAGCTCCTCAGGGGCCACGTTCCAGGGAACACTGCTGGGTGGTGGCCCTGGGCGGGGGTGGAGGGGCCTGGCCCTCCTGGGCCCTCTTTCACTGTCTAGGTCTGGACTCCTGAGGACAGACTCTAGGGCCCCACACCCAGCTGACTTTTGTCCTGTACCATCCCCAGGTAAGCTTCCCTGCCACCCGCCCCCCGAGCTCCTTATAGTCCAGCAGCACAAAGACCCCACAGTCACCAGCATTGACCTTCTCGACCCTAAGAAGCCCTAATTAGCACCTGCCACCATCCTCCCAGGGAACTGGCACTCTGCCACATGGGCCTGAGTGGGGAGGCCCAGGCCCACTCACTCCCGGTCTTAAATGTGACCCGAGTGTGGAGAAGTGCAGTACAGTATGGCGTGGGGAAAGTTGCTGAGTGTGCACTGGGAGTTTGGTGACATTAATTGCCATGCTTGCCTAGCAGGGCCTGTTTCCCAGCAACCCACCTGTTCCCTCTTGAAGGTCACCCTAATTGGCTGAGCTACATGCTTGTTGCCAAGAAGCACTGTGGAGGCATCTTGAAAACAGAGCAGCCAGGCCCCACAGGCACCCCAGGGATATTATTGGAGGGTGGGACGCCGGCTCCCCTCCCCTGTGCATGTGCACCACCTTCCCCAGGTGCGGCCCACTCCCTGTACCTCGTGGTCCCTCCTGACTGGCACCCTCATGGCCCCTTCCACATCTATTTCCACTGAGCCCCTCACTGCCCAGGGAGGAAAGCAGGTGTGCATGGCACTCAGCTCCGTGTTCTTGAGTCCTACACGGGGACCACTCATTCTAGACTGTCCGCTTAGCATGGTCCAGCCAAAGCAAGGCTTTGGGCACTGAACAAGGACACAGTGGAAGCCACTGCCTGTTTGGGATGGTAGGCAGGAGAGAAGGGCACATCCGGGGCCCAAGGATAGGACATGGAGGTGAACAAAGGAACACAGGTGAGGGTACAAGGTCTGAGCATTCTCCATCTGCAGCCTTTTGCTGGGGTTGCTGGACCACCTCCTTCCAGACACCAGATCACTGTTTCTGCTTCTGCCAGCCCACAGAATATACACCCAGCAAAGCTGAACACACCCCTTTCAGGGCCTGGTTAGACTCGGGAGCCTGGGGCTTCTGTGGGAACAGTGGTACTGGAAGGGCTGGGAAAGGAACTAGAAGATGCCCAGGGAGCCTGCATGGGCTGGCAGCCCGGGGACATGTTCGGAGGGATAGAGGCATCACAGGCTATTCCTGTAGCTGCCACTGCCCCTTCCTCACTCAACTTAGTTTGGGTCTGGGGTTTGGGGACAGAGAGAAATGGGGGATGGAAAATCCAGCTGGTTAAGAAGTGGCAGGGAACTTGGGGAAGAGTTTGTTTTGCAGGGAATCAGGGTTTATAAATTCCTGGTCAATCATGGTAAAAAAAAAAAAAAAAGAAAGGGAATCAGGGTTTATTCTAGAAATAGGCAGAATGTTGAGAGAGATTAGGTAACAGGGACAGGGCAAGAGAGATGAATAAGTGATGGAAAACCAGGTAGGAGCGTCTGGTCCTAAAACCAGGTAGGAGCGTCTGGTCCTAAAACCAGGTAGGAGCGTCTGGTCATAAGACCCCTGGTTCTCAGTCACCACAAGCTCTCCACCATCCTTGTTCATTCCTGCCCCCTTTCCGAGACCTGGAATCCGTTAGCTCCACAGCCCAAATTCTGCCCTTGCCTTGCCATAGGCTTGGGGCCTGGGGATGGAATTTCAGGCTTTTCTGACAAGCAGAGAATGGGCTGCTCCCTCTACCTCTCCAAATCCTCAGAGCATTCCTCAGATGGGACCCACTCTTCCTGCCCACCTGCCCCACCTCCTGGTCACCTCTGGCACTGCCTCAAGAGGAAGGACAGTCTCACCCTAGGCACTTGCACATGGAGGTCTGCCCATCCTGTGCTCCAGGATTCCCGGGGCAGGATGGGAGGATGCAGGGCTGTAAGGGGCTCCCTGACTCCTGAACGTTGTTGGCACCTTGAGGGGTGACCTACTTGGGAGGCTTTAGCTGTGTTTAAAGGAGGTCTAGGGAGAGGCTGGCAGTGACCCTGTGGAGCGGGGCCTGAAGGCAGCAGTGGGAACCAGAGGAAGAGAAAGAGATGCAATGGATGCACGGGGCGGGGCCCTGGCCTTGTGTGCCCTCAACCCTCTAGTGCTGCTCTTTCCCATGGGCAGCTGGACAGGAGCCATATGCCCTTTTGTGATGGAGGTGGCTTTTCTAATCCAGGGACTGGAGATCAAGTACCCATTCTAAAAGCGGGGATGCATCCAAGGCAGAGGAGATGGTGGCCATGGTCTCAGGGAAGGGGGTCCTCAAGCTCTTTGGGGGGGACTCGGGAGACTCAGCTCTTGGGGGGCTCCCCACCTGTCCAGCTTGGGAAGCCATACCTTTCCGGACACTACCATCGGCACAGGCATGGTCCCCAGCGCTCAGCAGGAAGCAGGCAGCTGCCTTCTTGTTTCTGTCTCGAGTGGTGGAGCGTTGCAGGGCCCAGGGCTCCTTGGGGATGGGGGAGGAGGCCAGGGGCTGCATGAGGCCAGCTCCCTCCTCATCAGACAGCACTGTGTTGGCATCGCCATTCTGCTTAGAGTCTGAAGGGGGCACACAGAAAGGAGGCTGTGTGAGGGGCTGCCTAGGCCTTGCTCATGGGGTCATCTGTGGTCTCTCAGACCCAGAGTGTCACTTCCTCAACCTCAGGAGGGGCCTAGCGTCTACCTGGGAGTCTGTGTCACCAGGGCAAAGGCAGGATGCTGTGCTTGGTTTGAAGGCTGGCTTCCCTCCCAGCCTCAGCCTAAGGTCTTTCCTCAGGGATGAAGTCACAGCACAGATGCGCTATAATAGTGACTCCTCAAATCTGCCTGCTGACGGCTGCCCAAGGAGATCAGCCCAAAGCAGCCTGCAGACTCTACTTCCTCCTTGGATCTGGCTCAGACTGGCTCTTGGATGAGTCTGCACTCCCATGGAGAATGCCTAGCTTGCTAGGGGTGAGGGGTGGCACAGCAAGTGTTAAATCTGTAAAGTGGTGTCCATGCTTTCTCTCTGGATGATAGTCATTCTGGTTCATAGGCATCTAGGTCAGAGTCCTGTGCCCCAAAGACCTAGAGCCCTCTGCAATTAGTTCTGACCTTTGTCTGGGGAGGATACTGTGGGAAAAGCTCCGATGCAGCTCCCAAGAGCTATGGGCTTAGTCCCCACCCCTTGCCTCTGTCAGGCAGCAGCACAGGTGAAGCTCGGCCCTGGGATCTGGAGAAGAGTGTGCTGCTCTATGCAAAGACAGTGGCCCCGCCATTGGCCAGGCATGCCCTTGATGTGGCTGCTGCCAGGGTCAGGCTAAGGGCAAGGCTGATAGGGCCACTGTGAAGTGTACCTTGAGGAGCTGACCTAAGGACTTCCACATGTTAATATCAGGATTCTCTCTAAGCCCTGAATGGGCCTCAGAGTGCAGCTGAAATTCCCTGGGAGATTAATATTCACGAATTAGGAAGGGGTATCAGTTTGGTGGGAGAGAAATGGGAAGCCTGATGGGTGCTATTCTATCAAGACCCAGGCCCCTGACATGACCCTAGGGAATGAGAGGACCCAGGCATATATGATGGGCACATGCCAAAGGCCATGGGTGAGTGTCCCAAGCCAGGTGTCTCTCCTGCAGGGTCAGTCCCACTTTGCCCCAGAGCTTAGCCTTAGTCTCCTGGCTCCAGTCCAGCTCCCCATACCAGGAATTCCATTCTTTTCCCAGGAGCCCAGCCTCCACATATCAGTCAGGATGTCTTTCCCGCTCTCCAACCTAAGTCCATGTTGCTGGGGATTAAACTGTTTTCCATTCCCCATCTCCTGATTCAGGGGTGGAGATGAGCTTTCTTGGGATGGCTTTTCCTGTCCTTGAGGGACAGGATTCAGATGCCCAGGCTCTCCTCTTCCAGGTCACAGATACCAGTTTCTTCCATGTTCCTTCCCTTCCCAACACTGTCTGGGCCACTCCCTCCTCAGTTCCTTTCCATCCCATGTCAAACCCTGAGCCCAGGACTCACTCTAGCTTGTGCTGAACAGAAGGCAGCCTCCCACTGCTATTACGTTATCACATTTATTAGGCCAAGATACCAGACTCGAACGTTTGTAAAGAAGTGATTCATGTGTTGATGTACCTTGGAAAAACAGCTGCCCTGATCTTTGGCTAATAATGACAGTACCTGATATTTGTAAAGTGGTTTTAACTTCTCAAAGTACTTTCGTATCTGTCATTCATTTGGGTGTTTCAAAGTCTCAAGGGTAGGATACAATATCACTCCTATTTTACAGGTGCCTAGAGAGGGTGAGTGACTGGCCTCAGGGCACACAGCACAGTGGCCAAAATGGGATTAGAAACCAGGGCATCTAATATACAGCCCCATGCACTGCCCCTCACAGCCTACACTAGGTGGAATACTCACTCCAAAGATCTGATGTTTGGGAAGCTATGGGAGACCCAGCCAGAGGATAGAGAAATTCAGCCTCAACACTTTGCTCTCATAAAGGCAAATCTTATGCTTATCCCCACACAATAAAACACCAGCCCAAATCCCAAAGGCTGAAGTTCACCTGGAAACTCCCTTGGCCACTGGGGGAAAAGGGATTTTCCTTCCCAACTCCTAATCTCACCTGCCCGTTTCCTCTCCATCATACCCTCTTCCCAGGCAGGGGCATTGGTATCACTGTAGGTGCTGTCCCGGGGGGAGGTCTCCTCAGACTTGCAGTACATGGGTGACTCCAGCTGGGCCGGCTTTGGCACATGCTTCTTCTTGCACGCCAGCCAGCGCACACAGCGCCCCCACCAGCATGCCTGACCACGTCTTGGGGTACATGTCCCCATAGCCCAGAGTGGTCATGGTGACCACAGCCCACTAGAAGCCAATGGGGATGTTCTTGAAGTCGGTGTGGTCACTGCCCCGAGGGTCGGAGGGCCTGGCCCCGATGCGCTTGGCGTAGTAGATCATGGTGGAAAAGATGAGCACGCCCAGGGCCAGGAAGATGATAAGCAGCAGAAACTCATTGGTGCTGGCCCGCAGGGTGTGGCCCAGCACACGCAGCCCCACAAAGTGGCATGTGAGCTTGAAGATATGTAGGATGCGCATGAAGTGCACCACACGCAGGAAGCCCAGCATGTCTCGGGCCACCTTGGTAGACAGGCCGCTCAGCCCCAACTCCAGGTAGAAGGGCAGGATGGCCACAAAGTTGATGATGTTGAGCAGGTTCTTGATGAAGTCCAGCATGTCGGGGCAGCACACGATGCACACCAGAAACTCCAGCGTGAACCACAGCATGCCCTTGATGTAGGTCAGGATGGGCTCCGTCTCTACCTCCTGCCGGAAGTGCACGCTGGTGACGTTCCCCATGCAGAGGATCTCCGTCATGTTGCGGTCGATGTTAAAGGCCTCATGGGTCTCCAGGCAGAAGGTGGTGATGGAGACCAGGATGAAGAAGAGAGAGGCAAAGGCCACTACCTATGGGCAGGGGAGTAGAGCAGGGGGCAGCTGTCAGACAGGGATGGATAGGCCCGGCTGCGGACATGGACTTCTGCATGAAGGTTACCAGGAAGGGCATGCCAGGGTAAGAGGTGGGATTAACATATGGAGTCAGGGGCTGGAAGTCCCTCCTCAGAGGGTCTTTATTCATCTGCTCGGGGGCTCTAGGACAATGTTTCCCAATCTTTATCACAGAAGAGAGAAGCTGCTCTTGGCTGGAAGCAACTGGTCAGAGATGTACAGCTGCCAGACCTGCATTCCATAGCTCTGCCCACCTCCGACCCATTTGCGTTTTAATGCTTCTCAAGCTGCAATGGGTGTAAAAACCACTTGGGAATCTCATCACAATGCACTCCTGATCCAGAAGCTTGCAGCAGGCCCTGTGATTCTGCACTTGTAACAAGCACTCAGGTGAGGTTCTTTGTCCACGCACCGCAGTTGCAGTAACTAGGCTTTAAGACAGTGGTCCTCAAAGTGTGGTCCTGGACTAGAAGATTAGGTCTCTGGTCCTTTGGTTAGAAATGCAAATTTCAAACTTTACTTAAACCTACTGAGTGAGAAATGCTGAGGGTAAGGTCCAGCAATGTTTTACTAAACCTTCTAAATAATCATAATGCACACTACAGTTTGAGGTCCACTGTATGAAGGGACGCCTAGAGGCAGGTTGCTACAAGGAATGACCCTAGACCACTTTCTGCTGGCTGAGCCTATGAACCATAGTCTCTTCTGCCTCTCACCTCAGGATGTCCCTGCTGACTGCCTAGGTGGTGAGGAAGTCCCTGAAGGTGGACAATATGCACCGTGGCAGTTGACAGGGTGGTCTGATCACAAGAACCAGTCCCACTCCTTCCCACAAACAGACATTTCCTGGAACTCGAGCTCCAGAGAAAAAGGAAGCACACTCATCAGCATCAGAGTGGCAGGGGCTGGTCCCAACAGCTGCTGGGATCTCGGCTAGAAGGATGACAGCAGCACACGGCAGAGGAAAGACTGGGTTTAAGTGTCCAATCATTATGAATGGAGATGAAATGCATGTGCAATAACACCAATTACGGAGCCTTCGCGTGTTATTCATGCCATGCCATTCACCACTGTCAGGGTGCCCACTGATGGGGTCCAGTCTCATGTCTCCTGCTGCCGCCTGTCCTGCATGATGGCTGGACTGCACTTCCTCCTTGACCAGATGGCTGAGCCTAAATAGGTGGGTAAGGGAGGTCTGTGGCCTCATAGTACCATTTGGTAATCCCCATGCCTGCCTGACCCACCCTGATTTCCACCTGGCTATGTAGACAGGCACTGGCATGTCCCTGTCCCCTGTCTAGTGAGGACTCAGAGAGGTTTTCCTCCCTGGGAGTCTGCAGTGGGATGGGGAGGGCACACCTTGTACTCCATACTGCAAAACACCAATGAAGAATACAAGGGAAGCTGGGAAAATTAAGCAAGAAGCAGCACCTCCAGGGCTTCTGGAGCGGGAGCAAGTTCAAGGGGGGAAATCTGGGAATGAATAGTCATCAGCTGTCTCTTCTGAGCCTGGAACTGTTAAGCACTCTGTATATGCTTCAATTGCCTTCAATGCTCCCAATGACCCTGTGAGGCAGGCCTTATCTCATTTTATGCAGGATCAACTGAAGATCAGAGAGGTTACATACTTGCCTAAGGTCACACAGCCTGGAAGGGATGAAAACCAGATTTGGACTCAGAACTGTTTAACCTCAAAGGCTGTACCATTTCTTCATACCACAATGTTTTCAACACCTCCCAGGCAGGGTCAATTCACAGGCCTGGGAAAGCCATCTCTGAATCACTGATCCCGTTCCCAGTTAGCTCCCTGATGACTGCTATTCCACCGTAGGAATGTGTGCCTTGGGCATAGGACAGATCCCCCATCACACACCTCAGTGTACCTCATTTACACTTTAACTTGGATGGGTTGATCAGAAACAGCATGTTAGGAGAAGGCTGCGTCCGGGGATGAATGGCAATGAAATGCGTGTATAATAATTACACACACTTTCTCTATTTTGCACCACTGCTGGAGCTTTTCTGGCCCGTTTCTCCCCAGTGAAGGTAAATTTAAGTTCCTTTTCTGGCCTCATTCTTCCTCTGAAGAAAGGGGCTGCCAAGTCAATACAGGCTGATATGGGCATTAAGTAAATGGCTCCGGCCTGTGGGCTCTCCATGGCCATCCAGAGGTGAGTTGGCAAAACTGCCTGTCTGTGACCATGGTCATGCTGGGAATCCAGTCCTGGCACCACCCTCTCCCCTGAAAAACAGAGAGGCTGAGGTAAGGGGCATGGACAGCATAACCTAATTCTGCCAGGAAACATGGGAAGCAGAAGCTGGTTCTCTGAGGAAAAGTTAGCCGGGAGAACAGACTCACCTGGGAGACTGAGCATGAAGTTAATTAGTGACTTGGAAAAACAAGTTCAGGAAGAGCTGCCAAGTGGGTGAGCAGAGGGAGGGAGGGAGGGAGGCCAGCGTGGTGCTGGCCATCCTCTCACAGCAGGGATGCTTGCCTCACTGCCCTCCTCAACTGCCACCACCATGGGCTCATTCTGCAGCAGGCAAGAGAGTCCTTCAGGCCCAGTGGGTACCAGCCACATCCTGGATTAGGGAACAACCCACTGGATTCCTGTCTGTCCACTCACCTTTGCTTTTTTTTTTCAAAACACAAGACTGTCCCATCTACTATTAACTGCTACCCTCCACCTCCACCCTCTAGAAGAGGAGGTGAGCTAAAGAGTGGCCATGTGTGCCCATTTTTTAGGGGAATGAGAGGTACAAGAGAGGGCAGATGATTTGCTCAGGATCACACTGAGGCCAAGTCTCCTGACTGTCAGCCCAAAGCTCTTTCCAGTTGGCCCTTCTGACTAAGCAGGAGGGGACAATCCCCCCCTCCTTTGCTGAAACCTTGGTGGAGCCTCAATCTTCACTGTGGCCTCTCCAGGGCTGGGGCAGCAGGCACCCAGCAAGCCCCAAGAAGCCCTCACTCCCCAAGGAGACAGAGCTGTGGCCTGAGCTGTGGCACATTGCTCCAGGTGGGTCCTGAGGTTACAAGTTCCCCTTCGGGGCCCAAATGATTCCTTTCTGCCCTAAGTTGCTCCCAAACTGAACTATTTCATTTGTGGTTGATCCTGCTTGCAAATGGCACTTTTCGCCAGGCCTTCCTCTGGGGGCAGGGATACTGCTTTCTTCCTCACAGCTCCCTTGACTTCCTAGCACAAAAGGGGGCCAAGGGAAGAAGAGGTGGCTGCAGCAACACCACCCTGCTTAGAGGCCAAAGCCTCAGCCTCGAGCCTTCTATTCATTCCCCACTGGGCCATCCTGCCATCCTACAGAGCTGGCGTGGACATCTGAGTCTCCCTCTCATGTGCCCCTGTGCGGACAGACTAAAGGGAGAGAACAGCTAAGGGACCCTACGCTAGAAGCCTTGGCCCCAGGTTTAGACTTCCTGGATTCCTCATCCTGGCCCTGCCACTAGACCAGGTAAATGTACTCTCTACACCTGTTTCCTCTATATAAAATAGGGACAGTACTAGCACCTGCTTCACAGTGTAACTGTAGAATTAAATGAGCCTCTACATGGTAAATGCCTGGCACCCAATAAGTGCTCCATAAAATAGAGATAAGAGCTGAGGAGGGGTGGGGTCCCCTGCATGCAGCTTTTGAAGGTGAGCTGAATCTGGAGCCAAAATAGCAGAGAATCTTTGCTTTTTAGAAGTGAAAAAGACTGAGAAAGTTATCCAGTTCAACTCCATTTCTGCTGTTTTACAGATGAAGAAACTGAGGCCCAGGGAGGAGTGACTTGTCCTGGTTTTCATGGCTGAAGCTGTTAGTTCTTTCCACCACAAAGTGCATGGATTCTACTGGAAGTCAAAACTTCTAAGTAGAAAACTGCCAGTGAGCTGGCTCCACCAGCAGCACTTCCTCTCCTGCTAGAAGGATGCAGGAGGGTCTCAGCACTCTGGACAGTAGGCTCCCATCCTCTATGCTGGAGAGTGCCTCTCCTCACACAGCTCCCTGTGCCCCTGGGCTCCTCAGACACACTGGCTGGCTGTGCCCTGTTGAAAACCTACCCATCTTCAAAGGCCCAGGTGTTCAGCCCTATTACCAGAGTCCTCCACAAACCCCACTGGTGGCCTGTCCTTGTAGAAATGTAAAGTCATATACTTCCGGGTTCAAGTTGGGCTCTGCTACTGACTGCCTATGAGACCCTGCATGAGTTTCTTCACCTCTCCAAGCTTTAAGGTCTTCATTTATAAAATGGAAAAAGGAGCACCTACTATGTACCAGACACTGTGTTGGGGAAAATACCAGGCAACCACCCTTGCCCCTTGGACCTTACATTCTAATGGAGGCAGCCTATTTACAAATAAACAAGTAAAATACACAGTATGTCAGCTGTTCTAAGTGTTATGAAAAAATAAAGAGAAAAAGGAGATAAGGGGTGTGAGGATAGGGGAGTTGCTTCCAGCAGAGAGGTCAGGTAAGGCCTTAATGGCAAGATGACACCCGAACAGCCCTCAACAGTGAAGGAGTGAGTCATAGGAAGACCCAGAGAGTTTGAGGCAGAAGGGACAAGTAGTGCAAAGGTCCTGGGGCTACGATCTGCTTGCTACATCTGAGAGGATGAGGGCAGTATCTACCTTGTATGAGGGTAGTATCTACCTTGTACGGTTGTTTTGAGGATGCAAAGAAACGACACTTGTAAAACTCAGCACAAAGCCTAGAGCATTCCAGGAATCTGGGGCAGGCTGGGTTGAGGGCAGAGGTGACAGACGCCAATCATTGGGAACTGAACACAATCAGTGGGGGCAGGGGACAGCCCAGGGAAGAAGGGCCAGGGAGATAGATGGACACATAAACATAAGGAGACTCAGACCCAAAAACCTATGTTAAGGATGAAGTGTAGGAGAAGCAAAAATTGAGAACACAGCCAAAGACACTGGCAGAGTAAGATCTAGGGAGATGGGGTGAGGGACTGAGCCTTCCGGGGAAGCCAGATCCTCATGCCCAGGCAGTGCTGGAGGACAGTGGGGCAACCCTGGGCGTAAGAGGCAGGAAATGAGAGGGTCTGCCAAACAAAGCACCTCTGAGCTAACCCTGGCTCCTGGCTGAGGGCCTGCACTAAGGCCCAGGTCCCAGTAGAGAAACATCCCCTCCTCTCCCCTCCATGGGCACCCCTAGGAACAGGACCTGGCCCTGCCCCTACCCTGTGCTGAGCCAGGACCTTCTGGTCCCAGTGTCCAGAGCCCACCTCTACCTACGCCTGCCCTCTGATAAGCCAGCACTTGGGGCCTCTCAGGGCCTCTGGTTTGCCCAGAACAAATGAGTCCCAGTCCCAGAAGGAACTCAGTCTAGCCCAGATAACTATTCAAGAACCCAGTATTCAGTCAAACGGAATTCCTGGTTATTGCCCGTCTGGGGTCTATGCTGTCCTCACTGTGCTTGGGCTGGCCTCCTGACCAGAAAACTCCCCCTTTCCCCAACGCTGCATGGTTTAGCACTACCCACAGTGAAGTTTTATTTATTTACATATTTATTTATAACGTGTCTATTTCCAAAAATTATCAATGGGTGCTAAGTCAGTACTTTACAAGGCCCACCCAACTCAACTTCTATTTCCTTGCAGAAGCCTCCCTGAACAGCCCTGCCAACCCCATCCCACATAGAGGTGGGATTTGTTGATTCCTCCTCTCACTTCCTATTGAACTTTATTTTTTTATGGCTCCTATGGCACCTCTCATGATCCATCTTGTATTACTGTTGCCATTTCTTGTCACCTAATTTCCCTTGACTGCCACCTATGCCACCTGACTTGGCTTTTGTCAGGAGTGGGGGACCCCCTCTGACTCAGGTTTGGATTTCTAGAACCCCACATGTGTCTGGCATGTGTATAGTAAGCGCACAGTAAGTGTTTTCTGAATGACTGAGTCCAAGGTCACCGCCTGCTCTCTCTCCTGGTCCTGGTGAGCCTGTCATAAGAAGAGGTCATCAGACCCACTGACTGGGACAAAGTGACAAGGGTATGCCTGCTAATACCTCTAGGTGCTGGGGCCTTAGGACCTCTGCTGCCCTCCAGGGTGAACCAGGTCCACTTTCTGATAGGAACCCTTGCTAGGGGCCAGGTAACCACCCCTTAGCCTTAAGAAAATTCCAGCAGGGAGCAGGGGCAGAGGTCATGGCAGGTCAGTTATACACAGGGAACAGGGTGGTACAGAGCTCTGGTGCCCAGCATCCCAGGCTGACATTGCCCATGGGTGGAGGTGAAGGGCCCAGGGTCTCCTACCCCCAAAGCCAAGCTGCCTGACTCTGCTCCTACCTGCTCTTCCCTCAACTCACCAAAATAGCTCGTTTATTTTCTCCCCTTCCCCCACTCCACACCCCACCCCAAATGTGACAATCAGAAACACTTCAGCATTCAGAGACAACATGTTCAGAGACAAATGTTGGTCTGTTCAGAACAGGAGAAGGAAACAAACCCAAGAGGAAACTGGGAGGCTGCCCTGAGGGCAGGGTCTACAGGAAGGGGGGTCTAGGGGAGGGAGTCCTGCAGCCTTCAGCCTGGCCCCTTCCTGCACTTCAGGAATGGGGCAGAGGGGCTGCCCAAGGCAGGCTGGCACTGCCCTCCTGGGGAGCTCAGAAAGCCAGGGTTCTGCCCTCCGGGGCTTGGGTTCCTGACTCACCCTAGCTCAGACAGCACAGCATCAGTGAGTGCCAGCCCTCACTCTAAAGCTTGTCATGACCACGGACCTGTCCCCCCAGGCAATACCCAGACCAGAGAAGCCAGGGAACTTCCGAAGGGGACGAGCAGGAATGGAGCTCTGCACCTTTCCTAGAAGGCCTTGGTTCCATGCTCTGCCTGGGCCAGGGAACTTCCCCTAGTCTTTTCTCCTAACCACGCCTCCCTTCATTTTTCCTATGGAAATCCCGCAGTAAGAAGAGAGGTTAGACTCAAGTAACTCTAGGGAGTGAGAAGTAAAGGGAGAGTTTAGGGCAGAGTGGAAGCAGCAGCTCTCTAGTGAGGGGCCACCCTCTGGAAGCCAGAGGTCCTCTCTGGGAAGGAGCCAGAGGCTGTAGGAGGAGCACCGACTTAGACTCAGGGAACCTGGGTTTGGATGCTAGTACTACCATAAGCGGTGCGACCTTGAGCAAGCCCCATCGGGCCTGTTTCCTCATCTGTATACTGACATGCAGATGTGAACAACACCTGCCTCACCTAGGCCAAGCACAGGCCAAGCCTCCTACATAGTAACTGACACATAACAAAGGGGAGGACCTGGCTGGAGCTGCCTTCCTGGTGCAGGGAGTTCCTAGGGGTCCCGTCCTCTCCTCAGAAGGGAAACATCAGAGGAAAAATGCACTGATTTAGCCAAAGGAGAGGACCTGTAATCTTTAATAAGGCTGACAGCTGAGCTAAAGCCAGCCCTGCCCCAGAGACCTTGGAGACTAGGGTAGTGGAAGGGCGACCTGGGCCCGTTCTTTGGGCGTCTTGTCTGCTCTCAGAAGAGAAGGTTCAGGATTCTATAGCTTTTGATGCTGCCAAACCTCCACTGGGCCCCTTCAAGCTGTGAAGGCACCCTGGTGAGCCTTCACCTGCCCTGGGCAGCAGGCATTGGGCAGGTAAGGACAGGACCAGTCTGCTCCTTGTGCCTGTTCCCAGCTCAGGCCACAGAAACAGAACCACCAGCAGCAGCCGCCCACGGGCCCAGCCAGTTAATGGAGCAGGGGTGAGCATCCCAGCCCAGGAGCCTGCCTGAGTGGAACAGCTCCTTCGGCCAGGCCTGTAGCTAGGCAACAGGCTCTCATAATCAGCTCAGCTCACTTTCCATTTGTATCATTTTGCTCCTGTCATAATGCACTACTCAAATGACCAGGCTGCTGTGTGAGAAAGGAGGCCTCAGGGCGGAGCACTGCTCCTCTGCCCCCCTTTGCCCACTGCCCCACAGTGCTGCAGGCCCTTCCAGGGAGGAGGCAGCTGTGAGTGAGGGAAGGTAGCACACATACCTGGGGTAACAGGGCTGGGAAGGAAGGGACAGGGTGACTAGCCAGGGACAAATGGAGGGCTGAAAGTGCAACCCCAGAACTCCCCATATGGTGTATACTCTCAGGGCTGGAGGGTAATAGAATAAGTCTTCCTCCTCACATCTCCAACTGCCCCTGGGTTTTCTGATGCCATCCACAGGAGGTACAGAAGCTCAGAAGGACACCACTCAGGCCAGAGTAAGAAACAAGCTCTCCATCTCAACAGGAGCCTAGTTCAGTGGAAAGAATGTGTTGTAATCACAAGAGCAAAGGCTTAGGAGTCAGGGAGTCTGGCTTTGATTCAAAGCCCGGCCACTATCTGGCTGTGTGATCTCGGGCAAGTTGTTTACCTTCTCACAGCCTCAATCTATTAAACGGGGATAATCATCGGGTTTTAGGATTACTGGGAGGATTAGAGATTAATGTAAAGTATATACAGCAATGTATCTGTCTGGGATGCTCAATAATGAGTAGTTATTTATTAATTTTTAAAAATGATGTATTCCCACTTGTATGTCCCAGGAGCAGGTGAGGGCTTGCCTTTGCCTGTGCTCCTCAGCAGGAGGCAAGTCCTCTTTTGGCACACGTGCTGGCCAGAGCTCCATCCAGATATTCACATCAGGATTAAGAACCAGAAGGCTGGAAACTAGGGGTGGTTTCCTGGTTCTAATATTAGTTCAAGTCTTTGGCAAGAAACTTAATGTCTCTGCATCCTGGTTTTCTCAATGTTTAAATGGAAGAATTAACCCTGCCCCGTCACAAACTTCAAGACCTCAACTGGAATGCCTGGGCTGACGTGATTCCAGGTCAAAGGGGCAAAACACCTTGGGTTCCTGGAAGACTTCAAGGGGCAGGTCAGGCTCTGAGCTTACTCAAAGAGGCCCCCTGGCTTGGTCATTCAACAGTGAGTTAGGGAGAAAATAAACTCAATGATACATAAACTCAATGATACGTGGGCTGCCACTTGGAATTCCAGGAGGGAAGAAGAGCTGGTGAAAAACCCTCAGAAATCATAGAATGCTTCGAAATAGGGCCTAGCTCCCCTAACCACCTCATCTCGTCCCTGCTTCTCTAGTTTGTCCCCTTTCCCCATCCCTATCTCTATCTCTCCTCCCCCACCCCCAACTTTGAAAGAGTCTGAATGATATGTGCCTGTCTCTCTCCTCTAATGCAGACAGCCAAGTGCTAACACTAGCAAGGTTAGTGATCTACATGAGAAACCCACAGAACTCACAGCAGACTCAGTCCAGGGGCATCACTGTGCCCTCACCTTCTGAGCTGGTCTCAGGGCTGCAAGGAAAGAAACCCAGGCAGCTCCCTCTAGTTTTATTCTCAGTCCTGAGAAAGGTCCCTGCCTTCTTGTGGCTGCCTGCAGCCCCAGCCTGGTATGCCATGGCCTCTGAGACCTCTGCTTCTCCCTTCTCTTCCAGGCAAAAGATGCATCTGCGCTGGCCTGGCATTTATGCCAGCCTGGCTTTTCCCTGCAGGCCTGTTCCTCAATTCCCTACCCTGCCTTCTTCTGTGACTAGGAAGAGTCCAGCACAGGGGTGCTGGGAAAGGGAGGGTGCTCTGAGATTCATTAACATGGCAATTTGGGGTGCCAGAGGAACCAACCAGGTTCCACAGCAAGCAGCAGTCCCCAGACCCAATGAGTTGCATTGCTCTTTCCTGTCTCCCAGACAGACCCCAGCCAGGCTTTAGGCTGCTGACCATAAGATCAGACACCAGCCCCCAGAGCTTTCCTTTTTTAAAGAATCTAAAGTCATCCTTCAAGAATTTTTTTTTAGCTGTCCAAGCATAATGGGGTGAGTATGTCCCCCATTCCCTTCTTCCACCCAAAAGGATTAGGGAAACTGGATTTACTTGGGGAGAAGGTGGTAGGTAGGGATTAGGTCTTGCCTAAACCAATCCATGCTTCCACCTTCCCCCATACACCCATTTCAAGCAGTAACCTGAACCAGGGCTTTCTGGAAAGACTATGCTGCAGCAGAAAGAAAAGAAGTGGCAACAAAAATCTGGTATCATCACCAGAAAGCCTGTGGCTGGCCACTGGCCAAGGGAGCCTGCAGGACCTAGAACATTAGGCCCTTCCTGTTGAATTCTGCTCTCATCTCAGCTGAGGCCAGGACATCCCAGGTGTGCAGGAAGCCTTGGGGGCATGGCATGCTCCCTGGGAGAAAGAAGGCCTGGAAAGGAGGCTGAATTGTGGTCTCAGCTTGGCCTCTCATGAGCTGAAGATGCTGAAGCCTATGTCCCCCTCTCTGAAGTGCATAGTTGTGAGCACACTGAGCTGCGGGGAGGATGTAAATGAGGTGGTACGGCATGGAAGCATCTAATAAAACCCACCCCAGTTTCCTTCCTCTCAACCCTGCCCCCAGCAGAAGGCCAAATTCGAGCTCTCCAGGACCACAGTCCTGTGCGGAGTGGAGGGCAGCCGAAGATAGGGTGGCCTGGCAGACCAAAGAAGTGGGTGGAGGAGCTGAGCTGGGCACCCCACTCACTGGAGGGGATGCAGCAAAGCAGGCAGCTGAGACTAGGTCCAAGTAGTAAGTCAAGTGTGTGCAATCTCCTGATGGAGCGTGCAGGGGAGAGGGTAGGAGTGTGTAATTTTCCTGCGGGCCAGGAAGGGGGTTGAGAGGAAGGCGGGAACAACCCGTGGTGGTAAGGTAAGTCGGTCTCTGCTCCTCCCTGTCCCTACCCACCACCACCACCAGGGACCCTATGCAGATGCGAGGGGGAGACCCGGGCTCCTGCCACTCACCCTAGCCGCCCTGGAGGAGTAGGGATCCTCAAAGAGCGGCCGCCCCCAGACCCGGCGCCGTGGCCTGCGCCTCCCTCGTGGGGCCCAGTCGCTGCAGGGCCAGCTCCCGCTCATCGTCGCCAGCCTTGTCGCCTGGCCCCGTGCCGCTTCCGCCTCCGTCCGGGCTCCCGAAGATGTCGAGCGCCTCCTCGGCGTCGCGGTGCTGCTGGTAGGTTATCCAGGAGCAGGGCTCCACGTCGGTCTCGTCGAAGCCCCAGAAGGTGAGCTCCTCCTCGAAGAGCGGCCCGCACACGTCGGCGGGGCAGTGCAGCTTGCCGGTGCGGTAGTAGTTGAGCACGTAGACCAAGATGCCCGGGTGCCTGTCGAAGAAGAACTCGCAGCCCCTGCTGCCGCTGCTGCCGCTGCTGCCTGCACTGCCGCCATCGGTCTCCTGCCGGCCCCCGCCGTCGGGGTCGGCCAGTCAGGCGAGGCGGGTTCCTGGTAGGGTGCGCAGAGTACTGCAGTAGGTCTCATGTCGCGTGCCACCACGTTGATGATGATCTTCTCCGACGCCTCGCCCTTGGCCATCTCCTCCTTCAGACACGTTTTGGACGGAGGCTTGTTCCCCGACTTGCGCCCACGGTAGGAGAAGACACACACCGAGCTGATCTTAAGAAGCCCTGCGGGGCTCCGGCTTGGGGCGGCTGCTGCCCTCCAAACACCCTTCCCGAGGAGGTAGCGTCAGACCGGGGAGGGGAGCAGACGAGGAAGAGGCAGGAGGTGGCGGCGGCGGCGGCTCCCTCTGCTGCGTGGCCCTGCCTCTGCCTACCCCCTCCCCTGGGACGCGGAGCGGGTTTCTCCGGTGCACAGGTGGTTGGGGTTAGGGTAGGAAGCGCAGGGGAGAGGGAGGCGGAGAGAGGTAGGACCCCGGGAGGTAGAAGCAGGCACACACGCGGTCCCCCGCTAGGACGGGACACACAGACGCTCTGGGCCGGAGACACGCCCCCACTTCACCCCTACCAAAGACGAGGAAGCGCACAGTCCGAGCGCACTGTGAGGGTCCGGGGCGCGCGCGCTCACACTCACACGGGCCACCCTCTGGCTCCCAGACCGCACCAAGCCCCGGAGCAACCGGCTTCCCCGCAGTGGCGGCAGCGCAGCAGCAACAAGTCCTCCGAGCAGCTGCCGGGGCCGGGCCGACGCTCTCACGGCAGCCGGAGCTCCGCGGGCCCGGGCTGCGTGCGGTCAGTACGAGGCGGCGGCGGCGGCGGCGGCATGTGGCTTCTTCCCCCCATTCATAAATCCAGCGCCGGGCGAGGAAGGCGGGCGGGGCAGAGCAGAGCGCGGCGGCCAGGCTGGCGGAGGCTGCTCAGGGTGAGGCGGCAGCTGGAAAACAAGCGCACCCGCAGAAGCGAGTCTCGGGTCCTGCGTCCGTGGCTGGGAGCTGCGCCGGACCTTCTTGTGGTCTGTCCTGCCCAATTCACCTTTCGGACCGCCCCAGATTTCCATGCCACCGCCTATTTTAACCTTCCCTGAACCAGGCAACGAAGAACATGAGGTGTGGTGCCTGCTCTGAGCCCGCAGCACTGGCTGCTGTGCAGAGTGTGGAGGGCAGGCAAGGAGGAGCCCACCGTCCCGCCCGGCCACCCTCCGAGTCCGGGGGCCCAGGCCTTGTGCCCTCCCTGCACCTGGACTGAGGCTCCAGTGACCTGGCCTGCTTGGTGGGCAGCTGGGAAGGGGTGCTGGGCAGGGGCACAGGTGAGAGGTGTGGGCTGGAGGATGGAGGGCTCTGCTGGGTGAGGGGTTTGAAGTGCCTTTCCTTGAGTGGCAGGCAGTAGTGACAGGGCTGGGCTTGGGTTGGGTCCAGGGGGCTGGAGGGTCTGCTAACAGCTGGGTCACCGCTGGAGGGATCCTGGGGGCACTTGTGTGGCCCATCATTGTGCTAATGGGGTAACAAAGGCCAGCGCCTCACACAAGGTCTCTCAGTCCTTCCGTAGAGAGGGGAGGGGGCTGCATGCTCCTGGGACTCCTTTGTCTGGGAGCTTTGGGGCCATGAGACCCAGAGACGGGGAGAGGCAGGTGTGGAGTTGCTTTGAGCCGCCCGCAGGGCCCCCGCAGCCTCCCTCTGGGCTGTTCACGGCGTGAATCCGCTCCTGGCTACCTGTGGTGTCACCACCCTGGCATGTGTGCCTGACAGCTGGCCTGTTGGCGTGGTCTGTCCCCGCCTCCCTGAGCTCCTGGAAGGGAGGGCTGGCCTGTTTATCCCCTGAGCCTGGCTGAGCCCTGTGTGAGCAGTAGAGACACAGGGGCTGGGGGACACTGGCGGGCCAGGGGGCTGCTGACAGGAAGGAGACTTTCTGCAGAAAGCAAGAGGTGATGAGGGTGGCCCTTGGCCATGTGTGGGTCCAGGCCCCTCACCTCCTTGTGCTGGCAGCACTGACTGAGTGCCTGGGCCCCATTCCCTGAGGATGGGCCACCAGAGAGACCTGGGCTCAGATGTTCGCAGTGGCCAAGAATCGGAAGAGGAGAGGGCAGCAGTCCTGGGTGGGTTTTCCACAGATCACAGTGGGCTGGCGGGGGCCAGGCTCAGGCTTCTTAGGGGAGCTTGGTCTCTGTCACAGTAGAGGGACCCATCCTCTGTGTGCTGAGGTTCAGCATGTCCTGGGGGTGTGTGTGTGTCTGAAATCCCGGTCCCCTGTGTCCTCCATCATGCCCTTCTGGCTGTGTGGTAGCTGCCCTATCGCCTCCAGGCCTGGGTCAGTCCTGGTAGGAGCCGTTCTTCCTTGTGCTGCCATGTAGGGAAACTGAGGCCTAAGAGGGTCACTCAGCATGGTCAGGAGGAGGCCCCAGGAGAAGTGTCGCCTGTGACTGTGGGCTTAGGGCAGGCTTGAACCCCTCATGGGAGAGTGGGGCCCCTTGTGACCCCTTTCTGTTCATTTTCTTCATCTCTGCCCCCAGATGCTGTGTGCTGTGGACACGCCTGGGATTCACGGAGTAGGCTGCAGGGTCCAGCCCTGAGCACTGCTAGCCCGAGGTCCCCGAGCCTGCTGCTGAGGGTCCCCACGCTGCTGGCTATCACCATTGCCCTCAAGTGCTGATGGCCTCTGCTGTCCAGCCCGGGGCCAGCTCTACTGCATGAGCCCCCTGCCACACTCCAGGACTCACTGTACCCCGATGGGGTAACATGACAGAGGCCCCGCACATCAGAGGCCACTGTCCCCACAGCCACTGCCCGTGACCCCTGGCCCAAGGGTGCTGGAGTTGGGTCAGTCATTCTTCCTCTGGCCGTTGGGGGCTTGGAGCCCACCTCTGAGTGAAGGAGGCTGTCTGCCCGTCCACCGATGTGGAGAGGGCACCCCCAGCATGGGGTCCAGCTCTGGACACTGCTTGGTGGCTGGATTTACTTTGGGTTTTTAAGTTTTCTTTGCTGAGCTTTTCTGGTGGTTCTTTTTCTTTTTTGCCCCTTTATGACTATCCAGCTCTGAGAGACAGGAGTTCAGAGCTGCCTACAGTACTTTGGGGGGCTGTTTTGTTCCTTTGCTTTTTTAAGAGTTGGATTTTCTTTTTTAATTATCCAAACTCTGGGCAGGTTCCTCCCCGACGCCCAAGTTATTTGCACAATATTTGTGCTGGGTGTGGGGTGGGTTTTTAAAAAGATCTCTTTCTCTTGGACAAGCACAGGGATCTCGTTCTCCTCATTTTTGTGGGGTGCATGGGGACTTCTCATGTCTGTGTCCCCAGCCTTCTCTGCAGCCCCTTTCTGCCCTGTGGGCCCAGCGTCAGGAGGCGCCATGGCTGAGATGAACCGCCCGGCCCCAGTGGAGATGAGCTACAAACACATGCGCTTCCTCATCACCCACAACCCAGCAAATGCCACCCTCAGCACCTTCATTGAGGTGAGTGCAGATGGAGGTGGGGTGGGCAGGTCCAGCCAAGGTGTCAGGAAAGCCTGGCTGAGCTGCACTCGGGCATCTCAAGAGGGGTCCACTGGCCCGGCTGGCTAGACAGGGCTCATGGCCTTGGAGCAGGGCTCAGTCCCCCGTTACAGGGTCCTGGAGGAGGGACATGGGGATGCCCTGAGACCTCAAGGGTGAGGGTGTTGGGAGATCAACTGGGTCCCCTAGGGGGCCTGCAGGGTGCTGGCATGTGACAGGAGGGACTCCACGCCATGTGGATAGAGGCAAGTGGTGAAGTCAGGGGCACACGGGCCAGGCTCTGCGTGCTCAGCTGTGGCCTGGGCCGGGGCCCTCCTGAGCCCTTTGCTTTCCTTTTGGCCTCTGTGCCTAGGCTGAGTGGGCCGGAGGTGCCCTGGTGTGAGAAGTGGCTGCTTATGGGGAAGCAGGTGGATGGGGACAGGTGGGCAGGTTGGCTCCATGGCTGGCCAGGCCTCCAGGCGTTGCCCTGCTCTGCATCGCCAGTTTCTGGGTGAGGCCTCAGGCTAGACCAGGTTGGGCTGGGGACTTCAGGGCCTGGATATCTGCGTGAGTAGGGACTGGGCAAGTGTCAGTGCTGACCACGGGAGGGAGGGACCACTGTGTCCTGGAGAGACAGCAGGCAGAAATGCCTGCCACTGGCCCCCCGGCACATGGGACCAGATGCATTTGCGGAAGCCGTGTTGGGAGTGGAGACTGCAGCAGTCTGCCTCGCCTCCTGTAGGAGCCTGGCCTCTGCAGAGTGCCCTGCTGCCTGCAGGCCTGGGCCCATTTGCAGAGTCTGCGGCCTTGTGCGGGCCGTTGACAAAGCCTCTGACTGTGGCAGGCTGAGTCAGAGGCTGCAGCTGTGTGCAGGGTCATTTGTGGCTGAGTCCTCTACCACATGAGATAAGCCTTCATGGCCTTGTCATAATGAAACAGGGATTTGGGCATGAGAGGGCATTGAGAGCTGTGGAGCAGGAGGCATTGGGCACCCTGCCATTAGGGAGCCTGGACCCTGGACACTGAACCAGGTACCCTACAGAAGATGGCTATCATCTGCACAGCTGAGACCTCTGAGGTAACAGCAGAACCTACAGAAAGATTGGTGAGAACAGCATGATAAGCGGCCAGGGTCAGGCCTCAGAATTGACTGGGATCAGGGTTAAGCCTGTAACCAAGTTCAGGTCTCAGTGTGTGACCAAGGTTGGGACTCAGTTTGTGTCCAGGATCAGGGCTTGGTACGTGAACAGGATCAGGGCTCAATGTGTGACCAGGATCAGGGCTCAGTGCGACCAGGAATGGGGCTCAATGGATGACCAGGATTGGGACTCAGTGTGTGACCAGGATCGGGACTCGGCATGTGTCCAGGATCGGGACTCGGCGTGTGTCCAGGACCGGGGCTCGGTGTGTGACCAGGATCGGGGCTCGGCGTGTGACCAGGATCTGGCTCGGTGTGTGACCAGGATCGGGGCTCAGTGTGTGACCAGGGTCGGGGCTCAGTGTGTGACCAGGGTCGGGGCTCAGTGTGTGACCAGGATCTGGGCTCAGTGTGTGACGAAGGTTGGGACTTGGTATGTGGCCAGGATCCAGGTTCGGTGTGTGACCAAGGTTGGGGCTCAATGTGTGACTAGGGTCGGGGCTCAGCATGTGTCCAGCATTAGGGCTCAGTGTGTGACTGTCAAGGCTCAGTATGTGACCAGGATCAGGGAGGGCTCAGCCTGTAACCAGGGCTAGGGCTAAGTAGTGGGCTGGGTGGCTGTTCCCTCTGCTGAGGGTACAGAGGGACTCTGAGGTACCCCACAGTCCCCGAGCCCAGGATCCTTACCTGCACCCTGCATTCTCAGATAGTTGGGTGCTGGCCTCTCTTGTGTTCCATGTCCCTGTCCCTTGACTAGCAAGGCCTAGCAGCTGATTCCTCACCACTCCCAAAATAGCTGCAAGAGTAGATGGGGTGCAAACAGCCCCCTCATGTGACTCCTGTGGAGCGGAACCCCCCGAACTGGGGGTATAAATATCGGCTGGGGTGGGAACAGCCCCCGCACGTGACTCCCGTGGAGTGGAACCCCCCGAACTGGAGGTATAAATATCGGCCTGACTGTGAACTGCTGTGACCTTTTCTCTGGTTGTGTGGGTCTTCCCTGCTGTCGTACAAGGCCCAGCTCCCTCCTGGCTGCCATCTGAGCAGTGCCTGCCCTCCCTGGTCTGAGGCACCCCAGCTGATGCCCACCCCTCTTAGACCCCAAAGCCCCTCTGGACTGGACCCATCTATGCGGCTCAGCCTGGGGAGCTGCTAGGATGCAGGGGCTCACATGTGGGCTGGGGGGTCCTTTTCCTGCTGCAGGGACCCAGTAGCTTTTCTGGAAGAAATGTTCCTGGTAGATCTGGGGTCCTGAGCACCCCAGAGGAGGGGGTGATGTGCTGGGGAGCCAGGATCCCAGCTGCTGAGCTGTGCCTGACTGTGAATGTGGGTAGGGACATCTTTGCTTCTTCTGGGTGGCCTGAGGGACCTAGGACAGGCTCTTCCACATACAGATGCCACCTCCACCAGCCATGGAGCCCCAAGTCCACTCTTGGTGGGCCCCACTGCATCAGGGTCTGCCTGGCTGGAGGGTGAAATGCCCTTCCCTGGCTTCTTCAAGGGCCATGACCCTGCCCTGCAGGCCTGAGGGGACAGTGCTCCACCCTGAGAGGTCTGAGGGGACATGTTCAAGTCTTGGGAGACTGGGGGAAAACAGCTGTGCCCTGGGAGCCCTGGTGAGTGGGGCCCATCCCTGAGCCCTGCCGCCCAGCCCAGCCCTGCCTCCTCCGTCTTCCCACACCCAGGACCTGAAGAAGTATGGGGCTACCACTGTGGTGTGTGTGTGTGAAGTGACCTACGACAAAGTGCTGCTGGAGGATGGCATCACAGTTGTGGTGACGCGAGGCTCGGGGACCCTGGTGGCTGCTGCCGCTGGGGAAGGGTGGGGCGGGGGCTCTGGGCCTGCCAGGGTGTCTTAGTGCCCCTCCCGTGGCAGCCCTGGGCCTGTTCGTGCCTGGACCGTGGGTAGGTCTGGGTACATCAAGGGAAGGCCAGGGTGTTGGGCCGTGTGACCTCAGGAAAGTCACCCTAGTGCACCCTGTCTTTCTGTCTAGAATGGACCAGCCTGGCTTGCGAGGCAGGGGTGGCACATGCTTTGTGCCTCTGCCAAGGGGGCGGGCAGGCTCCTCCACCTGTCAGGCCCTCCCCTGGCCTGTCTTGGGTTCCCCTGGGTCTCGCTGCCTGAGTGGCTGGGGCCCTGTTGCCAGGCTGTGGGCTCCTGGGGAGGACCCTTGGGCGGTTTCCTTGACTCCCTTGGCCCTAGGGACCCAGGTCTAGGAGGGGTGGGGCAGTTCTCCTGCCATACCCTTTGGGGGTGGGGACGGCCACAGCAGCCACAGCCCCAGAGCCAGCCCCAGGGGAGTCCATCCCCAGCCGGCAGACAACTGGTCCCTGACTCAGGCCTGTCCAGCTGCACCTGGGCCTCAGGCTCCCCAGGGCGGAGCACCCCTCAGCCACTGCTTTTCACCCGGGACTCCGCTTTTGGCAGGGGTTGCTGTTTCCTAACCTCGGCTTGGTGGTTTGGAGTGGTAGCTGCACCGGCGTGTGGGGTCAGACGGGAGTCCCGCCCCTGCCCTCTGCAGCCTTGTGACCCCGCAGATCACTCCAAGCCTTGGGTTCCTCCCCTCAAAGCGGGCTGCTTGGAAGAATGGAGACGGGGTGCACCCATGTCCTCCCTCCCCTTCTACAGCAATGGGAGGGATTGGGGTCAGATGTAAGTTGCTGTAATGTAGGTGGGGACACCTATGCTCAGACCAGTTGCCTCTGGGAGTCACCCTGCCTAGTGGCTGGGGAGGGTTAAGATGCCCCCAAAGGCTGCACATCTGCCTCAGTGGGCCCAGCAGGCTCTCCCTGGCACCAGACAGCCCCAGGTCTGGTACGGTCCTGCGGCCCTGCCTGAACCTGCCTTCCCAAGACTGAAACGTGTCCGTCCCCACTGCAGCGCCCAGGCCCTCCCCTGGGAAGACTCCCATCATCCACCTCTCCAGGGTGCTGGGGGATGGGATGAAGGCAAGTGCAGGTCATCTTCCAAGACCAAATTAACCCCCAGCAGCAATGGGCCAGGCCCCAGTGGAAACGCCTGTTGAGGGTCCTGCTCTCAGAAACGGGGGCCTGTCTTGTTCCACAGCCCCGTCTTCAGTCCTTCCTGGCACCTGGGCTGTGTGTGGCATGTGCCAGCCATCTTTGCATGCTGCCACAGGGGACAAGATCCCTTGCACCAGCCGACCCAAAACCTCTCAGGCAGCCACCGGCACACAGGTGTGAGGGATTGTGACCCCAGAACCAGAGCTCAGGCTGACAGGCATGGGGATTAGGATTTGTGCGACTCTGGAGGAGGCTCTACTCAGAAAGGGGTGGTCCAGGAAGGCTTCCTGGAGGGGACAGCTGAAGTGAGCAGGGAATGATGAGTCTGAGGCACCCACTATGGGGTGTGTCCATGGCCATGCTGTGCCCTTCCTGTGTGTCCTGTGGGGTCTGCCACCCTCACCCTAGCGGGCTCCTGGCATCCTCTGCCTGTCAGAGCTCCCTGCCCTACCATGGTCAGGAGTCCTCATGTCTGCTTCCCTCCGCAGGACTGGCCGTTTGACGACAGGCGCCCCTACCCGGCAAGGTCGTGGAAGACTGGTTGAGTCTGGTGAAGGCCAAGTTCTGCGAGGCCCTGGGCAGCTGCATGGCTGTGCACTGCGTGGCGGGCCTGGGCCGGTGAGCGTCAGGGCAGGGCGGGACTGGCCATGCCAGAGCTAGGGCATCTCGTGGTCTGACAGCCTCACTTTTGGATGGGGGTGCTGAGCACATGTTCACGAGACCTTCCAGGAGACCCGGGCCCCAAGGTCTAGGGCTCCCAGGCTGGTCCTCTCCCAGCTTTGCAGAGAGTTTGCTTCCTAAAGTCTCACCCAGCTTCTTCCTGCTGTGGTGGAAACTGTCCCGACACCTTGTGCGGGAAAGGGCTGCCATCCCCCTCCCCAGACCCAAAGATACCCCCACACACAGCTGGGGATCAGACCCGCTGCTTGGAGGAAGAACGGCTGGGATTGGATGAAATGACCTGTGGCACACCCCCATCTGCAGAGGAAAACCCAGGTGAGCCGGGTTGACAGAAGGCCTGGATCCGGCTCTTAGCACTTCACCTGCCAGCTCCCTCGTGGCTTGGCTGCCCCCTGCCTGATGCCGCATGGCTACCCCCTGCCTGATGCTGTGCTGGGCAGGACAGGTTGGGCCGTGCTGTGGATGCAGGCAGGCCCAGAGCCCAGTAGCCTGGAACAGCATGGGTGCTTCTTGCCCCTGTTGCTGCCTATTGGCTGGGGCCCTACGCTGAGGTCTGGCTGAGGGCCACGCCTTCCCCTGTGTGCTGTGGGGCAGAGGAAGCCACCGTGGTGCAGGAAGGCACCTGCAGATTTGCTGGGCAGAGACTCCTCGGGTTACTTCTGCCCCAACTTCCTTGTCCTGAGCCAGCCCATGGCCACGCCTGAGGTCATGGCAGGTGGGGATGGATGAGCCTCCAGAGGGGCTGAGTGGGCAGCCCTAGACCCCTCTATGCCTGTCACCTCAGGGCCTCTCAGGCAGGCACGGCTCCAGCATCCTCTCCTCCAGGAAGCCCTTCTGTCCACCCCAGCCAGGAACATGCAGTCAAGGACCAGATGGCGGGGACAGGGTGAACACACAGCCCAGGTCCCTGCTATAGGTGCCGGGGTACTGGGCCTCTGGACAGGGTTAGGTGTCGGGGGCCCTGGGTCTCTGGAAAGTGTAGGTGCCGGGAGCTTGGGTCTCTGGACAGGGGTAGGTTCCGGGGGGCCTGGGTCTCTGGACAGGGGTAGGTTCCAGGGGGCCTGGGTCTCTGGACAGGAGTAGGTGCCGGGGCCCATGGGTCTCTGGACGGGGTGCTGAGGGGCCTGGGCCTGGGTAGGTGGCAGGGTCGAGGGCCTCTGGACAGGGGCAGGTGCCGGCGTCCACGGCCTCTGGACAGGGGCAGTTGGCAGAGGGCCTGGGTCTCTGGACAGGGTCAGGTGCCGGGGTCCAGGGCCTCTGGACAGGGTTAGGTGTCGGGGGCCATGGGTCTCTGGACAGGGGCAGGTGCCAGGGCGCCTGGGTCTCTGGACAAGGGAAGGTGCCGGGGCCCTTGGGTCTCTGGACAGGGGCAGGTGCCGGGGGGCGTGGGTCTCTGGACAGGGCTAGGTGCCGGGGGACCTCGGTCTCCAGGAGGGCAGGTGCTGGGGCCTGGGACTCTGAAGGGGGATAGGTGCCGGGGGCCCTGGGTCTCCGGACAGGGGTAGGTGCTGGAGTCCAGATCCTCTGGACAGGGTAGGTGCCGGGGGCCTGGGTCTCTGGACAGGGTTAGGTGCCAGGGGTCCTTGGTCTCTGGACGGGGGTAGGTGCCGGGGGGCCTGGGCCTGGGTAGGTGCCAGGGTCCAGGGCCTCTGGACAGGGGTAGGTGCAGGGGGACCTGGGTCTCTGGACACGGACAGGTGCCGGCGTCCCCGGTGTTTGGACAGGGGTAGGTGCCAGGGGTTGGGTCTCTGGACAGGTGTAGGTGCCGGGATCCTGAGTCTCTGGACAGGGGTAGGTGCCGTGGGGCCTGGGTCTCTGGACAGGGGTAGGTGCCGGGGGGCCTGGGTCTCTGGACAGGGGTAGGTGCCGGGGTCCAGGGCCTCTGGACAGGTCTGGGTGCCGGGGGCCCTCGGTCTCTGGACAGGTGTAGGTGCCGGGGCCCTGGGCCTAGGTAGGTGCTAGGGTCCAGTGCCTCTCGACAGGGGCAGGTGACGGGAGGCTTGGGTCTCTGGACAGATGTAGGTGCCGGGGCCCTGGGCCTAGGTAGATGCTAGGGTCCAGGGCCTCTTGACAGGGGCAGGTGCCGGGAGGCTTGGGTCTCTGGACAGGGATAGGTGCCAGGGGCCTGGGTCTCTGGACAGGGGTGGGTGCTGGGGTCCAGTGTCTCTGGACAGGGTAGGTTCTGGGGGCCTGGGTCTCTGGACAGGCGTAGGTGCCAGGGGTCCTGGTCCTCTGGACAGGGGCAGGTGCCGGCGAACCGGGGTCTCTGGAAAGGGGCAGGTGCCGTGGCGCCTGGGTCTCTGCACGGGAGTAGGTGCCGTGGGGCCTGGGTCTCTGGACAGGGGTAGGTGTTGGGGGGCCTGGGTCTCTGGACAGGGACAGGTCACGGGGGCCTGGGTCTCTGAATGGGCGTAGGTGCCGGGTGGCCTGGGTCTCTGGACAGAGGTAGGTGCCAGGGGTCCTGGGTCTCTGGACAGGCGTAGGCGCCGGGTGGCCTTGGTCTCTCGACAGGGTTAGGTGCCGGGCGGCTTGGGTCTCTGGACAGGGGTAGGTGCCAGGAACCTGGGCTTCTGGTCGGGTAAGTGCCGGGGGCCTGGGTCTCTGGACAGGGGCAGGTGCCGGGGTCCAGGGCCTCTGCACAGGGCTAGGTGCTGGGGGCCCTGGATCTCTGGACAGGGGTAGGTACCAGGGAGCCTGGGTCTCTCGACGGGGGGTAGATGCTGGGGACCAGGGCCTCTGGAGAGGGTAGGTGCCGGTGGCCTGGGTCTCCGGACCGGTGTAGGTGCCAAGGGCCCTGGGTGTCTGGACGGGGGTAGGTGTCCGGGGGCCTGGGCCTGGGTAGGTGCCGGGGTCCAGGGCGTCCGGACAGGGGCAGGTGCCGGGGGGCCTGGATCTCTGAACAGGAACACGTGCCGGGGTCCTGAGTCTCTGAACAGGGATAGCTGCCAGGGTCCAGGGCCTCTGGACAGGGGTAGGTTCCGGGGGCCTGGGTCTCTGGACAGGGGTAGGTGCCGGGGACCCGGGTCTCTGGAAAGGGGCAGGTGCCGTGGCGCCTGGGTCTCTGCACAGGGGTAGGTGCCGTGGGGCCTGGGTGTCTGGACAGGGGCAGGTGTCAGGGGGCCTGGGTCTCTGGACAGGGACAGGTCACGGGGGCTTGGGTCTCTGAATGGGCGTAGGTGCCGGGTGGCCTGGGTCTCTGGACGGGTCGGTGCCGGGGGCCTGGGTCTCTGGACAGGTTAGGTGCCGGGGACCTGGGTCTCTGGACAGGGCTAGGCGCCGGGTGGCCTTGGTCTCTGGACAGGGGTAGATGCCGGGGGTCCATGGTCTCTGGACGGGGGTAGGTGCCGGGGCCTGGGCCTGGGTAGGTGCCTGGGTCCAAGGCCTCTGGACAGGGGCCGGTGCCGGGGGACCTGGGTCTGTGGACAGGGGCAGGTGCCAGAGGCCTAGGTCTCTGAATGGGGTTAGGTGCAGGGGGGCCTGGGTCTATTGACAGGGGCAGGTGCTGTGGGGCCTGGGTGTATTGACAGGGGTAGATGTGGGGGCGCCTGTGTCTCTGGATAGGGGTAGGTGCCTGGGGCCTGGGTCTCTGGACAGGCGTAGGTGCCAAGGTTCCTGGGTCTCTGGAAAGGGGTAGGAGCTGGGGGGCCTGGGCGTGGGTAAGTGCCAGGGTACAGGGTGTCTGGACAGGCGCAGTTGCTGGGGGGCCTGGATCTCTGGACATGGTCACGTGCCGGGGGCCTGGGTCGCTGAACGGGGGTAGCTGCCGGCGTCCAGGGCCTCTGGACAGGGTTAGGTGCAGGGGGCCTGGGTCTCTGGACATGGGTAGGTGCCGGGTTCCTGGGTCTCTGGACAGGGTAGATGCCGGGGACGTGGGTCTCTGGAAAGGGGTAGGCGCCGGGGGCCCTGGGTCTCTGGACAGGGCTAGGTTCCAGGGGGGCGTGTTCTTGGGTATGTGCTAGGGTCCAGGGCCTCTCGACAGGGGCAGGTGCCGGGAGGCCTGGGTCTCAGGACAGGGGCAGGTGCCGGGGGCCTGGGTGTCTGAACAGGGGTAGGTGCCGGGGGGCCTGTGTCTCTGCACGGGGGTAGTTGCAGGGGGGCTTGGGTCTCTGGACAGGGGTAGGTGCCGGGAGGCCTGGGTCTATGGACAGGGGTAGGTGCAGGGGGCCTGGGTCTCTGGACAGCGGCAGGTGCCGGGATCCTGGGTCTCTGGACAGCGGCAGGTGAAGGGAGGCCTGGGTCTCTGGACAAGTGCAGGTGCCGGAGCGCCTGGGTCTCTGGACAGCGGCAGGTGCCGGGATCCTGGGTCTCTGGACAGTGGCAGGTGAAGGGGGCCCTGGGTCTCTGGACAGGTGCAGGTGCCGGAGCACCTGGGTCTCTGGACAGGGGCAGGCGCCGGAGCGCCTGGGTCTCTGGACAGGCGTACGTGCCCGGGGGCCTGGGCCTCGGTAGGTGCCGGGGTCCAGGGCCCCTGGATAGGGTTAGGTGCCGGGTTCCTGGGTCTCTGGACGTTGGTAGGTGCCGGGTTCCTGGGTCTCTGGACGGGGTAGGTGTCGGCAGGCCTGGGTCTCTGGATGGGGTAGGTGCTGGGGTCCAGGACCTCTGGACAGGGGCAGGTGGCGGGGGCCTGGGTCCATTGACAGGGATAGGTGCCGGGGGGCCTGGGTCTCCGGACAGGGGTAGGTGCCGGGGGGCCTGGGTCTCTGGACAGGGGTAGGTGCCATGATCCAGGGCCTCTGGACAGGTCTATGTGTTAGGGGGCCATGGTCTCTGGACAGGGGTAGGTGCTAGGGCGCCTGGGCCTGGGTAGGTGCCGGGGTCCAGGGCCTCTGGTCAGGGGCAGGTGCCGGGTGGCCTGGGTCTCTGGACAGGGGTAGGTGCCAGGGGCCTGAGTCTCTAGGAGGGGCAGGTGCCGGGGGCCTGGGTCTCTGAACGGGGGTAGGTGTCGGGTGGCCTTGGTCTCTGGACAGGAGTAGGTGCCGGGGTCCAGGGCCTCTGGACAGGGTAGGTGCCAGGGGCCTGGGTCTCTGAACAGGGGTAGGTTCCCGAGGTCCTGGGTCTCTGGACGGGGGTAGGTGCCGGGGGGCCTGGGCCTGGGTAGGTGCTGGGGTCCAGGGCCTCTGGATGGGGCAAGTTGCCGGGCGGCCTGGGTCTCTGAACAGGGGTAGGTGCCGGGGGTCCAGGGCCTATGGAGAGGGGCAGGTGCCAGGGGTCCTGGGTCTCTGGACGGGATAGGTGCCGGGGGCCTGGGTCTCTGGACAAGGGTAGGTGCCGGCGGCCTGCGTGTCTGGACACGGGTAGGTGCCCCCGGTCCTGGGCCTCTGGACGGGGTAGGTGCCGGGAGCCTGTGTCTCTGGACAGAGGTAGGTGCTGGGTTCCCGGGGTCTCTGGACAGGGGTAAGTGCTGGGTCCTGGATCTCTGGACAGTGGTAGGTGCCGGGGTCCAGGGCCTCTTGACAGGGACATGTGCCGGGGGTCTGGGTCTCTGGTCATGGGCAGGTGTGGTGGGCCTGAGTCGCTGAACGGTGGTAGTTCCCAGTGGGCCTGGTTGTCTGGACAAGGGTAGGTGGCGGGGTCCTGGGTCTCTGGACAGGGTTAGGTGCAGGGGCCTCGACAGGGGTGGGTGTTGGGGCCCTGGGCCTCTGGACAGGGGTAGGTGTTGGGGGACTTGGGTCTCTAGACAGGGGTAGGTGCAGGGTCCTGGGCCTCTGGACAGGGACAGGTGCCGGGGTCCAGGGCCTCTCGACAGGTGCAGGTGCCAGGGGGCCTGTGTCTCTGGACAGAGGCAGATGCTGGGGCGCCTGTTTCTCTCGACAGGGTTAGGTGCCGGGGGACCTGGGTCTCTGGAGAAAGGTAGGTACTGGGGGGCCTGGGTCTCTGGACAGAGACAGGTGCCGGGGGTCCTGGGTCTCTGGACAGGGGCAGTTGCCGGGGGCCTGGATCTCTGGACATGGACAGGTGCCGGGATCTAGGGCCTCTAGACAGGGTCAGGTGCCGGGGGGCCTGGGTCTCTGAACGGGGGTAACTACCGGGTTCCAGGGCATCTGGACAGGGGTTGGTGCTGGGGGCCTGGATGTCTGGACAGGGGTAGGTGCCGGGGTCCTGGGTCTCTGGACAGGGTAGGTGCCGAGGACCTGGGTCTCTGGCCAGGGGTAGGTGCCAGGGGGCCTGGGCCTGGGGAGGTGCCGGGGTCCAGGGCCTCTGGACAGGGGCAGGTGCCGGGGGCCTCGATCTCTGGACAGGGGCTGGTGCCGGGGTACAGGGCGTCTGGACAGGGGCAGGTGCCGGGGGACCTGGGTCTCTGGACAGGGGCAGGTTCCGGGGTCTAGCGCCTCTGGAAAGCTCTAGGTGCCGGAGGCCGTGGATCTCTGTACAGGGGTAGGTGCCGGTGTCCAGGGCCTCTGGAAAGGGGCAGGTGCCGGGGGGGCCTGGGTCTCTGGACAGGGGTAGGTGCCAGGGGGCCGGGGCCTGGGTAGGTGCCGGGGTCCAGGGCCTCTTGACAGGGGCAGGTGCCGGGGGTCTGGGTCTCTGGACAGGGTAGTGGCTGGGGGCTTGGTTCTCTGGAAAGGGTTAGGTGTCGGGGTCCTGGGTCGCTGAACAGGGGTAGGTGCGGGGTCCTGAACAGGGGTAGGTGTTGCGGTCCTGGGCCTCTGGACAGGGGTAGGTATTGGGGGACCTGGGTCTTTAGACAAGGGTAGGGGTGGGGTCCTGGGCCTCTGGACAGGGGCAGGTGCCGGGGTCCAGGGCCTCTCGACAGGGGCACGTGCCGTGGGGCCTGGGTCTCTGAACAGGGGTAGGTGCCGGGGGCCTGGGTCTCTGGACAGGGGCTGGTGCCGGGGGCCTGGGTCTCTCAACGGGGGTAGGTGCCTGGGACCTGGGTCTCTGGACAGGGACAGGTGCCTGGGGGCCTGGGACTCGACATGGGTAGGTCCCGGGATCCAGGGCCTCTGGATACGGGCAGGTTCCGGGGGGCCTGGGTCTCTTGACAGGGGCAAATGCAGGGGCGCCTGGGTCTCTGGACAGGGATAAGTGCTGGCTGGCCTGGGTCTGGGGACAGGGGTAGGTTCCCGGGGGGCCCGGGTCTCTGGACAGGGGTACGTGCCGGGGTCCAGGGCCTCTGCACAGGGCTAGGTGCCGGGGGCCCTGGGTCTCTGGACAGGGGTAGGTGCCGGGGGCCTGGGTCTCTGGACAGGGGTAGGTGCCTGGGGGCCTGGGTCTCTGGACATGGGTAGGTGCGGGGTGCTGGACAGGGCTTGGTATTGGGGGACCTCAGCCTCTGTACAGGGGTAGGTGTTGGGGGACCTTGGTCTCTGGACAGGGGTAGGTGCGGGGTCCTGGGCTTCTGGACAGAGGCAGCTGCCGGGGGTTGGGGTCTTTCGACAGGGGCAGATGCCGAGGGGCCTAGGCCTTGGTAGGTGCCGGAGTCCAGGGCCTCTGAACAGGGGCAGGTGCCGGGGCTTAGGTCTCTGTACAGGGGCAGGTGCCGGGGGGGCCTGGGTCTGTGGACAGGGGAAGGTGCCGGGGGGGCTGGGTGTCTGGACAGTGGTAGGTGTCGGAGGGGCTGGGTGTCTGGATAGTGGTAGGTGCCGGGGGGCCCGGGTCTCTGGACAGGGGTAGGTGCCGGGGGGCCCGGGTCTCTGCACAGGGGTAGGTGCCGGGGGGCCCGGGTCTCTGCACAGGGGTAGGTGCCGGGGGGCCCGGGTCTCTGCACAGGGGTAGGTGCCGGTGGGCCCGGGTCTCTTGACAGGTACAGGGGCCGGGGGGCCTGGGTATCTGGACAGGGGTACCCTGGCCGGGGTCCAGGGCATCTGGACATGTTCAGGTGCCATGGGCATGGGTCTTTTCACACGGGCAGATGCGGGGGCGCCTATGTCTCTGGACAGAGGTAGGTGCCGGAGGGCCTGGGTCTCTGGACAGGGGTAGATGCCGGCGGGCCTGGGTCTCTGGACAGGTGTAGGTGCCGGGGGTCCTGAATCTCTGGACAGGGGTAGGTGCCCGGAGCCTGGGTCTCTGGACAGGGGTAGGTGCCGGGGGGCCTGGGTCTGTGGACAGGGGTAGATGCCGGGGTCCAGGGCCTCTGGACAGGGCTAGGTGCCGGGGTGCCTGAGTCTCTGGACAGGGGTAGCTGCTGGGGGCGGGTGTCTCTGGGCAGGTGTAGGTGCCAGGGGTCCTGAGTCTCTGGACAGGGGAGGTGCCGGGGGCCCGGGTCTCAGGACAGGGGTAGGTGCCGGGGTCCTGAGTCTCTGGACAGGGGTAAGTGCCGGAGGCCTGGGTCTCTGGACAGGTGTAGGTGCCGGGACGCCTTGGTCTTTGGATAGGGGTAGGTGCTGCGGGGCCTGGGTCTCTGGAAGGGGCAGGTGCCTTGGTCTCTGTATAGGGGTAGGTGCTGGGGGGCCTGGGTCTCTGGAAGGGGCAGGTGCCGGGGGCCTAGGTCTCTGAACGGTGGTTGGTGCCAGGGGGCCTGGGTCTCTGGACGGGTAGGTGCCAGGGGTCCTTGGTCTCTGGACGGGGGCAGGTGCCAGGGGGCCTGGGCCTCGGTAGGTGCCGGGTTCCAGGGCCTCTGGACAGGGAAAGGTGCTGGGGGGACTGGGTCTCTGGACAGGGGCTGGTGCCGGGGGCCTGGGTCTCTGAACGGGGATAGGTGCCGGGATCCAGGGCCTCTGGACAGAGGTAGGTGACGGGGGCCTGGGTCTCCGGACAGGGTAGGGGCTGGGGGCCTGGTTCTCTGGAAAGGGTTAGGTGTCGGGGTCCTGGGTCGCTGAACAGGGGTAGGTGTTGCGGTCCTGTGCCTCTGGACAGGGGTAGGTATTGGGGGACCTGGGTCTTTAGACAAGGGTAGGTGTGGGGTCCTGGGCCTCTGGACAGGGGCAGGTGCCGGGGTCCAGGGCCTCTCGACAGGGGCACGTGCCGTGGGGCCTGGGTCTCTGAACAGGGGTAGGTGCCGGGGGCCTGGGTCTCTGGACAGGGGCTGGTGCCGGGGGCCTGGGTCTCTCAACGGGGGTAGGTGCCTGGGGCCTGGGTCTCTGGACAGGGACAGGTGCCTGGGGGCCTGGGACTCGACATGGGTAGGTCCCGGGATCCAGGGCCTCTGGATACGGGCAGGTTCCGGGGGGCCTGGGTCTCTTGACAGGGGCAAATGCAGGGGCGCCTGGGTCTCTGGACAGGGATAAGTGCTGGCTGGCCTGGGTCTGGGGACAGGGGTAGGTTCCCGGGGGGCCCGGGTCTCTGGACAGGGGTACGTGCCGGGGTCCAGGGCCTCTGCACAGGGCTAGGTGCCGGGGGCCCTGGGTCTCTGGACAGGGGTAGGTGCCGGGGGCCTGGGTATCCGGACAGGGGTACCCTGGCCAGGGTCCACGGCATCTGGACATGTTCAGGTGCCGCGGGCATGGGTCTTTTCACACGGGCAGATGCGGGGGCGCCTATGTCTCTGGACAGAGGTAGGTGCCGGAGGGCCTGGGTCTCTGGACAGGGGTAGATGCCGGCGGGCCTGGGTCTCTGGACAGGTGTAGGTGCCGGGGGTCCTGAATCTCTGGACAGGGGTAGGTGCCAGGGGACCTGGGTCTCTGGAAACGGCAGGTGCCGGGGGGCCTGGGTCTCTGGACAGGGGTAGGTGCAGGGGGGCCTGGGTCTCTGGACAGGTGTAGGTGCCGGGGGTACTGGGCCTCTGGACAGGGTTAGGTGTCGGGGGCCCTGGGTCTCTGGAAAGTGTAGGTGCCGGGAGCTTGGGTCTCTGGACAGGGGTAGGTTCCGGGGGGCCTGGGTCTCTGGACAGGGGTAGGTTCCGGGGGGCCTGGGTCTCTGGACAGGAGTAGGTGCCGGGGCCCGTGGGTCTCTGGACGGGGTGCTGAGGGGCCTGGGCCTGGGTAGGTGGCAGGGTCGAGGGCCTCTGGACAGGGGCAGGTGCCGGCGTCCACGGCCTCTGGACAGGGGCAGTTGGCAGAGGGCCTGGGTCTCTGGACAGCGTCAGGTGCCGGGGTCCAGGGCCTCTGGACAGGGTTAGGTGTCGGGGGCCCTGGGTCTCTGGACAGGGGCAGGTGCCAGGGCGCCTGGGTCTCTGGACAAGGGAAGGTGCCGGGGCCCTTGGGTCTCTGGACAGGGGCAGGTGCCGGGGGGCGTGGGTCTCTGGACAGGGGTAGGTGCCGGGGGACCTCGGTCTCCAGGAGGGCAGGTGCTGGGGCCTGGGACTCTGAAGGGGGATAGGTGCCGGGGGCCCTGGGTCTCCGGACAGGGGTAGGTGCTGGAGTCCAGATCCTCTGGACAGGGTAGGTGCCGGGGGCCTGGGTCTCTGGACAGGGTTAGGTGCCAGGGGTCCTTGGTCTCTGGACGGGGGTAGGTGCCGGGGGGCCTGGGCCTGGGTAGGTGCCAGGGTCCAGGGCCTCTGGACAGGGGTAGGTGCAGGGGGACCTGGGTCTCTGGACACGGACAGGTGCCGGGGTCCCCGGTCTTTGGACAGGGGTAGGTGCCAGGGGTTGGGTCTCTGGACAGGTGTAGGTGCCGGGATCCTGAGTCTCTGGACAGGGGTAGGTGCCGTGGGGCCTGGGTCTCTGGACAGGGGTAGGTGCCGGGGGGCCTGGGTCTCTGGACAGGGGTAGGTGCCGGGGTCCAGGGCCTCTGGACAGGTCTGGGTGCCGGGAGCCCTCGGTCTCTGGACAGGTGTAGGTGCCGGGGCCCTGGGCCTAGGTAGGTGCTAGGGTCCAGTGCCTCTCGACAGGGGCAGGTGACGGGAGGCTTGGATCTCTGGACAGATGTAGGTGCCGGGGCCCTGGGCCTAGGTAGATGCTAGGGTCCAGGGCCTCTTGACAGGGGCAGGTGCCGGGAGGCTTGGGTCTCTGGACAGGGATAGGTGCCAGGGGCCTGGGTCTCTGGACAGGGGTGGGTGCTGGGGTCCAGTGTCTCTGGACAGGGTAGGTTCTGGGGGCCTGGGTCTCTGGACAGGCGTAGGTGCCAGGGGTCCTGGTCCTCTGGACAGGGGCAGGTGCCGGCGAACCGGGGTCTCTGGAAAGGGGCAGGTGCCGTGGCGCCTGGGTCTCTGCACGGGAGTAGGTGCCGTGGGGCCTGGGTCTCTGGACAGGGGTAGGTGTTGGGGGGCCTGGGTCTCTGGACAGGGACAGGTCACGGGGGCCTGGGTCTCTGAATGGGCGTAGGTGCCGGGTGGCCTGGGTCTCTGGACAGAGGTAGGTGCCAGGGGTCCTGGGTCTCTGGACAGGCGTAGGCGCCGGGTGGCCTTGGTCTCTCGACAGGGTTAGGTGCCGGGCGGCTTGGGTCTCTGGACAGGGGTAGGTGCCAGGGATCCTGGGCTTCTGGTCGGGTAAGTGCCGGGGGCCTGGGTCTCTGGACAGGGGCAGGTGCCGGGGTCCAGGGCCTCTGCACAGGGCTAGGTGCTGGGGGCCCTGGATCTCTGGACAGGGGTAGGTACCAGGGAGCCTGGGTCTCTCGACGGGGGGTAGATGCTGGGGACCAGGGCCTCTGGAGAGGGTAGGTGCCGGTGGCCTGGGTCTCCGGACCGGTGTAGGTGCCAAGGGCCCTGGGTGTCTGGACGGGGGTAGGTGTCCGGGGGCCTGGGCCTGGGTAGGTGCCGGGGTCCAGGGCGTCCGGACAGGGGCAGGTGCCGGGGGGCCTGGATCTCTGAACAGGAACACGTGCCGGGGTCCTGAGTCTCTGAACAGGGATAGCTGCCAGGGTCCAGGGCCTCTGGACAGGGGTAGGTTCCGGGGGCCTGGGTCTCTGGACAGGGGTAGGTGCCGGGGACCCGGGTCTCTGGAAAGGGGCAGGTGCCGTGGCGCCTGGGTCTCTGCACAGGGGTAGGTGCCGTGGGGCCTGGGTGTCTGGACAGGGGCAGGTGTCAGGGGGCCTGGGTCTCTGGACAGGGACAGGTCACGGGGGCTTGGGTCTCTGAATGGGCGTAGGTGCCGGGTGGCCTGGGTCTCTGGACGGGTCGGTGCCGGGGGCCTGGGTCTCTGGACAGGTTAGGTGCCGGGGACCTGGGTCTCTGGACAGGGCTAGGCGCCGGGTGGCCTTGGTCTCTGGACAGGGGTAGATGCCGGGGGTCCATGGTCTCTGGACGGGGGTAGGTGCCGGGGCCTGGGCCTGGGTAGGTGCCTGGGTCCAAGGCCTCTGGACAGGGGCCGGTGCCGGGGGACCTGGGTCTGTGGACAGGGGCAGGTGCCGGAGGCCTAGGTCTCTGAATGGGGTTAGGTGCAGGGGGGCCTGGGTCTATTGACAGGGGCAGGTGCTGTGGGGCCTGGGTGTATTGACAGGGGTAGATGTGGGGGCGCCTGTGTCTCTGGATAGGGGTAGGTGCCTGGGGCCTGGGTCTCTGGACAGGCGTAGGTGCCAAGGTTCCTGGGTCTCTGGAAAGGGGTAGGAGCTGGGGGGCCTGGGCGTGGGTAAGTGCCAGGGTACAGGGTGTCTGGACAGGCGCAGTTGCTGGGGGGCCTGGATCTCTGGACATGGTCACGTGCCGGGGGCCTGGGTCGCTGAACGGGGGTAGCTGCCGGCGTCCAGGGCCTCTGGACAGGGTTAGGTGCAGGGGGCCTGGGTCTCTGGACATGGGTAGGTGCCGGGTTCCTGGGTCTCTGGACAGGGTAGATGCCGGGGATGTGGGTCTCTGGAAAGGGGTAGGCGCCGGGGGCCCTGGGTCTCTGGACAGGGCTAGGTTCCAGGGGGGCGTGTTCTTGGGTATGTGCTAGGGTCCAGGGCCTCTCGACAGGGGCAGGTGCCGGGAGGCCTGGGTCTCAGGACAGGGGCAGGTGCCGGGGGCCTGGGTGTCTGAACAGGGGTAGGTGCCGGGGGGCCTGTGTCTCTGCACGGGGGTAGTTGCAGGGGGGCTTGGGTCTCTGGACAGGGGTAGGTGCCGGGAGGCCTGGGTCTATGGACAGGGGTAGGTGCAGGGGGCCTGGGTCTCTGGACAGCGGCAGGTGCCGGGATCCTGGGTCTCTGGACAGCGGCAGGTGAAGGGAGGCCTGGGTCTCTGGACAAGTGCAGGTGCCGGAGCGCCTGGGTCTCTGGACAGCGGCAGGTGCCGGGATCCTGGGTCTCTGGACAGTGGCAGGTGAAGGGGGCCCTGGGTCTCTGGACAGGTGCAGGTGCCGGAGCACCTGGGTCTCTGGACAGGGGCAGGCGCCGGAGCGCCTGGGTCTCTGGACAGGCGTACGTGCCCGGGGGCCTGGGCCTCGGTAGGTGCCGGGGTCCAGGGCCCCTGGATAGGGTTAGGTGCCGGGTTCCTGGGTCTCTGGACGTTGGTAGGTGCCGGGTTCCTGGGTCTCTGGACGGGGTAGGTGTCGGCAGGCCTGGGTCTCTGGATGGGGTAGGTGCTGGGGTCCAGGACCTCTGGACAGGGGCAGGTGGCGGGGGCCTGGGTCCATTGACAGGGATAGGTGCCGGGGGGCCTGGGTCTCCGGACAGGGGTAGGTGCCGGGGGGCCTGGGTCTCTGGACAGGGGTAGGTGCCACGATCCAGGGCCTCTGGACAGGTCTATGTGTTGGGGGGCCATGGTCTCTGGACAGGGGTAGGTGCTAGGGCGCCTGGGCCTGGGTAGGTGCCGGGGTCCAGGGCCTCTGGTCAGGGGCAGGTGCCGGGTGGCCTGGGTCTCTGGACAGGGGTAGGTGCCAGGGGCCTGAGTCTCTAGGAGGGGCAGGTGCTGGGGGCCTGGGTCTCTGAACGGGGGTAGGTGTCGGGTGGCCTTGGTCTCTGGACAGGAGTAGGTGCCGGGGTCCAGGGCCTCTGGACAGGGTAGGTGCCAGGGGCCTGGGTCTCTGAACAGGGGTAGGTTCCCGAGGTCCTGGGTCTCTGGACGGGGGTAGGTGCCGGGGGGCCTGGGCCTGGGTAGGTGCTGGGGTCCAGGGCCTCTGGATGGGGCAAGTTGCCGGGCGGCCTGGGTCTCTGAACAGGGGTAGGTGCCGGGGGTCCAGGGCCTATGGAGAGGGGCAGGTGCCAGGGGTCCTGGGTCTCTGGACGGGATAGGTGCCGGGGGCCTGGGTCTCTGGACGGGATAGGTGCCGGGGGCCTGGGTCTCTGGACAAGGGTAGGTGCCGGCGGCCTGCGTGTCTGGACACGGGTAGGTTCCCCCGGTCCTGGGCCTCTGGACGGGGTAGGTGCCGGGAGCCTGTGTCTCTGGACAGAGGTAGGTGCTGGGTTCCCGGGGTCTCTGGACAGAGGTAAGTGCTGGGTCCTGGATCTCTGGACAGTGGTAGGTGCCGGGGTCCAGGGCCTCTTGACAGGGACATGTGCCGGGGGTCTGGGTCTCTGGTCATGGGCAGGTGTGGTGGGCCTGAGTCGCTGAACGGTGGTAGTTCCCAGTGGGCCTGGTTGTCTGGACAAGGGTAGGTGGCGGGGTCCTGGGTCTCTGGACAGGGTTAGGTGCAGGGGCCTCGACAGGGGTGGGTGTTGGGGCCCTGGGCCTCTGGACAGGGGTAGGTGTTGGGGGACTTGGGTCTCTAGACAGGGGTAGGTGCAGGGTCCTGGGCCTCTGGACAGGGACAGGTGCCGGGGTCCAGGGCCTCTCGACAGGTGCAGGTGCCAGGGGGCCTGTGTCTCTGGACAGAGGCAGATGCTGGGGCGCCTGTTTCTCTCGACAGGGTTAGGTGCCGGGGGACCTGGGTCTCTGGAGAAAGGTAGGTACTGGGGGGCCTGGGTCTCTGGACAGAGACAGGTGCCGGGGGTCCTGGGTCTCTGGACAGGGGCAGTTGCCGGGGGCCTGGATCTCTGGACATGGACAGGTGCCGGGATCTAGGGCCTCTAGACAGGGTCAGGTGCCGGGGGGCCTGGGTCTCTGAACGGGGGTAACTACCGGGTTCCAGGGCATCTGGACAGGGGTTGGTGCTGGGGGCCTGGATGTCTGGACAGGGGTAGGTGCCGGGGTCCTGGGTCTCTGGACAGGGTAGGTGCCGAGGACCTGGGTCTCTGGCCAGGGGTAGGTGCCAGGGGGCCTGGGCCTGGGGAGGTGCCGGGGTCCAGGGCCTCTGGACAGGGGCAGGTGCCGGGGGCCTCGATCTCTGGACAGGGGCTGGTGCCGGGGTACAGGGCGTCTGGACAGGGGCAGGTGCCGGGGGACCTGGGTCTCTGGACAGGGGCAGGTTCCGGGGTCTAGCGCCTCTGGAAAGCTCTAGGTGCCGGAGGCCGTGGATCTCTGTACAGGGGTAGGTGCCGGTGTCCAGGGCCTCTGGAAAGGGGCAGGTGCCGGGGGGGCCTGGGTCTCTGGACAGGGGTAGGTGCCAGGGGGCCGGGGCCTGGGTAGGTGCCGGGGTCCAGGGCCTCTTGACAGGGGCAGGTGCCGGGGGTCTGGGTCTCTGGACAGGGGTACGTGCCAGGAGGCCTGGGTCTCTAGACAGGGGTAGGTGCCAGGAGGCCTGGGCCTCTGGACAGGGGTAAGTGCCGGGTGGCCGTGGTCTCTGGACAGGGGTAGGTGCCGGGGGTCCAGGGTTTCTGGACGGGGGTAGGTGCCGGGGCCTGGGCCTGGGTAGGTGCCTGGGTCCAGGGCCTCTGGACAGGGGCCGGTGCCAGGGGGCCTGGGTCTGTGGAAAGGGGCAGGTGCCGGAGGCCTAGGTCTCTGAATGGGGTTAGGTGCAGGGGGGCCTGGGTCTATTGACAGGGGCAGGTGCCGTGGGGCCTGGGTGTATTGACAGGGGCAGATGTGGGGGCACCTGTGTCTCTGGATAGGGGTAGGTGCGCGGGGCCTGGGTCTCTGGACAGGCGTAGGTGCCAAGGTTCCTGGGTCTCTGGAAAGGGCTATGAGCTGGGGGGCCTGGGCGCGGGTAAGTGCCAGGGTACAGGGTGTCTGGACAGGCGCAGTTGCTGGGGGTCCTGGATCTCTGGACATGGTCACGTGCCGGGGGCCTGGGTCGCTGAACGGGGGTAGTTGCCAGCATCCAGGGCCTCTGGACAGGGTTAGGTGCAGGGGTCCTGGGTCTCTGGACAGGGGTAGGTGCCGGGTTCCTGGGTCTCTGGACAGGGTAGATGCCGGGGACCTGGGTCTCTGGACAGAGGTAGGCACCGGGGGCCTTGGGTCTCTGGACAGGGCTAGGTTCCAAGGGGGCGTGTTCTTGGGTATGTGCTAGGGTCCAGGGCCTCTCGACAGGGGCAGGTGCCGGGAGGCCTGGGTCTCAGGACAGGGGCAGGTGCCGGGGGCCTGGGTGTCTGAACAGGGGTAGGTGCCGGGGGGCCTGTGTCTCTGCACGGGGGTAGTTGCAGGGGGGCTTGGGTCTCTGGACAGGGGTAGGTGCCGGGAGGCCTGGGTCTATGGACAGGGGTAGGTGCAGGGGGCCTGGGTCTCTGGACAGCGGCAGGTGCCGGGATCCTGGGTCTCTGGACAGCGGCAGGTGAAGGGAGGCCTGGGTCTCTGGACAGGCGTAGGTGCCCGGAGGCCTGGGCCTGGGTAGGTGCCGGGGTCCAGGGCCTCTGGATAGGGTTAGGTGCCGGGTTCCTGGGTCTCTGGACGTTGGTAGGTGCCGGGGGCTTCTGTCTCTGGACGGGAGTAGGTGCTGGGGGCCTGGGTCTCTCGACAGTGGTAGGTGCTGGGGGACCTGGGTCTGTGGACAGCGGTAGGTGCCGGGGTCCAGGGCCTCTGGACAGGGTAGGTGCCGGGGGCCTGGGTCTATGAACATAGGTAGATTCCAGGGTCCTGGGTCTCTGGACAGGGGTAGGTTCCTGAGGGCCTGGGCCTGGGTAGGTGCCGGGGTCCAGGGCCTCTGAACAGGGTCTGGTCTGGGGGGCCTGGGTCTCTGAACATAGGTAGATTCCAGGGTCCTGGGTCTCTGGACGGCCGTAGGTGTCAGGCTGCCTGGGCCTGGGTGGGAGCCGGGGTCCAGGGCGTCTGGACAGGGGCAGATGCTGGGAACCTGGGTCCCTGGACAGGGGCAAGTGCCGGGGGCCTCTGTCTCTGGAAGGGACAGGTGCCGGGAGCCTGTGTCTCTGAACGGGGGTAGGTGCTGGGGAGCCTGTGCCTGAGTAGGTGCCGGGGTCCAGGGCCTCTCGGCAGGGTTAGGTGCCGGGGGGCCTGGGTCTCTGGATGGGGTAGGTGCCGGGAGCCTGGGTCTCTGGACAGGGGTAGGTGCCGGGGGGCCTGGGTCTCTGGACAGGGGCAGGTGCCAGGGTCGAGGGCCTCTGGACAGGTTTAGGTGCCGGGGGCCCTGGGTCTCTGGACAGGGGCAGGTGCCGGGGTCGAGGGAAGAGGGGAGGCACCTACCAGGTGGAAGAAGCAAGGTAAGACTGGCGCCCCTCCTGACTTTTCACCCCAACCTGCCCATTCCTCTTTTTCCCTCCCTCCCGGCTCTCCAATCACTGTAGTCTTTAAGTCACACTTCCTTAAAATACCCCAGGGGAACATGGCAGCTGTCCCGCCTCTTGCATCTCACCGTCTCCCACCTTACACCGGATGATGCTCGTGAATACTTGGATTCCGAATCCTGCATTTTGCTGCCATTCCTGGATCCACCTCTTCCTGCCTTTATGCCATGCCCCCACCTATCTCACCTTTAGGGATCCTCTGGCACCTTCCCACCTCCTCACAGGCCTCCACAGCCCCTCTATTTCTCTAAGCTTACAATATTGGCTTCTGATTTCAGCAGGGGAAGACAAAGGTCTTGCTTTTTTAACAAAGTTTGCTGGAGGCCAGGCACAGTGGCTAATGACTGTAATCCCAGAATTTTGGGAGGCTGAGGCAGGTGGATAAGATGAAGTAAAGGGTTCAAGACCAGACTGACCAACACGGTCAAACCCTGTCTCTACTAAAAATACAAAAAAATAAAATAAAATAAAAAATAAACAAACCCCAGCTACTGGGGAGACTGAGGCAGGAGAATTGCTTGAACCCAGGAGGCGCACTTTGCGGTGAGCCGAGATCGTGCCATTGCACTCCAGCCTGGGTAACAAGAGCGAAACTCCGTCTCAAAAAAAAAAAAAAAAAAAAATCTTCAGGGCACGGTGGCTCACGCCTACAATCCCAGCACTTTTGAAGGCTAAGGCGGCTGGATCACGAGGTCAAGAGATCGAGACCATCCTGGTCAACATGGTGAAAGCCCGTCTCTACTAAAAATACAAAAAATTAGCTGGGCATGGTGGCGCGTGCCTATAATCCCAGCTACTCCGGAGGCTGAGGCAGGAGAATTGCTTGAACCCAGGAGGCAGTGGTTGCGGTCAGCCGAGATCGCGCCATTGCACTGCAGCCTGCGTAACAAGAGCGAAACTCCGTCTCAAAAAAAAGAAAAAAAAAGAAATCATCTCGGCGCGGTGGCTCAAGCCATTAATTCCAACTACTGGGCAGGCTGAGGCAGGAGAATTGCCTGAAACCAGGAGGCAGAGGCTGCGGTGAGCCGAGATCCTGTCATTGCACTCCAGCCTGGGTAACAAGAGCGAAACTCCGCCTCAAAAAAAGAAAAAAAAAAATCTTCCGGGCGCGGTGGGTCACACCTGTAATTCCAGCTACTCCGGAGGCTGAGGCAGGAGAATTGCTTGAACCCAGGAGGCGGAGGTTTCGGTGAGCCGATATGGTGGCATTGCACTCCAGCCTGGGTAACAACAGCGAAACTCCGTCTCAAAAAAAAAAAAAAAAAAGAAAAAAAAAATCAGCTGCGGTAGCTCACGCCTGTAATCCCAGCTCCTCAGGAGGCTGAGGCAGGAGAATTGCCTGAACCCAGGAGGGGGAGGTTGCGGTGAGCCGAGATGGTGCCATTGCACTCCAGCCTGGGTAACAAGAGCGAAAGTGCGTCTCAAAAAAAAAAAAAAGAAAAAAATCTTCGTGGCGCAGTGGCTCACTCTTGTAATTCCAGCTACTTGGGAGGCTGAGGCAGGAGAATTGGAGAATTGCTTGAACCCAGGAGGCAGAGGTTGCAGTGAGCCGAGATCGCGCCATTGCACTGCAGCCTGGGTAACAAGAGCGAAACTACGTCTCAAGAAAAAAAAAAAAAAAACAATCATCCCAGCGCGGTGTCTCTCTCGCCTGTAATTCTAGCTACACGGGAGGCTCAGGCAGGAGAATTGCTTGAAACCAGGAGGCGGAGTTTCCGTTGAGGCGAGATCTTGCCATTGCACTCCAGGCTGGGTAAGAAGAGCGAAACTGCGTCTCAAAAAAAAAAAAAACTTCCCGTCGCGGTGGCTCAGGCCTGCAATCCCAGTACTTTGGGAGGCGGAAGTGGGTGGATCACCTGAGGTCAATAGTTAAATATCAGCCTGGCCTTCATGGCGAAACCCCATCTTATTAAAAAAAAGAAAATCTGCCGGGTGCGGTGGCTCACGCCTGTAGTTCCAGCTACTCGGGAGACTGAGGCAGGAGAATTGCTGCAACCCAGGAGGCGGAGTTTGGGTTGAGGCGATATCGTGGCATTGCACTCCAGCTTGTGTAACAAGAGCGAAACTGCGTCTCAAAAAAAAAACCAAAAAAATCTTCCTAGCGCGGTGGCTCATGCCTGTAATTCCAGCTACTCGGGAGGCTGAGGCAGGAGAATTGCTTGAACCCAGGTGGCAGAGGTTGCGGTGAGCCGAGATCGCTCCATTGCACTGTAGCCTCGGTAACAAGAGTGAAACTGAATCTCAATAAAAAGAAAAAAAAAAATCTTCCAAGCGCGGTGGCTGAGGCCTGTAATCCCAGCACTGTTTGAGGCTAAGGCGGGTCGATCACGACGTCAAGAAATCGAGAACATCCTGGTTAACATGATGAAAGCCCGTCTCTACTAAAAATACAAAAAATTAGCTGGGTATGGTGGTGTGTGCCTAAAATCCCAGCTACTCAGGAGGTTGAGGCAGGAGAATTGTCTGAACCCAGGAGGCGGAGGTTGCGGTGAGCCGAGATCATGCTATTGCACTCCAGCCTGGGTAACAAGAGCGAAACTTCGACTCAAAAAAAAAAAAAAAAAAAATCATCCGGGCGCGGTGGCTCACGCCTGTAATCCCAGCTACTCAGGAGGCTCAGGCAGGAGAATTTCCTGAACCCAGGAGGCGGAGGTCGCGGTGAGCCGAGATGGTGCCATTGCACTCCAGCCTGGGTAACAACAGCGAAACTCCGTCTCAAAAAAAAAAAAAAAAAAAATCATCCGGGCGCGGTGGCTCACGCCTGTAATTCCAGCTACATGGGAGGCTGAGGCAGGAGAATTGCTTGAAATCAGGAGGCGGAGTTTGCCTAGAGGCGATATCGCGCCATTGCACTCCAGCCTGGGTAACAAGAGCGAAACTGCGTCTCAAAAAAAAAAAAGAAAAAAAATCTTCGTTGCGCGGTGGCTCAGGCCTGTAATCCCTGTTCCACGGGAGTCTGAGGCAGGAGAATCGCTTGAACCCAGGAGGCTGAGGTTGCCGTGAGCCGAGATTGCGCCATTGCACTGCAGCCTGGGTAACAAGAACAAAACTCTGTCTCATAAAAAACAAAACAAAACAAAAAAATCTTCTGGCCCCAGTGGCTCACGCCTGCAATCCCAGCAATTTTGGAGGCTAAAGCGGGTGGATCACGAGGTCAAGAGATCGAGACCATCCTGGTCAACATGCTGAAAGCCCGTCTCTACTAAAAATACAAAAAATTAGCTGGGCAGGGTGGCGCGTGCCTATAATCCCAGCTACTCAGGAGGCTGAGGCAGGAGAATTGCCTGAACCCAGGAGGTGGATGTTGCGGTGAGCCGAGATGGTGCCATTGCACTCCAGCCTGGGTAACAAGAGCGAAACTCCTTCTGAAGAAAAGAAAAAAAAAAATCTTCTGGGCGCGGTGGTTCACGCCTGTAATTCCAGCTACACGGGAGGCTGAGGCAGGAGAATTGCTTGAACCCAGGAGGCGGAGGTTGCGGTGAGCCGAGATCGCGCCATTGCACTGCAGGCAGGGTAACAGGAGAGAAACTCCGTCTCAAAAAAAAAAAAGAAAAAAAAAATCATCCGGGCGCGGTGGCTCACGCCTGTAATCCCAGCTACTCAGGAGGCTGAGGCAGGAGAATTGCTTGAACCCAGGAGGCGGAGGTTGCGGTGAGCGGATATCGCGCCATTGCACTGCAGCCTGGGTAACAAGAGGAAACTCCGTCTCAAAAAAAAAAGAAAAAAAAAATCTTCCGGGCGCGGTGGCTGCCGCATGTAATTCCAGCACTGTTTGAGGCTAAGGCGGGTCGATCACGACGTCAAGAAATCGAGAACATCCTGGTCAACATGATGAAAGCCCGTCTCTACTAAAAATACAAAAAATTAGCTGGGTATGGTGGCGTGTGCCTAAAATCCCAGCTACTCAGGAGGTTGAGGCAGGACAATTGCCTGAATACAGGAGGCAGAGGTTGCGGTGAGCCGAGATCGTGCCATTGCACTCCAGCCTGGGTAACAAGAGCGAAACTTCGACTCAAAAAAAAAAAAAAAAAAAAAATCATCCGGGCGCGGTGGCTCACGCCTGTAATCCCAGCTACTCAGGAGGCTCAGGCAGGAGAATTTCCTGAACCCAGGAGGCGGAGGTCGCGGTGAGCCGAGATGGTGCCATTGCACTCCAGCCTGGGTAACAACAGCGAAACTCTGTCTCAAAAAAAAAAAAAAAAAAAGAAATCATCCGGGCGCGGTGGCTCACGCCTGTAATTCCAGCTACATGGGAGGCTGAGGCAGGAGAATTGCTTGAAATCAGGAGGCGGAGTTTGCCTAGAGGCGAGATCGCGCCATTGCACTCCAGCCTGGGTAACAAAGCGAAACTCCGTCTAAAAAAAATATATATATATATATCATCCGGGCGCGGTGTCTCTCGCCTGTAATTCCAGCTACACGGGAGGCTGAGGCAGGAGAATTGCTTGAAACCAGGAGGCGGAGTTTGCCTAGAGGCGATATCCCGCCATTGCACTCCAGCCTGGGTAACAAAGCGAAACTCCCTCTTAAAAAAAAAAAAAAAAAAAAAAATCTTCCCTGCGCGGTGGCTCACGCCTGTAATCCCAGCACTGTTTGAGGCTAAGGCGGGTCGATCACGAGGTCAAGAGATAGAGACCATCCTGGTCAACATGGTGACAGCCCGTCTCTATTAAAAATACAAAAAGTTAGCTGGGCATGGTGGCGCGTGCCTATATTCCCAGCTGCTCAGGAGGCTGAGGCCGGAGAATAATCTGAACCCAGGAGGCGGAGGTTGCGGTGAGCCGAGATCCTGCCATAGCACTCCAGCCTGGGTAACAAGAGCGAAACAGCGTCTCAAAAAAAAAAAAAGAAAAGAAAAAAGAAATCATCCAGGCGAGGAGGCTCACGCCTGTAATTCCAGCTACTCTGGAGGCTGAGGCGGGAGAATTGCTTGAACCCAGGAAGCGGAGTTTGCCTTGAGGTGATATCAGGCCATTGCACTCCAGTCTGGGTAACAAGAGCGAAACAGCGTCTCAAAAAAAAAAAAAAAAAAAAAAAAAACTTCCTGGCGCAGTGGTTCACGCCTGTAATTCCAGCTACTCAGGGGGGCTGAGGCAGGAGAATTGCTTGAACCCAGGAGGCGCACGTTGCGGTGAGCCGAGATGGCGCCATTGCACTGCAGCCTGGGTAACAAGAGCGAAACAGCGTCTCAAAAAAAAAAAAAAAAAAAAAAAAACTCATCCTGGCGTGGTGTGTCTCGCCTGTAATTCCAGCTACACGGGAGGCTGAGTCAGGAGAATTGTTTTAACCCAGGAGGCAGAGGTTGCGGTGAGCCGAGATCGCACCATTGCAATCCAGCCTGGGAGATGACAGTGAAACCCAGTCTCAAAAACAAAATAAACAAACATACAAAAATTTAAATAACACATTTATTTCATTAAATATGTTTTTATGTATCACATGGTAACTGTTAAAATTTTGTTTCTTGTTCTGTGGTTTAAACTTGCAATTGCTTATTGAGTGCCTAACTATTATTTATCTGAATATGTCCAAAAATAAAATATTCACTGGAATAACCAACTCATGTTTATTGTGTAACTCTCTCATTTTAAGAAAAGTGTGTCAATGAATTGTGTACCAAATCAATTGTTTTTCAAATAATTGTATATATATCGATTGGTGAAATTCATTATCTCAGCCTTTTTTTTCTTACTTTCAGTATTTTTTGACTATTTTTAATGATTGCTTTACAAAAAAATCTGTTTATTGATTCATGCACATTTTTGAATAATTTTAAACCAGATGCTTTACATATATATATGGTACATAACTATAACAATTTATGTATTCATACTTAAAAAATATATGAAAATCATTTAAACAATTATATGTATAATTATATTTAATAAACTGTGAATGAAAATTTTTTTAAGGTTTAAATAGATTTTATTGTTACAACGGGAACCCCACCAAGCAGGGTCAATATTTGTGGTCCCAGGAGGTCACCATGGAGACATTGACAGGCTATGATTGCATAAGAGGTGACTGGAATTGAACGACATGATCCAGGGGAGGGCGGCCAGGAATGCAGGAACGTGACCAGGATGGGCTGGTGGGGCTGGTCAGGTCACGGAGTGAGGGCCAGAACGGCCCCCTTCACTCCCGCTTCTTGTAGCTCTCCAGGTGTACAGGATCCAGCCTGCAGGCAGGAGGAAGGTCATCATGCAGGAGGTAAGCCCAATTGCCAATTCCAGGACCCCAAGCTTCTGCTCCGGCGGCATCAAATGGACCTGGGCGCTCAGCATCAGAAGCCGCCAGGCCCAGCCTGTCAGGCCCCGCAGCAGCAGCGGTGTCAGGATGGACATGATGGTACGGAGTACACCACAGACAGCCGCCAGCCGGATTCCAAGATCAGGAAGTCCGAATGAAAATTATTTTTAACAGGGTTGCCATAGGTACACATTTTGTTGCTATTTGATTAAATAAATCACCAATGTTTACACATAGTTGTACTAATAAATTAATGTTTGGCGATTTAGGTCTTTTCTATAAACTTAAAATTTTCTTACCTTTCTAGAAATTGAAGAAGTGAAAATCTAAATAAAAGTCACCATTTAAATACTAACAACATTAAAAAATTATAAAATTTATAAAAGCCAGCATATTCTAGAAAGAGATGAAGTGGCTGTCTTTTCAGAGAATTTATGGCATTGTAAATTAGTATGTTTTCTTTTTTCTTTTCTTTTTTCTGAGACGAAGTTTCGCTCTTGTTACCCAGGCTGGAGTGCAATGGCGCGATCTCGGCTCACCGCAACCTCCGCCTCCTGGGTTCAGGCAATTCTCCTGCCTCAGCCTCCTGAGTAGCTGGGATTGCAGGCACGCACCACCATGCCCAGCTAATTTTTTGTATTTTTAGTAGAGACGGGGTTTCACCATGTTGACCAGGATGGTCTCAATCTCTTGACCTTGTGATCCACCCGCCTCGGCCTCCCAAAGTGCTGGGATTACAGGGGTGAGCCACTGTGCCCAGCAATTAGTATGTTTTCTAAAGTGTCATTTGAGCACCACTATGCTTAAAAATTATATCTTAAAATATATATATACACCTTTAAAAAGGTAATCAGGCCAAGTATGGTGACTTACACCTGTAATTCCAGCACTTTGGGAGGCCAAGGCAGGTGGATCACCTGGGGTCAGGAGTTTGAGACCAGCCTGGTCAAAAAGGTGAAACTCCATCTCTACTAAAAATACAAAAGTTAGCCGGGCATGGTGGCAGATGCCTGTAATCCCATCTACTTGGGAGGCTGAGACAGGAAAATCACTTGAACCCAGGAGGTGGAGGTTGCAGTGAGCCAAAATGGCATCATTGCACTCCAGCCTGGTGAACAAAAGTGAAACTCCATCTCAACAGCAACAAAAAAAAAAAAAAGGAAAAGAAAAGAAAAAAGGTAGTCATAGATACATACATGAAGACATTCCCAAAGATGTTATTCTTTGAAAACTGCTTCAAACACTTCTTAAAACGTTGCTTATTATCTACATAAGTATAGAAAGAAAAGGATCTCTAGTAGTCTCATTTTTCAGTAAAAACTCAATGCTATGTTGTGTAGAATGCCCTGTATCAGACGGAAATAAACAATAAGCAACTTATGAGATGCATATAAAAGAATGAACAATAGTTCCAAATTGTAGTCCTGGAAACTGCAAAAGTTATTATTTACTATACTACAAGTGTGTCAACATGCAGAAAAGGTAAGCAAGAAAAAGTGGTAGTTCATTAGCTAACTAAACAATACTCTGTCATTCTAATGAAAACATCAGACATTTATTGATTACTAATTATTGCTAAATATTGTTCTAAGTGCTTTACATGTTATAGCTTATTTAATTCTTATAGCAACTCCATGAAATAAATGATATTTTTACTCATTTAAACATTAAGAAACTTAAGAACACAAAGCTTTAATAACTTGCCAGTAGTTTAAGTAAGAGGGAGAAGTAGGACCTGAATGCAGGCAATCTACCTTTCAAAGCTGTGTTCCTATTCGTGCACTATCTCTTGTGAATGACAGTGACATTAAATATGGTGTCAAAGTATGTTCCTCAGCCACTGAATTACATACAGTATTTTGGGGGGATGCTTATTGCATGCTTGCCGAATTGATTGAAGGCTGACAAACCTTTCAAGTATTTCATTCATTTCTCAAATACTAATAGTCACCTTGTCCCACATCTATAACACCGTCCAACTCTCCATCAATGACACCACAAAAAGCCTGTTAGCATGCTCTGCGAAACCCCATAACAAAGGCATTGCAGAAATCCTATTGTGGAGGGCAGCTCTTGTTTTCAAAGCATAGAATGGCTCAGACAGTCTCATATGCATGCTACTCTGATTTTTCACAAAATTTATGTGTGCTATGGACTCTCCACACTGGTGGGGACTGGAGCCAAAATTAAAAACAAAAACAAAAACAAGACTCAGTCCCTAAAGAGCTTATAGCCTAGAAGGGGATACAAGGGAAGGAATAGTCATCTTGGAAGTCTTCCTAGAAGAGATGAAACCTAAGCTGAAATCCAAAAGATAAGTGTAGTCTTATCTTTTCTGATGGTAAAGTTTACATGACAATGGTTGTCATGAGAAAAGATTTTGGGACCTAGCATGGTAGCTCATACCTTAAATCCCAGCATTTTGAGAGGCCAAGGTGGGTTGATTGCTTGAGCCAAGGAGTTCAAGACCGGCCTGGACAACATGGTGAAACCTTTCTCTACAAACATACAAGTATTAGCCAGTCATGGTGGTACATGCCTGTAATCTGAGCTACTTGGGAGTCTGAGGCTGGAGGATCACCTGAGCCCAGGAGGTAGAGATTGCATTGAGCTAGTATTGCACCACTGACTCAAGCCTGGGTGGCAGAGTGAGACCCAGTCTCAAAAAAAAAAAAAAAAAAAAAAAAATTAGTTCCGATTTCTTGCTGGGTTGATGACCTACTAATCTATGTAGGCCAGAACGCTTTTTGAAATGCAAATGTGCCCACATCCCTATCCTGCTTAACCTTATTATGGGCTTTTGATAAACTACAAGACAGTAGTTAACACTCCTCTTGATGTCTTCCAAGACTTATGTGATATATTTGGTACTTGAAGTATGGATTGTTCCTCCCACAAATGCCTTGGATTCTAGTAAAACTGAGTTATTTGTATTTAACATTCCACAGTCATTTGTACATCTATTATTTAGTGTAACATGATTATTTTCCCAGTGGAAATATAAATAAATAAAATCACTTTGAAACACTTTGGCATTGCTCATAAAATCGAAGATGCACAAACATTATAACTCAGACATTCCACCTATAAGTAGATACTGTCAGAAAAGAGAATCTCTTGAATATTTGCATTAGGAGACATATTCACAAAAGTAACATTCAGAAAACTTTCAAAATGTACACCAGCAAAAATAAATAAATATATTTTATTATACCCCAGTTATCCAAATTCAGGTTAGCCACTATGAACTCACTCCTGATTATCTTCATAAACAGATCTGGGCCCTTTAAATATTTCTTCTTTGCCAAGTGTTATGACATCAAACTTTGTGATTACATGGGGAGAAATGCCACATATAGATGAAGGGGAGGAAGGCAGCAAATCACACTGCCACGTATGCACCTATGCAACAATCTTGCATGTTTTTCACATGTACCCCAAAACCTAAAATGCAATAAAAAAAGAAAGAAAAAAAAACTTTGTGATTAGAAAGCATTGGAGAGACATTCCAAGAAGGTGCTTTCCAATCTGCTTTCTGTACGCACCCTTGGCAGGTTCCAAAAATGCCAAGGACATATCCAGAATCTAGTCCAGATGGCTACAGGGCTACAGCACTGCCCAGATTCTGATTCTGTAGTTCAGTCTGCTGCAATAGCATCCACTTCCTGAAGTTCATGGTGTCAGGAGAACCCAGCAGCCAAGAGAGTCTCCCCAAACAGCTCTTTGTCAAATTTGCAGTAGAGCCCCTCTGGCATGACGTTTCTTCAGAAAGAGCTTTACACAGTGGACCAGAAGGCAAGTTTCTGGGGTGCTCTGAAATGTCCATCTGAAGCAACTTCATCAAGTGCAACACCACGGCGACTTCTTAACAGTGAGACCAAGGTGTGAGGAGACTCCATTGGCTGCTCCAAATTCACCACGGAGACAATGGCAGTTCCTTACGTCTGCTCACCACATGTTCTTTAGAGTTCTCTTTACCTTTTACTAGACAGTATGTCATTGCTCCAATGCTGTTATAATGAATCATTCTTTATATTAACTTTATTCACATTGTTGTATATTTTTTCTCGTCTTGATGGACTCTGAATCTTACTTTCATGTGAATTAATGATTTATATCAGGAAAACATGGCAAAATACAGCCACAGTGATGCATAGATGAACTCTTAAAGGACAGTGGAAACATCAAGTACCAGATAAATACACATGGTATGATTTTATTTATGAAAAGTTCAAAACTACATAAAGCCAAAACACATAAAGGATACAGCCATGTGTGGTAGAATTACAAATAGCAACAGAGGAAAGAAAATAAACATTAAATTCGAGAAAGTGAAAAAACACAACTGTCGTTAGTCCATGGGGAATCCAAAGGTATTGGAAATGTTATTTTCTTAATATGGCTATTAGGTTCACAAATGCTCATTTACTATTTTTCACTATACATATATTTATATTATAGCCTTTTATTTAAATAAAATACTTTCAAATAGAAAATAATTGGTTTTTATGCTATAGAGTGATTACATTTACTAAAAGTGTAATTAGACCCGTTTTTCAACAAGTGGGATAGTGGTTCTCTCAGCCTTGGGTGGCCAGGCAGGGCATGAGGCCTCTGGCTTGGAGCAGTCCTCTGCATATTCTCCAGTGTGCTCTAGGACAAACTGATGTTTTCCTATGTATGAAGTGACATGAAAAGGTTTGCAAATACTGTATTAGACTTGATTCCCCAATAATGCCAGATGAGAGTTTCACTATATTAAACCATTCTTCTTAGATTTAATAGTTTGATTTTCCTACTTCAAAATGTCTTTATGATTATAAAATTTAATTTTTTATTTTTAATCCATAGGGAGGAGATAAAGGAAAAAATACACACACACATATGAACACTAACATAACTATATGTAATATCCAGCCTTATTTCTGATACACAATTTAAAAAGTTATCAATATACCCATCGTAAGTGTTTCTGAGTTATATACCATACAAACTCTATATGGGTTCTCCAAAGAATCCTCTTAGGCTACTTCTTTCAAAATCTCTGCAGCTGCCTGTGCTGTGAAGGCTTAAATCTGTCTCTTCACTTCTCCCCAGGCCTTAGAAGGGTCCACTTTGCTTCCAGTATCAAACAAAGCATCATCAATCCTGGAAATGTCTCCTTGAATACTTGCTGCGGCTGCCAGAAGCATAGATGACATGCCTGTTGATAAAATTGTTTGCTGTTTGTTAGTTGCTCAACTACAAGAGAAACACAAGAGCACTCTACAAGTCCTGGGATGGCATATTCACAATCTGACAATTTGAACAAGCCACTTGTCAACTGAACTTCCACAATCAATCATCTCTAAAGACTAGTCTATGAAATATGCAGCAATTGATTATATTTTGACTTCAAACAGGTAACTAAGTGGTTCAGTGGTACAACAGTAACAGTGATAGTAACCACAGCAATTATGCTTGGCATTACCTACAATTTTTCTAATCTTTTATAAAAAACCTCTACTTGGTTGACATTAGTGTTTCACAGAGGAAGAAAGGTCTGAGAGATCAAGTAACTAAATGATTCATCTCCAGGCACATTACAAGTAAGTGCTGATTTTTTCACACACCACACTACCCTCTAAATTACAACACAACTGTGATCATTACAGTCTTGTTTGTGATCAGCCAACCTTCTATTATGGGTTTCTTAGTCCTTTTCAAAAACATGACACTACCATGTTGGAATACTTAACATAAAGCATAAAGAATCATCAAAAATGATTTTGTAATGTTTCACATGGCCATAAAGAATAGTGTTGTGTAGAATCGCTTAAGACAGCTTATGTAGAAGAAAAGAAGGATAAGCTCTGAAGTAAAGAAATAGATAAAGCCAGAAGTGGTGGCTCATGCCTGCAATCCCATAAATTTGGGAGGCCAAAGTGGGAGACTTGCTTGAGGTCAGGAGTTCTAGACCAGCCTGGGCAACATAGGGACACCCTGTCTGAACAAATAAAAGTACAAATAATAGCTGGGCATAGTAGCACATGACTGTAGTCCTAGCTGCCTGGGAGTCGGAGGTGGGAAGAGTGCTTGAGCCCAGGAGTTTGAGGTTGCAGTGAGCGAAGAATGCACTACTGTATTCTAGCCTGAGAGACAGAGTGGGAAACCACTTTTAAAAATAAAGTAGGGGGAGTGGGGGGAGTTATAAGTATCCTGCCACTTGCAAACCCGTCAACCTTTGTAAAACATGCTCTTACTCCCAAGTCCGACCCTTTGATAATCCATAGACAGAAAGACAGGACCATTTCTGAATGTCCCATGACCTAACACATTCTGCAATACTTATAAGATTGGCCTGGGGAAAGTCAATATTTAGCAGAACAAATTGCAATTAAATTTTTTTTTTAGTAGAAAAAAAATTTTTAAATAACAGAAGAAATAATATATAAATATATATTATTATGTATATTATGTAGAGAGAGATTCACTTAGTTGTGTGTATACATAAACAAAAATATATTTAAAATAGAAAAGGGGCTAAAAATCATACACAAAAGAATATAACTATGATTTTATATTTTTCTGGTGTAATTAGGGAGATGTTCATTTTCTGCTTTGGTTTTCTTGGTCATCAATATTTTCTAAAACAAATATATTTTCTTTTAAATCAGAAACAAAAGATACTGAAAATAAAAATATGCAAAAAATATTACATTTTATGAAGAAAAATATATTTATTATATACTACACATATTTTGAAATTTTCCATTGGCTTGCCAGAAATCAACTATGATATTTTTCCAAAGTGCAAAAAAAAAAAAATTAGAAAAAGTGATATAGCAGGGAGTAACTTTTTTCTTTTCCTACCTATAAAAAAATCTGTCTGATAATTCTAATGTATCAATAAATGTATATTCCAGAAACATCAGTTGATCATTCATAATTATCAATAACGTTGGACTGAGAGAAAAATGAAATAGTTATAACTTTATGAAAATGTATTTTTAACCACGAAATGAAAATTTCAGAACAAAGGTGAACTTAGTCAATCATCTGTTGGCATTGGTTCCAAGACCACCTCCTATACCAAAATTGGTGCATACTCAAGTTCTGCAAGGAAGACACGTATATATGAAAAGTCAGTCCTCATCCTCCGTGGAATTAACAGGGTGAAAAATGAACAAACCCCTAAGCACATCAAATTAGCATTTTAGTATAATGATCCAGATTGAAGTCTAAAAATGTTTTATCTTTTCATGTGATTGTCACAATGATTTTAGTACAGCATTCTCAGGGTTTCACAGGACTTTCTGGATTAACTTGCTCTGCCTCGATGATGAAATGTAGCTATGCATGTGGAATCTGAAGCCACATTTGATCTCCTTGCCCCCAATAGAACTGTTTCCATATGCCTAATTCCCCTTTGGCATGCTGGTTCTCATATTGTTAATACTTTGAAGTAGGGAATTATACAAAATAGAAAATGTTTATGGAACACATAGCTAATAGTCCAAATGGAATGTAACAGTTTTGTTTTATTTTGAGAAAAAGTTTTTATATTTCTTTTACTTTACCTTTTTATTAATTTCTCATTTAATACATTTGATGTTCTCAGATTCAGGTTCCTGAAATCAGTATCATTCTGCCATAAAAGTTCCAGAATATCAAAGATAAAGGGAAAAAATTGTTGACATTTTTTCCATAAAAATAAATTTACTCATTTAAAAGCCTTTTCTCCTGGATTTATGCCCTTTCTACTTTTGGATACTTTTAACAAAATTATTTTCTGTTTGCAATAGTAATATTTGGAAATGTACATTTGGAGACAACAGATTTAATTTGGCAAAATAAAAAGTTTACTACCTTTAAAAATAAAAAGTCAGCTCTCCATATACATGGGCTTCTTTCCTTCAATACTGTATTTTATTTTGTTTTCTTAAGACATTGGGTCTTACTCTGTCGCCAAGGCTGGAGTGCAGTGACTTGATCATATCTCACCACAGTCTCAAACTCCTGGGCTCAAGCAATCCTGTTTCCTCGGCTTCCTAGGATATCAGTGAATAATACTGTATTTTCTATCCATATTTGCTTGCTCATGTGAAATCCATAGATAGAGCTGACTGTGTTTATGGAAAAAAATATTCGCGTACAAGTGGACCTGTGCAGTTCAAATCAGTTTTGTTCAAGGCTCCATAGTATATTTTAAATTTCTCTAATAAGCAAATTAAGAACAATATCATACATAGCTATCCATATTTGTAAAATCTTTTTTTAATCTTATAAAATACTATTCTCCTGAGGCTTATGAAATCACAGTGATTTTTATTTACATTGGAATAATAATTAACTGATACACCCAGACACACAAATACAGGCAAGACTTTCTTCTCCTTAGGTATCCTTAGTAATCTACTCACATAAGTAGCAATATTAAAATGAGATAATTCTACTAATGTTTAGTAAAATGCTTGGCAAATAGAAATATTTACCAAGTTAGAACTAAAAATATTATTTTTTTTAGCTAAACCTATTAAGAACAAAAGAGATGGTGTTTACTTCAGTCTTTCAACAATATTTGGATGCCTGCTATAGATCAAACACTCCCTGTTTTCACAGAACTTACATTCCAAAAGGAGTGGTTGGCTTGCTATTGCAATAACAATGATTCAGCATAATTTAATTGAAAGTTTATCAACAGGCCCCGTAGAGTCCACAAGTGAATCACTGAATTCAATATACCAATTCTGTCACAATTTAATTAACTAATGAGAAACCATCATTACAAAAGGAAGCATAAATTAATATATTCATTAATTCATCTTAGTTTTTATAATGTAGTTTTACTAACAGTCAGAATTTACAACTGGGTGATCACTTCCTATGTGCCAATTATTGTTTTGAATATTCATAAAATAGGTGATTTGTGATCTTCAGAGCAATTCTGCAAGTGGGACAGGGGAATAGCCCCATTTCATATATGAGATAATGAAGGATCAGGAATTAAATAACTTGTCTAAATTCACACTGCATAGTTTTAGAGTGAAACAGGAGGTCAATTCTGTTCTTTCAATTGCACCCTGTTGACAACAGGAAAATAAAATAACTTAAACCTCCATAATTTGGATTTGAGCTATATTCAACATTTGCATATTCAGCACCATGATCTCAGATCTTGGGATAGTATCAAGGTAAATGAAACACAGAATACCTGTTAGCAGCTCCCATAAACAGATGAGATAATCAAATGAAACATAATTTAATTAAGATGCTATGCATTTCTGTATCAAATTCACACATCCTTGCTACAAATACAATAACTGGTGTGGCTACGCAAGCACAAATGCATACACACACACATACACACTTGTCTTTCTCCATATCCTGTGTTAACACCCTGTATTCTTTGGTGGGGCAAGAACTGATACAAGAAAAGCAAGATGAAGACATATCTCTTCCTTAGATTTCAAAGTTTTGGTTGAGAAATTCAACATTCAGTTTAATTTACTTAGTCAGAATTTACTATTATTATGTGCAATGCACTGTACAGCCTGTTTCAGGAATTGTAAACATCATATAGAGACACAGACAGAATCTTTGTTAACATTTGGAGAAATCAAAACAAATAAAGAAACACTCAAGGAAGGGAAATCCGTGTGTCCTAAACAAACCGTAATTGAAACCTTGAGGTTTTTTGTCAGAGGGAAATAACATAATTTTTCTTTTTCTTTTTGTTTTTTTGAGACGGAGTTTTGCTCTTGTTACCCAGGCTGGAGTGCACGATCTCGGCTCACCGCAACCTCAGCCTCCTGGGTTCAGGCAATTCTCCTGCCTCAGCCTCCCGGGTAGCTGGGATTACAGGCCCGCGCCACCATGCCCAGCTAATTTTTTCTATTTTTAGTAGAGATGGGGTTTCACCATGTTGACCAGGATGGTCTTGATCTCTTGACCTCGTGATCCACCCGCCTCGGCCTCCCAAAGTGCTGGGATTACAGGCATGAGCCACTACGCCCAGCTCATTTTTCTTTTAAAGATAAAAAATAAGCTTCATGGCATACTTGGTAATTGGGATTTCCTTAAAATGTATTTCTCACTGTTGACATTTTTACCCACATAAAACAATTGGAAAGAACTGCAAACAATAAGAAAACAATTCTCCTAACATTCCCCTCAAGATAACACAATTATTATACTAATTGATTAAAGCTCTTTAAGTTTTCCCTTTGTTTGTTAAATGAAATTAACCAAAATATATTTGCAATTTTATACCTTTTTTCTTCCTTATATTTTAAGTACCTTCTTACGTTATATTTTATTGCTAATGATCCATTTGAATGATTATAAAATGTTCATATTGGTGAATATCAAATTTTCAGGAATTTCTCCTCTCTTAGGCATAAGATTATTTTAAATTACTTGCCATTATAATTTCAGATCTCAGATATTTTTCCAAGAAGTCTTTCTTTCTAGAATTGAGACATTTTCTTAATAAATAATTCAATAAATCAAAATACTATGTCAAAGTATAGAACTTCGCGACAGCTCTTGAACATTTTAGCAATATGTGTCTATCTTTTCCAAAACGTAAATAGAACAATGTTATCAGAAAAGCATGGAGAGCATATGTCAGTGTACCAGCTACAGTAATGGGCACAAGGAAGGTTTAAATTGTTATTAATGTGATACCTAAATAACATCATGTTATTTTCATTTGTAATTTTGAATTACATATTAGTGAACTACAATATTTTTCTATTTTTTTCTCCATAGGTGTATCATTGACAACATTTTAAAAACTTGTGTTCATTACGAATATTTTTATATTTTTCTTTTGGAATTTTAGAGTCAATTTTCTTTTTTTCTTGATTTTGTTTTATTTTGCATTTCATATATTATCCAGTTTCACATTCTCACAGGACCAGCAATGACAACAGCCACCTCGGCTCCCGACTCTGAAATGGCCAAACGGTCACAGCTGCGGCTGACAGTAAAGCATCGATATGCTCAAAACAAAAAAACATTGCACAATGTTTCCTTCATTTCATTTTCTTAAACAAATGCCTGACACAAAGGCTTACTGCTGAAGAATGGAAACCCTTTTCTTCTTCATGCCTCAAAGTAAACATTAAACTTATCTGACAGGGTGAACGAGGTCTCTTTAATAATTAATGGTACACACATGAAAAATCCTTTATGATGCATAAATATTTTGTTACACAGCGTACAAAAATACTTTTCACAGTCTGATTGGTTTCGTGGTTTGGAAGAAATGCGGAGCAGTGGCGGGCAGGGTGCGCTGTGGGGAGGTGAACAGGATGGGCAGAGGGGGCTGGTCCAAGAAGACAGCAACAGAGGAGCCCAGTGTGAAATGAAAAAGCAAATCCCATCTATCTGTTGGGTGGAGGTGGGAGCTGAGCCTGGAAGCGCATGGGGCCACAGGGCTCGGGGCCTCCCTGAAGCGGGGTGGGTGCACGGGCAGGGTGAGGAGGGGCCAGGCAGGATGAACCACTGTGGGCCAGGACCTGTCGCTATGGTGACAGTGTGAGAACAAACTGTACACTCACATATACACGAGTTTAAGTGTCTTCATTCATGCCAGAAAACGCAAAATTAAACGCCTCGCTTCCTCGAGGGGGAGCTACAGAAGCAAGTTTGGGCGGGAGGTCAGGCCTTACCGGGTCCCCGTGAGGCCTCTGAGCTGGATCTGGATGCCCCAGCAAGAAGGTCCCTAAATCCTCCTGGGAGGCATTGGAGAAAGGTTTGAGGGTGCAGAACAGGGCTGAGGAAGAGGAGGGAGGGGAACAGGAAGCAGTCCACTGAGTCAGGCTTAGGATTCACAGTCCCTGCAGGGCAGCAGCAGCTCTGTACAGGCCACCCGGGGGCGGTGGGAGCTCAGGGCGCCTGTCCCGGCACCACCATAGATTCCCAGAACCGACTCCCCGGTGACCAGACTGAAAAACTAACAGAACTGACGGGACTTCCATCCTTGCTGGGTGGTGTCAGAGGAAGGGTAGCAGCGCACCTGAGCATGGAGGGCAGCGGCGGCAGTGGCAGCTGGGTAGGTGAACGCAGCATGGGAGATGGCTAGGGTCAGCTCTGTGGTGTACAAAGGCCTGGGCCTCTGGGGATGCAGGGATCAGAGCTGCCCCCATCAGGTCATAGGGATCCCGTGCAATGAAGTGTGCTCCTAGGGCGGGGTGCATGTTGCTGGGATTTGGAGTCACCATTAGCTTGCCCTTGGCCATCTTGGTGTTGGCTTTGGCAAACTCTAGCCTCAGGGTCTGTGGGCTCTCAGGATCGAGGCGAATACCGTTCAACGCAGCCTTGGCTGCTTCTGCTCCTGCCCAGCTGTCAAAGATCACAAAACCAACAGGCTGTCTCGCGGTGAGCTTGATCAGGGACCCTTCACACCCCTTGAACGGCCGGAAGAGCAAGTACAGTTCTCTGGGTTTAAGGTCCACAGGGAGGCCGCTGACAAACAGTGTCCGGACCTCCTCCTCCAGGGCGCCGCCGAGCCCGCGCCGGAGCCGGTGCCGATGCCGCCGCCGTGCTCTCTGTCCGGCTTCGCGTTGCTCACGCTGCGGGGGAGGGGGCGGTGGGAAGGAACGCTAGGGCGAGCGCGGCGCCGGCCCTGCGGGGAGTGGGAAGGGGCGCGGTGAGCGGTGCGCTCGCGGGTGCGGGTGCGGGGCGGATGGCGGGAGACCCGCGGGGCGGTGAGGGGCAGCCATGGTGTCAGGCCGGGGCCACTTCAAGTTTGACGCGTGCGGGAGGTGGGGAGGGGTGCGGAGGGGGAGGCAGTGGGACTAGAGTCGATTTTCAAAAAAATATTTTTATAGCATATATTTTGCTCTCCATTTTTGCAGGAGAATAAGTTTTTGACACTTTTCATTTTGCATTTGAATATTAATTTTTATATTCTGAAACATTTTAATGGTCTCAAATCTGATTGCATTATTTCTTCATTGCTTCTAAACTTGGCATCTCTTTCAAAAAATTTCCATTTTTACTAAGCAATTCTTTATACCTGTTGCTTATGTTAGCATACAACGTGAAGTGCAATTCTGAATTTACTTTTATAGCAGGTACTAACATAACTTACACAATACTACAGTTGAATAATCTTTTCCCATTGATTTTTGCTGTATTGTCTATTACTAATACTTGCTTATATATCACCGAGCCTATTTCTAGATCATCTACTCTTTTCTATGTATCCTTACATCAGCCCCCAGGATTTGCTGTTTATATCATGATACTATATTTAATACACAGATGTTTACCCTCAAAATTTTACTTTAAAGACATTGCCTCGGTATTCTCATCAGGTATTTTTTCCTTACATATTAAAATGTTGTTCAAATTGTGTTGTACTTGTGTGATTTTACACAGAATTAACCATAAATGTTTATTTTAACATTTTCAAAATTAATAGCCTCATATTGTTGTTGTTCTGGATAAACAGAATTTTGTCATATGAAAGTAGAAATAAGGAACTCTATGTAAAGGTAATGACAAAAAAAAGGTAGGAAGAAATCACGCTTTGCAAATTAAATTGTTTGGCTGAATATGATATATAGATACTAAAAACAACATGAAATCAAATTGGAAAAAGCCAGGGTCACATAATGGAGGACTTTAAGTGTTAAGCAGAGTGTGCTGTAACTAGTCAATTGCAGTAGGGAGGCACTGGCATTTCTGAGCAGCACAAATCCCACTTAGAATGTCAAAAATAGCTCTTTTGAGATAGGGCAGCCCTGCATAGGATGTGCTAGAGTGGAGAGGCAGATGCCCGAGTTGACAGACAGATCACAGCAAGAAATTCTCAAACCTATTTCAGCAACACCGATGTTAGTTAACATTTCCTTTTAATTTTACCTATTATAGATATATGTGGAACATACATGCTTTCACCAAAATCTTGGAGTCTCTCAGCCAACTTTGAAGCAATTTCTGTAAAATTATTTACTGCAGGAGAAAAGTAATCTGAAATAGAAATTGGGATTATCAAATGCTTAAAGAACATAATTTCTAATGGCATTGTTCCATAGTTCTAGAAAAGAAATAATATAGAAGCCATCCTCTTTTATGTTTTACAAGGTATTTATATTATCATATTATAAGATGTGAGCATCTATTAATACGTAAAATGCATTTATAGACATAATAATCCAGAATACTGGATCACTTGAAATAGCAATCAATAATAAATTACCTCAGATAGCTCCTTGTTTTTTAGAGTTTAATGGAAACATACAAATATGAACTTTAAAGAGGAAGGGGAGCATAGCAAATGATACACTGTGTGTTTTTATTCCTTGTGGAAGTTTCATAGAAATATTGTAGATTTTGTCAGCATACTTTCTTGAAGATACAGCATAACTTTTTTAATCAAAAGGGAGCACTATGGAACTGGCTAGTTCAAACACCATCTCTCCTACAATCTGGGTCACAATAATGTAATATTTAAATGTCAGATCATAAAATTTTTTCACCAACTCATATGCTACATATACACTGTGATATAGTGAATAGCTGATACATTTATTTGCTTCCTGCAAAACAATAAAAACATATCTCTTATAAGTTAATTTAAAATAAAATAATTAGTACCATATTTACTACTAATATCAGTAAGATTGGTCAGTGATGAATCAAGGAAAGTTTTTAAGCATCTCAATAATTGACTTCCTAAAGGGCAAATATTATAATCTGTAAACATACCCCAGGCTTGTACCAATTAAAATATGTGTGTATAATAAGAATCATATCATTTAAAAAATATTTGGAGATACCTAACAGGCTTGTCTTTATGAATACAGGAGACATGAAAATGCTTTTAAGAATCTGAAAAAAAAAGACAAGACAGTGTTGCATTTGGATGAAAACAATTTAAGAAGACAGAATTGTTAGAGGCAAATAAATATTACACAATATTATACAGGAGAAGACACTAAATTGTATAGTCACTGAAATTCCGTGGATAAATGACTGACAAGCAGTGAGCTGAAGACTGGAGAGTCAGAGAGGTGAGGGGTGCAGTAGTGGATTCAAAATCTCACAAAGGAGAAAGAGAAAAAAGGCTGAGAAAGGCATAAGAAAAACCAAGAGCATACATAGAAGGAAAAACTTTTCAAACTGTGAATTGCTGGTTTATGATCTTAGATCATTTTTAAGATGCTTATATTTTCATTATTAATATTAAAAAAATGTGCCAGGCGCGGTGTCTCACGCCTGTAATCCCAGCACTTTTGGGAGGCCAAGGCGGGTGGATCACAAGGTCAAGAGATCAAGACCACCTGGTCAACATGGTGAAAGCCCGTCTCTACTAAAAATACAAAAAATTAGCTGGGCATGGGGGTGCGTGCCTGTAATCCCAGCTACTCAGGAGGCTGAGGCAGGAGAATTGCCTGAATCCAGGAGGCGGAGGTTGTGGTAAGCTGAGATCGCGCCATTGCACTCCAGCCTGGGTAACAAGAGCAAAACTCCGTCCCAAAAAAAAAAAAAAAAAAATGCTCATCATCACTGGTCATTAGAGAAATGCAAATCAAAACTACATTGAGATACCATCTCACGCCAGTTAGAATGGCGATCATTAAAAAATCTGGAGATAACAGATGCTGGAGAGGATGTGGAGAAATAGGAACACTTTTACACTGTTGGTGGGAGTGTAAATTAGTTCATTGTGGAAGACAGTGTGGCGATTCTTCAAGGACCTAGAAATAGAAATTCCATTTGACCCAGCAATGCCATTACTGGGTATATATCCAAAGGATTATAAGTCATACTACTATAAGGACACATGCACACGAATGTTCACTGCAGCACTGTTTACAATAGCAAAGACCTGGAACCAACCCAAATGCCCATCAACCTAGACTGGACAGGAAAAATGTGGCACATATACACCATGGAATACTATGCAGCCATTAAAAACGATGAGTTCATGTCCTTTGTAGGGACATGGATGAACCTGGAAACCATCATTCTCAGCAAACTGACACAAGAACAGAAAATCAAACACCGCATGTTCTCACTCATAGGTGGGTGTTGAACAATGAGAACACATGGACACAGGGAGGGAAGCATCACACACTGGGGTCTGTTGGGGGGAAATAGGGGAGGGACAGCGTGGGGTGGGGAGTTGGGGAGAGATAGCATGGGGAGAAATGCCAGATATAGGTGATGGGGAGGAAGGCAGCAAATCACACTGCCACGTGTGTACCTATGCAACAATCTTGCATGTTCTTCACATGTACCCCAAAACCTAAAATGCAATTAAAAAAAAAAAAGAAAAAAACACTTTATATAGTGATGTGTTGAAGACACTGGGATTCTGGAATTAGCCCCCATGGGTTAAAATCTAGGCATCAGGACCTATTACCAAAAACTTTCTGTGGTCACTTGACTTTTCTTTGTTGTAATTTTCTCACAAATAAAATGTAGATAATAGTTATCATCACCATCATCCCCCATATAACTCTGTCTACCTTCCTACCTCAGAGATAGGAGATTCATGATTTCCTGTCTGAAAAGAATAGCCCATGAGAAAAGGCTTGCAGACACTATGTCTACTGTAAATCCCCAAATGTATTTACTGTATTTAGAATCGAGCTCAATCTCTTATTATTGCAATATTCCCATTGGCATGGTTTTGAATAAAGTCTTTCTTGCCATTTCGAATTCAATCCACTGAATATGAATCTCCGAATTGAACCAGAGGAGAACCAAATTCCAGAGGCGGGAAGGTGGGAGTTTCATCACTGCTCATCCAGTAGCCACCCTTGTTTCATCAGAGCTTTCTTTGGTTCTTTTAGCTAATTGATAGAGTCAACAGCAGTCAGTCTGTTAGGATAAATCTTATAATCTTTTCATAGAAATACAATCATAGTTTATACTCTCACCTATGTCTTATTCATAAAAGTTTAAAGCATCCTTGAACAAAGGTACAATTAAATTGATGCTTAATAAGTGAATAATGTTAAAATACAACATCATGTTTCAAATTATATACAAACCTGAATACTTCACGACCTCCTCAGGGGATTTGCCCTCTTCCTCTTGAGCTATGTTATCAATGTCATCTCTTCCATATTTCTCATTAGCTTTAATAAACTGGTTAAAATCTCATTTACTCCAGTTTGTGAAACCCTGTGAACACAAAGTTAAGCATTATCAATAGAGGTTAAATTAATAAATCCATGTATTGGCCTATTTACTTCTGTACAATGATACATTAAAAAACAGTTTAAAATGCTTAAGATGTTTCTCCTTATAAAATTGCACATATTTTATGTTGGAATCAAAAGTTGAGTGAAAGTTGTTAAAGAAATAACTGCTTTTCTATTACAAAGAGAATATAATCTTCTCTAAGTACTTAAAGTTGATTTATAGTTCTAAGATCTGCAGTTAATTTCATATTTTATAGATGCCTACTACATTAAAATACAAGTGCATGAAAAGAAAAATGCTAATATAAATGCTGAAGTCTTGATATTCCAGTACTTCAATGATTATTTTTTCACAGATCTGTTCCCATGTAAATTAAAAGAGAGGAATGTGGATGCGTTAAGTCAAAAGAACACGGAGGAATAACCAAAAGAGAATGCAAAAAAAGAAAAAAATTTGCAGCTCTTTACATCATTCTGAACTAGTGTTAATAAATAATTTCTGTTCTAAATTATGTTCATAAATAGAACTTCTACAAGCAGAACGTTATTAGACCCACTCAATGTTTTTTACTAAAACATAAAACACTTAAGCCAGTGTTCTAAATTCCCTTGGCATTGTTAGCACGTCTGTGAAATCACAAGACCAAGAATTTGTTTTCCACTCCTCAAACCTCAACTCACATATGTGACACTCTAGACACTGCAAAACTCTATCCGTGGCTTTAGTTGATGAAGATTTCAGATGACCCCACAGTTTGTTCCTACGTACTGCCACGGCTTTTGACGAAGATTATTTAAGGCAGCAGAGGAGGACGAAAATGAATTCATCTGCTAGGAGGGGCAAAAGATTTCTAATTACAAACTAAAAGATTATCTCAGTTGAGACTGTATATCCTTGTTATACCATCTACTGACAATATACTCCAAGCCACTCCAAGCATTCTAAAGCCATAACTTTACTTTTGCATTCAGGAAATACATACAGAACATGAATATTTAAATGTTTTCTTTTATTCTGTTGTAAGTCCCAATATTCAGCCATTTGCAATTATAATTTCAAACTAAACTTTATTACTTCCAGGCATTTGGCTCAAAAACTTATGATTGTAATTTGTGAAAATTCATACAATTACATGTTATAACAATGAAAAGACCTGTATAATAAATAATATATAAATATAAAAACTATCTTTCAATAATTAATGTGGAGAATTACCTACTACTATGCATTGCACATTGTTCAAAATTTGTTGAATAAATAAATCTTCCTGGCAACCCTCTATATTAATGTCTTACAGCACACATTTTTGTTTATTATTTTGCAAGTCTTCTGTGCTGAAATTCTTCTATCTTCTATAGTTCATTTTAGAAGTAGAACAATTGTAAAACTCATCATAGCAATAATGACTTGAAAGCATTAATATTTTGTTCAAATGGAAACCTTCCTAATTTAATAACTGTTATCCAATGATCACCTTAAAAAGCTTCAGAAATCTCTCATCATTGTATGAAAGTTCTAAGAAAGGATAAAAAGAATTTTGAAATTTATAAAATAATTCCATTAATAAAAATTAGTGGAATATAACTTCAGGAGACAATTCACATCTATAAACAAAAGAAATTTAAATTTTCAAAAATATGTTTTAACAGGCTTGGCACAGTGGCTCACACCTGTAACACCAACACTTTGGGAGAATGAGGCAGGCAGATCACTTGAGGTCAGAAGTTTGAGATGAGCCTGGCCAACATGGTGAGACCCCATCTCTACTAAAAACACAAAAATTAGTGAGGCATGGTGGCAGGTGCCTGTAATCCCAGCTACGCAGGAGGCTCAGGCAGGAGAATCGCCTAAACCCGGGAGGTGGAGGATGCAGTGAGTTGAGATTGCACCACTGCATTCCAGCCTGGGCGACAGAGGGAGACAGTTTCAAAAAACGAAAAAGAGTATGTTAATAACTACTATCAGAATTCAAATGTGGATTCACTGACCTTATTATAAATTGGCAAAATGTATTTCATATTGCTAATACTTGACACATATATTTCACATATATATATACTATCCAGTATTTCTAAAATGGCATATTCTATAAGATCAATTTTTTAAAATAGGGATATTTGGTCTAAACATGTTTACAAAATAGCCCTGAGTTCTGTTGGTGTCTCACATTAGGATACTAGGTCCATACAATAAAAATTAAGTGTGATCTATATTTTCTTTTTTTCTATTGATTGATTGTATTTCAACCATTGAAAATAGTTTACTTGTGCGAGAAGTTTTTCCTTTTCTTCAGTCTCTTCTGGTGTAAGAGGTTCAGCTCCATCAACCTTTTTTTGCTCTTCTCTTTGAGCCAGAGCTGGATTTCGGATATCAGGATTTCTTGGGACCTATAAAATCAGGAGACAAACTAAGAGTAAACTGATGATAAAAATTAATTACTAATGCTGTATATACACGTATCAATCTTCAGAGTTATTTGAAGAGTAAACAATATACAATCATAGCCAGAATGACACATGGTCCTTTCACATTTCTGCTACCATGATCCTGTTGAAAAAAAAAAACATTCTTGTGCCACATGAGATTTCATAGTTAAAACCCACCAGTAAATGAATGCCACATTAGATTTCAGATTTGATTATACTCTGGAACAAAGTCTATCCTTATACTATTGTAATACACAGAACAAACAAAAAGTTTGGCAGTAAAAAAACAGGGGGGGCATATTCCCCTGGCAACATAAAGCAGGGTGGAGAAACGGTAATGCACCTAAACATTACATCCAACAGTCTGATCAGTTCAACATGCAAAAGAAAGGAGTGCTTTTATTGCCTGCCAAGGTATGTAAGGGGAGACAGCATTTTTAACTAAAATGGAAAGTTTGGAAAATGTAATAGGGTAATGAAGAAAAAAGAGGAAACAGAGAATATAAGAAGGAAGGCAGAGTAGAGCACACAGACAGCTGTGCTAGGACCAGCAGTCAAGGGGGAAAGGCTGCAACAGCAGAGACCGACAGAATCATTAATGGTGTTTTGGTTACAGAACTGCAAGTACAGTGACAACTGAGAAGAGAACTTGAGTTCTAAACACGAGGACAGAAGCTCAGTTCTCCAAGAAAGCAAGCTGTCTCCTGTATCTCAAAACTGTAGCCTGCAGAGCCTCGGTGTATCGCAGTGAGCATATATAACCAGTGTGGTTCAGCAGTATGGGGCTGAACTATCCTGTTTGTATGGAGGAACAAATGAAGTCTCTTAGCCCAAAGCCTGATATCACTGCTATGTACATCTGTAGCTATAAGGAAGCACACTGATTTACGAGGGCAAGTACATAACATGTGTACTACACTGCGTAGCATTCCACTAAACATGAAAATAAAAGGGCTGGCAGTAAGCCTTCTGCTGCTTGAAATGCACACATACCATAAATGACTCATTTCCTAGGGGCATCAGGTAGTCATGGTTTTACGAGAGTGGAATTAGAATACATATTAAAGTGTATTTTTATCATTGTTATAGGTATTTCGTAGAGTTTGGAACTATATCATTGTAACTTAAAAATAACTTTAAAAAATTATTAAGTCCAATAGTTCTTCAAGTATAAAATCTAACTGAGTATTAAAAAGAAATACCAAGAAAGTAGATTCACTTGTAATCATCAGTATCAGGCAACCAAATTAGCAGGTATTGACTAAATGTCTATTATGCTTGTAGAACTGTGGAAAGTACTGATTGGAATATACAAGAAATATAGGTTTTATCCCTTATCCCAAATGTTTCAGACAAGAAGGGTTTTAGATTTCAGATTTTTTTTGGGGGGCAGGGGGTTGGAATATTTGCATTATACTTATCTTTTGAGCATTTCTAACTAGAGAATCTGAAATCCAAAAAACGCTCCAATGAGCATTTCCTTTGGGTGCTACGTTAGAGCTCAAAAAGTTTTGGATTTTGGAACATGTCAGATTTCAGGTTTTCAGATTAGGGAAACTACCTATATTGGATATGGTCCTTGCCCACAAGGAGCTCACAAACTAGTTGTGGAATTTTGAGCTGTACATTAAGAACTCTAAGGATTTGGGGAGATGGAGAAGGAAGAAAGAATATTCTAGGCTAGAGCAGTATGAGCAAAAGCATGAAGGTAGAAACATGCCAGAAGGCACATATGGGGTTTATGTTGAAAAGAGGTAAGAAACAAGGCCGGGTGGAGACAGATTTACAGGGTCTTGAATACACAGAAGGTGCTGGAGACTTTTAACAGGAGAGTGAAGTGTCAAAATGTAGTGTTCTCACCTGTAAGCCTTTTGCTGGATGGACTGAAAAGCGGGGAAGCGACTAAGAGGTAAGAGAAACTACTGAACTATCATAATCTACAAATGAGGTATGATCATCTGGACTAGGATGGTGGCAAATGGAAAAGAAGGTATACGTTTCAAATGAAATGTAGCCCAGTCATAGCATGATTAAAAACAACTTTTCTTCAGTGGCTAAACCTAATGTTAAAATTACAGGCATACCAGCAATTCTATTCCTAAGTATTTACCCAAAGAAAGGAAAATGTATCTATACAAAGAATGACAAGATCGTTGGAAGTAGCTTTATTCATCATAGCCAAAAGCCAGAAAACAGCCCAGATGGCCATCAAGAGAATGGATAAGCAAAGTGTGACCTATCCATACAATGGAACGGGTATTACATAATAAAAAGGAAAGAACAACACAGATACAAGGGACAACACGGCTTACTCTCTAAAACGTTACACTAAGTGACAGAAGCCTTGTACATACTGCATGATTCTATTTATGTGAAATTCTAGAACAAAAATTACAAAGATAATCTGTGGAGGGAAATATCAGAACAGTGGTTGCCTCTGAGGAGTGCATATGGTCACTGGGAAGAGGCACTTTCTGGGGTGACAGTAACGTTCCATATCTTTATAGGAGGAGTTTGAGTTACTTAAGTGTATGCATTTGTGAAAATACACTGAATGGTACACTTAAGGTTTATATATTTCACTCTATGTAAATACTTTTAAAAAATCATTAACAAAATATGACTCTGGCTAATGACATGCATGTTGAAGTGTTTCTGGGTAAAATGTACTTATGTCTGCAACTTTGAAATACATAATAATAAGATAAATATCCATATGATAGGGGGCCAGAGAAAAGGAAGAATAGGTGAAAAAACAAATATAAGATGTAAATTGTAGAATATATGTGGTGTATATATGGGTGTTAACTGTACGATTATTTCAACATTTTTGTATTTTTGTAAACTCTTTAAATATGTTTTTCTAAAAGTACAGATACAGCTTTAAAAGTTAACAGACCCCTTAAATTGCTGGTATGTGAAATTACTTTGTTTCCAAATTTTAATTTTAATTGAAAGAAACCTCTTTGATATTAAGATATTCTATTAAATATTTTCAAAATTTCCATGTCTAAGAAACCATATTTTCAACAAAATGAAAATATTTTATAAACATCTAAGTTATGACAGAAAATAGATAATATACCCACATAAAATAAAATGAAATAAAAATGTTTATTCCCATGCAGATATCCCCATAGTAAAAATTTTCCCTTTCAATTTCTAATAAAAGCAAAATCATAATATTTTATAAAACCATTAGATTTTAGCATCCACTGAAATTTATTCTATATCTAGTGGTCATATTAATCAACACAGCAAAACAAGAATGATTCATGAGAGCTATGTTTGCCAATTCTAGAAATTACTCAAATACACAGCTGCTAAAATGTTTAGAATTTGAAAAGGCTCAAAAATTGTAAATTCCTGTATCTCTTCCTATATGTTTTGGCTGTGTCCCCACCCATATCTCATCTTGAACTGTGGCTCTGAACTAAACTATATTATTGGTGCAGTTAATTAGAAATCAAGCGGCAACAGGAGGCCGAAGGTAAAGACCACCTGAGAGCGCAGTGACACCGGGGAACACCTCGGGATGGTTGCAGAGCAGGCACTACTGCTCTGGTCCCACAACGCCTTCTCAACATGGAGACTGCATAAGGGCCTCGTAAAGAAGGCTTGTGCAAAGATCTCTGAAAAGGGAGGCGACCTCTGCTCACAGATCTGGGAGGGTCTTTTCAGATGGGAACTGGCAAAGAGGAGAAAAGCCTTGCAGGGCAGAGATCACAGAACGCCTCAGGCTCTGCGTAGGTTCTCGGAATGCGGAGTAATTTTAGTTGCTCTATGTCTCCAATGCTCCGCAGATAAAAGCCCCTTGATGCACTGGGTGTGGTCAGACCAGGTGGCTCCTCATCTGCTATACTTCTGAAGCAGCCGCACCCTGATAACAATCAGAGATAAACTCAGAGTACTAGTTTAGCATCTCTTAGAAGGATCTCAAGTGCCGTTAAATGCTCAGAGCACTGGTTTAGCATGTCTGAGAAGGATCTCAAGTGCCCCTCCACCATCTTACCTACCCCTTCACCCTCCCCTTCCATGCCCATAAGATCAATGAGATTATGCACATAATAAAAGTGTATGGAGCCCAGAACTTGGGGCCAACAGAGTTCCCACGCTTGCGCTGGTCCCCTGGACCCATGCTGTAAATTCTACTCCTGTGTCTCTGTCTTTATTTCCTTTTCTCAATCCCTCATCACTGCCAGGACTACAGGCACCCATGTATGGGTTTGAGGCTGGTACCCAACACATGGCAGCAGATCTTTCCCATGCTGTTCTCATGATAGTGAATAATTCTCACAAGATCTGATGGTGTTATAAAGAGGAATTCCCTACACAAGTTCTCTCTTCCCTGCCACCATGTAGGATGTGACTTGCTCCTCCTTGCCTTCTGCCATGATTGTCAGGCCCCCCAAGTCCATGTGGAACTGTGAGTCAATTAAACCTCTTTTTGTTATAAATTACCCAGTCTTGAGTATGTCCTTATCAGCAGCATGAAAACAAACTAATACACCTCCTATAAAAAAAACTTATCCTTAATAGTCATCATTTTAATAAGACATACAATTTTTTACCTCATGAGGTTCATATGAGCATTAAGCTTCCTGGAATGACTTCAAAGTTCTACATAAGAATTAAGCAGACAAATACAGACCAATAGTACTGAACAGATATCTAGGAGGTATTTAAAGTCCTCATACTCTATGTCTCATTACCATCTCCAGCAACGCAGTATATAAAAAGTTATCTTTCTAAAGGAAAAATCTCAATTACTATTTGGATTTCTAGTCAGACGCTAAGGAATTTGTGATTAAGAATGTATTCCATGAAGTAGTGAAAAACATTTTTTGGGCCTTGTTTCTTAGGAGTTTAGCAAGCATTGCGTAGAAAATACGGAATACTGAATTAAATGTGACAGCACACAAAATAAAAGCAGTAACCTGAAATCACTCACCATATTTTAGCTATACCACTGCAAACATAGGTGGCCCGCAATGACAGATTACCAAAACTCACAAAGATGCTGGAACTTCCTCCATGTGTCGAACGTTGTATATTAGTTCCTAAAGAATTTTTTATTGGGGATAAACGTCAGAATGTTCTACAGCTTTCTTTAGCTTCAAATGTGGCAAAACTCTTGCATTCCAGGTGTTAGACTCAATGGAATGTCCAGATATTCTGGATTTTTTATGCTGCATTGAAATTTCAATTAAGTCATCCTCTTCCAATATAAAGGTTTTAGTGACCAAGTGACGGCATGTATTAAATAACAACTCCTTTAAGTTGAAAGAGCAATGAAGCCTTTGAATATGCCTAACTTGCAAAAAGGTCAAAGCTTAGACAGCAGCAGGAATGAGCAAATCATGTACTGCTATCCACCAAGTGGTTAGGGCAAAACAAATACTTCTCTCACCTTCAAATAAAACAAAACTGTTTAACTCCAGATCTTATTCTCAGTAATATTGCTGTCACCTTGTGCTGAATATGGGAGTGAGAAGGAGGAGAGCAAAATAGAAAATGCAAATGCAAATAAGCAGGAAGTACAAGGAAACCACTCTTTACCAATTGCTTCAAAACTTGTGAATCCTTCACTAGCCCCACTCCAAATCACAACAGAATAAGCCTTTGAGGACTCAACATAGATAAAATGTAACCATGAACCACAGTGTCCCCAGCTATGGGCATCACCTGTCTCCCCTTGGCTAACAATGCTATAAGCAGAAAAGGGGATAAGAGTCCCTTTTTGAGAATCTGTGTATGCAGAATACCAGGTAACTTCACTAAAGCAGTTTTGTTTTGTTAATTTGAGGATAAACTACTGTTCCACTCACTTTGTGGCCCTGATGAGTTTTCTGAAGGTATGAGGGGGAAATAAAGCAGTGCTAGCCATGCCTTGAGAAGATATGTCTAATGGTTACACAACACATCATCCTTGAAAGGCCCTTTAAGATGATTAACATGTCACGCTGATCTGTCTATTCTCTGAACTCAAACAAAAGAACACCCATTTAAAGAACCCACCTTAGCTCAGGTCCATAGTTCCTAGCAAAGAATGGAAGAGACAAGGTCCAGAAAGAACCAATAACCGATATTTGTCTCGTAAATCCTCAGCTAAGTATGCATAGGGAGGATCAAGGCAAGTCAAGACAATACAGAGGCAATCTAGGATGGGGCTTCAGAGAGCACAAGGCTAGGAGTAGAGTAGTAGGGGACTGGTTCTCCTTCCACTACCACCACCGCAGTCCAGGTCACCACCACCTTCTCTCATTTCGATACTTCAACAGCCTCCTGGCTGGTTTCCCTGGATAAACTTGCCATTCTCTGCATCATAGCCAGAGTGATCTTTTAAAAATGTAAATCTGATCATCGTTTACCATTTATAAGTTGTATGACCTTGAGCACATGACTCAGGGAAAATGACTCAACCGCTCTATGTCTGTTTCCTCATCTGTAAAATAAGGATGTGGTTCCAGGGCTGTTAGGAGGATAATGAGCTAACATTTATAAATAACCTGGAACGATAAGTAACACAAGTAAGGACTAAGTGTCTGCTACCTACCCACCCACTTCCCTGCCTTAAAAACATCTCAGTGGGTTTCCTCTACTCTAAAGTTAAAGTTCAACCTCATTAATATGACCTACAAAGCCTTCCATATGATTTGACTCTACCCACTCACCAGCCTCATCTCAAGTCACCCTCTTCCTCACCAGTCCCTAACAACACTGGTCTTCTCACAGCTCCCAAAAGGGGCCATTCTCTTTCCCACCTCAAGACCTTTGCATATGAGGTGCCACCTGCCTCAGCTTTTCTCTCCCACACTTTAGACTCAGCTCATTCACATCTCTGGAAACTCAGCTTAAACGGCACTTCCTTAGGGAACACCTCCCTGATCTCCCAGTCCACATGAGATACCCATGTTATACTCCCTCATTAGCATCCCTTGTAAGCACAGAACCACACAAATACCACCATTACACTGTAGTAGCTAATGTCTATCTCCTCTATTAGAACATTAAGTTCCATGAGGTGAAAGATTTTGTCTTATTCACTGCTTTATCCCAAGTGCTTGGCCCAGTACCTGGCACAGAGGAGTGCTCAATAAATAGGTATTAAACTTTAAAAAAAAAAAGTTCTCCTTTTACTCTTTTTCCCTCTCCTCTTGCTTCTTTAGGGGAAGTGAGGAAAAGCAAACAATAAGGTGCAATAGCACCAATTCCATGCCAACTCCCCTCCCCCTATTCACCCCTTTCCTCTATTCTTACACCTCTCCTCCTCCTCCTTCCTTTCTACCACTCTTCACAGCTGTCCCTTCATTCCTGCATCTTCTGAGGTTCCCTCATCTGCATCTCCTTCCAGCTGGCCACCATCCAAAAAGTCACTGTAAGACTTCACCCCTAACCACAAACTGCCTGTAATGAAAGGCACTGTTGATATTGAAACCAGAACCATGGTCAGAATGTGGTGGGCACTGTAAATTATCATGAGGAATAAAATTTCAGTATCTCCAAAGAAGGAGCATAAAGTTATATCAGAGATGATTTTTTTTATTGTCGCCACTTGACTACCACTTGGCCCACCTCCCAAATGTCATGCCACACCATTGTAAACACAGTCCTTATTTAGGACTGCAGAAAGAAGCAGGGTTACATCACATGCAGAAAGAGCCCAGAATGTCTGAGTGGAATGAACAGAGCATCTGAATACTAAGAAGTTGCTTGTGAGACCAGGGCCCATGGCAACCCTGTTAGCGCCATGATCTTGAACAAGGTCACTTAACCTCTATCAACTTCAGTTTCCTCACCTATTAAATGGACATGATAATAACACCAACTTCATGAGGTTGTTAGGAATCAAATGAACTATGTGCTAAAGCAGTGTGTAAATTATAAAATGTTCTATGCAAATATTTGGTTTATTACAGAGGTCTAACATTTCAATTCATTCTCCTTTCAAGTCTCAGTAATAACAGTTAATTAAAGTAACAGAAAATAATATTCTAAACCTAAAATTACTATAAATCTTAATGAGATATGTATTTACCTCATAATGCAACTACTTCATTATTAATTTAAATACTTATTAATAATTATTATTAATTTTCCTACTTTTGTTTTGCATTTGAACCTATAACTTACCTGTTTCTTCTGGTGTATCACTGTTTCCACTTTCTTTGAAACTAGTTTTGTGTCTGACGTGAATGTTCACCCTAGAGATCTTCTCTAGTTCCAATATAGGCAGACACAATGGTGGTATTCACATCTGTGAAACTCTATCAAATAGAAAAGAACACAGCTCTTTGTTGATCCATAAAATTAAAATCAATGTGAAAAGTTAGGAGAAAGTTGATGGCTACTCAATATAATTGAACTATTAATTAAGTACCTACTGTATTATGTGTAACTCAGTGTCAGAGATATACAGATGAATAAAATAATCTCTTTCATCAAGAAACTTATAACTCAAAAAGTTTTCTGAGACCCAGAGAATATGACATCGAAACAAACTACCCTGAGAGGGATAAGATTCCCAACACTACAGTGTTCAGAGGCTGCATATCTCCTTTAGATGCTAAAGATGACATTTCTTAATTACAAGAAAGTTAGCATAAATGACCTTCTAACTCTAAAAGCCTATGAGAGATCGACATTATAATGAGATTATTAAGTAAAATGAGAAATTCCCACAGCAGTGAAACAAATTTTGCTTTTCTTTCAGATGGATGAATGTGAGATGGCAGCAATGAAAGAGATATTTTATAAATAACCAATAGTTTATCTTTCTCAATTGGAATAAAAATAAATTAATAATGGTTTAACATTCTAAAAGTGATGTATTTAGCTATTTAACCTATACTTGTTTGATGGGCTAGGCATTCAAATTTGAAATAATCATTAAAGGACAATTTATCAACTTGCAAAAACAGAACAGATCATACTAAATTAGTTTGTTTTAGATAAGAGTACATTAACACTAACTTATCTGAGTTTATTTATTCAGGATCACAGCCATCATGATTTAATTTACCAGGTATGGTGGTAAAAGAAATGCAACTGATTCAACAGACCATATATGGAGACCTACCTCGATGTATAATCTTCCATGATTTATAAATAATATTCTTTCAAGTTTTCACTTCTCCTCAAAAGATAATTTGAACCTATTTTAAGAACCTATCTAGAAATACAAAGAGACAGAAATAAAATATAATGTCAGCTCAGAATATTCAGAAAAAAATTCTGATTCTGGATATCACTGTTACTGTCAGACATTTAATTATAAAAATACAAGTCATCACAGTTATTAAAATTCTCTCTATCATTGCATCATTACTTTGCTAAAATTAGAAGCACAAGAAAACCAGTTAGAGACAGACAAGTATTTTGCTAACTTCTCTCTAAAAATGTGGATAAGAAGCTCCACTGGTATTTAGACTTCATTGTTTAACATTTTTCCACTTTATAACACTCCTAATACCCATAAGCCTGTAGGAATAACTGTAAAATTAATAAAATTTATATCACATAATGAGATCTCAAAAGCATATTAGAAAGGCAATTTCCACCCTGTGCAGATAGGCCATCACCTCCATCTCAGCAGGATAAAATATAAGCGGTCTAAGTGAAGATTAGAAATAAGACAACCTGATAAATACAAGAAACTAAAAGCTATCAGAAGCAATAAAAGAAACAAAGCATTATCAGCATACTAGCTACAATGCAAACCAAAATGGCTCACCTCTCATTTTTCAGTAAAATAAGTACCTAAGAATGAGCTTTTCTATTTTAAGAAAATTCATCTCTGTCAGTTCAAAAATATAACAGCTTTAGGGAACAATTTGAACAACAAAATGAACAAAGATAGAACTTGATTATAACTCAAAATATCCATGAGTCCATAGTGACAATAAATAAATAACTGAAGATACAAATAAACTGGGGAGAAGGGGTAGATCTTCCATGCAGAAAAATATCAATATATACAGGTAGAATGAAGAACATACAAAATGACCATTAGGCAAACACCACAATAATAACTATTGCAGGCAAGCTCCACCAGTACATGCTAAGATCAGTGAGTGAAAGTTTGAGAAAGATGTCCCCCAAGGTATTTATCAATTACAGAGCGAAAAATGGCAGGGGATATATTGGAAGGCCTGGGTTCCCAGGCAGAAGCCTGCCACAGGGGTTCTGTCCCCGTGGAGTGACTCTACTAAGGCAATGCTGAGTGGAAATGTATGTGAGGTTGGACCTCCTACAGAAAGTCCCCAACAAGGGCACTGCCTAGTGGAGGTGTGGAATTTGGGGTGTTGCAGGGACCCTAGAATTACAGAGTCACCATCATCGAGCATCTCCTATCTGGAAAAGCTGCAGGCACCATACTCGCAATTCGTGAAAGCAGCCACATGGGCTGTGCCCAGCAAAGCCCTGGAGGCAGGACCCTTCAAGGGCTCGGGAGCCCATCTCTCACAGTAGTGTGCCCAGGATATGGGACACAGAGTCAAGGGAGATAATTTTGGAGCTTTAAGATCTAATGTCTACTCTGCTGGGTTTTGGACTTGGATTACCCCTCTCATTTGGCTGATTTCTCCCTTTCAGAATGGAAATGTCTACCCAATGCCTAAACAACCATTGTATCTTAGAAATATATATCCTGTTTTTGGTTTTATAGGCTCACAGGTGTAAGGAACTTATCTTGAGTCTCAGATGAGACTTTGGACTTTTGAGTTGATGGTAGAACAAGCTAAGACTTTTGAGGACCATTGGGATGGAATGATTGTAATTTGCAATGTGAGAAGGACATGAGATTTGAGAAGCCAGAGGCAGAATGCTATAGTTTGGATATGTTTGTCCCCCAAATCTTATGTGGAAATTTGACCCCGAATGTTGGAGCTGGGGCCCAATAGGAAGTGTTGGATCATGGGGGCAGATCCCTCATGAAGCACTTGGTGTAGTCCTCCAGATAATGAGTGAGTTCTCTCACTCTGTTAGTTCCTGACAAAGAAGCTTAGCATTTCCCTCCTCTCTGGCACTGCCTCTCTCTCTGTCTCTCCCATGTGATCTCTGCACACGCTGGCTCTCCTTTGCCTTCTGCCATAAGTGGAAGTGGGCTGAGGCCCTCAGCAGAAGCAGATGCTGATGCCATGCTTCTCTTACAGCCTGTAGAACCATGAGCCAAATAAACCTCTTTTCTTTATAAACTACCAAGTCTCAGGAATCCCTTTACAGCAACACAGATGTGCTAAGACAGTAGACATACCAATTACCCTGTCTTGATCATTACACATTGTATATATGTAACAAAATATCACTCTGTATCCCACACATATGTACAATTAATATGTGTCAACTAAAATAAAAGGAAAAAAATAATAAAGTGTGTTAAAAAAAAAATGCAATGTGGGATAATAGATTAGATCTCCTGGAATCTAACACCAGTTAATTAATTAACCAATGTCCTCTTCCTGGAACAGGAAGGGACATTAGGAGAAAAATTGGTGTTAATTTTCCAGTTGTGATTATACTAACATGTAAACTGTTAACATTAGGGGAAGCTGAGTGAAGGATATAAGTTAACACTGTACTATTTTAACTCTGTACTATTTTTACAACTATTCTGTAAGTCTAAAGTAATTTAAAAATAAAAAGTTTTAAAATTCCAGCCTTAATTTCAGTTTAAAAAATAAAATTAATAAACCCCCATTTCTTCAACAGACCACATGTAACCAAATCCTTCTGCATTTAAGTTAACTAAATGTTACTAATATTATTATTCATAGAGTTAACATTAAGTGCCAGGCAGTATTCTAATAACTTTATGAGTATTAACTCATTTATTTCATCATCAGAATCCCTCTATGATGTAACTATCGTGACCTCCATTTGATAAGTGAGAAAACTGAGAATACCCAGAGTCACTTAATTAGTGAAAAGAGTTGAGATTTCAACTCCAGAATTCATGAAGTCAACCCTACATTGCTTCTCAATAACAAATGTAGTACTAGCAGTAGTAGTAGCAGCAGCAGCAGCAAAAATAATGATGATGATGATGATGATGATAAACCAGTAAAATATGTGAAAGGTACACCCTGCAGGAGATCTGTAGACCTATATCAAATTTCACTCTTTAGCAGGGTATTATAACAGATAAGTGCCAGTGTTATCTTATAATCGTTATGCAGAGAAATGCTCATTTGAGGGTCTAATTTTTGAGGGTAAAAAGTTACCTTCTGTTTTTCTCTATAATCTTCTCCTTCAAACTTCTATAAACTTTGTTCAATGTCCATTCTAAAATTTCTTAGAGAAGACTCTCCCATTTTTTGCAGGCACTCATTCATCTCAGCAGTCCAAAAATGAATATATTGAAATGAGAAAATCACTGAATTACTTGTAAGAGTCTATGGATTCTCTACCTTTTTAATAGTCAGGTTTTAACATGAAATACCTCCTAATTTACAAGGTGTGAACGCAATGCTAACATCAAGGTTGAAGTGTAAATTTTACTTGCACAAGTATTTCAAATATTTAAATGGTGCTTCCCAAGTACTCTCACTTAGGCTTTCTTTAAAATCTTTCATCAGTGAAGTCGTAGCCACATTATAATTTCTCTTGCATAATTTAAATCGGACAAATAGTTAATGCTAAGAGAAAGTTGGACTAAAATAACACATTTGCATACTGATATGAAACATATTAACACAAGATTATTCGAAATGCAGGTTATTACCTGAAGTACAAAAATCTTCTGAAAAGCAAATTCAACCAGTTTACAAGATACGTAATTAACATGGTAAAATACACTATGGAGATGAAATCAGCAAAATTCACACTGTGATTAACTGAAAAGGCAAACAATCTAGTTTCTTCACCAAATAAATCACAAGGAATACAATGCATGTCGGGAGCGGGAGGCCTATAGAGTTTAAAAGACAGAGATGAAATCTCCATCAATAGCAATTTGTATTCTGACTTGCATTCTGATTTAAAAACAAAAGCAAAACTTTTTAAGTATAAATATTTATGAAACAATTGGAAATTTGAATACTAACTGGATATTTGGTATTATTGAAGAATTATTGGGGTTTTCAGGTGAGGCAATGTTATAATGATTACCTTTAAAAGAGTCCTTCTATTTAACAAATACAAAGTAAACTATTTACAGCTGAAATATGTCTAAGATTTGCTTCAAAATAATCCAAGAAGGGGAAAAAAAGAGCTGGGGATATAAACAGGGCAGGACTAGTTGATTGTTGTTAGAAACAGGTGATAAGTACTTGGGGGCTCATTATACTATTCTGTCTCCTTTCACTTATGTTTAAAATTATCCACAATTTGTGGAGGGTGGAAGGTGAACTAAACACAAAATTACAATATTCTGAAACAATTTATTATGCTTTAACAAATAGTGATTTAGTATTTCATGAAATGTTTTATAAAAGATTTTCAATTAACCAATGTATCAGTAGATGACTTCTAATCCAGTACAAAAAAAAGATTATAAAAATATAGTCCTAGTCAAGCATGGTAGCTCATGCCTATAATCTCAGTGCTTTGGGAGGCAGATTTGGGAGGTTCACTTGAGGCCAGAGGTTCAAGATCAGCCTCAGCAACACAGCACGACCCTGTCTCTACAAAAAAAATAGTTAATTAGATGTGTATGTCGGTACCCGCCTGTGGTCCCAGCTCATCGGGAGGCTGAGGTGGGAGATCACTTGAGCCCAAGAGGTGGATGCTACAGTGAGTTATGATTGCACCACTGCACTCCAGCCTGGGTGACAGAGCAAAATCTTGTCTCTAAAAAAAAAATGCAGTCCTTATACATGTGATTAAACACAAAATTTACTTAGCTTTGAGATATAGTATTTTCAATAAAGCATCAGGTATAAGATCACTGCATTTTAAACTCTGGTTCTTAGTCTTTCTCACCAAAAACAAAACTTTTAAGCCCTAATCTACCACTGAAAATAGATCTACAAGTTGCTGGAAAGAATATGAGCTATCTGAAACATGTAGATATACGTGTACAATGCAAATACAAGTTTGCTGAAGTCATCATGAAGATAGAATGCTGTTTTAACTAACCTTCTTTTCCCCTCTTTCCAGAATAGTTGTAATGTCTTCATCTGTCAACTCACTCTCTGTAGAAGCAAAAATGTGGGTGGCTCCATGCCGTATCATTTGCAACATTTCCTCTTTGGCCAGCTTGTTAGACTGTTGGCCAATGAGTCTTCCTAATGATAAAAATTAAAATTGTATATACTCAATCAATTATATTCCAAAGAAGGCATAATCATTCTAATCAGACATTACCACATTTAGCCATACATAAAGCTTTAAAAGAATAAAAGCTTAGTGAACATTAAGGTTATTTGTTTAATGAACAATCCTACAAGTTTTTCTTCTACCATACTTTCTATTTCAATGTGAATTTCCTTCTGTAAAACTCAGTTAAATCCAGAAGGAAATTGTTTTTCATGTTCAAACTTTGTTTTCAGATCAAACTTCTCTATATGAAAACGCACCCTCTAACATATGTTTTCAAAAAATTTAAAGTAGCCATTTTATCTGCTAAATAACCTTAGGTACTTCAAAAAGTATGCTACTGACATTCAAGAATAAGCTAGTGATGTTCAACTGCTCCATATACTGAATGCCAGGGTTTCAATTCAGAATATTTGTTAGCATTTTTTTTATGAGGCAGAGTCTCGCTCTGTCACTCAGGCTGGAGTGCAGTGGCTCAATCTCAGCTCACTATAACCTCAGCCTCCCAGGTTCAAGCAATTCTCCTGCCTCAGCCTCCCAAGTAGCTGGCACTACCGGCACATGCCAACACGCCCAGCTAATTTTTTGTATTTTTAGTACAGAAGGAGTTTTACCATGTTTGCCAGGCATCTCAAACTCCTGACCTCAGGTGATCCACCCATCTAGGCATCCCAAAGTGCTGGGATTACAGGCATGAGCCACCACTCCTGGCCTCAATTAGCATTTTTAATTTTTTTCCTTTTATTTTTAGGTGATACATAACAATTGTACAGACTCATGGGATACACAGTGATGTTTCCATTTTTCCTCTAAGTTTTCAAATTTTGGTCAACTTTTATTAAAAGTAATCTCCTTTGAATGTGTTGAATGCATGTGTTTTACAAAAACCACCTAATAGATTTCTATGTATAAATACCTTGTTGTATAACAATTGAATCAAGTCTCAGTCTTATCTCAGCTCTTTCTACAATCCTCTCTTCAACAGTGTTGTCAGTGATGAGACGGAATACACGTACTGGCTTCTTCTGACCAATACGATGCACTCGATCCTAGTAGAAAGAGTCCTAATATAAGATATTCGATATTCTGTATAAAATTTATAGAGTATAGCCATCATATTCCATACAATTCTAAAACTAAAATTAGTTCTTTATCTCTAGATCTAACGCTTTGGAAAAGAGCATGATGAATATTGAGAATGTCTAAAGACCACTGGGAACAAAGAAATCTGTAACTATTATATTGTACCATTAATGGGAAAGTTCCAGGACAAAGGGCAAAGCACCTGTATGATGAAGAAAAGAGGGAGCTGAAAGTTTCCGGATTGAGTTACTAAGTAACTAAGTCACTAAATATAAACACCTTCCAAACTAGCAAGGAATTTTATTAAGTAGTTAGTAAGGGTTGCTATGGTGGCAAAAGTCTGCTTTATCTCATCATCAGGCACTTCCTTCTGCTTACGGAGGGATATGTAGTAAAGAGTTATAAAAAATTACTGGGATATTAATATCCTTACTATACAGTAGTCTAGAACTGGTCCTGTGGTTTATAGTTGGTACAGGTGACAGGTAGCAAACTTCTAGTGGTATAAAACCATCTAGGGAGAGTATTTTTAAAACACAGAAGCTGCTAGAGCAAATAGGCAAAGAGAGGAAGGTAGTAGAGAAACAAATGTTTTAAGTTCTAAACAGGCCTGTACTAAATATAAAATCACTAGAGCCTAGTAACAAAGTTTCAACAGAGCACATTAAAACACAATGTAATACTCTACACATATTTACATTAAACCTGAACCCACAAATCCTGAATGGATGTGGGTTAAGATGTGCACTAAGACTTCTAAGGAAGTGAACTGCTATCACTATTAGGTTTTCCAGTTCAGTAACACTGTAACTTACTGGGGCTTACTCCTAGTCAGTCATATCAAACAGGTAGTTCAATACCACGGTGATGTAATGATAATTACACAAAAGCATATTGATTCTGGAATGTCCCAGTGGTCAATCCTTTTCAATTCTCTATTATAAAAGGAAAGCCTTCTAAGTTACATCTCATTGGCATATGACTTTTCATTGCTCCCAAAAAGACAATTATCCCATACCTATGTATTCAAAATCCTAAGAAGTAATTTTGTACCTTTTTACTTCTAAATTAATTTCTTTATCTGAAAATGTAAGTCACATTGAGAGAAGTTGTAACTTTAGTTCAATCAATGACACCAAAATATCAAAGGAGTTACCTGTAGTGTTTTGATGAAAGGTCAGAAAAGAGCTCCCTAAAAAAATGTGTTTAAGTGTAGAATAGCTTTTGGATAGCGTCCTTATTAAGTATCAAGTGTTTTCCTGGAATACGTTCCTTTCTTACCTTTTTGCCTTCTCTCCCAAATTGTTTTATTACGAAAGTTAAAATCTTACCTCTCCCAATTTCAGTACTAAGGATTTTAATATATTTAGTTGTTACGCAGAATAATAACAACAGACTGTTTTTTAATCCCTTTCATTAAAACAAATTTATATGTCCTCTTCAATCTTTGGAATGGGAAAAAAATTTCTATTTCATAATAAAAACCAAAATGAACACATAAATTCTATAGTTGGATCTGGGGTGTTTGTTGTAGGCTTCCATTTCTTTTGTTTTTGCAATTAGCACAGCAACTGTGTGCTCTAGGATAATCGACTGTAACTTCTACAAAATCTCTCAAAAATTGTTAACTGTTTTATCACGAACGACCTCGATGCTGTATAGCAATAGTATTCAGAGCTATGATAAATTTCTGACACCATTAAAGATTACTAACCATAGCTTGTAGATCAACCTGTGGGTTCCAGTCTGAATCGTAGAGTAGAACCACATCAGCACTTGCCAGGTTAATTCCGAGACCTCCAGCCCTGGAACTTAGCATAAAGATGAATTTGCTATTAGGAGCATTAAAAGCCTCTATTGCCTCCTTAATTTTTAATTGATAAAAGGATAGAAGAAAAAGAGAAAAAGTTAGACTATCAGAGTTCTTAAGAAACAAATAAAAACATTTAAAATACATATAGAAAATCTTGAGTGACGGGCGATGCGGGACAAATGGCGGCGCCGGGGGTGGCGGAGGCCATAGCGGCCCCACACCCGGCCGAGGGGGCTGAGACCGCGGAGGCGGCGGAGCTGAGCCAAGCCCTAAGCCGCCTGCTGCCGGGCTGCAGGCAGACAGCAAGCTAGACCGGCGGGGCGCGCTGGAGGAGCCCGGCCCCGCCGCCGACGCCGCCGCCTTCCAGGGCCCCTGGGCGCGCCTGCTGCTGCCGCGCCTGCCGCGCTGCCTGAGCGACCCCGCCTAAGGCTGCCGCGCGCTGGCAGTGCACCTGCTGGGTCTGGGCCTGCGCCGCGCCGCGCGGCCCCACGACTCCCTGCCGCGCCTGCTGCCTGCGCTCGCCGCGCGCCTGGCCGGCCCGGAGCCCACGCGCCGCCCGCCCGAGGCCTGCGAGGAGCTGCGCCTGGCGCTAGTGCAGCTGCTGAGCCTGGCTGTGGACCTGGGCGGCGCCGCGCTCGCGCCCCACCTGGACGACGCCTTCGCGTGCTGCGCTGCTCCCTGCTCGACCCTTCGCCGCTGTGCGCCGCGAGAGCTGCAGCCGCGCTGCCGCCCTGGCGCAGGCCACGCCCGACCACTTCCACACGCAGTCGGAGTCTCTGATCGGGCCCCTGATGCAGACCATCTCCCACCAGCACTGGAAGGTCTGTGTGGCCGCCATCGAAGCCACGGGCACGGTGATCCAGTTTGGCAACGGGAAGTCCGTGGACGACGTGCTTTCCCGTTTTGCTCAACGGCTGTTTGACGACGTCCCGCAGGTCTGGCGGGCGGTGGCTTCTGTGGTGGGCGGCTGGCTCCTGCATCTGCGTGACCGCTACTCCTTCTTCCACAAGCTCATCCCTCTGCTGCTCAGCACCCTTGATGACGAGATGCCCGAGGTTAGGCAGCTGGCTGCTAGCCTCTGGGAGGACGTCAGCCTGCACTGGCAGAGGGAAAATGAGGAGGACCTGAAGGACAAGCTGGACTTTGCCCCTCTCCCCCGACCCCATTACCCTCGGCATGAGCATAGCCCTGTGCTGGGCTGTCGGGAGCTCGTCTTCAGGAACCTCTCCAAGCTCCTCCCCGCGTTGTGTCACGACATCACCGTCTGGATGGTGGGGACGCGAGTGAAGTCGGCGCAGCTGCTGCCCATGCTGCTGCTGCATGCCGAGGACCACACCACACAACATCTGGAGATCGTCCTCTGGACACTGTTTCTGGCCTGCGCTGACGAGGAGACAGCCATGGTCCATAGCTGTTGAAGATCTGCAGAGCTCATCGGGACTTTTGTCAACCCTGAGGTATTTCTGAAGCTGATCTTACTGATGCTGAAGAAGGGGCCCTCTGCCTCCGGCCTCCTGGTGCTGGCCTCCACCATTCGGGGCTGCCCCCGAGAAGCCCTCCAGCCTCACCTGACAGCCATTGCCACGGAGCTGGCACAGGCCCACATCTGCCAGGCATCTGAAAATGACCTCTACCTGGAGCGTCTGCTGCTCTGCATGCAGGCCCTGGTATCCGTGTGTTGCAAGGACTGCAGCACGGCCAGCTTGCAGCTCATGGACGTGCTGCTGACCGTAATGTCCCTCGCAGGTTCCACCAACCTCAGGGACAAGGCGCAGGAGACGATGGACTCGCTGGCCGCTGCGGAGGGCGTCAGCAGCTGCCAGGACCTCTACCGCAAGTACATGGGCCCTCTCCTGGAGCGGGTGACCGCGTCACACCTCGACTGGACCGCGCACTTGCCGGAGCTCCTGCAGTTCAGTGTCATCATCGCGCAGTCAGGCCCTGCCCTAGGAGAAGCCCTGCCGCACGTCATGCCCACGCTCAGAGCCTGTCTGCAGCCCTCCCGAGACCTGCAGATGCGCCTGAAGCTGTTCTCCATCCTGTCCACTATGCTGCTCAGAGCTGCTGACACCATCGACTGCCAGGGGCAGTTACCCAGCTACCTTGAGATGGTGACAAAGGACATCCTGGCCCCCAATCTGCAGTGGCATGCAGGGAGGACAGCCGCGGTCATCTGCACGGCCGCCGTGTCCTGCCTCTGGGTGCTCACCAGCAGCAAGGTCCTGTTGGCCAAGCAGATCCGGGAGGTGCAGGAAACACTGATGCCTCAAGTCCTGACCACACTGGAGGAAGATTCGCAGATGACGCGGCTGATCTCGTGCCGTATCATCAACACGTTCTTAAAAACCTTGGGCGGCGTGATTGATCCAGATAAACTCATCAAGATTTATCCTGAACTCTTAAAGCGTCTAGACGACGTTTCCAACGACGTGAGAATGGCAGCTGCCTCCACCCTGGTGACCTGGCTGCAGTGTGTGAAGAATGCCGACGGAAAGGCCTACTATCAGAGCAGCGTCCGGTACCTGTACAGAGAGCTGCTCGTTCACCTTGACGATCCAGAGAGTGCCATCCAGGATGCCGTTTTAGAGGTCCTCAAGGAGGGCAGTGCCCTGTTCCCAGATCTCCTGGTGAGGGAGACAGAGGCCATCATCCACAAACACCGCTCGGTCACCTACTGCGAGCAGCTACTGCAGCATGTGCAGGCCGTCCCAGTCACGCAGTGACCACACCCTTGTCCCCACCTGAGCCAGCGTTTGTGGCCTTTAAACCTCATAAACAAGGTACCTCTGTGCCAGCGGCGAGACTGTGACAGCAAGCATGTACTCCCCAGGAAACCTGCCCGCTCTTCCCCTGGAATAACAGCCTCTGAGTGGATTCTGCATTTTATGTTATTTGTTCAGTTCATTGAGAGGTCGCCCCAAAGTCTGCAGCTGATTTGAAATTAAAAGTAAATTGCAACTGCTCCCCCTGCAGCCGAATCAGCATCGTCTTGGTTTTTAAGCCTCATTTGCGCAGCTGGGTTCATGGATTATCGGTTCCAGCCTGCTTAGATGCCCACCAAGAAAGTTTTTACCTATCTAATAAAAAAGAAGAAAGCCAAAGTGATTAGAAGACATTAATGAAATCTCTTTTTGGGTTCTGTCTCCTGAAATTTAATGGTGAACAGACTAAAAAGAATTGGAATCTGAACAACTTATCAGTTAGATTTCTCCTGTTTTAAATATACTGGAACTTTAAAGGTTATATATCTAGTCACCATATATTTTAGGTCAGTAATGCTAACAATGTTGAAAACAGAGTATTTAATTTGATCTAATTTTGGTTGCTCCTATAGGTAGCAAGAAAGGAAAATTGTATTTCCCTCTCTCACATTCTACACCCAAGTGCCTAAAAGATCTCACTGTGAGTGAGTTCTGTTACTGTAAGCCATTGTATTCATACAAGGGGGAAATGCTGTGCATATTTTCCAACAATCAAATGCTTGAAAATTTAATTGAAAATATTTATTATAAAAAAAACTTCACACACTTTCTAATATTCTTTATAAATATTTTATAATATTCTTCTATCTTCAAAAATATTTAAGTATCTAGACATACACTGTACTATGTGAATTTATGTAGAAAGTATGTTATGTAAATGAAGTTTCTAATCTTTAAAAGCTTACATCAATAGAGACAAACAGAATAATTACATAGTCAAATTTAACTAAGCAAGTAGTAATTCATTTACATTATTTAAAAACAATAACAGTGAAAACATTTTAATTGAGAGAGAGCTGAAATATATCTGAGGGGTGAATTATCAGAAATCTCAACTTCATTCCCATTAGCTTATGAATGATTAGTTTAGAAGATCAACCAACAGAGAAAATGATTTAGAAATGGGAATGAGAGCAACAGATAAAGGGGAAGGTAAGAAGATTTTTATCAGTATGGTAACAAGGAACAAGTCGGTAAGTCATAAAGAAAATCAGGAAGATAATCCAGGGATATTTCATAAAGAATCTTAAACTTAATATTAATATTCTTACTATATAAAGATTTCAAACAAATTAATTAGAAAACAAAGTCCAGTAGAAACATGAACATGAAAATAAAAACCCAGACAATTCAAAGAACAAATACAAATGGTTAGAAAACAATAATAATGTTCATTCTCACTAGTAATCAAATAAACACAAACTAAAACAACAACAACATTTTTGAAGATTAAAAAATGATAATACTCAATGTTGACGAGGGGGCGGTGAGACGGGCACTCTCGTACATTGCTGCTGGGAGTATAAATTGGTACAACCTTTCTGGAAAGCAATTTGGCAATATGCATCAAGAGCCTTAAAAATGTTCATACTCTTTGACCCCGAAATTCCACTTCTAGGAATTTATCCTATGGAAATAATCAAAGATGTGCACAAAGATTTATGTATAAAAGCTTTCACTATAGCATTATCTATAATAGTGAAAAATTGGAAACAACCTAATCGATCAACAATGGGGGATGAATTATTTCTAGTACATCCATAAAATAAAACATTAGCCTAAAATTATTTTTACAATGATTTTTTATGGACATTAAAAGCACAATGTAATACTGAGCAAAATGTATCAGGATACTAGACTTTATATATAGTATATGAAGTATGATACCAATTACTTGTACATATTACATATACCTAAAAAGATTGGCCAGAAATACTTGTATTTATTTTCAAAACTTCCCTCAGCAGTCACATATTACTTGCATATTCACAAAGTAGGGGCAATCTTTTTTAAACTAAATGGGTGTCATGGTCAAAGTTTTAGGCAGAGAAGGTGACTCACACCATCACAGTCAGCAGAGCAGGTAAAGGGGGCAGTACAGAAAGCAGCATGGTATAGTGAGAGGCACCTTGGTGTAGAGGAAAGAGCAAAACTTGGGCATGAATCACAACTTCACCATTGATTACCTCTGTGATTCTGGGCAAGTATTTAATCTCTCTGAGACACAGTTTCGAACGGAGAAAATTATACCAATACTTTACCGGGCTGCTGGGGGAATTCAATTGGAACTTTAAGTTGCCTAGCTTGTAGTAGTTGCTTGACAAATGTTAGTTTCTTTCCCTACAAAAGTGAGGAGGCCAATTAAGCAGAGGTTACAGGAACTGAGTCAGATGATGACCAGTGGCTTTGTTAGCTGAATTTAGCTGTAGTAAGGGAGAAAGGGAAAATCTGAGAGCTGTTGAGAAAGAATTATTCACAGCTGGCACACAATCAAAGTAAGGAATCAAATGTGGTCTTCTTCTCATTGGGAAAATAGATGAAATGATGGTGTGGACAACATAATGGGAAAGCAGGGCATTTCCAAGAAAAAATGAACAGCTCTGACTTTGCTGTATTTAAAGTCAAGACATGAAATTCAGAGTCCCTGAGGGGATAACGTTGTTTAGAATTTTTAAAAACCAGAACAATTTTGGACATAAATAGATGAACAGTAGAGAACTTGGTCAGAAATGCAAATTGGCTATCTGAGGTCAGAAAGCACGTACTGTTCTGCCGTGACATTCTCTTCATTCTAGGAAGAAGGATAATCCTGAGTGGTACCATAGGGCCTATGTTTAGTGTGGATTCCAGAAAACCAAGCCTCAAAAATAAGTCAGCAAAAGCTCAGTTAGTGCTAAAAGTTGCCATATCAGAGAGTAAAAAAACTATAGGGCAGGGAATAGTGTAAGCTTTGAAATGTCCTCCTATGTATAAATGTTATTGCAACTGTTTCCCTATAGAGGTAGCAGTAAAACCTTTAATATGAAAAGGGTCTGTATGCTTGCTGTGAACACTATGCTATGCTAGAACCAGGCTTCGATAAGGAAGCACACAAGGAATGGAGTGCCCATTGCAGCTGTGGAAGGAATAGGACGTGGGATAAGAGAGTCCCTGTAGCCTGAGATGGGGCCCTAAAGGTGTAAGGGAGAAAGCCCTGTGTGTAATTTCATGACAGGTGGTACATACTGCAATATGCCATTTACAACTGTGCTCATACCTATTATATCCATTTATCCTCACAACAACACTGTCAGAGAAAGAAGTCTAGGTATTATCCTTATAATAGAATTAAAGATACTGAGGCTCAGAGAATTAAATGGCTTGCACACACTGCAAAGTGGTGGAGTTGGTGCCAAAACTCAGGTCTTATGAAACCAAGTTCAGTGCATTTTCCACTATACCATAAAATCATGATCTTTTTTTTTTTCCATACTAAGTTCTATTGTATGCTGCTGCCAGTGTATATAAAACAATTACCCTTGTGAAATAGAAATTCATGAAAATCCAGAGAGGTAGATGTTAAGGACTGAAAGAAATAGAAATTTGTATATTATGGCACAAGTGTTACAGGGATAAGCTTTTGTACAGGCTTCAAATGGAGCTCTCTTGAATATTCACTGGATCATAAGAAGTGGTTTGGGAAACCTTTGAAAGATTCATTTTACTACAAAAAGGAACAGACTTTCTGGGGTCTGAACGGATTTGTACTTGAAGATACTCCAGTCAGCAGAGGATCATATTGAGCATTCTGCAGACAGAATTGTTTCAAGTCTGCAGCTGCCTGGGAAACTTTTACGCGGTTGAGCCCGGCCTCCAGCTGGAGCTGTTGAACCACTTTCTTCATAGCGGCGACGCTAGAGGAGCCAGACATGGTGTACTGGAGGGCCGGGCGGATTCGTGGGTCATGGGCTGTGGGTCGACAGGGCCAGACAACTCAAAATCATGATCTTTACCCAAAGCATGAGTACAGCAGGTCCTCGAGTAACATCATTTCATTATAAAACTGATGAGAAAAAAAAATCAATTCCTGGCCAGGGCCACAGTCCATATGGGTTTTGCATGCGCTCCCCATGTCAGTATGAGTTTTCCCCCATGTCTTCCCACAGCCCAAAGCTGTGCACAAAATGTGAACTGGAATGTCCACACAGTTCCAATATGTGTGTGGTGTGTGTGAGCATGCCCTGTGATGGAATGGCATTCTGTCCAGGGCTAGTTCCTGCCTGGGGTCCTGAGCTGCCAGGAAGGCTCCAACCACTGTAATCCTGAACTGGAATAAGAAGGTAAATAATTTTCTTACTTGCATTTATTAATCTTTCTTAAATGTATGTATGGCTCACCTTTATTTCCATGTTTAATATTATAAGTGTTTTGGTCTTTATTTATAAGTTTGGTGATGTCTTTGTGACCAGAAACATGTCATAGGAACTGGGGTCTTGTCTTGTCACATAGTTTGAAGTGTAGTGACACAATCACAGCTCACTGCAGCCTCAAACTCCTGGGCTCAAGCAATCCTCCTGTCTCGGCCTCCTGAGTAGCAGGGACTATAGATGCATGCCACCATGCCTGGCTAATACTTTTTTAAAAATTTTTTCTTTGTTCTTTCTTTTTTTTTTTTTTTTTGGAGAGACCAGGTCTTGCTGTGTTGCCCAGACTAGTCTTGAATTACTGGGCTCAAGCAATTCTCCTGCCTCAGCCTCCCAATCCCAAATGTTGGGATTATAGGCATAAACCAACACACCTGGCCAGAACTTAAATCTTGTTTATGTCAATTAGCCTAAGAGCATGCATTGTTTTGCTTGAAGTTGCAGTTTCTAAGAACCTATCGATGACATTAAGTGAGGACTTACTGTACAGACTTAAAACAGAAGCCAAAGACAGAGCTCTGAAGGATCACAGAAAACACAAGATAAATTAGCAAAGCCTTCCAAGAAAAAGTGCTTTAAAAAGGGTACTAAATGCATTCAACCCGTGACGTTTGTGAAGGATAATCTAAAGACCTATAAGAATTTTCATGCTTGAGAAAGATACTGCGTACTAAATAAGCTTACTCCCTAGGTGACCCATTCCTACACGCCAAGCTTTTAGTGTCCCAAGGTCTAAATTCATGATGAATACCTATACCTATGTTGTCACATTTAGTTTTTACAAGAGCTCTATAAGAACCAAGATTATTCCCTTTACAAATTACTATGCTTCATGAGTCTTTAGGGTTGCTTATAAATGGGCAAAATTTCAACCATTAAACTCCACAAATGGCAAAGGTCTGCTATAGCTGGCAAATCAGGAAAAGAAAATGACATAAAATTGGAGATCAGAGAGTAAGGTGAGAAACTGTCAGTCATTTAAAAAGTCAGAGATAGGTATGGTTAGAGAAGAGAAGATAAGAATGGAGGATGGAATGGTGTAGTGTCCTTTAGTAGGAGATGATGTCTTTGAAGACCTTGAAAAATATGATTTGTAGAGAGTCAGTGGAATGGAAGCCAAATTGAAGACTGAAGTGAGAAAGAGATGTTAATGAGAAAGTCAATGTGCCCACCTAAAGAAAAGGCAAAAGTTCAAAACTACCTAATGTTGATAAACATTGCTTAATTGAACTCTGATTTCTGAAGTCTTATTTTCTTTTCTTTTCCTCACCTCTCTTTCTTCATGGGGGGGTTTGTCCATCCAGTCAACAATACTCATAACCACACCACATGCAATAATCTTCCAAAATGTCCAGCAAGCGAGTCATCTGGCTGAAAATGAGAACCCTTGAACCCAAAACATTTAGCCAAGAAAAAGTGAGTTATACAACTTGTGTGAAACTAACTTAAAAGCTGCAAAAATGAACATTATATGCAACACAAACGTAGAGCACATGAATACTTCACTAAACTCTCTCTCTCTTTCACACACACACACACACACATCCCTTCAAGAGATGCTATGTATAGAATTATGCATTTGTTGAGTTAGCCATTTTTTAAGGTCTTCAAACTCCCCCACACATATTGCAATGACATGAAAGAAATTGCCTTTACATTTTCTTAAGGATGAATGATGGGTCCACAGACTCTCTCACTGGACTACAGCAATAGGCTCCCAACTAGTCTCCTGTTTCTAGTCTCTTATCCTTAATAGACCCCATACTGCTTCCAAGGTTCTCTTCTGAACATGTAGGAGTGACATACTCTGATTGTCACTCCTCACAGCCAATTATTCTCTGACTCTCCCTCTGCCTTCAAAATAAAAGTCTTAACTCCTTAAAGCATGGTTTAAAATACCTTTCATAATTGGCTCCATCCATCTTTCCAGATTCATCAACTGCCATTCTACCCCAAGTACCATATGCTCTATTCTTTGTTTCACACGTGTTTCATTACCCTGGAAAACCCTTCCCCTTCTTCCCCATGGTTCACTCCTATGCATTCTCTAGTGCTCACCTCAAAGGTCATCTCCATGAAGACTTTCTCAACACCCAGATTCTCAACATATCATAGCACTTACCACAATGAATTACAACTATTCCTCCTCACTACACTGTGAGCTTATCCAAGGCAAAGACTGTTGTCTTGTTCATCTTCGTACACCCAGCCCATAGGACAATTCCTGGCAAATAGTAAGTACTCAACAATGTCTGCTGAATAAATGAATGAATGAATATGGAAAATTTTATTTATATACAAGGCATTAATATAAATTTATTCCATGCTAATTTAAAAATGTATTACTCACCCTGTTCTTTGAGTATGGCCAATAGTTTATCCAAAACTATCATTTTACCACTGTTGCTGACAATGTGCTCATCAGTGGTGTAAGGTGGACCAGGTTTGGCACCATCAAACAGATATGGATGATTACAACACTTTCGAAGCTGCATCAGAATGTTTAAGAGTCGCATCTTGTCCATCTTGCTAGAAGAGTTTAAAACATCAATATCTTTCATCAGATTTTTGTATACCTAAAAGTTTAAACTATAATTAATCATCAATTACTAGAAAGTTAATGTCATAAAAAAAAAGTTCCTTTCACCAACAGATTAGATTCCTGTTTAAAGATCAACAAGATTTGATTTGAGACTAAATCTGATGGGCAAAACCAAGAAAGAAATTAAAATTTGAACATTTCAACTTGCATGTTGCTAATTAACCTGTTTCCTCCTGCTTTATCCATGAGTAGAAATTACCATCAGTTGATAATTATTTAGAGAATTATACCTGCTAATTACTCAATAACTGTAACACCTCACTGAAAGTTGACATCCAACGTTTACTTGTTTGAATGAATAACAATTTTAATTTTTTATACCTGTCTTCACAGGTCATTTTTTTCTGATCCTATGAACATTTTTCATTCTCTTTTCTAGAACTCCACCCCCACAGAGACTTATGTATATACAGATGCGAGATCAATAATATGTAATTATAACAGTGATCAACTTTTACTGAGTGCAAGTGCCAAGTATCATGTCAAGGGCTTTATATGAATTATGCCACTAAATCTTCATAACAAGTCTGAGTATTTACTATAGTGTCATCCTCATTTTACAGGTGAAAATTAAGGCAGCTAAGAGAGGTTAAACAACTTACTCAGGGTCACAAAAGGGAAAAAATCAAGCTGTGATCTTATGTCTGAGTCCAAAGAATATACTCTTAATCTCTACCCTATACTGGCTTGTGTAGTAAAGAAATCATATATTTTATGCATGATATAATTTTATTTATATACGTAACATTTTGCTCCTATTAGCCACACTATCACATTATTAATACTTCTGCTTTATGATTCCTTGTAACTTCCCTTGTCAATTTCCTGCTTTAATTGCATTTATCTAACCATTCCAGATGCTATTTTTGTGATATCTACATTGACATACATTTTCATCATCACTATTATTTTGGTTATAACTATTTTCACTAAAGGAAAAAGCAATAATGCTTTTTTTCTTTGAAACAAGGTCTCAGTCTGTCACCTACCCTGGAGTGCAGTGGCACAAACACGGCTCACTGTAGCCTTGACCTCCTGGGCTACAGTAAACCTCCTGCCTCAGCCTCCCATGTAGCTAGAAACACAGGTGTGTGCCACAATGCTCAGCTAATTTTTTTGTAGAGATGGGGTCTCACTTTGTCACCCAGGCTACTCTTGAACTCCTGGGCTCAAGTGATCCTCCTGTCTCAGCCTCCCAAAGTACTGGGATTACAGATGTGAGCTACTGCGCCTGGCCAAAGAATGCTTTTAAAGAATTCTTTTCAACGAAGAAGTATCCCACTGACATTATCCCCTTTAATACTAACAGCATCCTCATAAGTTAAATATTATTATCCCCATTTTACAGAATGGAAATTTAGTTTTGTAACTTGCCCAAGATAACTAGCTCTTAAGTGACAATGCGTGAAATTCAGACACAGATCTGTAGACTCCAAAACCTATACTCTTTTTGAAAGGCTAAATAAAATGCCTATACATTTTCTCCTACCTTCAGAATTTTGGGGGGGACTAAATAAGATGATGTAGATGAATCAATTTTAGAAACCATATTAGTTGTCATTATGAACGGGTCATCGATAGAAATAATTATACAAAAAAAATTCTGCCTTGGCAGTATTAATCCCAAGCAGATTACCTTTATTTCAACAAAATAAAAGCTCCATGAACAAGGACTTCCCTTCCTGTGATGTTAATGTTAACATTCAGGAATAAACATGGGTTAGGTTAAAAGCCAAACTGTTAAAACAAAGAGACCCAAATACATGGTGGCTTCATTTTTTCTCATTTGCTCAACAATCTGAAGACATGCATAAGTTGTGGGGTAGCTTCCAGACTGATGCTGTAGTCTTGCTCCATTAAATCGTTAAGGAATTTAGGTTCGTCTTCAATCCATGATTCTTGATCTCCTATGCTATGATTCTCTTTACCATAAAAGTTGCCATAACCTTAACATTTTAGCTTGTAAAAAGGAACAATATAGAAAGCTCAAAAAAGCCATTTATTTTAAGAAAGCAAGGCAGATATTATGCACATAACTTCTGCTCATATTTTATGCTCAATAATTTGGTTACATTGCTTCACCTCGCTGCCAGGGAAGTGGGAAATGTGGTCAAGCTGGAAAGATATATGTATAGGAAAAAGGGAGAATGGATTTTTGGAAAAGAAAACTAATAATTGCCACAAATATGCAAGAGAACTAGAGAAAAGGGACTTAGGTAAAAAGACTGGAAGTAAGAATGAATTGTATATGTTACTCCCAAGAACTGAGGTTCAAGGAAGAAAAAAGGGTTGATTGTATACTTAAACAAGAAAGAGAGTGGAAGTGAAAAGAAGAGAGAGAGAGGTAAACAGGCAAATGACCAGTATTGAAAGTTAAAAGAGAAAATCAAGGACATGAATTTAAGAGTTCTAATATCCTTATGAGATCAGAAAGAATCACAAAGTGTCAGAACCCTGAAAAGTCATACAGAACCCCAAAAGTTGATGGAGAAGAATGCTTTGCAGAGTTTTGGAATGATGACTGAAAGAGAGTAGGATCTGTGCTGTGAGATGGCTTGCTGGGTAAGGAAATGCTTGGAAGCTCGGAAAAACTTAGGGATCTAGAGAATGTTAGGAGGAGTCCTGCCTGAGCAATACCACTGTCCAATTTTCCTAGGTCTATGCCCTAACCTTAGCTAGGACCACCTATTAAAGAAATCCTTTTAATACTTTTTAGTTATTTCTTTCACCCAGCCATAGCCTTGGGTACATTTCATATTTCTCAAGACATTCTCCTTCAACCTTCCCATCATATTATCTTTGGCTTGCCTCCTATGTGCTTAAGAAGAGAAACATCCTATCAGAGCTCCTCAACTTCATTCCTTCCCACCTCAATCTTTCTACGTCTTTAACTTCAGTCTTGGTTGAGCCCCACCCTCTGTTCAGGTTCTTAAGAAACAAGCTAAAGAGCTAAGAAAGGCTTAGAGCAAACTGGCAAACACTGTTATTTTCTTTTAGGTATTCATATTGCCACAGGGTCTTGATATAGTTCCCATACTAGGCATAATTTGCCTACCAAATATTCAAAGAAGTAGGAGAATATAGCCATACTGAGAAAATGAAATCAAAATCAACTCAGAAATGACAAAAGTAAGAGAATAGTAGAGACATTAAAATAGTTGTCATACAAAGAGAGGAACAAGAAACACTGGGGCCTACCTGAAGGTGGAGGGTAGAAGGAGGGAAAGGAACAGAAAAACAACTATTGGGTACTAGTCTTAGTACCTGCGTGACAAAATAATATGTAACAAACTCCTGTGACGTGAGTTTACTACATAACAAACCTGCACACGTACCTCTGAACCTAACGTAAAAGTTGAAATAAAACAAAATTTTGTCATAACTATGTTTCATATGCTCAAGAAGCTAAAGAAAAGACTTAGCATATTAAATAGAGACAAAGAAGATACGAAAAAACCGACTGAATTTCTAGAGAAGCAAACTACAATGTCTGAAATTAATAATACACTGGATGAGATTAACAGTGGATTACACATTGCAAAAAAAAATTAGTGAATTAGAAGAAATTATAATAAACCTGTCAAATGAAAAACGAAAAAAAAAAAAACGTAAGAACAGGGCATTAGTGGGCTGTAAGACAATTTCAAATAGCCTAATATACATGTAATTAGAACCCATAAGGGCATGAGACATGGGAAGAGAACAGAAAAAAAATTTGAATGAATAATGGCTAAAATTTTTCCAAACGTAATGAAAAATACAAACCTACAGACTTAGGCCGGGCGCGGTGGCTCATGCCTATAATCCCAGCACTTTGGGAGGCCGAGGCAGGTGGATCACGAGGTCAAGAGATCGAGACCATTCTGGTCAACATGGTGAAACTCCGTCTCTACTAAAAATACAAAAATTAGCTGGGCATGGTGGTGCACACCTGTAATCCCAGCTACTCGAGAGGCTGAAGCAGGAGAATTGCTTGAACCCAGGAGGCGGAGGTTGCGGTGAGCCGAGATCGCGCCACTGCACTCTAGTCTGGGTAACAACAGTGAAACTGCGCCTCAAAAAAAAAAAAAAAAAAAAAAACCTACAGACAATAAGCTCAATTAACCCCAAGCACAATAAATACAAAGAATCTCATACCAAGCCACATGATTAAAATCAGTAACAAAAATAAAATCTTAAGAACAGTCAGAGTAAAAAAGGCATATTAAATACAAAGAGACAAAGATAAGAATTACAGAAGACTTTCTACAGAATCAGTGTAAGCAAGAAAAAAAAAACTGCCAATGTAGAATTTTACACTCAATAAAAATACCTTTTAAAAATAAGAAAAAGATTCTACAACAATAAAAGTTAAAGGAATTCATCACCAGAAGATATGAACAAAAAAAATGTTAAAGAAAACCCAGGGACCCACAATGAGACACACTATAATCAAGCTGTCAAGTCAAAGACAAAGAGACAATCTTGAAAGCAGCAAGAGAAAGTAACTTGTCATATACAAGGAAGCCTTTCTAAAATTATCAGTGGATTTCTCAGCAGAAATCTTGCAGGCCAGAAGGCAGGGGGATAATATATTCAAAGAGCTGAAAGAAAAAAAAATTCAACCAAAATATTATATCCAGCAAAACCATCCTTCAAACATAAAGGAAAAATCAGACTTTCCAGGATGAACAAAATCTGGAAAAGTTCACTACCACTGGACCTGCTGTAGTGCCTTTCAAGTTGAAACAAAAGGATGCTAAACAGTAACATAAAGTCTTATGAAAATATAAAGCTCTCCAGTAAAGATAAATATATGGACATATATAGAGAATGTACTATGCAATATTGGTACATAAATGCACTTTTAATTCTTGTACAGAATTTACAAGACAAAAGCTTAAAAGTAACCATAAATCTATGTTAATAAATACATTATATATGAAGATATAACTTGTGACATAAGTAACCTAAGGTGAAGGTAGGAGCTTTGAAGAAATAGTCTTTGTATGCAATTGAAGCTATGCTGTTAACAGTTTAAAATACTTTATTAAACTTCAAGATTTTTTTATAATCCCTATGGTAACCATAAAAAAATCTATAGAATATATGCAAAAGGAAACAAGAAGGGAATCAAAACATGTCACCACAAAAAAAATCAACAAAACCCAAAAGAGGTCAGTAAGAGAAGGAATAAATAACAAAATTTACACAAAGGACATACAGGAAACAACAAAATGGCAAGAGTAGGTCCTTCCCTATCAGTAATTACTTTAAATGGATTAAACTCCTGCATCAAAAGATACAGACTGGAAAGTGGATTTGTAGAAAGGATCCAGCTTTGTAAAAAGGATCCTATCTACAAGCAACAGGATAAAGGCTCGAACTTTATTCTGTCATTTAGATCTAAGAAACACATATGCTGAAAATGAAAAAAAAAAGAAAAAAATTAAAGTAACTGTCATGCAAATAGTAAATAAAAGCAAGCAGAGGTGACTATACTGATATCAGACAAAATAGACTTAAAGTCAAAAATAGTCACAAGACAAAAAAAGGATATTATATAATAAAAAGTCAATTCAGAAAGATAACAATTACAACTACATACACAGCTAATACCAGAGCTCCTAAATATCTGAAGCAAACATTGACAGATCAGAAAGGAAACACAGGCGACATATTAATGGTAGGGGCTTCCAATCCTCACTTAACAATAATGGCTAGAACAACAAGACACAAGATCAATAAGGAAACAGAGTACTTGAATATTATAAATAGTGCTAACAAACATGTACACAACATTCCACCCAACAAAATGAGAATATATATTTTTCTCAAGTGCACATGGAACATTCCCAAAGATAAATAACATGTTATACCACAAAAAATAGTTTCAACAAATTTTAAAAGATTGAAATTATACAAAGTATCTATTTTGATGAAAATGACATAAAACTAGACATCAATAGCAGAAGGAAAATCGAAAATTCACAAATATGTGAAAATTAAACAACATAGTTTTCAACAAACAATGGGTCAAAAAAGAAATCACAAGCTATGTTAGAAAATATCTTGAGATAAAGGAAAATAAAACTACAATGTACCAAAAAGTGTAAGATGCAGCAAAAGCAGCACTAACAAAGGACTTTATAGCTATAAATATGTAATTATAAAAGAAAGAAAGCGGCTAGGCACGGTGGCTCATGCCTGCAATCCCAGCACTTTGGCAGGCTGAGACAGGAGAACTACTTGAGGCTAGGATTTGAGACCAGCCTGGGCAACAAAACAAGACCCCATCTCTACAACTTAAAAAAAAAAAAGACGAAAATCTGCAAAACAACAACATAACTTTATACTTCAGGAAACTAGGAAAGAAAAAAATCTATACCCAAAGCTACCAAAAGGAAGAAAATTTTAAAGATTAGATTAAATAAGAGATAAATGAAATATAGAATATAAAAAAAAATAGAAAAAATCAACAAAACTAAGAGGTGGTTTTTGAAAACACAAACAAAATTAACAAATGCTTAGCTAGATTAACTAAGGAGAACAGATTCAACCAATAAATCAGAAATTAAAAACAGAACATTAGAACCCATGCCATAGAAATCGAAAGGATTATAAGAAAGGCGTGTGCCTGTGATCCCAGCTACTCAGGAGGCTGAGGCAGAATTGCCTGAACCCAGGAGGCGGAGGTTGCGGTGAGCCGAGATCGCGCCATTGCACTCCAGCCTGGGTAACAAGAGTGAAACTCCGTCTCAAAAAAAAAAGAAAAGAAAATACTATTAGGCCGGGCGCGGTGGCTCAAGCCTGTAATCCCAGCACTTTGGGAGGCCGCGGTGGGAGGATCACGAGGTCAAGAGATCGAGACCATCCTGTTCAACATGGTGAAACCCCGTCTCTACTAAAAACATAAAAATTAGCTAGGCACGGTGGCGCCTACCTGTAATCCCAGCTAATGAGGAGGCGGAGGCTGAGGCAGGAGAATTGCGTGAACCCAGGAGGCGGAGGTTGCGGTGAGCCGAGATCGTGCCATTGCACTCCAGAGCCTGGGTAACAAGAGAGAAACTCCGTCTCAAAAAAAAAAAAAGAAAAAAAGTGAATTGGTCTGTTTTTTTTTTTTTTTTGAGACGGCGTTTCTCTCTTGTTACCCAGGCTCTGGAGTGCAATGGCGCGATCTCCGCTCACCGCAACCTCCGCCTCCTGGGTTCAGGCAGTTCTCCTGCCTCAGCCTCCTGAGTAGCTGGGATTATAGGCACGCGCCACCGTGCCTAGCTAATGTTTTGTATTTTTAGTAGAGACGGGGTTTCACCATGTTGACCAGGATGGTCTCGACAGGAGATCGAGATCATCCTGGCTAATAATACAGTGAAACCCCACCTCTACTAAATATACCAAAAAAAAAAAAAATTCTTAGTTTTATTTGTTCTTCTCCGAAAAATGTGTAATAAGTACCTGAGGTCGATATTTTTTGTGGATGATTTCAAGCAGAATCTCAGGGCTTAGTTTCAGGAATATTACTGGGTGAGATTTTTCTTTGTAGCTACAGAGAAATAAATTCATTTCCACAAGAAATTGTGGTAGACAAATTAGTGATTTATGAAAAGAAAATTAGTTCCTCTTTTCTTTATGGTGGAGTATTTGTGATAGTGGAAAAATCTATTCTGTATCCTGTTATCTGCATGTCTTAATGTTAAATTCTATGAGATAAAACTCAACATTCCTGGAAGTGTTAATAATATGATTCCTTAATAAATTATTTGTCATTATGGAAATAATTGCTAAGTGACATGTTTATTGTCTGATGGATATTTTGGCTTCTCTGGAAGTATAAAATTTAAGTACCTTACATTTTCCTTTACTCCTGTAAACGTAAGCATTGAGTTTGATCAAATTTGCTGGAACTCCACCACAGCAGCCCCGAGCTCGGCCGTCCACCGCCTGCTAGCGGCCTGGCCTGGCCTCAGATATGTCCGACAAGGACAAGTGTTCGGCCATCTTCCGCTCGGACAGCCTGGGGACCCAAGGCCGGCTGAGCCGCACACTGCCGGCCAGCGCGGAGGAGCGCGATCGGCTGGTGCGCCGCATGGAGAGCATGCGCAAGGAGAAGCGCGTGTACAGCCGCTTCGAGGTCTTCTGCAAGAAAGAGGAGGCCAGCAGCTCCGGGGCTGGGGAGGGCCCGGTGGAGGACGGCACCAGGGACAGCAAGGTGGGCACGTTCAAAGGCAAGAAATGAGTCTCCTGGCCCAGCAGCCTGGACCAGGGTGACCGAATTGCTGCCACGGCCACCCGGAGCCCCCACGGAGCAAGGAGAGCACTCCTCCTGTGCTTGAGTGGTGCTGCCAGGCCACGGCTGCTTGGGGCGTGGCTGAGTGCGCCACAGCTCGGCTCCTATTGGGGCTCACCCGGCAGCCGCCGTCTGTGCCCCTGGCCTCCCCAGTACTGGGGCTCCAGCCCCTCGCCACCACCTATTGGGGCTCACCCGGCAGGCGCCGTCTGTGCCCCTGGCCTCCCCAGTACTGGGGCTCCAGCCCCTCGCCACCAGTGCCTTTCTTCCCTCAGCCCCTTCTCTGCTCAGCGTCTTCATCTCTGCACCGTCAGCCTTGCATGGCGGAGCGTCTGGCTCCGCCATCTCTGTGCTTCAGTACCCCACGCCATTTTTTTTTTGAAACCCAAGCTGGAGTGCAGTGGCGCCATCTTGGCTCACTGCAACTTCTGCCTCCCAGGTTCAAGTGACTCTCGTGCCTCAGCTTCCCAAGTAGTTGGGATTACAGGTGCCTGCTACCATGCCCTGCTAATTTTTCTATTTTTAGTAGAGACAGAGTTTCACCATGTTTGCCAGGCTGGTCTCCAACTCCTGACCTCAAGTGATCCGCCCGCCTCAGCCTCCCAACATGGGGGGATTACAGGTGTGAGCCTCCGTGCCCCGCTGAGTCCCCTGTCCTCTTTCAAGGGCCCCACCTCTGTGCCTCAACTCCCCACTCTCTGGGGCCCCTTTCCTCCTCAGGGCCTCCTGCTCTCAGGGCTCCCCTCCGTCCCTCCCTCCCTCCCTCTCAGGGTCTCCTCCATCCTCAGGGCTGCATTTCCTGTCCTACCTGGATTCTCCCGCTCACTGCCTCCTAGCATCTTTCTCAGAGGTCTGTGCTCTTGCTGTGGGGAAGACTGGGCTGGCTGCAGGCAGTTTGCAAGGGAGGGGTGGAGCTGGACGGGAAGGATGCCCCTTGGAGTGGCAAGGAAGCTGGACACGGCAGACCGCTGGGAAGGGGCACAGGGAAGCCCCAGGGGCTGCCTTGGCAGGTCTGCCATCTCCTCCAGCAAGGCTCTGGCCAGCACCGGGTGAGAGTGGGGAGGGGGCACTGGGCTTTGCAGCGCAATAAAACAGTCCGGACGGACAACCTGTGTCCCCAGCCTCATGAGCGTCCCCTGCACAGGCCCAGCCCGGACGCCAGAAGGGCTGGATGGTGGGGTGCTGGTCCTTGACAGATGTGGGGCCAGGTGAGGGCAGGGGACAAGGTGCAGCCGAGGCTGATCCCAGCTGTAGAGACAGGTCCTGGGCACCCCTGCAGGTGGGAGTGGTCTCTGCCCTCCCGGTGTCCAGCAGACACCCCCACCCCGCCTGTTCTCAGGGCCTTTCCTCTTTGTCACCAGCACCAAGAATCTGTCCAGGCTTCCCGGCTTATCTTGTATCTTTTTTCACCCCCGGTGAGAAATTGTAACTGACTCAGAATGATGCATTTTGGCACCACATGCGTGGAAAGTCCCACGCTGTTAGATGCTAGCTTTGTGAAATTAGTGTTTCTGCATTCTATTTTTTTTTTTTTTTTTTTGAGACGGAGTTTCGCTCTTGTTGCCCAGGCTGGAGTGCAATGGCGCAATCTCGGCTCATCGCAACCTCCGCCTCCTGGGTTCAGGCAATTCTCCTGCCTCAGCCTCCTGAGTAGCTGGGATTACAGGCATGCGCCACCATGCCCAGCTAATTTTTTGTATTTTTAGTAGAGACGGGGTTTCACCATGTTGACCAGGATGGTCTCGATCTCTTGACCTCGTGATCCACCCGCCTCGGCCTCCCTAAGTGCTGGGATTACAGGCGTGAGCCACCGCGCCCGGCCTGTATTCTATTTTTTTAATTGCATCTATACCACCTGGATCTGCTATTTCTTTTCAAAAAAAATTTTTTTAGTGTAATAACTCCTAACAGGGGACTGACTTAAGAAACAAGGCCGCCAGAGGCAGCAGTTCTGACTCCAGCAGCTGGGAGAGGAAGGGAAGTGGCCCCGCTGTCACTGCTGGACAGCTCCAGCCAGCTGGTGACCAAAGCCACTGCCCAAGTAGGGACGACAGCAGGGGCTTCTGGCCAGGTGGGAAAGGTGCCTGGAGCGGGTGCACCTGAGCGTCTCTTGTGGGCACGTTTGGCTTGGTGCTGCCTGGGGTGCGGCTGAACAGACAGGCTCTCAAAGTGGAGCCCATGGAGAGGCCAGAGGCTGGCCGCCCTGCTGGGGCCTTCGGAGCCTCCTGCCTGCACCCTCCACATCTTCTAAACCAGGATGGGGCACATTTTGCTGTTAATAAAACACAACCCACCAAATATTCTACCATGTTCCACGTGTGTATAATCGCCCAGTTCTATCCTGCAGCCTCTAACCATGTGGCCTCTTGGGTTTCCCCTGTGGACTCACCACCCATCCCTGTCGGGGACACTAAAGGCCCCCCAGCTTCACTCCAAGGTCCACCGCGACCCCTCCGACTTCACGCTGTACGTGCTCTCCTGTCCGTGTCCCGATGCCGCCTGTGCAGGCACACTCCTGGGTACCCACCTGTGCTTCCCCACTCAGCAACCCCACCGCACTCTGCCTAGCCTGAGGCCAAGCCTCCAGCCCCCAGCCCCCTGGCCTCTGTGTCCTGCTTGTTCAGCACCTTGGGGCTGTGCCTTGGGCTGCTGGAGTTCAACAAGCAGACCAGTGGGCAGACCCCTCAGGAAACAAGCCCATGGCAGGGTCTCTGACGGGCTCACCACCTCCTCGGGCCCTCCCGCTCCCTCATCTACCCCTCCAACCTTCTCCCAAGCCCAGCCTCCCTTTTTGAGTCCCCTGTAGGTGCCTGGCCCAGCACCAGGGCAGCGCCAGCTCCCACCCTCTGCTCAGCTCCCCTGCTCACACCTTGTCCTTCCTCGCCCTTCCCCATGGTGACAGTTGCTTCCACGAGCCAGCAGAGCCCCTGCTCCCGGCAGCCCAGCCACAGCCACAGCACAGGCTGTGCCCTTCAGAATGAGCTCCTCCCTGTGAGCCTCCCAGCTGCCTGTGTTCCAGCCCAGCTCAGGGGCAGGTGCAGCTGGGGACACCTGGCACCCTAGGACACAGCTCTCTGCCCACAGGGCCCTTTGATCTCTGCAGCCCTGCACAGCCCTGGCCTGAACTCACACCAGGGTTTTTGCCTGTGGGTGAGCAGAGGAGGTAACCCTGACCCCCCACCCACCCTCACCTACAGAGACCTGGAGACAGATCAGGTGCCGTGGCTGTACAGGGGTGGGGTGGGGGCGCAGGCTGCAGTCCCTGACAGTGGAGGAGGTGTAGGGCTGACCCCTTCTCTCCTCTGGCTCAGAGTCACAAAGATGGCCATGGGGTGACCCTAGGTCCCCACCCCACAGGTCGACCCTGGGGGGCAGCCTGGACCCCAAAGCCACAGCAGGTAGGGAGGTAATGGACAAAGGACAGGAAGCTGCCCCAGGCAAACCCAGAGGAAAAGACCAGCGCAGGATGCGGAGTGGGCAGGACCTCTGGGGTGGAGGTCTGAGGACAGGGGTGGTGGGGCCTCAGAGGAGGGGAGGCTCCAGGAAAGGGGTTGGGGCCCCCAACTAGTAGGTGCTATGGCCTCAGCGGGGAGCGGAGGAACGATGGCTGCTTAGGTTGGGGGCGGACATGAGTTTATCGGAGGAAGTCACTGGGGCTGGGGCAGGGCCCTCATCTCCCTCAAGGAGACCCAGGCAAGCTCCCTGGAACTTCAACGTGTCCAGGCAAAGCAGGGAGGGCTAAGGGGTGCAGGCGACCGGGGAGGGTCCGGGAAAGGTGCTGGGGCAGGAACAGGGCCAGATGAAGGGAGTAGGGTGGCTCACACGCAGTACCCCTCTAGCAGGGGCAGGTGGCCCAGTGCCGAGTGGCAGACAGTCCCGTAGGCTTGAGAGTAGCCTCCAAGCAAAGCCCTGGCAGCCCTGGCAGCCCCCTCAGCCCCCTGCGAGGCAGAGGTGCGGAACATCCTCCGGCCGGGCCGGGGACGGACCTGCATACAGTTGAGTCACATAAGGGGAGGTGTCAGAGGGGGCGCAGTGGGGGGAGGCCTTGAGGACCTCGAGGGATGCCAACTGGACAACGGAGGGGCAGTGGGAAGGATGGGGAAGGGAGTGAAAAGGAGGGGAAGAGGAGGATGGGGGAGGAGGCAGACTGGGGCTGGGCTCACCTGTTGTGCACCGGCCACGCTCACCCCACCACCCCGGTTCCGATCACCCCGGATCAGGGCCTGGTTGGCCACCTGAGCCGCAGACTGTGAGGTCAGGGAGGACGCTGCTCCCCTCTCGCTTGGCTTCACCTGGGAAGGGGCACATTACAGGGTCACTGAGAGGCAAAGAGAGAGGGTCCCTCCTGTGCCCACCCCACCATAACTTACCAGGGAGAGTGTCAAGGGGGGCTCTGCCTTTGCCCCAGGGGGCCTCTCCTCCCTCCCTAGGGGTGCAGCTTGGAGCAGGGGAGCGGAGTTCTGCCTGGGAATGTTCTCAGCTACACGGGGGGACTCTGTAGGATCAGAAGGTCAACCCCAGGGTCAGAAGCCGGGTGCTGCGCAGAGTCGGCAGCCACAGGAGGAAGCCTGGGCCATGCTCCTCGCGGGCGGCAGCAAAGGTCACACACAGTGCTCTGGGGGGTCGTGGCCCCGCACAGGTGTCCCTGAAGACAGCTGAGGGTTGGCTCTGGGCTTGCACAGGTGTGCCTGGGATGGGGAGGCCCTGGGCTCTGCCCCTGGGGTGACGCCCTCCAGGCCCTTCTCTTGAGGTGCAGCTCCCCCTCTGTAACCCCGCCCACCTCCCACACAGGCCGCACCCCTCAGTAACCCCGCCCACCTCCCCCTCTGACCCCGCCCCCCGCCCCTCAGCAACCCCGCCCACCTCCACCTCAGGCCCCGCCCCCCGCCCCTAAGTAACCCCGCCCACCTCCCACACAGGCCCCGGCTCCGCCCCACAGTGCACCCGGCCCACCTCCTCGCAGAACCACGCCCAGCCCAGTTGACTAAAGGAGAAATAATGACAATCTACTGTGGACTCTCTAACTTGTAGAAGTAAAATACATGACACCAATAGCAAAAAGAGAAAAGGGATAATGGAAATAGACATTTATACTATTACAAAGTAACGTGAGAATATATTTTGTAAGGTTCTTACGTTATATATACAATATTAATAGTATAATATTATTTGGGCCGGGCACAGTGGCTCACGCCTGTGATCCCAGCACTTTGGGAAGCTGAGGCGGACTGATCACCTTGGGTCAGGAGTTCAAGACCAGCCTAGTCAACATGGTGAAACCCTGTCTCTATTAAAAATATAAAAAATTAGCTGGGCATGGTGGCAGGCACCTGTAATCCCAGCTACTGGGAAGGCTGAGGCAGAAGAATCACTTGAAACCAGGAGGTGGCGGTTGCAGTGAGCCGAGATTGCACCACTGCACTCCAGCCTGGGTGACAGAGCAAGACTCTGTCTCAAAAAAAAAAAAAAAAGAAAAAGAAAAAAGAAAGATGGCCAACTTAAAAATTTACCATTTAAATTATTACATTATATATAAATGATCTAAATACTTCAATTAAAAGGCAGAGAGTATTATGACCTTATTTAAAAAAATTAAAATACACAAATTTGCCTTAATTATACAAAATCATGTTAAAAAAAAATCATGTTTATAAAGTTATAGGCCAAGCACAGTGGTTCATACCTGTAATCCCAGCAGTTTGGGAGGCTCAGGCAGGTGAATCACTTGAGGTCAAGAGTTTGAGACCAGCCAGCCCAACATGGCAAAACCCTGCCTCTACTAAAAATATAAAAATTAGCCGGGCATGGTGGCATATGCCTGTAATCTCAGCTACTTGGGAGGCTGAGGCAGGACAATCGCTTGAATCCAGGAGGTGGAGGTTGTAGTGAGCTGAGATGGCACCATTGCACTCCAGCCTGGGCAACAGGAGAAAAACTCCATCTCAAACAAAAAAATTATAAACATAATACATATATTAGTCACATGTTATACAACGATACAGGAAATGCACCGTATTATTGTCACTATTAATTCTTTGAGACAGGGTCTCGCTCTGTCACCCAGGCTGGAATGCAGCAGTGTGATCTCGGCTCACTGCAACCTCTGCCTCCTGGGCTCAAATGATCTTCCCACTTCAGCCTCTTGAGTAGCTGGCACTACAGGTGCAGGCCGCCATCTTCAGCTAATTTTTAATTTTTTGTAGAGTCCAGGCATGGTGGCTCATGCCTGTAATCCCAGCACTTTGAGAGGCTGAGGTGGGTGAATCACTTCAGATCATGAGTTTGAGACCAGCCTGGACAACATGGCGAAAACCTGTCTCTACGAAAAATACAAAAATTACCTGGGCGCGGTGATGAGCACCTGTAATTCCAGCTACTTAAGGTGCTGAGGCATGAAAACCGCTTGAACCCGGGAGGTGGAGGTTACAGTGAATTCAGACTGTGCCACTGCACTCTAGCCGGGGAGATGCAGTGAGACTCTATGTAAAAAAAAAAAAAAAATGTTTTTGTAGGACATGGTTTTCTATATTGCCCAGGCAGTAATGCACTTTAACTATAAAGACATAGTTAAAAGGATGGAAAAATATATGCTATGCAAACACTAATCATAAGCAAGCTTTAGTAGTTATAACAATATCTGACAAAATAGGTGCCAGGGAGTGGGATATTATCAGAGATAAAGAATAGCTTGTTAGGATAAAAGTCTCATTTATCAAGAAGGTACTACAATTCTAAGAGTGTATGCACCTGACGACAAAGCCTTAAGATATGTAAAGCAAGCCTGACAGAACTGAAAGGAGAAATAAACCCACAACTACAGGTGGAGACTTTAACACTCCTCTGCCAGTACAGATGCAGTGAACCTGAGCAATGTTATCACCCAGGGTGACCATGGCACTCGGAAGATGAGGAACCCACTGATGGTGGACACCTTCTTTGCAAGTGTGTATGAAACATTCACCAAGATAAACCACATTCACAGTACCATAAAACAAAGCTTAACAAATGTAAACTAATTAAAATCTGGGCCAGACGCAGTGGCTCACACCTATAATCCCAGCACTTTGGATGGCTGAAGTGGGCAGATCACAAGGTCAAGAGTCTGAGACCAGCCTGGCCAACATGGTGAAACTCCATCTCTACTAAAAATACAAAAAAATTAGATGGGCGTGGTGGTGTGCGCTTGTAATCCCAGCTGCTTGGGAGGCTGAGTCAGGAGAATCGCTTGAACCTGGGAGGTGGAGGTTGCAGTGAGCTGAGATCACCCAATGCACTCCAGCCCGGCAACAGAGCAAGACTCCGTCTCAAAAAAAAAAAAAAAAAAAAAGTGACTTTGCAATTGGTTTGCTCAAAGCAGGGTCACACACAGCGCCCTCGGCCTTTCTGCATGCCTGGCTTCCCACGGGAAGGCCGCCGTCTGGTGGCGTCTCCAGCCAGAACTGACTCAGGGCTTCCTCTCGGCATGTTCCACCTTCTCCTCTTCCCTAGAAACTCGTTTCTGATTCCGACATTACATGTGCATGTGCTGGCTGGATTTCTTAAAGAAAAACAGGCAAAAACCAAAATCCTTCAACAGTTCGGCTAACCTGAAACATAGGGGTGTCCCCGATCCATTCCCATGGGGGTTCACCACTGGCAGATGTTTATTTGTGGCTGGTGAAGCAGACATCTTAAGTTTAAAACAAAGAGGTCACCTCTTCCCCGAGAAATGCCCTGTGGCAAATACGGCCACCGCGCTGCCCTGAGACCCAACTTGATCTGCCAATTCCAGGTGCGTGATCGAGACTCAGTGGTGGGGCTGGGTGGAGGCCACTTCTGCAGCACGGGGGTGGCCTGCCTAACCAGCTGAGCACCGCCACTAATGCTTGAACGAGCCTTCAGTGATGCAAAGGCTCTCGTTTCTATGGCCCAGCCGCAGAGGCTGAGGAGGGGTTTTGCCTCTGTGCAATGCTCACAGCTGCCTCACCTCGCCCAAGACAGAGACAGGAAGTGAAGCCAGACCGGACAGCGAGGATGGGGTGCAGAGGCAGGAAGAAAGGCCCAGCACGCAGCAACCAGGGCGGGCTGGAGTCCCCGAGCCAACAGCTGTGGGCACCGAGCGGGCTGCTCCGCCTCCGAGCCCGGGCCGGGAGTGCGGCTTGCTCCACGGTCGCACACGCTCTCAGCACGTCCCCAGGGTGCCCGGCGCTGAGGCGCAGCCCCCACCATCTCCGGCTTACTCACGGATCCGCTGTTCCCACCTGGCAGTTTTCCAGTAAAACTTCTCGGGGGTGTGTGGAGCCGTGAGGACTGCGAAGGCTTCTTCTCGGGCTGATTGTCCGGCTGAGAGCATCTTCCACGGCAGTTCTCCCTCAGCCCAGCACCGCCTCGGGGGCGCCTCACACTGCCCCGCGCCTGTGAGTCCCCTGATGCCGCGTGAAGAAGCCCAGGTGGCGGAAGCCCTTCCCGCAGTGGTGGCACCGGTAGGCCCTCTTAGTCAGGTGCAGCCTCCGGTGGATGCTGAAGCCCTTGGGCCACCGGAAGGCCCTGCCGCAGTCGCCGCAGGTGTAGGGCTTCTCCCCGCTGTGCACCCTCTGGTGGTGGCCGAGGTTCTCCTTGGTCCGGAAGGCCTTGCCGCAGGCGGCGCAGTAGAAGGGCCGCTCCCCGCTGTGCCCCAGCTGGTGTCGGAGCAGGTTGGACTTCTGCTTGAAGGCTTTCCCGCAGTCGCCGCACGGGCAGGACCTGTGCTTCATGTGCACCCTGCGGTGCTGAGCCAGGCGGTCCTTCAGGCTGAACGCCTGCCCACACGCCTCGCAGCAGAACGGCTTCTCGCTCGTGTGGTTCTTCTGGTGACGCTGCAGGTTGGAAGCCCACCGGAAGGTCTGGCCGCACTCGGGGCACCGGAAGGCCTTCGTCCCCGTGTGCACCGTCTGGTGCGCGAGCACCCGGCTGTGGCAGCCGAGCGCCTTCCCACAGGTTCCGCAGATGAACGACAGCTCGACCGCGCCCCGCCTCCGGCGCTCTCCGCGGCCCGGCCGCTGCCCACAACACCGCGTGAGAAGCTGGCGCGGGAAAGCCGCGGGCGTGGCGTCTGTCATTTCCGGAGCAGCTCTGGGAAGCTGCCCGTCATCTGTGTCCAGCATGAAGCTCTTCCTAAAGCTGGTTCCTTCCCTGGCTCTTTCCGGCCGCACGGGGGTTTCCTTGTGAGCCCGACCTGGATGATCCCAGCGTCTCCTGGGGTCTGCAGACTTCCTTGCCCCTATGGAAGCAACAGAGACCCTTACACAGAGCCAGTGGCCCACGGCCAGGCCAGGCAGTGCCCCCGGCACAGCACAGAGGACCCTCCTGCCGTGTGCGTCGATTCCCTTCCATCTGCTCAGCTCACTCTGCATGGCTACGAGTGACCAGGAAAACTCATTCAAAGAAACACAGATGAGCCACACGTATCAACAGCAGACATCAAGGTGAGCTCCGAGACCTCCCCCCAGCCCTGGTGGCAGGCAGGCCACTCACTCCTGGCACTGCTGACGTGAGGGGGCACCCACACACGCCTGCCGACCAACAGAAACAACTGGGCCACGAGAATGTCCTTCCACCTTGTCCACTCCGCAGGCGCCGCTTATGAGGGTGGAGGGGCAGCCAGATTGCTGCCTGGAAGACGGGTAGCTCCACGTGATTCTCCACCACTCAGGCTCGGAGTCACAGCTCCCTCCGGCCGGGGCTCCACACGCCCAGGGACCCCACACCTCCCCACTGGGGGCTCTACAAACCCAGAGACCTCACACCTCCCCACTGGGAGCTCCACATATCCAGGGACACGACACCTCCCAATTGGGGACTCCACATACCCAGGGACCCCACACCTCCCCACTGGGGGCTCCACACACCCGAGGACCCCACACCTCCCGACTGGGGGCTTCACACGCCCAGGGACCCCACATCTCCCCACTGAGGGCTCGACACACCCAAGGACCCCACACCTCCGCACTGGGGGCTCCACAGACCCAGGGAAACCACAGCTCCCCATTCGGGGTTCCACACATCCAGGAACCCCACACCTCCCCACTGGGGGGCTCCACACACCCAGGGACTCCAAACCTCGCCACTGGGGACTCCACATACCCAGGGACGTCACACACCCCCACTGAGGGCTCCACATGCCCAGGGATCCCACACCTCCCCACTCGGGGTTCCACACACCCACGGACCCCACACACCCAGTGACCCCACACCTCCCCACTGAGGGCTCCACACACCCAGGGACCCCACACCTCCCCACTGGGGGCTTCACACACCCAGGGACCCCACACACCCAGGGACCTGACACCTCACCACTGAGGGCTCCACACGCCCAGGGATGCCACAAGTCCCCATTCGGGGTTCCACACGTACAGGTACCCCACACCTCCCCACTGGGGGCTTCACACACCCAGGGACCCCACACACCCAGGGACCTGACACCTCACCACTGAGGGCTCCACACGCCCCCATTCGGGGTTCCACACGTACAGGTACCCCACACCTCCCCACTGGGGGCTCCACACGTCCAGGGACCCAACACCTCCCCACTGAGGGCTCCACACGCCCAGAGACCCCAAACTGCCCCACTCGGGGCTCCACACGCGTAGAGACCCCACACCTTACCACAGGGAGCTCCAAACACCCAGGGACCCCACACTTCCCCACTGGGGTGATCCACACACCCAGGGAACCCACACATCCCCACTGGGGACTCCACACACCCAGGGACCCCACACCTCCCCACTGTGGCCTCCACACACCCAGGGAAACCACACCTCCCCACTGGGGGCCCCACGCACCCATGGACCCCAAACCTCCCCATTCGGGGTTCCACAAGTCCAGGAACCCCACACCTCCCCAATGGGGGCTCCACATATCCAGGGACCCAACACCTCCCCACTGGGGTATTCACACGCCCAGAGACACCACACCTCCCGAATGAGGACTCCACACAACGAAAGACCCCACACCTCCCCACTGGGAGCTCCACACAGCCAAGGACCCCACACATCCCCACTGGGGACTCCACACACCCAGGGAACCCACACCACCCCACTGGGGGCTCCACACACCCAGGGATCCCACACGTCCCAACTCGGGGTTCCACACATCCAGGGACGGCACACTTCCCCACTGGGGGACTCCACACATCCAGGGACCCCAAACCACCCCACTGGGGGGCTCCACACATCCAGGGATTCCACACCTCCCCACTGGGGACACCATATACCCAAGGACCCCACATCTCCGAACTGGGGACTCCACACACCCAGGGACCCCACACGTCCCGACTGGGGGCTCCACACATCCAGGGACCCCACACCTCACCACTGGGGGGCTCCACACACCCAGGGACCCCACACCTCCCCACCGGGGACTCCACACAACCAGGCACCCCACACCTCCCCACTGGAGGCTCCACACGCCAAGGGATGCCACACCTCCCCACCGAGGGCTCCAAATGCGCAGGGACCCCACACCTCCCGACCGGGGGCTCCACACACCCAGGGACCCCACACCTCCCTACTTAGGGTTCCACACGTCCAGGAACCCCACACCTCCCCACTGGGGACTCCACACACCCAGGGACCCAACACCTCCCCACTTGAGGCTCCACACGTCCAGGGAACCCACACCTCCCCACTGAGGGCTCCACACACCCAGGGACCCCACACCTCCCCACTGAGGGCTCCACACACCCAGGGACCCCACACCTCCCAACTGAGGGCTCCACACGCCCAGGGACCCCACACCTCCCAACTGAGGGCTCCACACGCCCAGGGACCCCACACCTCCCCAACACCTCCTCACTGAGCGCTCCACATGCCCAGAGACCCCACACAACCCCATTGGGGACTCCACATGCCCAGAGACCCCACACCTCCCCACTGGGAGCTCCACACATCCAGGGACCCCACATCTCTGCATTGGGGACTCCACAAACCCATGGACCCAGCACCTCCCCACTGGGGGCTCCACACGCCCAGAGACCCCACACCTCCCCACTAGGAGCTCCACACATCCAGGTACCCCACATCTCTGCATTGGGGGACTCCACAAACCCATGGACCCAACACCTCGCCATTGGGGACTCCACACACCGATTGACCCCACACCTCCCGACTGGGAGCTCCACATATCCAGGGACCCCACACCTCCCCACTGAAGGCTCCACACGCCCAGGGACCCCACACCTCCCCACTGGGGGCTCCACACACCCAGAGACCCCACACCTCCCCACTGGGGACTCCACATACCCAGGGAACCCACATCTCCCGACTGGGGGCTCCACACACCCAGGGACCCCACATCTCCGCACTGGGGACTCCACACGCCCAGGGACCCCACACCTCCTCATTGGGGATTCACGCATCCAGGAACCCCACACCTCCCCACTGGGAGGCTCCACACGCCAAGACCCCACACCTCCCCATTGGGGAATCCACACACCTATTGACCCCACACCTCCCCACTGGGAGCTCCACACATACAGGGACCCCACACCTCCCAACTGGGGGGCTCTACACATCCAGGGACCCCACACCTCACCACTGGGGGGCTCCACACACCCAGGGACACCACACTTCCCCACCAGGGACTCCATACACCCAGGGATCCCCCATCTCCCTCCTCGGGGTTCCACACATCCAGGGACACCACACCTCCCCACAGGGAGCTCGACACGTCCAGGATCCCCACACCTCCCCACTGGGGACTCCACACACCCAGGGACCCGACACCTCCCCACTGAGGGCTCCACATGCCCAGGGACCCCACACCTCCCCACAGGGGACTCCACATACACAGGGACCCCACACCTCCCCACTGAGGGATCCAAACGCCCAGGGACCCCACACCTCCCCACAGGGGGCTCTACACGTCCAGGACACCCAAACCTCCCCACTGGGGACTTGACACACCCAGGGAACCCACACCTCCCCACTGGGGGCTCCACACGCCGATACCCCACACCTCCCCATTGGGAAATCCACACACCTATTGACCCCACACCTCGCCACTGGGAGCTCCACACACCCAGGGACCCCACAACTACCTGCTCGGGGTTCCACACGTCCAGGAACCCCCACACCTCCCCACTGGGGACTCCACACACCCAGGGACATGACACCTCCCCACTAGAGGCTCCACATGCCCAGAGACCCCACACCGCCCCACTGAGGGCTCCACACACCCAGAGAACCCACACCTCCCTACTGGGAGCACCACACACCAGGGGACCCAACACCTCGCTACTGGGGGACTCCACACGCCCGGGGACCCCACACCTCCCCAATGGAGGCTCCACACACCCAGGGAACCCACACCTGCCCATGGGGGTTCCACACACCCCCACTGGGGGGCCCCACACGCCCAGGGACCCCACACCTCCCCACTGGGGGCCCCACACGCCCAGGGACCCCACACCTCCCCACTGGAGGCCCCACACGCCCAGGGACCCCACACCTCCCCACTGGGGGCCCCACACACCCAGGGACCCCACACCTCCACACTCGGGGTTCCACATGTCCAGGGAACCCACACCTCCGCACTGGGGACTCCAAACGCCCAGGGACCCCACACCTCCCCACTGGGGCTCCACACACCCAGGGACCCCACATCTCCCCACTCGGGGTTCCACACATCCAGGGACCCCACACCTCCCCACTGGGGGCTCCACACATCCAGGGACCTAACACCTCCTGACTGGGGGCTCCACACGCCAAGAGACCCCTTACCACCCCATTGGGGATTCCACACATCCAGAGACCCTATACCTCCCCACTGGGAGATCCACACATCCAGGGACCCCACACCTCCCCACTGGGGGGCTCCACACACCCAGGGATCCCACACCTCCCCACTGGGGTCACCACATACCCAAGGATCAAACATCTCCGAACCAGGGACTCCACACACCCAGGCACCCCACACCTCCCCACTGGGGGCTCCACAGGCCCAAGGACCCCACACCTCCCCATTGGGGGCTCCACACATCCAGGGACCCCACACCTCACCACTGGGGGGCTCCACACACCCAGGGACCCCACACCTCCCCACCGGGGACTCCACACAACCAGGCACCCCACACCTCCCCACTGGAGGCTCCACAAGCCCAGGGACCCCACATCTCCCCAACGAGGGCTCCAAATGCCCAGGGACCCCACACCTCCACACCGGGGGCTCCACACGCCCAGGGACCCAACACCTCCCCACTGAGGGCTCCACACACCCAGGGACCCTACACCTCCCCACTGGAGGCTCCACACGCCCAGGGACCCCACACCTCCCCACTGAGGGCTCCACACGCCCAGGGACCCCACACCTCCCCACTGGGGGCTTCACACACCCAGGGACCCCACACCTCCCAATTCAAGGTTCCACAAGTCCAGGAACCCCGCACCTCTCCACTGGGGGGCTCCACACGCCCAGGGACCCCACATGACCCCACCGGGGACTGCACATACCCAGGGACCCCACACCTCCCCACTGAGAGCTCCACACGCCCAGGGACCCCACACCTCCCCACAGGGGACTCCACACGTCCAGAAACCCGACATCTCCCCACTGGAGACTCCACAGACCCAGGGACCCGACACCTCCACACTGAGGGCTCCACACGCCGAGGAACCCCACACCGCCCCATTCGGGGTTCCACACGTCCAGTGACCCCACACATCCCCACTGGGGGGCTCCACACACCCTGGGACCCCACCCCTCCCCACTGGGGACTCCACATACCCAGGGACCCCACACCTCCCAACTGAGGGCTCCACACGCCGAGGGACACCACACCTCCCCAACACCTCCTCACTGGGCGCTCCACATGCCCAGAGACCCCACACCTCCCCATTGGGGACTCCACACGCCCAGAGACCCCACACCTCCCCACTGGGAGCTCCACACATCCAAGGCCCCACATCTCTGCATTGGGGGACTCCACAAACCCATGGACCCAGCACCTCCCCACTGGGGGCTCCACACGCCCAGAGACCCCACACCTCCCCACTGGGAGCTCCACACATCCAGGGACCCCACATCTCTGCATTGGGGGACTCCACAAACCCATGGACCCAACACCTGGCCAGTGGGGACTCCACACACCGACTGACCCCACACCTCCCGACCGGGAGCTCCACACATCCAGGGACCCCACACCTCCCCACTGAGGGCTCCACACGCCCAGGGACCCCACACTTCCCCACCGGGGGCTCCACACATGCAGAGACCCCACACCTCCCCACTGGGGGCTCCACATACCCAGGGACCCCACACCTCCCGACTGGGGACACCACATACCCAGGGACCCCACATCTCCCGACTGGGGGCTCCACACACCCAGGGACCCCACATCTCCGCACTGGGGACTCCACACGCCCAGGGACCCCACACCTCCCCATTGAGGTTTCACACATCCAGGAACCCCACACCTCCCCACTGGGAGGCTCCACACGCCAAGACCCCACACCTCCCCATTGGGGAATCCACACACCTATTGACCCCACATCTCCCCACTGGGAGCTCCACACATATAGGGACCCCACACCTCCCAACTGGGGGGCTCCACACATCCAGGGACCCCACAGCTCACCACTGGAGGGCTCCACACACCCAGGGACCCCACACTTCCCCACCAGGGACTCCACACACCCAGGGACCCGCCAACTCCCTCCTCAGGGTTCCACACCTCCCTACAGGGGGCTCCACACGTCCAGGATCCCCACACGTCCCCACTGGGGACTCCACACACCCAGGGACCCGACACCACCCCAATGGGGCTCCACACAAACAGGGACCCCCACACCTCCCCACTCGGGGTTCCACACATGCAGAGACGGCACACCTCCCCACTGGGGACTCCACACATCCAGGGACCCCAAACCACCACACTGGGGGGCTCCACACATCCAGGACCCCACACCACCCAACTGGGGGGCTCCACACAGCCAGGGACCCCACATCTACCCACTGAGGACTCCACACACCCAGAGACCCCACACCTCCCTACTGGGAGCACCACACACCCAGGGACCCCACATCTCCCTAATGGGGGCTCCACACACCAGGGACCCCACACCTGCCCATGGGGGTTCCACACACCCAGGGACTCCACACACCCCCAGTGGGGGGCTCCACACACCCAGGGACCCCACAACTCTCCACTGGGGGCTCCAGACGCCCAGGGAACCCACACCTCCCTACTGGGGCCCCACACGCCCCGGGATCCCACACCTCCACACTCGGGGTTCCACATGTCCAGGAACCCACACCTCTGCACTGGGGACTCCAAAAGCCCAGGGACCCCACACCTCCCCACTGGGGCTCCACACACCCAGGGACCCCAAATCTCCCCACCAGGGACTCCACACACCCAGGGACCCACACCTCCCCACTGGGGGCTCCACACGTCCAGGGACCCAACACCTCCCGACTGGGGGCTCCACACGCCAAGAGACCCCTTACCTCCCCATTGGGGATTCCACACACCCAGAGACCCTATACCTCCCCACTGGGAGATCCACACATCCAGGGACCCCACACCTCCCCACTGGGGGGCTCCACACACCCAGGGATCCGACACCTCCCACTGGGGTCACCACATACCCAGGATCCCACATCTCTGAACCGGGGACTCCACACACCCAGGGACCCCACAACTCCCCACTGGGGGCTCCACACGCCCAGGGACCCCACACCTCCCCATTGGGGGCTCCACACATCCAGGGACCCCACACCTCACCACTGGGGGGCTCCACACACCCAGGGACCCCACACCTCCCCACCGGGGACTCCACACAACCAGGCACCCCACACCTCCCCACTGGAGGCTCCACAAGCCCAGGGACCCCACACCTCCCCAACGAGGGCTCCAAATGCCCAGGGACCCCACACCTCCACACCGGGGGCTCCACACGCCCAGGGACCCCACACCTCCCCACTGGAGGCTCCACACGCCCAGGGACCCCACACCTCCCCACAGAGGGCTCCACACACCCAGGGACCCCACACCTCCCCACTGGGGGCTTCACACACCCAGGGACCCCACACCTCCCAAATTCAAGGTTCCACACGTCCAGGAACCCCGCACCTCTCCACTGGGGGGCTACACACGCCCACGGACCCCACATGTCCCCACCGGGGACTGCACATACCCAGGGACCCCACACCTCCCCACTGAGAGCTCCACACGCCCAGGGACCCCACACCTCCCACAGGGGACTCCACACGTCCAGAAACCCGACACCTCCCACTGGGGACTCCACACACCCAGGGACCCCACACCTCCCCACTGGGGCTCCACACACCCAGGGACCCCACATCTCCCCACTCGAGGTTCCACACATCCAGGGACCCCCACACCTCCCCACTGGGGGCTCCACACAAACAGGGACCCCACACCTCCCCACTCGGGGTTCCACACATCCAGAGACGGCACAGCTCCCCACTGGGGGACTCCACACATCCAGGGACCCCAAACCACCCCACTGGGGGGGCTCCACACATCCAGGGACCCCACACCACCCCACTGGGGGGGCTCCACACACCCAGGGACCCCACACCCTACCCACTGAGGACTCCACACACCCAGGGACCCCACACCTGCCCATGGGGGTTCCACACACCCAGGGACTCCACACACCCCCACTAGGGGGCTCCACACACCCAGGGACCCCACACCTCTCCACTGGGGGCTCCAGACGCCCAGGGACCCCACACCTCCCCACTGGGCCCCACACGCCCAGGGACCCCACACCTCCACACTCGGGATCCACATGTCCAGGGAACCCACACCTCCGCACTGGGGACTCCAAACGCCCAGGGACCCCACAACTCCCCACTGGGGCTCCACACACCCAGGGACCCCAAATCTCCCCACCAGGGACTCCACACACCCAGGGACCCCACACCTCCCCACTGGGGGCTCCACACGTCCAGGGAGCCAACACCTCCCGACTGGGGGCTCCACACGCCAAGAGACCCCTTACCTCCCCATTGGGGATTCCACACACCCAGAGACCCTATACCTCCCCACTGGGAACTCCACACATCAGGGACCCCAAACCTCCCCACTGGGGGGCTCCACACACCCAGGGATCCCACACCTCCCACTGGGGACACCACATACCCAAGGATCAAACATCTCCGAACCGGGGACTCCACACACCCAGGGACCCTATACCTCCCCACTGGGGGCTCCACACGCCCAGGGGACCCCACACCTCCCCACCGGGGGCTCCACACATCCAGGGACCCACACCTCCCCACCATGGGCTCCACACGCCCAGGGACCCCACACTCCCCACCGAGGGCTCCAAATGCCCAGGGACCCCACACTCCCCACCGGGGGCTCCACACACCCAGGGACCCCACACCTCCCTACTTAGGGTTCCACAAGTCCAGGAACCCCACACCTCCCCACTGGGGACTCCACACACCCAGGGACCCAACACCTCCCCACTGAGGGCTCCACATGCCCAGGGACCCTACACATCCTCACTGGAGGCTCCACACGCCCAGGGACCCTACACATCCCCACTGGAGGCTCCACACGCCCAAGGACCCCACACCTCCCCACTGAGGGCTCCACACACCCAGGGAGGGACACCACACCTCCCCACTAGGGGCTCCACACACCCAGGGACCCCACACCTCCCCACCGGGGCTCCACACACCAGGAACCCCACACCTCCCCACTGGGAGGCTCCACACGCCAAGACCCCACACCTCCCCATTGGGGAATCCACACACCTATTGACCCCACACCTCCCCACTGGGAGCTCCACACATCCAGGGACCCCACACCTCCCAACTGGGGCGCTCCACACATCCAGGGACCCCAGACCTCACCACTGGGGGGCTCCACACACCCAGGGACCCCACACTTCCCCACCAGGGACTCCACACACCCAGGACTCCCCACCTCCCTCCTCGGGGTTCCCACACCTCCAGGGACCCCACACCTCCCCACAGGGGGCTCCACACGTCCAGGATCCCCACACCTCCCCACTGGGGACTCCACACACCCAGGGACACAACACCTCCCCAATAGAGGCTCCACCTGCCCAGAGACCCCACACCGCCCCACTGAGGGCTCCACACACCCAGAGACCCCACACCTCCCTACTCGGAGCACCACACACCCGGGGACCCCACACCTCGCTACTGGGGAGTCCACACACCCAGGGACCGCACACCTTCCCCAATGGGGGCTCTGCACAGCCAGGGACCCCACACCTGCCCATGGGGTTCCAACACCCAGGGACTCCACACACCCCCACTGGGGGGCTCTACACACCCAGGGACCCCACACCTCTCCACTGGGGGCTCCAGACGCCCAGGGACCCCACACCTCCCCACTGGAGGCCCCGGACGCCGAGGGACCCCACACCTCCCCTCTGGGGGCCCCAAACGCCCAGGGACTCCACACCTCCACACTCGGGGTTCCACATGTCCAGGGAACCTACACCTCCGCACTGGGGACTCCAAACGCCCAGGGACCCCACACCTCCCCACTGGGGCTCCACACACCCAGGGACCCCACATCTCCCCACTCGAGGTTCCACACATCCAGGGACCCCACACCTCCCCACTGGGGGCTCCACACGTCCAGGGACCCAACACCTCCCGACTGGGGGCTCCACACGCCAAGAGACCCCTTACCTCCCCATTGGGGATTCCACACACCCAGAGACCCGTATACCTCCCCACTGGGAGCTCCACACATCCAGGAACTCCACACCTCCCCACTGGGGGGCTCCACACACCCAGGGATCCCACACCTCCCCACTGGGGACACCACATACCCAAGGACCCCACACCTCCCCACTGGGGGCTCCACACGCCCAGGGACCCCACACCTCCCCACTGGGGACTCCACACATCCAGGGAACCTACATCTCACCACTGGGGGGGCTCCACACAACCAGGGACCCCACACCTCCCCACCGGGCACTCCACACAACCAGGCACCCCACACCTCCCCACTGGAGGCTCCACACACCCAGGGACCCCACACCTCCCCACCGAGGGCTCCAAATGCCCAGGGACCCCACACCTCCCCACCGGGGGCTCCACACACCCAGGGACCCCACACCTCCCTACTTAGGGTTCCACACGTCCAGGAACCCCACACCTCCCCACTGGGGACTCCACACACCCAGGGACCCAACACCTCCCCACTGAGGGCTCCATATGCCCAGGGACCCTACACCTCCCCAATGAGGGCTCCACACGCCCAGGGACCTCACACCTACCCACTGGGGGCTTCACACACCCAGGGACCCCACACCTGCCAATTCAGGGTTCCACACGTCCAGGAACCCCACACCTCTCCACTGGGGGGCTCCACACGCCCAGGGACCCCACATGTCCCCACCGGGGACTGCACATACCCAGGGACCCCACACCTCCCCACTGAGAGCTCCACACGCCCAGGGACCCCACACCTCCCCACAGGGGACTCCACACGTCCAGAAACCCGACACCTCCCCACTGGGGACTCCACACACCCAGGGACACGACACCTCCACACTGAGGGCTTCACACGCCGAGGAACCCGACACCGCCCCATTCGGGGTTCCACACCTCCAGGGACCCAACACCTCCCGACTGGGGGCTCCACACGCCAAGAGACCCCTTACCTCCCCATTGGGGATTCCACACACCCAGAGACCCTATACCTCCCCACTGGGAGCTCCACACATCCAGGGACCCCACACCTCCCCACTGGGCGGCTCCACACACCCAGGGATCCCACACCTCCCCACTGGGGACACCACATACCCAAGGATCCCACATCTCCAAACCGGGGACTCCACACACCCAGGGACCCCACACCTCCCCACTGGAGGCTCCACACGCCCAGGGACCCCACACCTCCCCACCGAGGGCTCCAAATGCCCAGGGACCCCACACCTCCCCACCGGGGGCTCCACACACCCAGGGACCCCACACCTCCCTACTTAGGGTTCCACACGTCCAGGAACCCCACACCTCCCCTCTGGGGACTCCACACACCCAGGGACCCAACACCTCCCCACTGAGGGCTCCATACGCCCAGGGACCCTACACCTCCCCACTGGAGGCTCCACACGCCCAGGGACCCCACACCTCCCCACTGGAGGCTCCACACGCCCAAGGACCCCACACCTCCCCACTGAGGGCTCCACACACCCAGGGAGGGACACCACACCTCCCCACTGGGGGCTCCACACACCCAGGGACCCCACACCTCCCCACTGAGGGCTCCACACGCCCAGGTACCCCACACCTCCTCACCGTTGACTGCACATACCCAGGGAACCCACACCTCCCCACTGGGGGGCTCCACACACCCAGGGACCCCACACCTCCCCATTGGGGGCTCCACACACCCAAGGACCCCACACCTCCCCACTGAGGGCTCCACACGCCCAGGTACCCCACACCTCCCTACCGTGGACTGCACATACCCAGGGACCCCACACCTCCCCACTGAGGGCTCCACACACCCAGGGACCCCACACCTCCCCACCGGGGGCTCCACACACTCAGGGACTCGACACCTCCCCACTCAGGGCTCCACATGCCCAGGGACCCCACACCTCCCCATTCAGGGTTCCACACTTCCAGGGACCCCACACCTCCCCACTGGGGGGCTCCACACAACCAGGGACCCCACCCCTCCCCACTGGGGACTCCAGATACCCAGGGGCCCCATACCTCCCCACTCAGGGCTAAACTCACCCAGAGACCCCACACCTCCCGACTCTGGGTTCCACACACCCAGGGACCCCACACACCCAAGTATCCCACACCTCCCCACTGAGGGCTCTACACGCCACGGGACCCCACACCTCCCCACTGGGGGCTCCGCACACCCAGGGACCCCACATCTCCCCACTCGGGGTTCCAGATGTCCAGGAACTCCACACCGCCCCACTGGGGTCTCCACACATCCAGGGACCCAACACCTCCCGACTGGGGCCTCCACACGCCAAGAGACCCCTTACCTCTCCATTGGGTTCTTCACACCCCTAGAGACTCCGTACCTCCCCACTGTGAGCCCCACATATCCAGGGACCCCACACCTCCCCACTGTGAGCTCCACACACCCAGGGACCCCACACCTCCCCACTGGGGACACCACATACCCAAGGACCCCACATCTGCCAACTAGGGGCTCCACAAACCCAGGGACCTCACACCTCCCCATGGGGGACTCCACACACCCAGGGACCCTACACCTCCCTACTGGGGACTCCACACACCCAGGGACCCCACACCTCCCCATTGGGGGACTCCACACACCCAGAGACACCACGCCTCCCACTGGAGGGCTCCACACAACCAGCGACTCCACGCCTCCCCACTGGGGGCTCCACATGCCCAGGGACCCCACACCTCCCCACTGGGGACTCCACACACCCAGGGACCCCACACATCCCCACTGGGGACTCCACACACCCAGGGACCCCACCCCTCCCCACTGAGGGCTCCACACGCCCAGGGACCCCACACCACCCCACTGGGGACTCCACACACCCAGGGACCGCACACATCCCCACTGAGGGCTCCACACGCCCAGGGATCCCACACCTCCCCACTGGGGGCTCCACACGCCCAGGGACCACACACCTCCCCACTGGGGGCTGAACACGCCCAGGGAACCCACACCTCCCCACTTCGGGTTCCACACGCCCAGGGAACCCACACCTCCCTACTGGGGGCTCCACACATCCAGGGAACCAACACCTACCCACTGGGGGCTCCACACGCCCAGGGACCCCACACCACCCCATTGTGGACTCCACACGCCCAGAGACCCCATACCTCCCCACTGACAGCTCCAAACATCCAGGGACCCCACACCTCCCCACTGGGGGATCCACACACCCAGGGACCCCACACCTCCCCACTCGGGGCTCCACACACCCAGGGACCCCACACCTCCCCACTCGGGGCTCCACACACCCAGGGACCCCACACCTCCCCACTGGGGGCTCCACACACCCAGGGACCCCACACCTCTCCACTGGGGACTCCACACACCCAGGGACCCCACACCTCCCCACTGGGGGCTTCACACACCCAGGGACCCCACACCTCCCCACTGGGGGCTCCACACACCCAGGGACCCCACACCTCCCTACTGGGGGCTCCACACACCCAGGGACCCCACACCTCCCTACTGGGGGCTCTACACACCCAGGGACCCCACACATCCCCACTGAGGGCTCCACACACCCAGAGACCCCACACCTCCCCGGCCAGGGGTTCCACATGCCCAGGGACCTCCCAGGGTCTCGTATTCACACAGCTGCTCCACCTCACTCTGAAAATCTAAGTAAAAAGCAAAACCCCTCTCACCACTGCCCCAGTTTTGCAAACTGGAATGTGGAGCAAACTCCTACCCAGGGCCATCCACCTGGATACCCTCACCAGCAGCCAGTGCCAGGCCTGTGACCCCACGTGATCATCACCGGGCAGTCACTCACACCAATGGCCTCCGCAGGACAGCACCTGGTTGGTGAGGTGCAGCCTTCAGGCCCCTCCCGAGCTGCAGCTGTACGTACCCTGTGAACCCTGGCCCCGGCCAGTGTCCACGGGGGCAGGAGCGTGGCGGCCCCTATGTTTCTCCTGTCTAGTTTAGAAAGCAGCTGTGTGTGCCCTCTCCCATGCGAGGGACACACCCTCGGTCACTGCATGGTGCTGAGCACTCCCCCAGGGGATGTGGGCCGCAGAGACGGGACCAGCTGAGCCCAGACAGCCCAGCACTCACCTGGGCGGGGGCCCCTCTGCACTGCCTGCAGCTCAGGTCTGTCCCGGTCTTCAACCCATGGCTCCTCCCACTGTTCCAGGCGGGAGACGAGGTCTGGTCTGGGGCTGCAAAATCCTTCTCAAAGGAGAGAAAAGGTTCCGTTTTACTTGTACTGAGGACAAAGTGAGGGTTGAGGCTCAGAGCAGTTCTGCTGGGAGGCCCTGGAGAAGCCACCCCTAAGCAGAGATGACAGGAAGGGAGGGGCCTGGACACCAAGGCCACAGAAGGCCTGGCAAGGTCTGAGGAAGGAAGATGAGGCTGCCTCCAGGGTGAGTGGGCCCTCTGTCCACACAGCCAAGAACTTGCAGCTCCTGAGCCCCCTCGGCTGGAAGGCCGCACTATCATCCCAGACCACCCAGGCCCAGAGGCAGCAGCAGAACTCACCCAGCACTCACCCAGCGCTCACCCAGTGCCCACCCAGCGCCCACCCCGTGCCCACCCAGCGCGGCCACGTTGCTGAAGTTGTCCAACATCACATCCCGGTAGAGGGCCCTCTGGCTGGGTTCCAGACACTCCCACTCCTCCCATGAGAAGTAGATGGCCACGTCCTGGAAGGTCACTTGCTCCTGCAACACACACAACTCCTGAACTGGCCTTTCCCAAGAAAAAGAGGGCTCAGCCCATGGGTCTGGGCGGGAAAGGGGAATGGGGGTGACCTTGATGTGAAGAGATTGTGTCCCCTAAATCCATGCACTGAAGCCTGGAGACCCGAGTGGCTGTGTCTGGGGCTGGGCCTCTGTGTAAGAGATTAAGGTTAAGTGAGGTCAGAAGCTGGGACCCTGACCCACAGGTCTGCTCCTCATAGGAGGCTCCAGAGAGCTCCGGCTCCATCCCTGCTGTGAACACAGCATAACAGCGGTTGTCTGCAAGCTGGTCACTGGTCCCTGCCAGAACCGCATCTGCAGCACGCTGAGCTTGGACATCAGCCTGCAGAACAGACGACACGCACGTGTGTAAACCGCCCACCGTGTGGTATTTTGTTAGGGCCGCTCTGGTGGACTAAGAGCACCTGAGAGAACCTGGTTCATTTTCCTGTAACAGCCACTGGCTCTCCTCAGGTCAATAATGAATCCGATTTTCTTTTCTCTTCCCCCGCCCCTTAAGAGAGAAGCCAAAAAGGGGGACACGGGCCACAGACCCTCCCCACGTGTGCTGGTGCCTCAGGCGGCCGGCAGGGCAGAGGGGAGGCTGCGCTCAGCAGCGGCAGGGCTCACCTGGGCCACATCCATGGGAACAGCGAGGCCACCCATCTGCGGAAGCACAGCACCGAGGAGGGCAGATCTGAGGAGACAAGAAACGTGAGTGGGTGCAGCGGCCTGGGAATGCCCACCCGCCTGACCCCAGGACTCCCACCCAGCAAATCAGGAAGAATTCAGGAAAAATCAGTGATGCATACGTAGGGTCTGCTCTGTAACTACCGACAGCCACCAGGTGTGGGGAAACTCCGGGGTGGTGAGGGACCAGCCTGTCTTTAGGTTAAGAGACAGCCGGCCACCTCCCACACACAAGAACTCTGAAATACCAGAGCAAGCCAAGCCTGTCATCAGAGGAGGACGGAGGCCAGCCACTGCTGGCAGAAAGCTTAGCTGCAAACACGTGACCGGAGAATCTAACCCCAACCGAGGCAGCTGGGGCTCCTCCTCAGGAGACAAGCAGGGCAGCCCATTCCCATTCCGGCAGCGCTGTGCATGGAAGATGTTCTCAGGCACGTGACGAGGAGGCCACCTCGCAGCCTTCCCCCACTGAAAACCTGGTGCAGCCCCGAGAAATCCCATTAATCTTCACTGAGTCTCCAGATCCAGCCACGAGCTCCCTAAACCTTACAGCCCAGGCCCATGGAGAACCCCACTGCTCTCCTGCCGCGGTGGGTCCTGACTCCTTCCTGAGTGAAGCTCAGAGCCCCAAGATGCAGAAGAGACCAGCCCCACAGCACCCCTGAGGAGACACAGAAGCAGCTGGAGGAAGATGGCCCATGCCTGGTCACCCTGTCAGAGGGAGGAGGGGAGATGTCATTTTGGCCCCTACAGATGGAAGAATCATAAAGGGCCATCAGGAGCAAAGTATGCAAACAGCAACTGAGATGAAATGGACCAATGGGATGGAAAACACAATATTAGGAAACTGACAAAAGAAAGGGGAAGCCACATGGCCTTCCATCTGTTGAGGCAACTGAAAATGTAACTTGAACCATTCCCACAAGGAAAATACCACACCCAGCGGGATTCCCTGGTAAACTCCACCAGAGCCGACGGAAGCACAGTACTGATCTTAGAAGCTATTTGCAGTGAACAGAGGAAGAGCAGACACCATGCAGTCTGTCTGAATGAGGCCAGCAAAACCAAAACCAAAACCTGATAGAGATATCACACGGGGCCGGGCAGCGTGGCTCACGCCTGTAATCCCACACAGCCTGATAGAGATATTACAAGGGGCCGGGCAGCGTGGCTCACGCCTGTAATCCCACACAGCCTGATAAAGATATCACAAGGGGCCGGGCAGCGTGGCTCACGCCTGTAATCCCACACAGCCTGATAGAGATATTACAAGGGGCCGGGCAGCGTGGCTCACGCCTGTAATCCCACACAGCCTGATAAAGATATCACAAGGGGCCGGGCAGCGTGGCTCACGCCTGTAATCCCACACAGCCTGATAGAGATATCACAAGGGGCCGGGCAGCGTGGCTCACGCCTGTAATCCCACACAGCCTGACAGAGATATCACAAGGGGCCGGGCAGCGTGGCTCACGCCTGTAATCCCACACAGCCTGATAGAGATATCACAAGGGGCCGGGCAGCGTGGCTCACGCCTGTAATCCCACACAGCCTGACAGAGATATTACAAGGGGCCTGGCAGCGTGGCTCACACCTGTAATCCCACACAGCCTGACAGAGATATTACAAGGGGCCGGGCAGCGTGGCTCACGCCTGTAATCCCACACTCTGGCAGGCTGGGGCAGGAGGATTGGTTGAGCCCAGGAGTTGCCCAGCCGGGGCAACATGGTGAAACCCTGTCTCTACAAAAAACACAATAATTAGCAAGGCATGGTGGTGCACATATGTAGTGCAGCTACTCAGGAGGCTGAGGTGGGGAAATTGCTTGAATTCGGGAGGTGGAGACTGCAGTGAGCCGAGATCATGCCACTGCACTCCAGCCTGGGTGTCAGAGTGCAACCCAGTCTCCCGGAGTGTGGGATTACAGGCGTGAGCCACGCTGCCTGGCCCCTTGTAATATCTCTGTCAGGTTTTGGTTTTGGTTTTGGTTTTGCTGGCCTCATTCAGACAGACTGGATAGTGTCTGCTCTTCCTCTGTTCACTGTAAACAGCTTCTAAGATCTCAAAAAAAAAAAAAGATAATTACAAGAAAATTATCTACCTCTCTCGTAAACACAAATTCTTTAAAAAAAATTAGGAAGTCATATCTAGCAGTTTATAGAAAGAATTCTCTGTCATGACCAAGCGACGTGGACCCAAAGAGTGCACAGCTGGTTTGATCCCCATTAGCTGCAGCTGGTGCCGAGGAGGCTCCTCCACCACCTGCGCTCAGCACTGGGTTGGGGGGGCTTGGTCGCACTCACCCCACCCCCTCGGCCCTCCCACCTCCAGCACGGCAGGTTCTCTCTCCTTCTGACACTCACGCGTAGTTACATTAACTGCAACGTGTTTTCACGAATATGCTTTTCAACTGGAGATTTTTTTTCACCCTTTCAAGAGCACAGCATCAACTGTGGTCACAGTGACTTCCCCAGCATTTGCTGACATTTGAAAATGACATAATTATAACCACAGTAACAGAATAAAAGAGAAAACCATAGAATACCTATCATCTCAATAGATGCAGAAAAGGCATTTGCTAAAATTCAACACCTAATCCCAACAAAAACTCTCAGCAAACAAGGACAGAAGAGAACTCCCTCAACCTGGCAAACCTGCAGCCAGCAGCCTGCTCCACGGGCTGGCCGACACGGAACCCTCCCCTCCCTCAGCCTGGCAAACCTGCAGCCAGCAGCCTGCTCCACGGGCTGGCCGACACTGAACCCTCCCCTCTGAGACCAGGGCCACACAGGGTGTCTGCCTACAGCTTCTCGTTAACATCTTATTGGAGGCCTGAGCCACCACAAGGGGGTAGAAAAAATACATAAAGCCGTAAGATCAGAAAGGAAGGTCAGGCGTGGTGGCAGGCACCTGTAATCCCAGCACCTGGGGAGGCTGAGGCAGGTGGATCACCTGAGGTCAGGAGTTCAAGACCTGCCTGGCCAACATGGCAAAACCCTGTCTCTCCTAAAAATACAAAAATTAGCCAGGCGTGCTGGCAGGCACCTGTAATCCCAGCTACTTGGGAGGCTGAGGCAGGAGAATCGCTTGAACTCAGGAGGCAGAGGTTGCAGTGAGCAGAGGTTGCAGCAAGCCAGGATTCCACTACTGTACTCCAGCCTGGGCAACAGACACCGTCTGAAAAAAAGAAAAAAAAAAGAGAAAAGAAAAGGCTTATAGAAGAAAAAAAAAATCAGTCATTATCTTCATAACACTGGGGTAGGCAAAGATTTCTTTCATAGACCCCCAAAAGCACTTAAAAAAATTACAAATCGGATTTATCAGAATTAAAAATTTTTGCTTATCAAAGCAGTTAAGGAAAAAAAAGGAGACTGGGTGCGGTGGCTCTCGCCTGTAATCCCAGCACTTTGGGAGGCGAAGGCAGGAGGACTGCTTAAGGCCAGGAGTTTGAGACCAGCCTCAGCAACACAGGGAGACCTCTGTCTCTATCTTTTTATTTAAAAAAATTTTCTTAAAAAGAAACACAAAGGCAAGCCACAGACTAAGAAGAAATATTCCCAATACATGTATCTGACAAAGGACTTATACCTAGAATTGTAACTCCTACAAATCAATAAAAATAAATAAAACTAGCTTTGCGTAGTGGCAGTATCGTAGCCAATGAGGTTTATCCGAGGCGCAATTATTGCTAATTGAAAACTTTTCCCAATACCCCGCCATGGCGACTTGAAATATAGTCGGCATTGGCAAATTTTGGCAGTCTCTACGGAGACTGAATCATAAAAAAAAATAAATAAAAAAAAAACTTAAACTGGGCAAAATATTAGAACAGACACTTCAAAGTTATACAGTGGTCTACAAACACATGAAAACGCACACTGCGCACGTGGGTCATGGGTGGCGTTTTCGAATCAAACTCTGACTTCCTTGATAAAAATAACAGCTCCCGGCTGGGCGCGGTGGCTCACGCCTGTAATCCCAGCACTTTGGGAGGCTGAGGTGGGCAGATCACAAGGTCAAGAGATTGAGACCATCCTGGCCAACATAGTGAAACCCTGTCGCTACTAAAAATACAAAAATTAGCCAGACATGGTGGTGTGTGCCTGTAGTCCCAGCTACCCAGGAGGGTGAGGCAGGAAAATCACTTGAACCTGGGAGGTGGAGGGTGCAGTGAGCCAAGATCACACCATTGCACTCCAGCCTGTGTGACAGAGCAAGACTGTCTCAGAAAACAAAAACAGGTCAGGCGTGGGGGCTCATGCCTGTAATCCCAGCACGTTGGGAGGCTGAGGCGGGTGGATCACAAGGTCAAAAGATCGAAACCATCCTGGTCAACATGGTGAAACCCCGTCTCTACTACAAAATACAAAAATTAGCTGGGCGTGGTGGCGTGTGCCTGTAATCCCAGTTACTCAGGAGGCTGAGGCAGAAGAATTGCTTGAACCGGGAAGGCGGAGGTTGCAGTGAGCCGAGATCGTGCCACTGCACTCCAGCCAGGCACCCTGGTGACAGAGCGAGAATCTGTCTCAAAACAAACAAAAAACCCCAGCTCCCCTCAGCTGAAAGCTGTGTTTGCACCACAACCTGGGCTGGGCTTTGCAGCCTGGAAAGCCGAGTAAGGGAAGAGAACCATGAGATAGGTCAGGAAAGGGGCTGAGGCCAGACGAAACCTGAGCCATGGTTTCACATGTAACGCAAAAGAAGTTTTATACAACACAAGTTTAATAGAGAACAGAAGGATATTGTCATAAGCTACTTTTTTATCCCCCTGGACAAATTAACACAGGATTTCTTTTTTTTCTCTGAGACAGCATCTTGCTCTGTCACCCAGGTTGGAGTGCAGCAGTGCAATCACAGCTCACTGCAACCTCCACCTCCTGGGCTCAAGTGATCCTCCCATCTCAGTCTCCCTAGTAGCTGGGACCAAAGGTGCATGCACCACCATGCCCTGCAATTGTTTAAATTTTTTGCAGAGACAGGGTCTCACTATGTTGCCCAGACTGATCTCGAACTCCTGGCCTCAACGGATCCTCTGGCCTCAGCCTCCCAAAGTGCTGGGGTTACAGGTGTCAGCCACAGCACTCGGGCTAAGCTACATTTTTTTTTTTTTTAATGAGATGGAGTCTCGCTCTGTAGCCCAGCTGGAGAGCAGTGGCCTCATCTCTGCTCCTTGCAACCTCTGCTTCCGGGGTTCAAATGATTCTCTTGCCTCAGCCTCCTGAGTAGCTGGGATTTCAGGCACGTGCCACCATGCCAGGCTAATTTTTGTATTTTTAGTAAGGACAGGATTCCACCATGTTGGCCAAGCTGCTCTCGAACTCCAAGCAGGTGGATCCTCAAGTGATCCACCTGCCTTGGCCTCCCAAAGTGCTAGGATTACAGGCGGGAGCCACCGCGCCCGGCCAGCTACGTTTTTAAAAAGAGCCTCTGTGATGAACAAATGAGAAAGCAGCAAAACAGGATGGGGGTGGGGAGAAGACAGAGAGGCGTCCAGGTGAGAGAGGAAAGCGGCCAGGATCGGGACTTGGAGGACGGGAACGGCGAGGAGGCAAACGGTTCAGTTATGGAGCCAACGCACCAGTGACCGAATGCGTGGGGCCGGGCAGGAAGGAGGAGGAAGTGAACCTCGGGTTTCCGCCTCCTCCCCTTCGCGGGGGAGTGCCTGGGAGCACCCGTGGGTGGGGCGTGGAGGCTGCAGGAGCTCAGCCTGGGGCAGGGCAGCGCTGGCTGTACTGACCTAAGTCTAAGTGCTCGCGACTCACCGGGGCGTGCGGGCTGCAGGCACAGGCGTGGAAGTGTCTGAGGGCAGCGGAGGTCACGCTCGTGGACGGGGTCAGCCGGGGAGTCCAGCTTCCGGAGGATACGCAACCGGGTCCCGAAACACCTGAGTGCAGGCGGCTGAGCCGGGAGACCAGCCGGGGCACCGGCAGCCGCGACGCTGGGGCTCACAGCCCTGGGGCGGCCGCAGAATGAGGTCAGCCAGCGCACGACCCGGGGACCCACGAGCGCACTCAGCAGCGGGGCGTCCGCAGCAGGGCCGCAGCACCCGCTACGCCGCGCCGGTAGCCCAGACTTTTACGAACTTCCCGAGCGGAAGTTGCTATCCGAGGCTTCCGGCCCCTCTAGGAGCCCGCGTCTCGGTGGTGCGCGCTGGCCGCCCAAGCCGGCGGCCGGGCCCCGCCTGTGGTTCCGCCCGCGGTTCCGCCCCGGCCCGAAGGACCTGCCCAGGTCACAGCCAAGCGCCACAACGCCAGGCTAGTTTTTGTATTTTTAGTAGAGACGGGGTTTTACCATGTTGGTCAGGCTGGTCTTGAACTCCTGACCTCAGGTGATCCGCCTGACTTGGCCTCCCACAGTGCTGGGGTTACAGGAGTGAGCCACCGAACCCGGCCCTCTTAACCTAAAGTCTAAAGGCCTGAAGGTTTCTCCTACAAAGTGAACTGTAAGCTGACTGGAGGTATGAACAGACTGTCACCTGCTCTTGTACCAGTCACCCAGTTCCAGCCAGCCAGTCCAGGGCGGCCAGCTGTTCAAACCCAGACACAACTTTCTGTGGATTCCAGGTCTTTCGGTAATCACTTAACTTACTCAACCAGTCGCCAACCCGAAAATCTTTGAATCCACCTATTACCTGAAAGCACCCAAAGTATGGCAAAGAAATATATTTAAGAGTAAAATATTTTGATTTCCGTGATCTGTCATGCGATGCGGCAGTCAGGTTGGAACGTAGGCCACATTATATAGGGTTAAATGAAACCCATCTGATGAGGTACTGTGGTTTGTAGGGCAGACTCCCTAGGCCCTTTAGATAGGATCTTGGAGCAAGAGAGAAAAAGATCAGAGTTTAGTCCTCATTGGTAAAATAACGAGAGTGACACGAGGCAGGCAGACAGATGCCCAGGCAGATGCGGGCGGGTGCCCTGTGAAACCCCACCTCCCAGCGGAAGATAGTTTAAAGCCTACAAGCCAAGCTACAAGCGAAATCCTCCGACCGGATTGAGAAGCTGTCTTCCTGTTTGGCGCGCTTTCCTCTGACGGATCCCCAGCCTCACCTGTTTGACATGTACCCCTCCCTTTCCTAATTGGTTTTCTACACCGGCGTGCCCACCTTTGAGTGTTGTCTTCACTTTAACCTGTTTTGCGTTACTCACAAAGCAGTCAGCACGCCCTCCCCATTCTGAGTCCGTTAAAGGTCCTGGACGCAGCCACACGGGAACTTTCCTGCCTTCCTGTCGGGGGACCGCCCTGTGTCCCCTCTCCACTGGAAGCTGTCTCATCACTCAGTGAAACTCCCTGCCTTGCTCACTCTTCGATTCTCAGAGCCTCCTCATTCTTCTTGGCCAAGGACGAGCACTTGGGGACCCAGGTGGAGTTGGCAAGCCGTCTCCTGCAGCAGGTAGCGTGCTCAAGTGAGGCCCAGGTGGGGTGTCGCCGGCCAGAGGACCCTGGCTTGCAAAGTGACTGAGAAGAACATCCTGCATCAATAGGAATGGCTTCAAAATTGTTAGATGTAATTTAATACTTGTTGGTTTGCTGTTACTAACGTTTATGGTTTTGAGCCTCTGGAATCAGGGAACAGGACGGGTGGCCATGGTGAGGCCTGGGGACAAGTTCTCAGTGTCCAGAACAACAGCTCCTAGGCAGAAGCAAGCCCCGTGTGCTCCCCTTTTCCCAGCTTTGCCTCCTGGCTCTTCTGGGAGGGGCTGGGTCCTCGGCATCGCCTCCACAGCTCTGTCCTGAGCTCTACACCCAGGATGTGACTTCAGGCCTCGGACAGTGAAGGCTCAGACAGCCTTGCCCTTCACAGCCTCCCTGGGGGCCACGCAGCTGCTTGACACCCAGCAGGACTGGGGAAGACTGTAGGGAGGGCACCTGTGTCATAGTTTCTAAATTCTTTTTTTTTTAGATGGAGTCTGGCTCTGTTGCTTCTGGATTCAAGCAATTACCCAGCCTCAGCCTCCTGAGTAGCTAGGATTACACGCACGCACCACCACACCCAGCTAATTTTTTGTATTTTTTATAGAGAAGGGGTTTCACCATGTTGGCTAGGCTGGTCTCAATCTCTGTTCTCAGATGATCTGCCTGCCTTGACTTCCCAAAGTGCTGGGATTACAGGCGTGAGCCACCTTGCCCAGCCAAGACCCTATCTCTTAAAAAGAAATTGTGTGTATGAATATAAAACGTTGGGAAGAAAAAATCTATAATATTATAAAAGGTGTATGGATATCTTACATGGCCAAAAGACGACATACTTGATAGATGTATTTATAAGGTTTTATTAAAATTAGCTTTAGTGTTGATAATACACTGATAGGCTGGGTGAGGCGGCTCATGCCTACAATTCTACCACTTTGGGAGGCCAGCCGAGGTGAGTGGATCGCTTGAGTCCAGGAGTTCAATACCAGCCTGGGAAACATGGTGAAACCCTGTCTCTCCAAAAATATACCAAAAAAAAAAAAAAAATCAGCTGGTCATGGTGGCGTGTGCCCGTAGTCCCAGCTACTTGGGAGGATGCAGCAGTAGGATCACTTGGGGCTGGGAGCGAGAGGCTGCAGTAAGCCGTAATCACCCACTGCACTCCAGTGAGAAAGAAAGAAAGAAAGAAAAAAAAAAAAAAGAAAAAGAAAGAAAGACAGGGAAGGAGAGGAGGAGGGAATAATACACAAATACAAACATGAAATTTCATTTTCTGTTTTGAACACAAATTTGGTGTAATATCAGTAAGATACAGTAAGATACAGTCTGGCAAAGAGCCAGACCCTGTCTCAACAATACATAAATAAATAAGTCCAGTGTTAAGCGAGGCTTCATGGAGAGCCTGGGTGGACGAATCCCTAAAGCGTCTATTATTAAAAGCTCTGCATTCCATGACTCTCCACGGAAGAGACAAAGTGATACAAGTTAAATAAAACATCTTAGCAATTTAGAAAAGTCACCCTCTATGACCAGTGTTTGGTTTATCAAACCCACAATCCTGGGAAGAAAATCAAAACTTTAGGTATATTTCTGCTACCTGATGGGCCATCTAAACGTTTATGGAGGGATTTAATTCAACTGTCATTTTACATGCATGTTTTCTGGTTGTGTGAAAGCTTTCCCATGCAAGAGGGCTGACGTTATGACAGTAACTAAAAGGTTATTAGGAAATGTGTTTTTCTCATGGGACATTTCTGGAGAAATCTCCAATGACTGGAGTACTTGTTTCTCTGGATGTGGGAAGTAAAAGAGTTCCTCTTCAAAGTTTCCTTTCCTGTTTAAAAAAATCATAAGTGTTAGAAATTACATTGTTCTTAAACACCTTCTTCAAAGCCGTCTTGCTTTTCGCTAGTAGCTCTTTGTGAAGCCCTATCCTATGTAGCTGTGAGACATGCTCACGGGCACGTAGTACATTCTACGTCCTTGTACCTTAACCAAGATACCTGTGCCGGACGTGCTCACAGGCAGGTCCCAGCTCGCAGCCTGTGCCCCTTCCTTATTTGGACTTCCTTTTTGTTCTCCATTGCTTTTACCCGTTTAGAAATGTTTTAAGTTGTTAGCCAATCAGGTTTTAGTTTAGATTGTGAGGTCTGGCTCCCACTAATGGGCATCAGACACAGCAGTGAGGATGACCCCAAATGCATAAGGGATGAGTATGTCTGCTTTCCTTTGTTCACTGTACTCTCGTGGCAAGATTGCTAACGGGGGTTTCCTTTCTGCAGGAAGTCAAAGGAATTTCTTTGCTGAGAGATCCTTCGTCCCAGAACTGATTTTTCTTTGCAACACTGAAAATTTATATGTAACACTGGACAAGTTGTAAAACGGTTAAATAAAGTAATCCAGATACAATAGCGTTGGACAAAGATAACTGAATTGACTGGATTGCCCTGGTCAGAGGTGTTGTAGACTGGTGAAAATCAGATGTACGCAGAGTGGGAAAACAGAATTTGACCTTTTATAAAAGTGGCTGAAAGGCCTATACACCTAATAATAAGACCTCATGTATCTTCCACTCCTAAACTCTGGTAGGATAAATGCTACAATGCAAGATGCCAAAGTGTATTTTCACCAGCTAAGGAAGCTTCTCACGGTCCACGGAGTGAGGACAATCATGCCCTTCGCAATCTAGAACCTGGAGAGTGAGTCTTCTGAAAATGAAACGAGAGAAGACTGCAGCAGAACTGTGGTACTCTGATCCTTCGTTTCATCATCTCACAACTCAGAAGGGCCCTGCCAGACTCTTGGGTTTTTCTTTGTTTGTTTTTTGAGACGGAGTCTTGCTCTGTCCCCCAGGCTGGAGTGCAGTGGTGCGATCTCGGCTCACTGCAACCTCCGCCTCCTGGGTTCAAGTCATTCGCCTGCCTCAGCCTCCCAAGTAGCTGGGACTACAGGTCCGCACCACCATGCCCAGCTAATTTTTTGTATTTTTAGTAGAGACGGGGTTTCGATATGTCAGCTGGGCTGGTCTCGTACTCCTGACCTCAGGTGATCTGCCCCCCACAGCCTCCCAAAGTGTTGGGAGGACAGGCGTGAACCAGCACTCCCAGCCTCTGCCAGACTCTTGGGACTACACACACATTGGAGACTTTAGGGTAAAGCTAACCAGGGAAGTTTCTCCCCAGAAACAGACAGCATCCCAGGGGTGGGCAGCTGTTTCCCGAGATCACAGATCAAGACCTCTCTGATGTCATGTGACTCCTATCTCTCAATTTCTTTCCTTCCTTACACCTCTGTGAACAATAGTATCAGAAAGAGGTCTCTCGTGCACACCCACAGGGTACACTTGTATTTGTGGAGGATTTCGCAGCCAACATTATACATAGTACACAGACAGCCTTATGCCTTGATTGATGGAACAGTGTGGGTGATACATTTTGATGGTCCATTTGTTGTTTCATAATCAGTTAGAAACAGAACATTGGTCAACTTCTGTTAGTCAGCTCAACAGGTTAGAGAGAACGTTGCCAGAGGTGACCCTGGATTTGCTGAGCTGGTAGAGCAGAGGATGGCAGGCTGTCTGGAGCGTTGCCTGGAGGCCTTCACCCTTCAGGATTCGTTAGGTCTTTTTCTATGGTTTGGAGTACACGAGGCAATGATGAGAAATGTATCCTCATAATAGGCGCTAGAGCAGATTCTACTGCAAAGGCTGTGGTTGCACAGCAGATCTTAAATTCTCTCATGCTGCATAACGGGATTGCTCTAGATGACTCACTGCGTAAATGGAAGCATCTGTCAGTTGCTGGCACTTCTGGCTGTACCTGGAGGAATATGTTAGGTATTGTGGCGATTCGGTGGGAATGAATTAATGAACAGGCTGTTTGTTTAAAGCGAGTAGACCCTTCATCGAGCTCACTCTTTGATGTATTTGATTCAGTTTGTTTCATTCCGGAGGACTCTGGCTGCAAACACACTCCAGACTCTCTGTCCTGCCTCCCTGATATTCGTAATAGCAGTCTCCCTGGGCCAGCATCGCTCAGAAGCTTTCAGTGTTTGCATGCAGCATCTCCAGAATGTCGAATGGCCTCTTGTTGACTGAAAACACAGACACTCAAAGACACAACGGTCATAAGGATGCCATAGCCTGTGAATGGTGTGCGGTTGATGGCAGCGGCCGGAGGCAGAGAGGTGGCGGCTGGAGCAGCTGCGGGAGCAGCAGTGGTGGCGGTGGGACCCCTACACCCCGCTCTCCCTGCCCCCCGTCTCCTGCACCCCCATGCCCCCTGTGCCCCCATGTGCCCTGCACCCCCATGCCCCCTGCACCCCCATGCCCCCTGTGCCCCCATGCCCCGTGCCCCCATGCCCCCTGCACCTCCATGCCCCCTGCGCCCTGTGCCCCCGCATCCCCATGCCCCCTGCACCCTGTGCCCCCTGCACCCCACGTCCCCTGCATGCCACCCTCTGAGGGTGGTCCAGTGCTGTCCTGCAGGTGCCCCTTGGCATGAACAGCCTGGGAACAGTTAACAGTGGCAGGGGTCAGACAGGCTTCCGGATGGAAGGGGATAGGTCACTAGTGAAGGCCCACCTTCAAGCTGGGGAGGGCCTGAAGCCTGGGGGCTGAGTAGCCAGTCTTGAGGACCAGAGGGGGAACTTGTGGTCCTTTTCCCTGGGCCAACCAATGGCCTCCCACGAACCAATCAGCACATGCTTCCCTCTGAGGCCCATAAAAACCTCAAAGAGCGGATAGGGAGGCGATGGGACCACCTGAACTGCCTGCAGAGGGGAGCCATCCACTCCAAGGCCTCCTGACTGCTGAGAGCTGCAGAGATGACAGGCAGACCTGCCTGCAAAGACAAGCCACCTACTCCAGGGTCCCCTCTCTGCTAGGAGCTGAACACTCACTGGGACACCCTGGCTGCAGAAAGTAGCCACCCCTTGCAGGAGACTGAGCTGTTCTCTTGCCCAGTAGAGCTCCTCTTCTTGCTCACCCTCCACGTGTCTTCGTACCTCATTCTTCCTGGTCACAGGACAAGAACTCAGGACCTGCCGAATGCCGAGGCTGAAAGAGCTATAGCACAACTGGCTGGGCGTGGTGGCTCACGCCTGTAATCCCAGCACTTTGGGAGGCCGAGGTGGGTGGATCACTTGAGGTCAGGAGTTCGAGACCAGCCTAGTCAACATGGTGAAACCCTTCTTAAAATAAGAAATTAGCCAAGTGTGGTGGCATGCACCCTTAATCCCAGCTACTCGGGAGACTGAGGCATGAGAATCACTTGAACCCGGGAGGAGGAGGCTGCCATGAGCTGAGATCGTGCTACCGCACACCAGCCTGGGTGACAAAGTGAGACTCCATCTCAAAAAAAAAAAAAGCTGTAACTCAAACAGGGCTGAACCATGCCCCTTGCTGCCCACCTTGTGGGCAAAGAGGAGAGAAAAGCAATGGCCCTTTGGGGAACGCAGACTTGATTGCTCCCAGAGCCAGGCTGTGACTCCCTCTGTGGGGCCCCATGGTTCCTGGCGGCTCCCAGCTTCCAGGCGCCACCACATTCCCAGTGCCTGGGGGAGCTGCGTGCAGTGCACCAGACTAGCTGCAGCCTCGCAGAGAGCCGGTGCCCACGCCAGCATCTGATGCTGCCGGCCCCATGGCAGCAGCACCACGTTTGATGGCGCAGTGTTCGAATCGCTTGTTCACACACCCCTTGCTGCTCTACGCCTGACTCACAGCCTCCTTTGGAGGCATGGGATCCAGGCTGGTAGCGTGAGCTGAGAACAGCCCGCCAGGCCGAGCGGACAGACCAAGCCCAGCAGGCCCAAACAAAACTTGGGCAAAGGCACCACCAGCCACAGAGGTTTCTGGCCAGAAGAGCGACACCCCAAGGATCCTCCATCACTGGGAACAGAACCCTGAAATGACGGTAACTGAGAGTGGTGCTAAGGCCCCAGCTTTGGTCACACGCTCACCTAACTGAGAACCTCACCAAAGCAGGGAATTTTAAAACAAAATGATGGAAGGCCATTGTTTTGGACTGAGCTCGTGTTACTAGGCCCAGCAGACCGGACCGAACCAACATGGAGTCATTCATGCTAAATAATCAAACTACAACTTTAAGAGGTTTAAGCTAATTTTTTGTACTTTTAGTAGAGACGGGGTTTCACCAAGTTGGCCAGGATGGTCTTGATCTCTTGACCTCATGATCCACCAGCCTTGGCCTCCCAAAGTGCCTGGGCTTTTTTTTTTTTTTTGAGATGGAGTCTGGCTCTGTCACCAGGCTGGAGTGCAGTGACACAATCTCAGCTCACTGCAACCTCTGCCTCCTGGGTTCAAGTGATTCTCTTGCCCCAGCCTCCCAAGTAGCTGGGAGCATGTACCAACATGCTTAGCAACATTTTGTATTTTTAGTGGTGGACGGGGTTTCACCATGTTGGCCAGGATGGTCTCAATCTCTTGACCTGGTGATCTGCCTGCCTCGGCCCCCCTCAAAGTGTTGGGATTACAGGCCTGAGCCACCTCGCCCAGCCATCTAGCTAATTTCTTTTTAGTTTTATATAGAGACAAGGTTACACTATGTTGCCCAGGCTGGTCTTGAACTTCTGAGGTCAAGCAATCCTCTCACCTCGGCCTGTCAAAGTGCTGGGATCACAGACGTGAGCCACCACGCACAGCCATGCACTGTTTGAACTTTACAAGGCTGTGAGTAGCTCCCAGTTGAAAGTTGTGTGTATGTAGGTGTACGTGTGTATGTACATTACACACAATTTAATTGTGAGAAAATGCACATGCTGAAACAGCAAACAAGCATGTTCAACTGCACAGATAAATAAATTTTATAAAGTGCCCAATTATATCTATACAACTAAGAAATAAGTTGCTAAAATCTCAATTGTTGAAACAGGAAGTGAAATCTCACAATGCTGGCGCTGCTGTAATTGCTGATAAAGGACTGGTGTTCTGCAGGCCGGGTCCTGTGACCTGACACATAAAGATGAGTGAAAAGGATCCCTGCTGTTCAAGATGCTTAAGATGCGTAGGGAGCAAGCAGCCAACCCATCGCTGCAAGAAAACAGCACGAAATTCCGGCAGGCGTGTGCGACACTGGACCTCAGGAGTGGCTTGACGAGGTGACATATACGTTTCAAGAAGATATAAGAAAGCATTTTTTTCCGGTTAAGGTGATGGTTGTTAACAGAATTGAGTACAGGTATTTAACATAAGGGAATTAGGTACTTGCTAATTTGTTGGAAAGACTGGAGAATCAGGAGCCCGGAGACTGTCACTGAAACCATTGATTTCAAGAGTATAGAACCGTAACTGTGACCTGGAGCTAAGAAACGGAATTAGGAAGCCATGGCTGTGCCACCGCCATCACCACTGAAGCTGCATTCCGAAAGCCATGAAGCTGGGGCCTGGGGACTGGAGCGCCTTGTGTCCCTCAACCCTTACCTCTCAATGCACTTGGCTTCCAGGGGAAACAGCGTAAGAGCGGTGGCCCCTGCCTCACTTTACCTTCCAGGTCTCACGGGGGTCATCTACTTTGCAGAATGTAATTCCCATCCAGAACCCTAGTTGCAAGGGGGTTTGAGAAATACAGTTTTTAACTTTCCAGCCTCTACAGTACAGGAAGGAATGGATGCCGGGTGCTGATCAAATATATCCAGCCCATGGTGGAAAAGTGTCAGGAGATAATTTTTTTTTTTTTTTTTTTGAGATGGAGTCTCACTCTGTCGCCCAGGCTGGAGTGCAGTGGTGCGATCTCGGCTTACTGCAACCTCTGCCTCCCAGGTTCAAGTGATTCTCCTGCCTCAGCCTCCCGAGTAGCTGGGATTACAGGCATCTGCCACCAGCCCTAGCTTTTTTTTTTTTTTTTTTTTTTTTTTTTTAGTAGAGACTGGTTTTCATCATGTTGGCCAGCGTGGTCTTGAACTCCTGACCTCAGGCAATCCACCTACCTCAGCTTCCCAAAGTACTGGGATTACAGGCATGAGCCACCACGCTCAGCTGAAGTTTGAAGTAGACTTGGCATAATCGGATTTACATTTGAGAAGAGGCTGTCCACGTGCAGTCTCAGCTGCGTGATTGTGTGGGCCAGCCGTGAGACAGGTGGCACGTTACCTGTCTGCATCAGGCTCCGATCAATTAGCAGACAGAAACTGCAAGGTCATTTGAACAAGCAAAGTTTAATACAAAGGATTATTTACTATAATGGAATTATCTGTATAGCATTAAACAGAATGTGAAAGAATACTCTGGGGCTGAGAGAAAGTTCCCAAGCAAGGAGCAAATGTGAAAGAGTGGCCTCCTCCCCAACGCTGAGGCTCAAATCTCGGAAAAGGTGTGGTCGCCGCGATGCTGTGCAGTGCAGTGGGATGACGGGAAGGTTCTCCGGTTTTCCCCTAGCCAGACCTGTCCACGGTCAATGGGCAGTCACTGCTCCAGGTGCAGAGGGGTTGAAGGTGGCAGGCAGGGAGCCCTGGCCAGGACCGGCAAGCAGGAAACACCTGTCTGGGGCAGGCTGAGGCTGGACGCTGCAAGGTGTGGATGCTCCATACACCAGTGGAGCACCTGCAAGACTCACTGGGATCTACCCAGGGCATTGCAAGTGAAGTTGGATGGGGGTGCTGGCAGCCACGTGGTGGGAACAAGAAGAAAATGGAAGAAAGTGGCTCCTGCGGAGTCCCTCCAGCACCCTCTACTTACAAAGCTTAACATCATACCAGCTTTAAAGGAGAAACAGCTTAGGGCCCAGCTCCATTTTCACCAAGCAGGCAATGAAATCCGTATTTGAAGCTGAAAGACAGTACGTGGAGAATTGGCCCCTGCTTCGTTTAGTGCTCGCTCTGTGCTCCCTCACAATTAGTCTGATTTCCGATTCTCTAAGTAGCTCTTTCAACACTCCTTAAACACCTTATTCCACCGTCTTTCTTCCCACTTGGAAGATAACCTTGTCTCTCTCTTTTTTTTTTTTTTTTTTTTTTTTCTGAGCTAGGGTCTCCGTCTATCATTATTAAGGCTGGAGTGCGCTGGTGCGATCTTGGCTCATTGCAACCTCCTCCTCCTGGGCTCAAGCAACCCTCCCACCTCAGCCGCCTGAGCAGCTGAGACAACAGGTGCCTGCTACCACGTCCGGTGAATGTTTGTAGTTTTTATAGATACAAGGTTTAGCCATGTTGGCCAGGCTAGTCTTGAACTCCTGGGCATCTGCCTACCTCAGCCTCCCAAAGTGCTGAGATTACAGACATGAGCCAGCATGCCCAGCCCTTGTCTCTTATTTTACAGGGGAAATACATAATAATTCCTGTTTGATTAAAATTGAACAATGCAGGCTTTGGGAAATCTACGTTATGAGTTAACTGCTTCCTCAAAATTTAAATGCTGAACCTAACCCCGAGTACCTCAGAGTGTGATTGGATTTGAAGATAGAGCCTCCAGAGAGGTATTAAAGTTAAAACAGGGCCTTTGGGTGGCCCTGATCTGATCTGACTAGGGTTCTTTGAAGAGGAGGAAATTCAGATGCACAGAGAGACATGGGATATGCGTGCACATGGAGAGAGGGAGGGCCACTCGGGGACACAGCATGGGGTGTGCACGGAGGGAAGGAGGGAGGGCCACGCAGGACACAGCATGGGGTGTGCACAGAGGGAGGGAGGGAGGGCCACGTGGGGACACAGCATGGGGTGTGTGTGCACAGAGGGAGGGAGGGAGGGCCACGTCGGGACACAGCATGGGGTGTGCACAGAGGGAGGGAGGGAGGGCCACGCGGGGACACAGCATGGGGTGTGTGTGCACAGAGGGAGGGAGGGAGGGCCTGGTGGGGACACAGCAAGAAGGCGGCCATCGGGAGCCAAGGAGAGGAGCCTCTGGAGAAACCCAGCCCGTGGTAGGTGGATCACCTGAGACTTTGGTCTCTTCTGGCTTCCAGAACTGTGAGAGAATAATTAGTTTCTGTTGTTAAGCCACCTACTCTGAAGTGCTGTTGATGGCACCCAGGGCCGGTGCTGGAGGATTTCCTAACTGTGGAGGCCATGGAAGCAGCCCCCATGCTGTTAGGGCGGCGGAGTTATCTGTGGAAGGAAAATGTGCTTCCACCAACAGGCATCCTCGGGAGAGGTGAACCCCAGAGAAAGAAGCGATGGGCAAAGTCTGGAAGTGAGAATCATCCCCTCCTCCCACTGAGGCTGGGGAAGAAGGAGTGAGGCAGTTTTAGGGCTTGTGTGAGGCTGGGCGTCTGCTGCAGGTGGCCGGCCTGTGCCCACATTGGGTGGGAGGGGCTGCCAGCAATCGCGGGTTCCTTCCCAGGCCATGTGGGAGCAACCAGGACCGAAGGAGCAGCTCTCAGACAGCCAGCAGGCAGCAACTGAGCCTCTGCTTGTAGCTGGAGCAGGGACGGCAGCGGCAGCAGCATCAGCACCGAGGGGCCGTGTTTCAGAGGAGCTGGCACACTGGGCTCCGGGGTGACGTCCACGGATTTGCATGCCAACTCTCGTGAGCTGCAAGAGCCACCAGGAGTGGCTGCAAGAAGAAAGTCACTGTCGACTTATTGCACGGTTTGGGAGTGCTGCCCAGGAAGCAACCTCCTTCCTGCTGACCAGGAGGACGGGCAGGAACTGCCGAATGTCTGGGCTCCAGAGGTGGCTATTTTTTTTCCCTGGAATGGAGTTTCACTCTTGTCACCCAGGCTGGAGTGCAATGGCGTGATCTCGGCTCACTGCAACCTCCACCTCCCAGGATCAAGCAGTTCTCCTGCCTCAGCCTCCCAAGTAGCCGGGGTTACAGGCACCTGCCACCACGCCCAGCTGATGTTTGTATTTTTAGTAAAGACAGGGTTTCACCATGTGGGCCAGGGTGATCTCAAAGTGCTGACCTCAGGTGATCTGCCTGCCTCACGCTCCCACAGTGCTGGGATGACAGGCGTGAGCCACCGCGCCCGGCCATGGCTTTTTGCCTCTGAAGTTGGACTGCTTCTCACTCGTCACACCCAGTACTGCCACCATTAGGCCTGCCTGGGATACATGAGCCCTGACTGGCCTCTGTGACCAGGCCCTCAGCGCCCAGGCCCTCAGCAACCTGCAGGCCATCAGCACAGAAGCCGGAATGATCTGATCCTCTGAAACACATGCCCGATCATGTCACTCCTCTGCTTGACCTCCTGGTGGCTTCTGCGGCCTTAGCCCATCCAGCCCACCGTGCCCTCCTGGACACTCTCCCCATCCCCACTGCACTCAACTCCGGTCACACGGGCCTTGTTCTTCACACACGGGGCTGTGCTGAGCTCAGCATTTGTGAACGTGCTGTTCCGCCTGGAATGCGCTTCTCTTAGGCGACTTCTTGGGCTTAGCCTTTTACCTCCTGCAGATCTGCTGCTTAAAATGGAACTCCACCCAGAGTTGCCAGATTTAGCAAATGAAGTACAGCATGCCCAGTTTCATCTGAATTTCAGGTTTTTAAAAAGGCTGTGTTTAAATGTAAGTCTGCGCTATGCAGTATTTTCTCTGGTGACTCTAACTTCACCAGACATCTCTTTCCCTCTTCCTGCTTGACTTGTCACCACTTGGGGCAGAAACAGCTAATTTCCTTCAGTGTGCAGTGTCCCCTCGGCCCAGCTCTGTCGTCCTTGGGGACAGGGCCAGGATTCAGTTCCAGCCAATGGGACATGAGCAGAGCGTTGTATGCGTCCTCTGGGTCAGGCTCCTGAAGACTGGACTGCTCACTCCCCACGCCTTCGACCGTCACCCACTGGCCGAGACTGGCAGCAGCCGCAGCGTCCCAGGACAGCGAGTGGACGCAGTGTGGAGGGGTCCCCTGCACCTGCCCTGGGTCACTCGTGTGGGACTTGGGAGAGAAAGACCGTGTCACTGTATCCAAGCAGCTGTGCTAGGAGTCTCCGTTATGCCAGATAATCTTGTATCCCAACCGGTGCCCATTCCATCTAATGACCTACCATCTTTCTACCATCTACCTAGCTACCAGCTAAAAGCCGAGGCAAGGCCTTTAAGAGGTGGTTGGATCACGAGGGCTCTGCTCTCATTTGTGGATGAACAGATCAATGGTTATCAGGGAGAGGACCTGATGGCTTTGTAAGAAGAGGAAGGGACCTGAGCTCTCCTGTGACCATGCTCGGCCCTTCACCGTGTGATGCCTGTGCCATCTCCAGACTCTGCAGAGCCCCCACTAGCAAGAAGACTGTCACCAGATGCAGCCCCTTGACCTGAGATTTCTCTGCCTCCATAGCTGTAAGAAATAAAATCCTTTCTTTTATCCCAGCCAGGTATGTTGTCGCACACCTGTAGTCCCAGCTACTTGGGAGGCCGAGGCAGGAAGATCACTTGAGCCCAGAGGTGTGAGGTTACAGTGGGCTATGGTTGCATATTACCCTCTAGCCTGGGCAGCAGAGTGGGATTCTGTCAAACAAACAAACAGATAAATAATCCAGTCACAGGTATTCTGTGGTAGGCAACAGAAAACGGACTAAGACGTAAAATTGGTACTGAGAGTGGGCTGCTGCTAATAAACAGTAACCAAACATGTGGAAGTGGCTTTGAAACTGAGTAATGGTCAGAGGCTGGAAGAATGTGGAGGAGTGGGCTAGAAAGGCCTACATTCTGGTGAGGGCTAGAAGGCGACTAGGGAAAGGCTGGACCTCCTCAGGGAACCATTATGGTCATAGCCAGAATGCAGGTAGAAAGATGAACTACAAGGCCATTCTGATGAAGTTTCAGATGGAACAGAGGAACAAGGCGTTGGAAAATAAAGGTCATCCTCAACAGAAACTGACAATACACTTTGCTGAATTGAGTCCATGCGCACGGGCTTTGTGGGAGTGGTGAACTTGAGAGTGGTGAACTAGAATGTCTACAAGAAAAAAATAGAAGGATCTAGAATAAGAAATATAAGAAAAACAAAGGAAAAAATAGAAGGAGCTGCTGGTAGCCATGCGAGGTGGCTCACACCTGTAATCCCAGAACTTAGGGAGGCTGAGACGGTTGGATCACCTGAGGTTGGGAGCTCGAGACCAGGCTGACCAACATGGTGAAACCTTGTCGCTACTAAAAATACAAAATTAGCCGGGTGTGGCGGCACATGCCTGTAATCCCAGCTACTCGGGAGGCTGAGGCAGGAGAACCACTTGAACCCTGGGAGGCGGAGGTTGCAGTGAGCTGAGAGCATACCACTGCACTCCAGCCTGGGCCACAAGAGTGAAACTCCATCTAAAATTTAAAAAAGATGGAGCTGCTGGTTATTTTTGGCCCCTTATGCTGAGCTTTGCTAGCAAAGAAATAGTTTAAAGACAGAATTTATAATTTTAAAGGAAGCAAAGTGGAAAGATTTGGAAAACTCAGCCTGGTCATGAAGAATAAAAGTGTGTTCAGGAGAGGAAACCAAGGCGACAGCCTGGTGCAGTTTGCCGAAGAGACTAGCTGGGACAGAGGGAGCAGGTGCAGTTCTCCCAAGGCAATGAAAGTCCCGGCAGGCATTTCCGATTATCGAAGCTGCCTCTTCCAATCAGAGGCTCAGAGGCCTAGGAAGGCAGAATGCTTTCAGGGGACAGACCCCAGGAACCCTCCTCCCCAGGCTCGCCCAGGGCCACCTTCGGACTCTGTTCCCTGCACTACGGCACAGTGCCCGTGGTCAACCCGCCAACGTTCAGGCAGCCCCAGGTGTGAAAGATGCCTCGCTCCAGAAGGCTCACGCCCTAAACCTTGGTGGCATCCCCGTGGGGCTAATTCTCTGGCTTAGGGAAAGCCAGAGCTGTGAAGGTGTGGCAGACTCCATCCAGATTTCAAAGGATACAGTTTAAAGCTAGGGGCCCAGGCAGAGACTTGTAGCAGGGGTGGGGCCACTACAGAGAACCCCCACTAAAGCAATGCTGAGTGGAAATGAGGAGCTGGAGCTGCTACAGTCCCCACCAGGATAATGCTTGTGAGCCACAGGAGTGGGACTGCCCCTGGGACCCAAGGACTGTGGAGCCACAGGCAGATGCAATGCTTCCTGGAAAAGCTTCAGGCACCAGACTCTACCCCACTGGAGGTGGAGCAAAGCCATGAGTGTGGTGGCCTGAGGCCCTGGGGACCCAACCTGGTGTGTCCAGGAAGCGGCCCATGGAGTGAAAAGAGATGATTCTCCAGCTTCAGGATCTAGCGCCTTCCCTGCAGCGTCTTGGACTTGCTTGGGGCCTACTAACCCTTTCTCATTGTTAGCCCTCCCTGATGAAGTGGGAATGCCTGTCTTTTGCCTGGACACCATTATCGTATCTTGGAAGTAGAAAACTTGTTTTGATTTCACAGGCTCACAGATGAGATTCTGGACTTTGGACTTTTGATTCCATGCTGGAATGAGTTAAAATCTGGGGACTCCTGTAATCCCAGCACTTTGGGAGGCCAAGGCAGGTGGATCATGAGGTCAGGAGTTTGAGACCAGCCTGGTCAACATGTTGAAACCCCGTCTCTACTAAAAATAAAAAAATTCGCCTGGTGTGGTGGCGGGCACCTGTACTCCTAGCTACTCAGGAGGCTGAGGCAGGGGAATCATTTGAACCTGGGAGGCAGAGGTTGCAATGCGCCGAGATGGCGCCACTGCACTCCAGCCTAGGCAGCAAAGCTAACTCCGTCTCAAACAAACAAAGAAACTGGGGACCATGGGATTAGAACAGATGTGTCTGTGAGAAGGATATAAGTTTTGGACAGAATACTATGTTGAGTATCTGCTCCTCCAAAATTCAAATAGGAATTTCATCCCCAATATGGCAGTACTCAGAGGTGGGGCCTTTAAGAGGTGACTGGATCATGAGGGTGGAGCTCTTATAAATGAATTAACCTACTCTGGCTGGGCGCAGTGGCTCAGGCCTGTAATCTAGCACTTCGGGAGGCCGAGGTAGGTGAATCACAAGGTCAGGAGTTCGAGACCAGCCTGGCCAACATAGTGAAACCCTGTCTCTACTAAAAATACAAAAAATTAGCTGGGCATAGTGGTGGGTGACTGCAACTCCAGCTACTTGGGAGGCCGAGGCAGGAGAATCGATTGAACCCGGGAGGCAGAGGTTGCAGTGAGCCGAGATCACGCCACTGCACTCCAGCCCGGGTGACAGTGAGACTCCGTCTCAAAAAGAGAAAAAATCTGCTCATGGATTAATGACTTTATGGGTTATCATGGAAGTGGGCTTGATAAGAAGAGAGAGATCTGAGATAGTATACTCAGCCCTCCCCACACGATGCCCTGTGCTGCCTCTGGACTTGGCAGAGTTCCCACTAGCAAGAGAGCCCTCACCAGACACAGTCCCTTGACTGTGGACTTAGCTTCAGCAATTGTTAGAAATAGATTCCCTTTCTTTATAAATTACTCAGTTCATGTATCCTTTACAAGCAACAGAAAATGGACTGGACAATTGGCAAATGTCCAGCTACACTGCTCAGGAAAACAGAGAAGAAACAAATTACTAACATCAGGAAAAAAAAGAGGACATCCTTTTAAATATAGTTAAAATAGAATGTAAAGGCCGGGCACAATGGCTCACACCTGTAATCCCAGCACTTTGGGAGGCTGAGGCGGGCAGATCACCTGATGTCGGGAGTTTGAGACCAGCCTGACCAACATGGTGAAACCCCGTCTCTAGTAGAAATACAAAATTAGCTGGGTGTGGTGACACACACCTGTAATCCCAGCTACTCAGGAGGCTGAGGCAGGAGAATCACTTGAACCTGGGAGGCAGAGGTTGTGGTGAGCTGAGATTGCACCATTGCACTCCAGCCTGGGCAACAAATGCAAAACTCTGTCTCAAAAACAACAAACAAAAACAACAAAAAGAATGTAAAATAAAATGCAATAAAATGTAATGGAATGTTCTGAACTTTACGCCACTAATTCACTGTTTTACACAAAATGAATAATTATTTGAGAGATAAAAGTTACCAAACTTGGCACAAGAAGAAATAGAAAAACCTGAAATGTTATAGTTGTTTTAAAAAACTGTTATTTATGGCTGTGTGCAGTGGCTCACTCCTGTAATCCTAGCACTTTGGGAGGCCAAGCCAGGCAGATCAGGAGGCCAGAAGTTCAATACCAGTCTGTGCAACACGGTGAAACCCCGTTTCTACTAAAAATACAAACATTAGCCGGATGTGGTGGCATGCGCCTGTAGTCCCAGCTACTAGGGAGGCTGAGGCGGGAGAATAGCTTAAACCCAGGAGACAGACATTGCAGTGAGCGGAGTGACACACCACTGCACTCCAGCATGGGCGACGGAGTGAGACTAGGTCTCAGAAACAAAAGAACGAATGGACAAAGGAAAAAAAAATTGAATTTTTAATTTAAGAAAATCTTCCCACAAAGTACCAGGTTTCTCCAGAGTAAAATCTCCCAAACATTTAAGGAAGAAATAATAATATCATTATTACATAAACAACTTCAGAAAACAGATGATGATAGAGTAATTCACAAATCTTTGGGAGTAACAGTATCCTATCAAAACAAGGATGTACTCTCACCAATTCTAAGGAAAACGGAACAAGATGTCCTACTCAGTACAATGAGAAAAAGGAACAAAGTCCATATGAATTGGAAAAGTAAAATTCTTTATTCACAGATGATTATCTACATCGAAAATGCTAAAGAATCTAGAAAATGCTACTGGAACTAATAAGTTAACTTATCTAGGTTGCTTGATACAAGGTCAATGTGCAAAAGTCAAATGCATTTCTACATACTAGCAATAACTAGAAAATAGCTTTTTAAAAACCTTACCACTTGCAAGAGCATGCAGAAATATTAAATACATGAATTTAACGAAACGTGTGAGACCTGTAAATTGAGAGAAATTACGAGATCCAAATAAATGGGGCAGTATACCGTGTTCAGCAACTGGAAAGCTCAGAATCGTTAAAATGTAATTTCTCCCTAAATTGATCTATAAACCCCAGGAGGCTTTCTTTTTGTAGAAATTAATAAAAGTTGTTTTCTGTCGTTGTTAAAATGGAGTTTTGCTCTTGGTTGCCCAGGCTGGAGTGCAATGGCGTGATCTCTGCTCACTGAAACCTCCCCCTCCTGGGTTCAAGCGATTCTCCTACCTCAGCCTCCTGAGTAGCTCGGATTCTATAGGTGCCCAACACGCCCGGCTGATTTTTTTGTATTTTTAGTAGAGATGGGATTTCACCATGTTGGCCAGGCTGGTTTCGAACTCCTGACCTCAAGTGATCCACCTGCCTCAGCCTCAAAGTGCTAGTATTACACAGGTGTGAGCCATGCGTCCAGCGTGAAGTTGATAAAAGTTGACTCTAAATTTTATATGAAAATGCAAAGGATCTAGAAGTAAAAAGAAAAAAAAAAAAAAGGAAAAAAACAAAACCGAAGCTCTTCCAGTACCTGAGTATGATACTTACTGTAAAACTACAGATGGCCCGGAGTGGTGGCTCACACCTGTAATCTCTTTGGGAGGCTGAGGCAGGAGTTCAACACCACACTGTTCCACATAGTGAGACACTATCTCTACAAAAAATGTACAAATTAGCAAGATCTGGAGGTGCATGCCTACACTCCCAGCTACTTGGGAGGCTAAGGCAAGAGGCTCACTCGAGCCCAGATGTTCGAGGTTACACTGAGCTATGATTGTGCCACTACACTCCAGCCTGGGTAACAGAATGAGACTCTGCCTCAAATAAAACTACAGTAATCAATAGTGTCATATTGGTGTAAAGCTATACACACAAGAAGATAAGGATGGTGTCCAGAACAGACCACGTCTATGTCACTTAAGTTGGGAAAGTGGAGTCTTTCAACAAATAGAACTGAAACAAGCAACTATCCACACAGATACAAAATCTTGATCCTTATTGCATATGGTACACAAAAATGAACTCAAAATGGATCACAGACTAAAATGTAAAAGATAAAACTATAAAAGTTCCATAAAATAAAACACATAGGGAAAAAATGTCCTTTGAGTAGGCAAATTTCTTAAACTCAAATTATAAGATCTCATAAATCATCATTATTATTATATCTCCCTCACGGCAACCTCTGCCTCCCTCCTGGGTTCAAGCGGCTCTCCTGCCTCAGCTTCTCAAGTAGTGGGACTACAGGGGCACAACGTACCCAGATAATTTTTGTATTTTTAGTAGAGCTGGGGTTTAACCATGTTGGCCAGGCTGGTCTTGATCTTCTGGCCTCAGGTGATCTTCCCACCTTGGCCACTCAAAGTGCTGGGATTACAGGCATGAGCCACTGCACCCAACTCTTTGATAAATTAGACTTAATAAAAAATATTCAAAAGACACCATTAAGAAAATGAACAGGCAAACCAAACATGAAAGGAAAATATTTATAATATATTTGTCACAAATAGAGACAAAGAATTATATATATTATGTATGTGTTTTTCATCTAGAATATGGAGAGAACTTGAGTGAACAATAAGCAACCCAACTTAAAAATAGGCAAAAGATACGAACAGACACATCACAAAAGATGACACAGAACAGCCATAAGCAGATGAAATCATAGGCGTACATTATCCAGTGTGCAAATACAAATTAAAATCATACGACTAGAGTGGATTAAACTTTAAGAGACTGAAATACCAAGTGTTAGCAAAGATAAGGAGCAACTGGAATCTTCCCATACCGTATAGGAATGTAAAACGATTCAACCACTATGGAGGGCTGTGCAACAATTATTATTATTTTCTTTAAGGTGGAGTCTTGCTCTGTCACCCAGGCTGGGGTGCAGTGGTGTGATCTCAGCTCACTGCAATCACTGTTCCCGGGTTCAAGCAATTCTCCTGCCTCAGCCTCCCAAGTAGCTGAGATTATAGGCTCACACCAGCACACCTGGCTAATTTTTGTAGAGATGGGGTTTCGGCCATGTTGGGCAGGCTGGTTTTGAACTCCTGACCTCAGGTGATCCACCCGCCGTGGCCTCCCAAAGTGCTGGGATTATAGGCGTGAGCCACCATGCCCAGATGACAATTTCTTAGAAAGTTAACAACACTATTTCAATGGACTGAATGCTTACATCCTTGCACGATTCATGTCAAATTCCGAACCTGCAAGGTGACATGACGTGGGGTCTTGGGGAGGTAACAGAATCACAAGGGGAGAGCCCTCACAATTAGGGTAAGTTTGCTAGTCCATTTCCACCTCACTAGACACCAAATGCTGACACCCTCATCTTGGGTGAGGTATCACTTAGTGTTTGGGGAAGGAACAAATGAAATAGGAGTGACCCTGAAAACAAAATAGGATCACATGGTAAGAGAGACAGAGGAAGGTGACTGATGACCGCGAAAGGGTTCAGGAGGGCCAGTTCTTGGGGTGGGAGTGGCAGGGGCACTTCAACGTGCCCAGGCAAAGCAGGGATGGCTAAGGGGTGCAGGAGACCGGGAAGGGTCCAGGAAAGGTGCTGGGGCAGGAACGGGGCCAGATGAAGGGAGTAGGGTGGCTCACACGCGGTGCCCCTCTAGCAGGGGCAGGTGGCCCAGTGCCGAGTGGCAGACAGTCCCGTAGGCTTGAGAGTAGCCTCCAAGCAAAGCCTGGCAGCCCTCTGAGCCCCCTGCGAGGTGGAGGTGCGGAACATCCTCCGGCCGGGCCGGGGACGGACCTGCATACAGTTGAGTCACATAAGGGGAGGTGTCAGAGGGGGTGCAGTGGGGGAGGCCTTGAGGACCTTGAGGGATGCGAACTGGACAACGGAGGGGCAGTGGGAAGGATGGGGAAGGGAGCGAAAAGGAGGGGAAGAGGAGGATGGGGGAGGAGGCAGACTGGGGCTGGGCTCACCTGTTGTGCACCGGCCACGCTCACCCCACCGCCCCGGTTCCGGTCACCCCGGTTCCGGTCACCCTGGATCAGGGCCTGGTTGGCCACCTGAGCCGCAGACTGTGAGGTCAGGGAGGACGCTGCTCCCCTCTCGCTTGGCTTCACCTGGGAAGGGGCACATTACAGGGTCACTGAGAGGCAAAGAGAGAGGGTCCCTCCTGTGCCCACCGCACCATAACTTACCAGGGAGAGTGTCAAGGGGGGCTCTGCCTTTGCCCCACGGGGCATTTCCTCCCTCCCTAGGGGTGCACCTTGGAGCAGGGGAGCGGAGTTCTGTCTGGGAATGTTCTCGGCTACACGGGGGGACTCTGTAGGATCAGAAGGTCAACCCCAGGGTCAGAAGCCGGGTGCTGCGCAGAGTCGGCAGCCACAGGAGGAAGCCTGGGCCATGCTCCTTGCGGGCGGCAGCAAAGGTCACACACAGTGCTCTGGGGGGTCGTGGCCCCGCACAGGTGTCCCTGAAGACAGCTGAGGGTTGGCTCTGGGCTTGCACAGGTGTGCCTGGGATGGGGAGGCCCTGGGCTCTGCCCCTGGGGTGATGCCCTCCAGGCCCTTCTCTCTTGAGGTGCAGCTGCCTCCGCGCTCCAGGATCATCTGTGGGACAGGAGTGTGCTCAGAGGTCGCAGCCTGCCCACGGGGCGTTTGGGGGTTTCTGACATAGGAGGTGGCCTCCAGGGTGCGAGTAGACCAGGGATGACGGGGGTCACAAGCCAGAGCACCTGATAGACATGGCCGCGGTACTCAGGCGCAGAGAGCTGGACCCCTTCGTGCACCCGGAGCCGCGTATCCGCCCTTCGTGCCCACTCGTCGCTGGGGCAGTGGAATCTGCAGGGAGCCAGAGAGGTGGGGCCCGGGCTTCGGTCAAGCCAGCCCCTCAGGCTGTCATCGCAGGGCCCAGGCTTGGGAGCTCTCCCTCGCGGGCCGGCTATCTCCGGCCCGCACCCGCGCACGGGGGACTGTCTCCCACTCCCACCTCTGCACGTAGGGGTGCTGCAGTGCCTGGGTTGCGCTTAACCGCTTGTCCGGGGCGAACACCAGGAGTCGCCTGAGGAGGTCCGAGGCCTCTGGGGAGGTGTCTGGCGGCAGGAGGGCGTCCAGCATCTGCCGTGGCCTGTGGGCTGCCGTGTGCTGTCTCCAGGGACCCACCCAAGAGCCCTCCTCAGATCCATGTTCACGGCTGGGGCTGGGCTTCCATACAGGGGCCCACGCTGCTGTCCTTCTAGGTGGATGCCCCCGCCTGACCCGCAGGCGGTCTGGGTCCCTTGGCGCCCTCCTCTCCACGCCCTGACACAGCTCCTCAGGGCCACCCTCTAGGACCACCAGTGGCTCCTGCTCTCAGAGCGGCCAACAGTTGCTGGGTTTGGAACCACCAGCTGGAAAACAGGCAGAATCTGAACTGGTACAAACTGGCCCCAGTAACCCTGCAGGAAGGTGGCCCTGTTCCCTCAAGACAAGCCATCCTCACCCTCACCAAAGTGCCCCCACTCACCGGGACCCCAGGTGGTGCAGCACAGAGGCACGGCAGCCTGAGCCGAGAGCCAGGAGGTCTGGGGCAGCAGAAGGTGGTGTGACCCAGGCAGGCCTGGCAGGCTGGCGCAGCTCAAGCATCTGGGGCCAGCCATCTCTTCCAACCCCGCGGAGCACAGCCTCTTGACAGCGTTTCCACTGTCTGGCAGGGCTCAAACACCCCATCACCAGGGCGTGCCCCAGCCTGTGCTCAGAAGCACCCCACATGACCCCCACTCCACACACCTGTACCTGGCCCTGGGAAGTGCTCACACAGGTGGACACTGGCACCCACCTCCACGGACCAGCAGGCTCCACCCAGACGAGCAGATGCGCCCGGTGGTACAGCTCCCGCTTGCCCCCGCCCTCAAGAGTGACCCCCATGGCCCCACTCCTGCCACTGCCTTCCTCCACCTCTTCCCTCAGCGCCTGAATCTCTCCTGCCAGCTTTGTGTGCACACCCCAGCTCCCAGCACAGTGACGGTCCCTGCCCCTGCTACCCCAATCCCTCGGGGACCTTGTCCAGCCTGCCGGCCCCATCATGGCCACTGCTGGGTTCTCATGGTGCCTATGCCAGGCGCTGCCTACCCACATCCGCCCCCAGCAGCTCCTCCTGGGCCTCCATCACCAGTTGGTCTTCCTGGGGCTCCTGTCCTATCCTCTGGATCCTCCCTGTCGCTGTCCCCGTCCCTCCTCCCAGCAGTCCTGGCCTGTCAGCTGCCATCTCCCCACAGCTGTGCCGTCTGACCCGAAGCATCCCGGTGCCCAGCCCCAGCTGCCTGGCTCACCCTCCTCGGAGGGCGGTGGGATGGTCTCCAGGATCAGCTCCAGCTGGTGGAGGGTGGACGTGCCCGGGAACAGGGGCTTCCCCCGCAGCATCTCCGCCAGGATGCAGCCCAGACTCCACGTGTCCACCCCAAGGGTGTACCTGGGGCAGGAAGGGGTGTAGGCATGGAGGGACCTAGAGGCAGAGGTGGGGATGGAGTTGCTGGGAGGGTGAGTGAAAGGACACTTGTGGCCTGGGAGCTCTGGCTGGGCAGGAGGGCAGCCCTGGGGGCCCCTGCAAGGAGGTAGAGGGTGGGTTGGGGGTGTCTCACTGCTACCGGTGTGAAGACAGCAGCACCTCCGGAGCCCAGTACCAGCGTGTGGCCACATACTCTGTCAATGCCTGGCCCTCAGGCCCCTCAGGGAGGTCCCTAAGGGAGCGGGCCAGGCCGAAGTCACACAGCTTGACCGTGCAGTCAGCACACAGGAGCACGTTGGACGGCTGCAGAGAGGAGGCAGACTGAGGCCCTGGAGCCGGGTGGGGCCGGGTGGGGCCGGGTGGGCCTGGGAGCTGGACTCGAGGCGCAGTGGGTGCCGCACCTTCTGGTCCCGGTGCACGATGTGCCCCGAGTGGAGGATCCAGGTGGCCCGCAGGAGCTGGGAGAAGATGGAGCGCACGTGGACGTCCTGCAGCAGCCCGCCCTTCGGGATGACCGTGTTCAGGTCTGTGTCTGGGGAGAGGGTGCACACTCCAGTCTGGGGGGTGGAGGGGGAGGGGGTGGGGGTGGCACCCTGGGGGAGTGGGAGAGGGGCACCTGGCAGCTCTGTCTCACTTTGAACCAGCCCGTGGCCTGCCTGCCCCACTCCTCCATCCTGCGCACAGCCTGTGGGCACAGCGGTGGGGTGTGCAGCTGTGCCTATTATTTTTTTTTTTAATTTAAAAAATAAAATAAATTTTTTTATTTTTTTATTTTTAAATTTTTTTATTTTTATTTTTTATTCTAAAACAAAAAACATTTTATTTCCTATTGCCTTTCTTTCATAAAATGAGAAGAAAAAGAACGCAGCTGCAGACTGGCGGGAGCAGGAACCCGGGGCAGGTGGGATGAAGGGGTCGCTGCTGGCTCTGGAGGCTGACACCGGTCAGCTGTCTGTCCCTGAGTCCAGGGTACACGGTGAGGGAGCAAGCCACCGTGGGGCGGGTGAGGGAGCAAGCCACCGTGGGGCGGGTGAGGACAGGCCAGAGGCGGGGCCGGGGCGCTGGCCGAGGCCTCACTCACCCATACACTCAAACACCAGGTAAATGTCCCTGTCGTTCTCTGCCCGGATCACGTCAAGGAGGCTGATGATGTTGGGATGCTCCCCAAACTCCTGGGGAGAGAGTCGGCGGCGGCTGGAAGGCCAGGGACTGCCTCTGGGGGCCGAGAAGCCCGGCTCCTCTCCTGTCTGGAGAGGTCTGTTCCTGGGGAAGGGGACCGGGGGAGGGCCCAGGCTACTCACCTGGAGGAGTGTGATTTCCCGGAATGTTCTCTGAAGAGACAGAAACAGGTGTGTGGGTGGGTGGAGCAAGAAGGAAGCCCGTGTCCTGAGAGGACCCAAAGGAGCTGATGTCCATCACCCAAGGCCCACCAGACCAGGCGCGGAAGAGGGGGCAGTGTTCCGAGACAAGCCATAACATCTGCTGTGACCGGCTCCCAGCTCCCACCTGATTCCAGGCACCAGGGCAAGGGGCTGCCGCTCCCAGCCCCATCCCGCCCCACACTTCTCCCCACACACTCACCTGGGCATCTGTCTCATCCCGAAAAGCATCAAAGATTTTCTTGATGGCCACGACCTCACCTGTTCTCCGGTCCACTGCCTTCCACACAATGCCGTAGGCCTGGGAAGGAGTGCCATGACACAGGGCCAGCCCCTTGCCCCACCATCCCCTGCCCACCCAGACTGCCCCTGCACACATGAGGCTCCTCCTTCCCATTCTGGGTCCCCAGAGGGGATGGGAGTGTGGGCTCCACAACTGCAGGCCACCCTAGACTCTGACATCTTCCAGAGTAGGGGAGGCAGAGGGGAGGGTGAGAGCTGGCGAGGCCCTGGAAAAAAGGAGGCCACAGAAGGGAGCATCTGGGCAGGAGATGAAGCTCGGGATGCCCTGCCATCCTTCCAGCTGCCAGGCACTCTCCCTCCCTCTCTCTCACACCCACCTAGCCCCTAGTCCCGTCGGCCCCACCTTCAGATTCCTCCAGAATCTAGCCCCTGCCACCCTCTCCGCTGCCCCCACCCTGGTCCCAGCCTCTGGCATCTCTCACTGGGTGGCTGCATTCACCCCTTAAGGAATCTCCGTCTGCCACTCCCTTGCATGCCAATAGTGGGTTCTCAACACAGGGGGCAGGGTAGGCCTTATATAGTGACACCAGCAGCTGCTACAGCTCTGGCGTCAGCAACAGTGAAAACCAAAGTCCTGGAAGTTTCCCGAAGCCCCCACACGGGTTGGACCCCTCACCACTCATCTCTCCATCTCTTACCCAGTCGCACACAAGCCTGCGCTGGGCCTCAACTGAGCACCTGCTGTCTGCACTGCCCGGAAGGATCTTCCTCCCCCTCCCCCTGTGTGCTCACTCAGGCACACAGATACACTTGGCTCTGGCCTTCACTCTGCACCCACCCCATACCCGCTCAGGCCCTTCTTGGGACTCGCCCCTGTGCTCCTGAGCCTGGGGTCTGCCCTCCCTCTCAGTGACTGAGGCACGGGCCCAGCCTCCCCAGAGCGTCCTGTGCACCCAGGAAGCGGGCGACTGTGGGCACATGGGAAGTGGGGCGCCAGGATCCCTCTGCTTGAGGCTGCTGGGGTCCTGGCTGTCACCTGCCTCCAGGAGCCGGGATCCTGGGAGTCACGGTCGTGTCACCCCATGAGGAAACTGAGGCACGAAGGGGCTCCAAACCACCCCTCCGCCTACGGAGGAGGCAGGACGCCAGTGTGTGACGGAACAGGCCTCGGAGGGGACCAACCATCCCCCGTAGGTATTCTCTCCGCAGGGGCACCCCTCGGAGGGCAAGCGCGTCCCCGGGCACTCACCCCCTTCCCAAGCGGAGTCAGCGCGGGCGGCGCCCCGCCCCAGCCGGAAGTAGTCAGCGGAGGCGGGCCCCCGGCCGGAAGTAGTCAGCGGAGGCGGGGCCCAGGCCCCGACGGAAGGAGTCAGAGGAGGCGGAAGCGGAAGCGGAGGCGGAGGCGGAGGTGGGACCCCGGCCCGGCCGGAGGGAGCCAGCGGACGCGGCGCCCGGGCCCGGCGCGGCCCGGCCGGAGGGAGCCAGCGGACGCGGCGCCCGGGCCCGGCGCGGCCCGGCCGGAGGGAGCCAGCGGACGCGGCGCCCGGGCCCGGCGCGGCCCGGCCGGAGGGAGCCAGCGGACGCGGCGCCCGGGCCCGGCGCGGCCCGGCCGGAGGGAGCCAGCGGACGCGGCGCCCGGGCCCGGCGCGGCCCGGCCGGAGGGAGAAAGCGGACGCGGCGCCCCGGCGCGGCCCCTCCCGGCCCGGCCGGAGGGAGAAAGCGGACGCGGCGCCCCGGCCCGGCCCCTCCCGGCCCGGCCGGAGGGAGAAAGCGGACGCGGCGCCCCGGCCCGGCCCCGCCCGGCCGGGCCGGAGGGAGCCAGCGGACGCGGCGCCCCGGCCCGGCCCCGCCCGGCCCGGCCGGAGGGAGCCAGCGGACGCGGCGCCCCGGCCCGGCCCCGCCCGGCCCGGCCGGAGGGAGCCAGCGGACGCGGCGCCCCGGCCCGGCCCCGCCCGGCCCGGCCGGAGGGAGCCAGCGGACGCGGCGCCCCGGCCCGGCCCCGCCCGGCCCGGCCGGAGGGAGCCAGCGGACGCGGCGCCCCGGCCCGGCCCCGCCCGGCCCGGCCGGAGGGAGCCAGCGGACGCGGCGCCCCGGCCCGGCCCCGCCCGGCCCGGCCGGAGGGAGCCAGCGGACGCGGCGCCCCGGCCCGGCCCCGCCCGGCCGGAAGGAGACAACGAAGGCGGCGGTGAGGCCCGGTCGGAAGGATTCACTGTAGGCGGCGACCCGGCCCGACCGGAAGGAGTCAACGGAGGCGGCGGTCCGGTCCGGCCCGGTGCAGCCGGAAGGAGTCACCGGAGGGGGCGGCCTGGCCCGCCCCGGCTTGAAGGAGTCAACGGAGGCTGCGGTCTGTCCCGGCCGGAAGGAGTCACCGGAGGCGGGGGCCCGGCCCTGCCCGGCCCAAAGGAGTCAACAGAGGCGGCGGTCCGGTCCGGCCCGGACCTGCCGGAAGGAGTCATGGGAGGCAGCGATGTGGCCCGGCCGGAAGGAGTCACCGGAGGCGGCGGTAAGGCCCGGACGGAAGGAGTCCCCGGAGGCGGTGGCCTGGCCTGGCCCTGCCGGAAGGAGTCAACGGAGGCGGCGGTCTGGCCCGGCCGGAAGGAGTCAACGGAGGCGGCGGTCCGGCTTGGCACTGCCGGAAGGAGTCACCGGAGGCGGCGGTCCAGCCCGGCCGGAAGGAGTCAACGGAAGCGGGGGCCCGGCCCGGACCGGCCGGAAGGACTCAACGGATGCGGCGGCCCGGCCCGGCCGGAAGGAGTCAACGGAGGCGGTGGTCCGGCCCGAGCCGGCCGGAAGGAGTCATCGGAGGCGGGGGCCCGGCCAGGCCTGGCCCGGGCGGAAGGAGTCAACGGAGGCGGCAGTCCGGCCCGATCCGGCCAGAAGGAGTCAACGGAGACGGTGGTCCGGCCCGGTCCGGCCGGAGGGAGTCATCAGAGGCCGCGGCGTGGTCAGAGCGAACTTCTTTGGAGAAGCCATGGTGGCTTCCACATGATGGTGGAGGACATCTCTGAGGTGAGTGGCGGGGACTTGTACCCCACCGGGAATCCTCCAGACCTCCCTGCTCCTTCTCCGCGTCTCCGTGCTTTCCAGTCCTGACTTCTTTGTGGGCCTTTGGGCCCCAGTCGTCTGTGTGGGGGTGGTTGTAGGGTGCTGGCTGTGACGGCGTCCACAGCCCTGCCGGGAAGGCTGTGTCCATGTCTGACCTGCATCCAGCGTCCAGGAGTGCACAGGCCCTGAGCCATGGTGAAGTGTGGGACCTGGGTCCCTCCGAGCCCCACGGCCCTCTGAGCTGGAGTATCCTAATTTTCATTTCTACCTACAGCCTATGAGTTCCCTTTTTCTAAAACCACACCTGTATTCCTCCTCTTTTTTTTTTTTTTTTTTTTTTTAAGAGACTGAGTCTGGCTCTGTCACCCAGGCTGGAGTGCAGTGCCGCAATCTCAGCTCACTGAAAGCTTCACCTCCTGGGTTCAGGCAGTTCTGTCTCAGCCTCCTGAGTAGCTGAGACTACAGACACCCACCACGATGACGCCTGGCTTATATTTGTATTTTTAGTAGAGATGGGGTTTCACCATATTGGTCAGGCTGGTTTCAAATTCCTGATCTCGGATAATCTGCCCAACTAGACCTCCCAAACTGCTGGGATTACAGGCGTGAGCCACCTTGCCTGGCAAATTGCATTTTCCTAATGAAGAGCTCATTTTGAGGACGTAATCTCTTATCTGTTTTTGGATTTTATGTCTACAGAATTGTCTGGTCAGGTTCTAGATTGGGTTTTTCTGCTACTTTGTAGTGTTTTTCTGTGTGTGTGTGTACACGTTGGTCTCACCTTTTCAGATTCTTCTGAGTTCGTGGGCCTACCTGCTCCAAGCTGGCTTAGAGTTGAAGGAGGAGTAGCTGCCCGTGCTGGAGGCTGGAGCCTGGAGTGTGCAGTATCCCCTCGCCTCGCTGTTGCAGTTGGTGGCGGTGACGGAGACTGCAGCGCAGCTGGAAAGGTAAAAAGATGGTGGGATAGGTTCGCCATCCTGGCACGCGCAGCCTGAGGCATGGGGGACGGCTTGCGGGTGCCCTGCCATGGTCGGTGGGCACTATCCAGGGTGTCACTGCTGGTGTTGCGGGGGCTGGTTGGGGGGTTATTTGAGGCGCCACTGCCCGCATAGGGGAGAGGGTTGGGGGCCCTTTCCTGGGATGTGCTGCCCATTGCTGGGGGCTGGGATGGGGCCTGTCCCAAGCGGTACTGTCAGCAGCAATGGGGTATCTTGTGGGCACTGTCCAGGGATGTACTGCCCTAGGTAGGGGGTGAATTGGAGGAGCTCTCAGGTGCTGCAATGCCCTTGTCTGGGATGGGTTGGTGGCACTGTGGGGTGCAACACTGCCAGCGGTGAGGGATGGGTTGGGGGTGTTATCAGGTGTTAGATTGCCCCCAGTGGGTGGGGGTTGTGGTATCCAGGATATCATTGCCTGTGTCTGGGAGCTGTTTGGGGGCACTATCCAAGGCTGCATTGCCCACATGGGGAGCAGGTTGGGGGCACTATCTGGGGCTGCAGTGCTGGCGGTGGAGGATGGGTTAGGGTTCTGGTGGGGTGGAGGGGTGGTGTTAAAGGCGCCATGGGGACTACACTGAGACAGAGGTTGGGGGGCTTGTTGGGAGAGCTACACAGGGTTGGACTGCCTGTGGAGGTGGGCAGAGGGTTGGTGGGGGAACTGTGGGGGCTGGATACACAGCCTGAGTGGTGGAGAGGCGGCAGGTGGGTCAGGTGCTCCCAGGGATCTGCACTGCCTGGCAAAGAGTGGGTGAGTGTGCTATTTCAGGCTGCGTGGGTTGTGACGGGGGCAGGTTGGGTGCACTGTCGGGCTACCTGAGCTGTCCATGGTGGTACTTCCCAAGGTGGAGAGGGAGCTTGGAGTGCTCTCTGTGGCTGCACTGCCCAAGGCAGGGGGTTGGTTGGGGGCTCTATCCAGGGCCGCGCTGTTCCCGACGGGGAGTGAGTTAGGGCAGCCACTATTCAGGGTTGCAGTGCCCACAGTGGGGGGTGGTTTGGGTGCCATATGGGGGCATCACTGCCTGCGGTGGGGGTCTGCTTGGGGACCCTATCTGTGGCTACACTGCCCACCCCAGGGAGCCTGTTGGGGCGCTATCCTGGGCTGTGCTGCCCATGGCAGGGGGTTGGTTTGCGGGTGCCATCGAGTGCTGCAGGGTCTAAGGCAGGGGCAGGCTAGGGGCTGCCATCGTGTGCTACGCTGCTGGTGGTGGGGGATGGGGTTTTGACACTATCCTGGGGCTACACTGCCGGTGGCAGCGGATCAGGGGCTCTGTCGGAAGCTGCCCTACCAGTGGCAGGCGATGGAGGTTTCAGTGACAGCGGTGGTCTCTGAGAGAGGAGTGGTCCTGCTCTCCCCGGACTCTAAACTCTAAAGGACCATCTCCTCCTGCGTGGCGGGCACATGTTTCTGTGAAAATTCTGATCACAGCAGGGCACCCAGACCCATCACGGTTCCCAGGCCTGAGCCCTCACATTCGGTGCTGCAGAGCCTGCCAGGGATGCCCAGGCATGCAGCAGCAGACACCACGGGGTGACGGGGCCCCGCGGGTGGAGGTCTCAGGAGTGGGAACCAGCACATTGGTGGGGAGGGCTGGCTGGGTCTGAGTTTCTGCTGCTCCTGCTTCCCGAGCACAGCCTGGGTGGTCCCAGTGGTTCCTGTGGAGCAGGAAGCCCAGGCCCCGTCGTGTCTCCAGTCTCCACTCCCTAGCCAGTTTGGGCCAGAAAGAGATGCTGTGGACTGTGGAGGGTGGGTGTGAGTGCCTTCACTGAAACTGGCCCGTGCCACCCAGTGGCCAGCAGGACAAGGTGGGGGTCTAACACTACCACTCTCTGTGTCCCGTTCTAGGCTTTTCCGGCTTTGCCCGCCCAGCTGCTCCATGCCAGGAGAAGGCAGAGCCATCTGCTGCATGCTGGAGGCTGGAGCCTGGAGCCTGTGGCACCACGGCTCGCCTCGCTGCGGTGGGTGGCAGCGACGGAGACTGCAGAGCGCCGGAGAGGTAGGAGCGTGGCTGGCTGCCACCAGGGCAGGGACAGGGGTGCAGAGGGGGCCAGGTGGCAGCCTCTGAGGCGGCCTCAGTCCCTGGGTCTCCCCCTGCTGGTTACTGCAGGCAGAGCCGGGGCTGCCGCCGCTTCTGCCGCGTCGTGTGCAGGTGGCAGCTACGGTTGAGCCCGTGGCAGAGGGTGGCAGTGCCTGTTCCCGCCCTCCTCCTTTTCCTTTTTGACCCTGGTTCAGGGTGCTGGTCACAGGTGCTGGGTACCCTACGGCCACTGAGATGGGGCTGGATGCCAGTTGCAGTCCTCCTCCTGCTTCGAGGCCTGATTTAGGCACCGCAGCAGGGTCTGGCCCTTGGGTCCGCGTTGCTGCTGGAGGCGGGCAGGATCCTGGGTTGCCACCACGCTGCTGAATGCCATCTCTAAGTGGCAGGTGCAGCAGAATGCACGGGAGACTGCAGGGCTGGTCTCGGACAGCCTGGGGGTCGCCCAAGGCACCTCCCCCTACCCTATGACCCGTGCCTCCTTGGCCCAAGCCCAGAGTGTGGGGTCGCGGGCTCTGGGCCCACTGCAGCACCCACGATGAGGCTGAGCACCGGTTTCCATCACCTTGCAGCTGTGCCGCCGACAACCTAAATTAGGCGCCGTGGTGACATCCGGTCCCGGGTTTCCTGCTGCTGGTGGGGGAGGACAGGGCCAGGGGTTGCCACTGATAGTGACTTGCACCATTTCCAGGTGGGAGCTGTAGCTGAGCCCCTGGCAGATTCTGGCAGGGCTGCTCCCCGAGGGCGTTGAGGGTCGTGGAGCGTACCGCCGTCCCACCCTAGGGTCCCCTTTTCCTTGGGCCTGGCCCAGAGCACAGGTTTGCAGGCGCTGGGCACCGTGCAGACACAGAGCTGTGACTGAGCGCCTCCTGCCCTCCTGCATCTGCGGGCTGACTGTGGCAGCATCTGTTCCTGGGTTCCATGCTGCTGGGGCCAGCGTCCAGGGATGCCACCGCTGCTGCCCCATGGCATGTGTAGGCTGCCGCGGCAGCTGATCCCAGAGCGGAGGCTGTCAGAGCTGGTCCCAGATAGCCTGAAGGTCGCCTAGTGCACCAGCAGAGAGCGCCGTGGGCAGGCAGGGGCATTATGTTGGCTTTGAAGGGGATGTGTTTTGCCAGCTTGGCTTCTTCACTGAGAAAGCGTTGCCAGGGCCCTAGAAGTCTGCAGTCCCAAGGGCTAGGAAGCCACTTGGAGACGCTGTGCCATCAGCACCCACTTGGATCTGAGGCAGGAGGCACCACAGAGAGGTGGTGAGCTCCCCGTCGCCATCGGCGCTCAAGATATGACTGAGCTGTACTTCGATCAGAGGTTGCCAAGCAGCATCCCTTGCACCAAATACAGCACCCCGATGTGCTCTGTTTGGCCAGCATAGTGTGTCATAACAAATCTGAGCCAGTGTTGTTGTTGTATTTCGATTTATTTATTTTACTTTAGGTGCGTACTATATCTGGCATGTCTCTCCCCTGCCCCCCCCCAACTGTCCCCTGTGTGTGATGCTCCTCTCCCTGAGTCCACATGTTCTCGTCGTTCAACACGCACCTATGAGTGAGAACGTACGGTGCTTGGCTTTCTGTTCTTGGGTCAGTTTGCTGAGAATGATGGTTTCCGGATTCATCCAAGTCCCTACAAAGGACACGAACTCGTCGTTTTTTATGGCTGTGTGGTGTTCCATGGTGTATATATGTACCACATTTTCTTTGTCCAGTCTATCATTGATGGGCATTTGGGTTGGTTCCAGGTCTTTGCTGTTATACACAGGGCTGCAACGAACATACGTGTGCATGTGTCTTTATAGTAGAATGATTTATAGTTCTTTGGGTGTATCCCCAACAGTGGGATTGCTGGGTCAAATGGAATTTCTCTTTAGATCCCAATTGTCTATCCTGGCTTTTACTGCCATTGCTTTTGGTGTTTTAGTCATGAAGTCCTTGCCTATGCCTATGTCCTGGATGGTTTTGCCTACGTTTTCTTCGAGTGTTTTTATGGTGTTAGGTTTTATGTTTAAATCTTTGATCCATCTGGAGTTAACTTTAGTGTAAGGTGACAGGTAGGGGTCCAGTTTCTGCTTTCTGCACGTTGCTAGCCCGGTTTCCCAACACCATTTATTAAACATGGAGTCCTTTCCCCATTGTTTGTTTTTGCTGGGTTTGTCTAAGATCAGATGGTTGTAGACGTGTGGTGTTTCTTCTGGGGTCTCTGTTCTGTTCCATTGGTCTACGTCTCTGTTTTGGTACCAGTACCATGCTGTTTTGATGGAAGAAATGGATAAATTCCTAGACACTTGTACTCTACCGAAACTAAACCAGGAGGAAGCTGAAACCCTGACTGGACCAATAACAAGGGCTGAAGTAGAGGCAGCAATCAATAGCCTACTAACTAAAAAAAGTCCAAGTCCAGGTGGGTTCACAGCCGAATTCTACTAGACGTACAAAGAGGAGCTGGTTCCATTCCTTCTGAAACTGTATCAAACGATACAAAAGGAGGGACTCCTCCCTAACTCATTTCACGAGACCAGCATCATCCTGATACCGAAACCAGGCGGAGGCGCAACGAAAAAAGAAAACTTGAGGCCAATATCCATGATGAACGTCGACACACAAATCTTCCATAAAATACTGGCAAACAGATTGCAACAGCACATCAAGAAGCTTATCCATCGTGACCAAGTAGGCTTCATCCCAGGGATGCAAGGCTGGTTCAGCATACACAAATCCATAAATGTAATCCATCACATAAACGGAACCAAAGACAAAAACCACATGATTATCTCAATAGATGCAGAGAAGGCTTTTGATAAAATTCAACAAGCCTTCATGCTAAAAACTCTCAATAAACTAGGTATTGATGGAACGTATCATACAATGATAAAAGCTCTATATGACAAACCTACTGCCAATATCATACTGAATGGGCAAAAGCTGGAAGAATTCCCTTTGAAATCAGGCACTAGACAAGGATGCCCTCTCTCACCACTCCTATTCAACATAGTGTTGGAAGTTCCAGCCAGAGCAATCAGGCAAGAAAAAGAAATAAAGGGTATTCGATTAGGAAAGGAGGAAGTCAAACTGTCTCTCTTTGCAGACGACATGATTGTATATCTAGAAGACCTCATCGTCTCAGCCCAAAATCTCCTGAAACTGATAAGCAACTTCAGCAAAGTCTCAGGATACAAAATCAATGTGCAAAGATCACAAACATTCCTATATACCAATAACAGACAAACAGAGAGCCAAATCAAGAGCGAACTCCCATTCACAATTGCTACAAAGAGAATAAAATACCTAGGAATACAACTAACAAAGGATGTAAAGGACCTCTTCAAGGAGAACTACAAACCACTGCCCAACGAAATAAGAGAGGACACAAACAGATGGAGAAACAGTCCATGCTCATGGTTAGCAAGAATCAATATTGTGAAAATGGCCATACTTGCCAAAGTCATCTATAGATTCAGTGCTGTCCCCATCAAGCTACCAATGACCTTCTTCACAGAACTGGAAAAAACCACTTTAAACTTCATGTGGAATCACAAAAGACCCTGCACAGCCAAGGCAATCCTAAGCAAAAAGAACAAAGCCGGAGGCATCACACTTCCACACTTTTTCTTTTTAAATATTGAAGCTCTCAAAATCACCTTTGGAGAAAATCACAGGCCGCAGACTGTTTCTGTGATTCTGTGTTTATTTCTTCTGGGCATAACGGACACGCCCCCTCCCCTCGCCGGGAGTTCGGACACGCCCCCTCCCCTCGCCGGGAGTTCGGGCACGCCTCCTTCCCTTGCCGGGAGCTCGGACTCGCCTCCTCCTCCCCCCCACCCCCTCGGGAGCCCGGGAAAAAAGCCCCATCAGGACCTACCTGATACCATTTTGTCCCATCCAGGCCCCACTCCCTGCCTACTATTTTGTCCTATCTGGGCCCCACTCCTCTCCATCCAGGTCCCACTCCCCTCCATTTTGTTTCATCCGGGCCCCACTCCCCACCATTTTGTCTCACTCACCTTGGGCACAGCCAATCAAACGCCTCCACTCCCTATAAAACCCCGTGCCTGAGAGGAGTCCACGCGACTTCTCCGGCCCCACCTGTCGGACCGGAGAACTTCACCCGGGAGCCTGAAAAAATTCCCTTGCATTGGATTATTTTCGTGCTGGCCTCAGTCTCTTGGTTTTATCCTCGGCGAGAACAGACCTCTTAGGTACACTGTACCTGCTCACCCATTCTGCCCCCTGAGAGGGTGCCTCTTCCTCCTGGCACCCCCACTCTGGCATCTTCTGCTGGTGCCTGGAACGCTGGCCCCCTCCTCTCTGGCTCACCTGGACCTGGGGCCCCTGCCAAGGCAAACATCTCCTTTAATCTCTCGGTCCTGGGTCAGCCTCGGAGGCCCTTCCTCCCGGGCTTTGTTTCCCTCTGGCCGGCTGCCCAGAGGCCCATCTGCTGGGAATTGCCGTGTGGAGCTCAGGGGGGTCCCTGGGGGTGCCCGGGGCTCCCAGCTGCCACTCCCTCGGTGGCCTCCCTGTCCCCTCTGCATGGCCCTAGGGATCTACAAAGCCTGGCCCTGGCTCTGCCAGCTCTCCGTGCTCCTGCCCTTTCTGGGCCTCAGTTTTTGCAGCTAGAGAATAGGGAGCTTGGGGGAGACCCCAGAGCCCTCCAGGCCGGAGGGAGTCAGCGGAGGCGGCGGCCCAGCCCGGCCGGAAGTAGTCAGCGGAGACGACGGCCCGACCCAGCCGGAGGGAGTCAGCGGAGGCGGCGGCACGGCCCGGCTGGAGGGAGTAAGCGGAGGCGGCGGCCCACCCCGGCAGGAAGGAGTCACCGGAGGTGGCGGTCCGGCCCGAACGGAAGTAGTCAGCGGAGGCGGCAGTCCGGCCAGGCCGGAAGGAGTCACCGGAGGCGGCAGTCCGGCCAGGCCGGAAGGAGTCACCGGAGGCGGCGGCCCGGCCCGGCCCGGCCCGGCCGCAAGGAGTCGCCAGAGGCGGTGGCCCGGCCCGGCCGGAAGGAGTCAATGGAGTCGGCGGTCCAGCCCAGCCGGCGGGAGTCAGCAGAGGCGGCGGTCCAGCCCGGCCCGGCGGGAAGGAGTCAACGGAGGCGGCGGTCCGGACCGGCCGGAAGGAGTCACCGGAGGCGGTGGTCCGGCCCGGCCCGGCCAAAAGGAGTCACCGGAGGCGGCGGTCCGGCCTGGCCCAGCCGGAGGGAGTCAGTGGAGGCGTCGGCCCGGCCCGGCCAGAAGTAGTCAGTAGAGGCAGCGGTGCGGTCAGAGCGAGTTTCTTTGGAGAAGCCGTGGTGGCTTCCACGTGATGGTGGAGGACTACGCGTATCTCTGAGGTAAGTGGTGGGGACTTGTACCCCACCGGGAATCCCCCAGACCTCCCTGCTCCTCCTCCGCAGCTCCGTGCTTTCCAGTCCTGACTTCTTTGTGGGCATTTGGGCCCCGGTCGTCCGTGTGGGGGCGGTTGTAGGGTGCTGGCTGTGACGGCGTCCACAGCCCTGCCGGGAAGGCTGTGTCCATGTCTGACCTGCATCCAGCGTCCAGGAGTGCACAGGCCCTGAGCCATGGTGAAGTGTGGGACCTGGGTCCCTCCGAGCCCCACGGCCCTCTGAGCTGGAGTATCCTAATTTTCATTTCTACCTACAGTGTATGAGTTCCCTTTTTCTAAAACCACACCTGCATTCCTCCTCTTTTTTTTTTTTTTAAGAGACTGAGTCTGGCTCTGTCACCCAGGCTGGAGTGCAGTGCCGCAATCTCAGCTCACTGAAAGCTTCACCTCCTGGGTTCAGGCAGTTCTGTCTCAGCCTCCTGAGTAGCTGGGACTACAGACACCCACCACGATGACGCCTGGCTAATACTTGTATTTTTAGTAGAGATGGGGTTTCACCATATTGGTCAGGCTGGTTTCAAACTCCTGACCTCAGATAATCCACCCAACTAGACCTCCCAAAGTGCTGGGATTACAGGCGTGAGCTACCTTGCCTGGCAGATTGCATTTTCCTAATGAATACCTCATTTTGAGGACGTAATCTCTTATCTGTTTTTCGATTTTATGTCTGCAGAATTGTCTGGTCAGGTTCTAGATTGGATTTTTCTGCTACTTTGTAGTGTTTTTCTGTGTGTGTGTGTACACGTTGGTCTCACCGTTTCAGATTCTTCTGAGTTCGTGGGCCTATCTGCTCCGAGCTGGCTTAGAGTTGAAGGAGGAGTAGCTGTCCATGCTGGAGGCTGGAGCCTGGAGTGTGCAGTATCCCCTCGCCTCGCTGTTGCAGTTAGTGGCGGTGACGGAGACTACAGTACAGCTGGAAAGGTAAAAAGATGGTGGGATAGGTTCGCCATCCTGGCCCGCACAGCCTGAGGCATGGGGGACGGCTTGCGGGTGCCCTGCCATGGGCGGTGGGCACTATCCAGGGTGTCACTGCTGGTGTTGCGGGGGCTGGTTGGGGGGTTATTTGAGGCGCCACTGCCCGCATAGGGGAGAGGGTTGGGGGCCCTTTCCTGGGATGTGCTGCCCATTGCTGGGGGCTGGGATGGGGCCTGTCCCAAGCGGTACTGTCAGCAGCAATGGGGTATCTTGTGGGCACTGTCCAGGGATGTACTGCCCTAGGTAGGGGGTGAATTGGAGGAGCTATCAGGTGCTGCAATGCCCTTGTCTGGGATGGGTTGGTGGCACTGTGGGGTGCAACACTGCCAGCGGTGAGGGATGGGTTGGGGGTGTTATCAGGTGTTAGATTGCCCCCAGTGGGTGGGGGTTGTGGTATCCAGGACATCATTGCCTGTGTCTGGGAGCTGTTTGGGGGCACTATCCAAGGCTGCATTGCCCACATGGGGAGCAGGTTGGGGGCACTATCTGGGGCTGCAGTGCTGGCGGTGGAGGATGGGTTAGGGTTCTGGTGGGGTGGAGGGGTGGTGTTAAAGGCGCCATGGGGACTACACTGAGACAGAGGTTGGGGGGCTTGTTGGGAGAGCTACACAGGGTTGGACTGCCTGTGGAGGTGGGCAGAGGGTTGGTGGGGGAACTGTGGGGGCTGGATGCACAGCCTGAGTGGTGGAGAGGCGGCAGGTGGGTCAGGTGCTCCCAGGGATCTGCACTGCCTGGCAAAGAGTGGGTGAGTGTGCTATTTCAGGCTGCGTGGGTTGTGACGGGGGCAGGTTGGGTGCACTGTCGGGCTACCTGAGCTGTCCATGGTGGTACTTCCCAAGGTGGAGAGGGAGCTTGGAGTGCTCTCTGTGGCTGCACTGCCCAAGGCAGGGGGTTGGTTGGGGGCTCTATCCAGGGCCGCGCTGTTCCCGACGGGGAGTGAGTTAGGGCAGCCACTATTCAGGGTTGCAGTGCCCACAGTGGGGGGTGGTTTGGGTGCCATATGGGGGCATCACTGCCTGCGGTGGGGGTCTGCTTGGGGACCCTATCTGTGGCTACACTGCCCACCCCAGGGAGCCTGTTGGGGCGCTATCCTGGGCTGTGCTGCCCATGGCAGGGGGTTGGTTTGCGGGTGCCATCGAGTGCTGCAGGGTCTAAGGCAGGGGCAGGCTAGGGGCTGCCATCGTGTGCTACGCTGCTGGTGGTGGGGGATGGGGTTTTGACACTATCCTGGGGCTACACTGCCGGTGGCAGCGGATCAGGGGCTCTGTCGGAAGCTGCCCTACCAGTGGCAGGCGATGGAGGTTTCAGTGACAGCGGTGGTCTCTGAGAGAGGAGTGGTCCTGCTCTCCCCGGACTCTAAACTCTAAAGGACCATCTCCTCCTGCGTGGCGGGCACATGTTTCTGTGAAAATTCTGATCACAGCAGGGCACCCAGACCCATCACGGTTCCCAGGCCTGAGCCCTCACATTCGGTGCTGCAGAGCCTGCCAGGGATGCCCAGGCATGCAGCAGCAGACACCACGGGGTGACGGGGCCCCGCGGGTGGAGGTCTCAGGAGTGGGAACCAGCACATTGGTGGGGAGGGCTGGCTGGGTCTGAGTTTCTGCTGCTCCTGCTTCCCGAGCACAGCCTGGGTGGTCCCAGTGGTTCCTGTGGAGCAGGAAGCCCAGGCCCCGTCGTGTCTCCAGTCTCCACTCCCTAGCCAGTTTGGGCCAGAAAGAGATGCTGTGGACTGTGGAGGGTGGGTGTGAGTGCCTTCACTGAAACTGGCCCGTGCCACCCAGTGGCCAGCAGGACAAGGTGGGGGTCTAACACTACCACTCTCTGTGTCCCGTTCTAGGCTTTTCCGGCTTTGCCCGCCCAGCTGCTCCATGCCAGGAGAAGGCAGAGCCATCTGCTGCATGCTGGAGGCTGGAGCCTGGAGCCTGTGGCACCACGGCTCGCCTCGCTGCGGTGGGTGGCAGCGACGGAGACTGCAGAGCGCCGGAGAGGTAGGAGCGTGGCTGGCTGCCACCAGGGCAGGGACAGGGGTGCAGAGGGGGCCAGGTGGCAGCCTCTGAGGCGGCCTCAGTCCCTGGGTCTCCCCCTGCTGGTTACTGCAGGCAGAGCCGGGGCTGCCGCCGCTTCTGCCGCGTCGTGTGCAGGTGGCAGCTACGGTTGAGCCCGTGGCAGAGGGTGGCAGTGCCTGTTCCCGCCCTCCTCCTTTTCCTTTTTGACCCTGGTTCAGGGTGCTGGTCACAGGTGCTGGGTACCCTACGGCCACTGAGATGGGGCTGGATGCCAGTTGCAGTCCTCCTCCTGCTTCGAGGCCTGATTTAGGCACCGCAGCAGGGTCTGGCCCTTGGGTCCGCGTTGCTGCTGGAGGCGGGCAGGATCCTGGGTTGCCACCACGCTGCTGAATGCCATCTCTAAGTGGCAGGTGCAGCAGAATGCACGGGAGACTGCAGGGCTGGTCTCGGACAGCCTGGGGGTCGCCCAAGGCACCTCCCCCTACCCTATGACCCGTGCCTCCTTGGCCCAAGCCCAGAGTGTGGGGTCGCGGGCTCTGGGCCCACTGCAGCACCCACGATGAGGCTGAGCACCGGTTTCCATCACCTTGCAGCTGTGCCGCCGACAACCTAAATTAGGCGCCGTGGTGACATCCGGTCCCGGGTTTCCTGCTGCTGGTGGGGGAGGACAGGGCCAGGGGTTGCCACTGATAGTGACTTGCACCATTTCCAGGTGGGAGCTGTAGCTGAGCCCCTGGCAGATTCTGGCAGGGCTGCTCCCCGAGGGCGTTGAGGGTCGTGGAGCGTACCGCCGTCCCACCCTAGGGTCCCCTTTTCCTTGGGCCTGGCCCAGAGCACAGGTTTGCAGGCGCTGGGCACCGTGCAGACACAGAGCTGTGACTGAGCGCCTCCTGCCCTCCTGCATCTGCGGGCTGACTGTGGCAGCATCTGTTCCTGGGTTCCATGCTGCTGGGGCCAGCGTCCAGGGATGCCACCGCTGCTGCCCCATGGCATGTGTAGGCTGCCGCGGCAGCTGATCCCAGAGCGGAGGCTGTCAGAGCTGGTCCCCGATAGCCTGAAGGTCGCCTAGTGCACCAGCAGAGAGCGCCGTGGGCAGGCAGGGGCATTATGTTGGCTTTGAAGGGGATGTGTTTTGCCAGCTTGGCTTCTTCACTGAGAAAGCGTTGCCAGGGCCCTAGAAGTCTGCAGTCCCAAGGGCTAGGAAGCCACTTGGAGACGCTGTGCCATCAGCACCCACTTGGATCTGAGGCAGGAGGCACCACAGAGAGGTGGTGAGCTCCCCGTCGCCATCGGCGCTCAAGATATGACTGAGCTGTACTTCGATCAGAGGTTGCCAAGCAGCATCCCTTGCACCAAATACAGCACCCCGATGTGCTCTGTTTGGCCAGCATAGTGTGTCATAACAAATCTGAGCCAGTGTTGTTGTTGTATTTCGATTTATTTATTTTACTTTAGGTGCGTACTATATCTGGCATGTCTCTCCCCTGCCCCCCCCCAACTGTCCCCTGTGTGTGATGCTCCTCTCCCTGAGTCCACATGTTCTCGTCGTTCAACACGCACCTATGAGTGAGAACGTACGGTGCTTGGCTTTCTGTTCTTGGGTCAGTTTGCTGAGAATGATGGTTTCCGGATTCATCCAAGTCCCTACAAAGGACACGAACTCGTCGTTTTTTATGGCTGTGTGGTGTTCCATGGTGTATATATGTACCACATTTTCTTTGTCCAGTCTATCATTGATGGGCATTTGGGTTGGTTCCAGGTCTTTGCTGTTATACACAGGGCTGCAACGAACATACGTGTGCATGTGTCTTTATAGTAGAATGATTTATAGTTCTTTGGGTGTATCCCCAACAGTGGGATAGCTGGGTCAAATGGAATTTCTCTTTAGATCCCAATTGTCTATCCTGGCTTTTACTGCCATTGCTTTTGGTGTTTTAGTCATGAAGTCCTTGCCTATGCCTATGTCCTGGATGGTTTTGCCTACGTTTTCTTCGAGTGTTTTTATGGTGCTGGGTTTTATGTTTAAATCTTTGATCCATCTGGAGTTAACTTTAGTGTAAGGTGACAGGTAGGGGTCCAGTTTCTGCTTTCTGCACGTTGCTAGCCCGGTTTCCCAACACCATTTATTAAACATGGAGTCCTTTCCCCATTGCTTGTTTTTGCTGGGTTTGTCTAAGATCAGATGGTTGTAGACGTGTGGTGTTTCTTCTGGGGTCTCTGTTCTGTTCCATTGGTCTACGTCTCTGTTTTGGTACCAGTACCATGCTGTTTTGATGGAAGAAATGGATAAATTCCTAGACACTTGTACTCTACCGAAACTAAACCAGGAGGAAGCTGAAACCCTGACTGGACCAATAACAAGGGCTGAAGTAGAGGCAGCAATCAATAGCCTACTAACTAAAAAAAGTCCAAGTCCAGGTGGGTTCACAGCCGAATTCTACTAGACGTACAAAGAGGAGCTGGTTCCATTCCTTCTGAAACTGTATCAAACGATACAAAAGGAGGGACTCCTCCCTAACTCATTTCACGAGACCAGCATCATCCTGATACCGAAACCAGGCGGAGGCGCAACGAAAAAAGAAAACTTGAGGCCAATATCCATGATGAACGTCGACACACAAATCTTCCATAAAATACTGGCAAACAGATTGCAACAGCACATCAAGAAGCTTATCCATCGTGACCAAGTAGGCTTCATCCCAGGGATGCAAGGCTGGTTCAGCATACACAAATCCATAAATGTAATCCATCACATAAACGGAACCAAAGACAAAAACCACATGATTATCTCAATAGATGCAGAGAAGGCTTTTGATAAAATTCAACAAGCCTTCATGCTAAAAACTCTCAATAAACTAGGTATTGATGGAACGTATCATACAATGATAAAAGCTCTATATGACAAACCTACTGCCAATATCATACTGAATGGGCAAAAGCTGGAAGAATTCCCTTTGAAATCAGGCACTAGACAAGGATGCCCTCTCTCACCACTCCTATTCAACATAGTGTTGGAAGTTCCAGCCAGAGCAATCAGGCAAGAAAAAGAAATAAAGGGTATTCGATTAGGAAAGGAGGAAGTCAAACTGTCTCTCTTTGCAGACGACATGATTGTATATCTAGAAGACCTCATCGTCTCAGCCCAAAATCTCCTGAAACTGATAAGCAACTTCAGCAAAGTCTCAGGATACAAAATCAATGTGCAAAGATCACAAACATTCCTATATACCAATAACAGACAAACAGAGAGCCAAATCAAGAGCGAACTCCCATTCACAATTGCTACAAAGAGAATAAAATACCTAGGAATACAACTAACAAAGGATGTAAAGGACCTCTTCAAGGAGAACTACAAACCACTGCCCAACGAAATAAGAGAGGACACAAACAGATGGAGAAACAGTCCATGCTCATGGTTAGCAAGAATCAATATTGTGAAAATGGCCATACTTGCCAAAGTCATCTATAGATTCAGTGCTGTCCCCATCAAGCTACCAATGTCCTTCTTCACAGAACTGGAAAAAACCACTTTAAACTTCATATGGAATCACAAAAGACCCTGCACAGCCAAGACAATCCTAAGCAAAAAGAACAAAGCCGGAGGCATCACACTTCCACACTTTTTCTTTTTAAATATTGAAGCTCTCAAAATCACCTTTGGAGAAAATCACAGGCCACAGACTGTTTCTGTAATTCTGTGTTTATTTCTTCTGGGCATGTTGTTAACCTTGGCAAAATAAACTTTTACATTGATTGAAACCTGGCTTGAATACTCTTTTTATTTTTTTTTGGTTTTGTGGGATTTTATACTTTTGCTTTGCAGCCCATCGGATTGTAGTAATTAGTGCTAAAAAGGTGATTTAAGTACAGATACATATTGTTGTGTGCATTGATTATATTGATATTACACATTGATACAGACATTGATATATGCGTCCTTTTTTTTTTTAATGTAACTGTCTCAAATTGGGGTGAATTCAAAAAGAATAAATTCCTTCATTTTAATTTATTTTTTTAAAGAAAGAAAAAAAAGGAAGAAAGAAAGAAAAAAGAATGAAGAGGAAGAAAAAGGAAGAGAAAAAGAGAGAATAGGAGTATTGCTTTCTTGCCCAGGCTAGAATGCAGTTTAGTAATGGGTATTGAAAACCTTTTTTATACCAATAATTATACTTAATGATGCAGACAGGAAGGAATAAGGGAAGAAAATAACAAACAAGCAGCCAACCAATATTTCATTTAAACCTATGAAATGCTATGCGATTACTGAGGAGTGATTTACTTCCAATTATGTAGTCACTTTTGGAATAGGTGTGAGGTGATAATGTATGTTTTGTGTATTTGAAGTGGAGAGTTCTGTAAATGTTTATTAAGTTTACTTGTTCCCGGTCTGAGTTCAAGTCCTGGATGTCCTTGTTAATTTTCTGTCTCATTGATCTATTGAATCGTTAGCTCTTCTTGTTACATTGATCCTTTTGCCATTATGTAATGTCCTTCTTTGCCTCTTTTGATCTTTGTTGCTTTAAAGTCTGTTTTATCAGAGGAGAGAATTGCATCTCCTGCTTTTTATTTATTTATTTTTACTCTCTGGTTGGTGAATCTTCCTCCTTCTCTTTGTTTTGAGTCTTTGTATATCATTGCATGTGAGATGGGTCTGGATGCAGCATACCAATGGGTTTTGGCTTTTTATCCAATTTGAATATATGTGAGTTTAATACTGCCATTTGATGCTAGCTGGCTGTTTTGCCCATTAGTTGGTGTAAATTTTTCATTGTGTTGATGCTCTTTGCTTTTTGATATATTTTTGGAAAGGCTGATATTGGTTGTTCCTTTATATGTATAGTGCTTCTTTCAGAAGCTCTCGTAAAGCAGGCCTGGTGGTGGTGAAGTCTCTTGTTTGTTCGCAGAAGATTTAATTTTTCCTTCACTTTTAAAGCTTAGTTTGGCTGGATATGAAATTCTGGGTTGAAAGTTCTTTTCTTTAAGGATGTTAAATACTGGTCCCCACTCTTTTCTAGCTTTTAGGGTTTCTGCTGAGAGATCTGCTGTTAGTCTGATAGGTTTCCCTTTATGGGTAACCTGACCTTTCTCTCTGGCTGCCCTTAGTATTTTCTCCTTCATTTCAACCCTAATAAATCTGGCAATTATGTGCCTTGGGGTTGGTCTTCTTGAAGAATATCTTTGTGGTGTTCTCTGTATTACCTGGAGTTAAATATTACCCTGCCTTGCTAGGTTGGGAAAGTTTTCCTGAATGATATCCTGAAGAGTATTTTCCAACTTGGATTCATTCTCTTCATCACATTCAGGTACACCTATCAAACGTAAATTAGGTCTTTTCACATAGTCCTATATTTCCTGGAGACTTTGCTCATTCCTTTTTATCCTTTTTTCTCCAATCTTGTCTTCTCATTTCATTTCATTAAGCTGTTCCCTGACATCTGATATCCTTTCTTCTGCTTGATCAATTCGACTGTTTAAACTTGTGCATACTTCGCGAATCTCTCGTGTTGTGTTTTTCAGCTCCATCAATTCACTTATATTCCTCTCTAAATTGTCCATTCTCGTTAGCATTTCGTGAAACCTTTTTTCAAGGTTCTTACTTTCTTTGCATTGGGTTAGAAGTTCTTTTAATTCACAGAAGTTTCTTATCACCCACCTTTTGAAACCTGCTTCTGTTATTGGAACACACTCATTCTCCATTAAGCCTTGTTCCATTGCTGATGAGGAACTGTGATCCCCTGTAGAGGGAGAGGCATTCTGATTTTGAGTATTCTCTGCCTTTTTAGGCTGGTTTCTTCCCTTCATTATATATTTATCCCTCTGTAGTCTTTGTAATTACCGACTTTCTAAGTAGGTCTCTGAGCAGACGTCCAACTTGTTGATTCCCAGCGCCGAAATCTGAGTAGTCCACTGCGCCGGCCAAAACAGCAGTGTTAAGATTGATGGTGCTTTTCTGCCCGGGAATCTCCGGACTCTGCACCAGGAACTGCCGCGCTGAGGCACGAGCAAAACCGCCGCACCGGCCACAAGAGTCGCCCTGGCAACCCGTGGGGCTCCTCCGCTGGGAATCTCTTAGTCCGTGGGCAACAAAAATTTGTCTGAAAGTGTGGCGTCCTCTCGTTCTCTGTGCTTTCACTGGGAGCTATGAGCCCGAGCTGCTAGTGATCAGCCATCTTGGATCTCTCTCCCATTGTCAATACTCTTTAGTTTACAATTTCTATGGTCTTGATGTATCCTTCAAAAGGTATGTGTTGGAACTCTAATCCTTAACACAGCAGTGTTGGGAGCTGCAGCCTAATGGAGGTGTTTAGGTCAAAAAGGAAAACTGATAAAGGAGAGGCTAAATTATTTATCTATTCTGCATGTCCCATATGTGGGTGGTATCTACTACGCTGTAGTAGATGAGGGGGTGTTTTTTTTTATATATATGAAAAAAGTTACTTCTTATATAAGTATAAAGAAGGCTTGAAGGATTGCGTTTACTCTTTGTCACTCTGCTGTCATGTGAGCACATCATATCCATCCTCTCTCCCTTTCAGCATCTTCCATGTGAGGATGTAGTAAGAATGCCCTTTCCAGAGGCCTCTTGATTTTGAACTAACAAGCCTGCAGAGCTGTGAGAGAATACATTTCTGTTCTTTATAAATTACCTAGGTTCAGGTACTCTGTTATGGCAACAGAACATTCCCAACTGGAGTTCTTCAGCACACCCAGTCCATCCCCTGACTAGCCCGCAACTCTGTCCAGTCTTACCTGCCTTCATATCAGAAGCCCACAGAGCTAACACAGAGGGCTTCAGCCCTGCCCTGCCTGACTTTCTAGGAAACCCCCCTCTCCACCTGTCGTGATCAGGACACTGTCTGAAGGTTCATCCTCACCATTTTATAAAGAAAAATTTGTCTGACAGAGAGGTTCTGGTTAGGAGGCCAGCTCCCACATCACAGGGTGATGGCAATTTGGATGGGACCAAGATAAGACAGTGCTGTCCTGGGACTGGTCATCTGATAAAAGGGGCTCCAGAAAGTATAGTGATGGACCCCTCAGAGGGTTTCTGCTCTTTTGTCTGCAGGTTCCTGGTGAGAGGAGCTATTGGCCACTAGGGTGTCTTTGTGTGTGTGTGTCAGTGTCAGAGTGGTGTGTGTTTCCTTGGCTTGATTTCTTTCAGCATGCAGCCCACTGTTTCACTGACTGTATCTCACTATTTCCTGAAACTCAATGCATTCAGCTGACTTAAGGGTCCTGGGGCCTCGCTGTATCATATTTGCACGATACTAGTGTCTGTGCAGACTATACATTGGAGTTCAGTTGTAAGACCCTTTTGCTCCCTTACCCTGATCCTGTAATAGAAAAGCCATTTCATTAAATGGAATAGCAACCCAGATCTATTGGAGAGATGGTCCAGTCTGCCATACTTGTAGCAGTAGCCAGTGATTTGGACTTTGTGTCATAGATGGAAATTTCCAGGTTTTGTAGGTGGTGGGCAGAGGCCTGACTTTTTAAGAAACTACCCTACTGCACCCCTGCAAATGAGGGCAATGCTTGAGGACATTCCTGTCAATGTTAAATAGAAGAGATCAGTTTCTTGATGGAGAATTTCAGGTAACAAAGACAGTTCCTGTATATCAAGGTATCGGTGCTTGGGCTGAGACAGGTCTAGATAGCACTGTCTGAAAAGGGGCTCAAGGAAGTAGCCGTGAGAGGCCCCTGGGATGTTTTCTGCTCTCCTCTCTGCAAATGCCCTGGAGGGAGATCCTTTTAGTCACTATGGGGTGTGTGTGTGTGTGTGTGTGTGTTCATCACTTGTTTTTGTTTTTCTGCGTGAAGTCTGCAGACTTGCCAAAAGTACCTTGATGTTTTCTTTTCATTAATATTATGTATTTGTGAGTTGTAGTTTCTTTATTCTTATTGTATCATATTCCTTTGTGTGAAAATAACTACAACTTATCTTATTGTTCATGGGCATTTAGGTTGGTTCCAGTTTCTGGCTATTAGAGTATGCACTATTGTGAAGATTTTGATGTATGTTTTTATCGGTGAACATTTATTCATTTTTGTTGAGAAAATGTGTAGGAAAGAGATTCCTGGGTTATAGGCTATGCTGATGTATAAAGAGGCTGTCAGTTTTTCAAAGTGATTGTGCCTGTTTACACTCTTCATTGGCAGTAAATGAACATTCCAGAAATTTCACCTTCTTCTCTATACTTGGTGCTTTCTGCCTTTTTGCATTTTTGATATTCTGGAGTGGGTATAGTAGTATTGCACTGATATTTTGTCTTATGTTTTTTGATAACTACTCACAGAGCAACTTCACATATGTTTATTGGGCCATGTGTCTTCTGTTGGGTTATTTGTATTTTTTCTTAATGATTTGTAAAAATTCTTGATGTTTTTGGATATAAATCTTTTATTTTGGGTCAATATGTAGATGTTTATATGTATGTGTGTATTTACATATTATATATGTAGATTATATTATCTACTGAGAGTTGCTTTAGAAATCTCCTAATAGTGTTTATTGATGATATAACTTACCTATTTTGATATTGTCCAACTATATAGGTTTTCCTTTTATTGATACCAATTTTTTAAACTGTTTGTGAAGCCTTTTCACACCTTAATATCATGAATATATGTTTCAGTGTTTTACTCTAAAAGTGTAAAAGCTAGGTGCTGCTGTTACAGAAATGAAATCAGACATCATCTCCTTTCCAATGACTCACGAAAGCAGCCGTTCCTGATTCAAAGGCCGGTTTCTTGACTCCGAGTGCTCACTTTTGCAGGCTTTACTTAATGTCGTGTAAATCCCCCTATTCTCCAGGTCTTCTTTCTTTCTAGTTCTCCTTAGTATATACAACCTGTCAAGGCAATCACTTCCACGCCCATGGCTTCAGTTGCTTTCTCTATTCTCTCAGGACAATAGAATTTTAAATTTAAAATGTTAGCTTTATTTTATGTAAGATCCCTCATTTGCTGTAACCATAGATTGAAAGTTACTCCATGAAAGTAATAAATGGAAAATGGTGATATTCTTAGCATGTAAATTATAGGACCTTTTCCCAGTTACTCTGAATGGTTTGATTTAGTATGTATGTTATTTTTGAAAGCATAGGTAGGGATGTCACAAATGGTCTTAGCCTACAGAGATTATATTCAACTTTGACCAGAGAGTTCCATTTTAATGTGACACTGAGAGTAAAAAATGATCTTTTCCTCTTTACCTATTTCTCTTCCTACATTCTCTGCCAGGAGAAAGGTACACTTCTGTACCCAGTCTTCCCCCTCAGAGCCCGAGCAGCCCAGTTTTTCCCTCTACTTCCCTGCTTTCACATCTCATGACCAAGTACTTCCTATTCTGTCTCCCCAATAATCATAAAATTTTTCCTCCACTTTTGTCACTGCCACTGCCTTTAGCATCAGTCTTCCTTTAGATAGTCTCTTAATTGGTCTGTTGCTTCCTTCGGTCCTTCCTTATTATACAGACTACTACACACACATCTGACAGAGACTCCTCACCTTTGTATGGTTCTATGACTCGAATTTTCAGAATAAAATTAAAACCACCCCAGCGTCAAATTCGGGGTCAGATAGAGGTGGGTTTGTATCTCAGGTTCAGACACTGTCCAGTAGTGTGATCTCGGAAAACTGAACTTCTTAAGCCTTTGTGTATCTGCCTACTCTCATTGAGATTTGAGACTGTTTAATACATACGGTGTCTGGCATGTAGAAGGGACTTCATCGGTGTTGAATGAAGAAGTGGCATTTTAAAATTCACATTAAAAAAAAGTTTTTTTAAAAAACTATGCCAATCTACAATGTCACTTCCCCTCCAAGCTTGACTTCTACCTGTACTTTCTGATATGGTTTGGTCATGTCCCCACCTAAGTCTCATCTTGAATTGTAATCCCCATAATCCCCACATGTTGAGGGAGAGACTCAGTGGGTGGTAATTGGATCATGGGGGCAGTTTCCTCCGTGCTATTCTTGTGATAGTCAGTTCTCCTGAGATCTGATGGTTTTATATGTGTTTGACAGTTGCTCCTTTTTACACACACTCTGTGGCCTGCTGCCATGTAAGAAGTGACGGCTTCCCCTTCTGCTATGATTGTAAGTTTCCTGAGGCCTCCACAGCCATGTGGAATGTGTCAATTAAACTTCTTTCCTTTATAAATTACCCAACCTCAGGTATTTCTTTATAGCAGTGTCAACAGGAAACAATCCACTTTCTGATAATCATACTTGAGGAATTGGGGAATTCATACTACCTGGGATTAAATAATGGCCCCAGCCTGAGAGTCATGTAACATTGGGGAGATAACTAACTTACCTTCTCCATCTCAATGTCTTCTCTAAAATCTGTGAGATTGTTTCTGAGGGCTAAATGAGCATAGCCCACTTGGAACACTGTCAGGCACATACTGCCTGCCAGATGTCGAGTATTCATCTTTATTGAGTTAGGACTGTGGTACCCCACTTGATGGCTCTTGATTTTGTATAACAAAATCATACTTAGAGCTTTGTTAGTAAAAGAAAATCTGAAAGTCCCTACGTGGAAGGAAGAAACGGTGGGGCGGGGGGAAGGGAGTTGGTAAGTTTCAGCATTTCAGAAGGTTTCTATTTTATGGAGAAGGAGGTGGAGGCAGGATAGGTCCCAAGGTGTCATTCAAGACACACAGCTATAACTCTTTAGTGAGAGTAGAGCTAGGGCCCCAGGTATTGCTGTGATCAAGTTGCAGACAAAAACTACCACTCTTTGGAAGACAGGAGAGGAGTATTTCGTTACAAACGCAGTGAACAATTCAGTTGTATCTACATTCAGTTAGCAAATAAAAGTTGTTCAACTTGGTTGCTAATGGGACCCACTCTACTAACTGAGACTTTGTATAGAACTCATAGGGTAAGATGGCTTCCAGTAATGAACCACCCTGTGCTTTTCTTAGGACTAAAAAGCTCAGGAAACTGGTGAGGAATGAAAACCTTAGTCCCACTGGCACTGCATGAGGAGCCAGGAGAGCAGCAGCATCATAAACCACAGGGTGGGGCAGCCCAGGCAGCGGGGGAGGGGCGGAATCCAGGGTGGGGCATTGTGAGGTATGGGGCGGGGCATTCTGAGGCCAGTGGGCCAGTGGGCTTCAGTCTGTAGGTGACTGCAGAAGGAGGAGGAGCTCCTTTTGTACTGTCTTGAGGCAGTTGTTGTGTCTCCCAGCGCTCGTTGGGTTGACCACCTATTAAATAAGTCGGCTGTTCTTCACTCTCCCAAGCAAGTCAACTCAAGGGAGGCGGCAGGGTGCGGGCCTTGGCCCGAGCCCCGGCTGGGGCTGGGGCTGGGGCTGAGCTGTGGGGTGGGCAGGCGAGCAGCGGCGATACCATCTCTGCCAAGTGCAGCATAACCTCAGCCTAGGGCAGCGGGAGTGCGTGGCCAACACTGTGAGCAGAGGCACAGGTGGCGGCAGACAGTCCAATGGGGTGCATACTGACCTGTTGCGTGTGCCCCAAGGTCAGCCCTGAGTTGGAACAGCATGAGGGGTCAGGGTGTCCCTCTCAATCTGAGGTCTGTGAGGCATCAGCTGAGGACACAATAGCAGCAGCGCCCATGGCTGCTGTTGAAGAGCCTGCTGAATTGATTGTTGAAGCTGATGAGGGCCTTCGTGTCCACCACATCCGTGACCAAGAGATGCCTGAAGGTAAGGAGGTGATGGTGCCATCTGCCCTGGCCACACCTCTGGCTGCTGCTGTCCCCAAAGTTCCCTGGGGGACATCCCAACCTCAGGCTCCTTTTTGCCTGTAACCAGCTTTCCCAGGGCTGGCCAGGAGCAAAGGCTGGCTCTGTCTTGCATTCCCATTCCCACTGCTTAGTCTTCCTCCACGGAGTCCAGTTAATTTCTTTTCTCCTCCCCTCCCAAACACCCAGTTCATTGTCATATCTCATTCTCTCAGGCTGGCATAGGACCTTTTATTTATGGCTTGTCTTGTCTGTAGCTCTATTTATTATTCTGTGGGACTTTGTTGAAGCTTCTTTGGAATATTCTCTTCCCTTTTTCAATAAAAGATCGAGACCATCCTGGTCAACATGGTGTAACCCCATCTCTACTAATACAAAAAAATTGGCTGGGCATGGTGGCGCGTGCCTGTAATCCCAGCTACTCAGGAGGCTGAGGCAGGAGAATTGCCTGAACCCGGGAGGCGGAGGCTGCGGTGAGCCGAGATCGTGCCATTGCACTCCAGCCTGGGTAACAAGAGCGAAACTCCGTCTCAAAAAAAAAAAAAATAAATAAATAAATATAATATACTTTAATTTTGAGGTGTGGTTGAGACTCAGGCCTAAGATATTTTACTTTTTATTAATCATATTTTATAAAATTATAATGATAATTATTGAAGTAAACAAGATTTTGGGATTATGTATCAGGTTATAGGCAATTTCATTTGTTTATCAGCAACCCCTAGAAGTTATGTCTCCTTCACTTCTGAATTAGAGTACGACTCTTGCTACATACTGCTATATCCAAGGGCAAAAATAGTAACATTTAGTAGAGCTGCAATCATAAGAAAGATTTTTCAATGTGATCTTCATTTCTTCACTCAGTAGCTGTTATTAAGTGTTTTTTTATGTATTAGATTAGTCTCTAGGAATTTAAAAAAAAACTAAGTATTTCATGCTGCTTGTCTTCAGGGAGCTCTCAGTCTACTGGAGAAAATAGAACACAGGAAAACATGATTTTAAAAATAAAATAGTGTAATAATTGCTGTACCCAGGGATACCCAGCTAAACCATGGACATTTGTAGGAGGAACATCTAATCTGCAGATATCACATGATCATGCTAATTTGATAGATTTATTGCTGTATATTACATGAGAAGAGTAGATCTAGAACTGAAAGGAGTCTATAATCCAGCCATCTGTTATAGGTAAGGACATAGTGCATTTCAGAGAGCACAGTTAAGGACATGCTCCTTCATGGGAGATGGCAGATTGCAAGAAACCTCTTACAGTCCTCAATTCTTATGCCATTTCTTTATAGAGTATGTTGTGTATGTTCCTTGTCTCCCTGATGGGGACACTACTCTGGGTAATGGATAAGACATGATAGAGTGGTTTGAGGAGGGAAATACTATGAGTTTAAAGGAATTCGAATTATTTGGCGTGAATAAGATAAATCTGGGACTGTCTTAAAAAACGTTTTATATATATTTTTTATTTTGTTAATTTATACTCAGAGAAATGTTGCAAGACCAAGAATAGTACAAAGAATATCTAAATACTCTTTATCCAGGTTTACTTGTTGCTAATATATTGTGCCATTTTCTTATTGTTTGCTCTCTTTCATATATATGTATATATGAATGTGTGTGTGTGTGTGTGTGTGTGTGTGTGTATTTACATGCATATCATGGCAACTTACTTCCTAACTACTTCAACATGTATTTCCTAAGCATAGGGATTTTAAAAAAATTGTACAGTATGAACCTCACTAAATTTTAACATTGACGCAATAATCTACCGTTTGTATTCCAGTTTTTTTTTTCAATTGGCCCAGTCACCTTTATAGTATTTCCCCTTCCGCAGACTGCTTTTTAAAGAGCAAAGAATGAATCATGAGCAATTTTTAGTAGAAACTTTCTATTAAGGGTAGAAAGACAATCATGGAGACTTAAAGTTGGATTCCTGTTTTGATTCACATCCATGCCTCCCCTAAACTTTCTTATCTCAGAAAATGACAGTAGAATCCCATTAGTTGTTCAAGCCAGAAATCTGAAGCTTATTTGAGTTCTCTTTTAACTTTATCCTTTGAGTTTAACCCATCACTGAGTCCTGTAGTGTCTGTCTCCCCTATATATCTTGAAACCTTTCTGTTGGCTGGGTTGAAGTGGTTCATGACTGTAATTCCAGCACTTGGGGAGGCAGGAGGATCACTTGAGCTCAGGAGTTCAAGACCAGGCTGGGCAACACAGGGAGACCCCCTGTGTACAAAAATTAAAAAGTTAGCCAGGTGTAGTGGCATGTACCTGTGGTCCTAGCTCCTAGTGAGGCTGAGATGAGAGGATTGTTTGAGCCAAGGAGGTTGAGGCTGCAGTGAACTGTGATCACCCCACTGTACTCCAGTCTGGATGACAGAGAGAGACCTTGTTTCAACAAAAAGAAAGAAATTTGGTACACCTTTTTATCCATCGACTTCAACCAGCCTAGTCCATCATTGTTTCTCATCTGGACTCCTACCTAGTTTCCTACCTGATTTTCCTGCTTCTGCATTTTTTTCTTTCCTATTCATTCTCCATGTAACAGCCAGAGTGATCTTTTAGAAATGTAAATCAGATTGTGTCACTCCCCAGCTTATGTATTAAGTGGCTTTCCACTGCTCCAGAGCACTCTCTGCATAGCTTAACTCTTCTTTAGTCCACAACTTTAAATATTCTCCCTCTGAGAGGCCTTCCTTGATGCTCAGTTTGTTATTTTTACTGTAGCATTTCACCATTTTCCTTTACAGCACTTGTGATTTGTAATTTTTTTTTTTTATTGCATTTTAGGTTTTGGGGTACATGTGAAAAACATGCAAGATTGTTGCATAGGTGGCAGTGTGATTTGTAATTATTACTTTTTCTTTTTCTCTATTTCCTACACTAGGCTGTAAGTGGAAAAAGCATAGGGACCCTGTTTGTTTTGTGCACTTTTGTATACCTAGCACATCGCTAGGATTATAGCAGATGATTAATAAATATTTGAATATTTGAGTGAAAGGGGACCTAAGAAGTTGTCTAGTACTGCCTCCTACCTGTTGTAAGAGTCTGCACTATCTCTGGCAAGTGCTTATCTAGCTTATTTTTTTAATGCTTTCACATATGGACAGCTTAGTGTTTTTTATGTAGTTTACTTTCTTGAATAATTTTGATAGTTTGAAAAGTTTTCCTTATTTTGGGCTGAAAACTGCCCTTTTCTTATTTCTTTTCATTGATCTAGTTCTGCCCATTTGTCACAACTTAAACTATTTTGACTCTCTGTATAGTATCTTAAACTATTTGACAGCAGCCGTTAATGTATGCTCTTGGCTTTGTTAGGCTAAACCATTTATAAGTGCTTCAGTTTTTCATCATGTGATAATGTTTCTTTACTCTTACCTCCTCTGTATTCATTTTGCCAGGGTAGTTTTAAAAGTGGTACTTTGAAAGATAAAGATATTTATAATCTTTGGTCCAGTCATCTGTGGTTAAATGATTTATAGCACATTCATTCAATGTAATATATTGTAGCCCTTAAAATAACAAATATAACTGTAGAACTGTGGGATATATTTATAAAACAATGATATTTTAAAAGTAGTACATTAAAATGTATCTAGAGAGTTAATATAACTGACTGTGTTGTATAGATGAAACTTAGAAGGGTACATGAGTACCTTCTAAAGGTACATACCCAATACATATATCTGCCCTGTCAGTACAGTAACCAGTACCCAAATGTAGAAGGATACGTGAGAGAATAGTTGTATAGTTGTGTTAGGGTGGTAGAATTATAGGGAGAATTTTTTTTTTCTTTGAGACAGAGTCTTACTCTGTCTCCCTGGCTCTGGAGTACAGTGGTGTGAGCTCAGATCACTGCTTCCCAGGTTCAAGCGATTCTTGTGCCTCAGTGTCCTGAGTAGCTGGGATTACAGGCATCTGCAACTATGCCTGGCTAATTTTTGTATTTTTGGTAGAGATGGGGTTTCACCCTATTGACCAGGCTGTTCTCGAACTCCTGGCCTCAAGTGAACCACCCGCCTGGGCCTCCCAAAGTCCCAAAGTGCTGGGATTACAGGTGTGAGCCACTGTGCCTGGCTCTTTTTCTGACACCGGGTCTCAGTATATTACCCAGCCTGGACTCGAACTCCTGGGCTTAAGTGATCCCCCTACTGCAGCCTCCCAAGTAGCTTGAACTATAGGCATGAGCCACCATGCCTGGCCCAGAAATGTTAAAATATAGAGTATTTTATAATTAGTTTAATAAGAAAGGAGAAAATTCTAGCTAGAATTAAGTGAGAGTTCACTGGTCTGCATTAAGACTATATTTCTTTAATGTAGTTTACGAATGCTTGTTCCACATTTGGCTAGTGGCTACTATATTGACAGGACAGATATATGTATTGGGTAAGGACAGATAGGGAACATTTCTTGTGGCACCATGTTCTATGGATAGTGCTGGAGTAAGAGATTGTGTGGGATGGATCACTCATGAGAGCAAGATAGGCAAAATGGTGACTTGTGTGCATCCAATCTTTTTGAGGCCTAATGTTTTTTTTTTTTTTTTTTTTTTATTGCATTTTAGGTTTTGGGGTACGTGTGAAAAACATGCAAGGTTGATGCTTAGGTGCATACGTGGCAGTGTGATTTGCTGCCTTCCTCCCCTTCACCCATATCTGGCATTTCTCCCCATGCTATCCCTCCCCAATTCCCCACCCCCCCGCTGTCCCCCCAACTCCCCCACAACAGACCCCCATGTATAGTGCTCCCCTCCCTGTGTCCATGTGTTCTCCTTGTTCAACACCCGCCTATGAGTGAGAACATGTGGTGTTTGATTTTGTGTTCTTGTGTCAGTTTGCTGAGAATGATGGTTTCCAGGTTCATCCATGTCCCTACAAAGGACGCGAACTCCTCGTTTTTAATGGCTGCATAATATTCCATGGTGTATATGTGCCACATTTTTCCTGTCCAGTCTATCATCGATGGGCATTTGGGTTGGTTCCAGGTCTTTGCTATTGTAAACTGTGCTGCTATGAACATTCGTGTGCATGTGTCCTTATAGTAGAACGATTTATAATCCTTTGGATATATGCCCAGTAATGGGATTGCTGGGTCAAATGGAATTTCTATTTCTAGGTCCTTGAGGAATCGCCACACTGTTTTCCACAATGGTTGAACTAGTTTACACTCCCACCAACAGTGTAAAAGTGTTCCTATTTCTCCACATCCTCTCCAGCATCTGTTGTCTCCAGATTTTTTAATGATTGCCATTCTAACTGGTGTGAGGTGGTATCTCAATGTAGTTTTGATTTGCATTTCTCTAATGGCCAGTGATGATGAGCATTTTTTCATATGCTTGTTGGCCTCATGTATGTCTTCTTTTGTAAAGTATCTGTTCATGTCCTTCGCCCACTTTTGAATGGGCTTGTTTGTTTTTTTCTTGTAAATCTTTTTTAGCTCGTTGTAAATTCTGGATATCAGCCCTTTGTCAGATGGGTAGGCTGCAAAAATTTTTTCCCATTCTGTTGGTTGCCGATTCACTCTATTGACTGTTTCTTTTGCTGTGCAGAAGCTGTGGAGTTTGATTAGGTCCCATTTTTCTATTTTGGCTTTTGTTGCCAATGCTTTTGGTGTTTTGGTCATGAAGTCCTTGCCTACGCCTATGTCCTGAATGGTTTTGCCTAGGTTTCCTTCTAGTGTTTTCATGGTGTTAGGTCTTATGTTTAAGTCTTTAATCCATCTGGAGTCAATTTTAGTGTAAGGTGTCAGGAAGGGGTCCAGTTTCTGCTTTCTGCATATGGCTAGCCAGTTTTCCCAACACCACTTATTGAACAGGGAATCCTTTCCCCATTGCTTGTTTTTATCAGGTTTGTCAAAGATCAGGTGGTTGTAGATATGTTGTGTTGCCTCCGACGCCTCTGTTCTGTTCCATTGGTCTATATCTCTGTTTTGGTACCAGTACCATGCTGTTTTGATTACTGTAGCCTTGTAGTAGAGTTTGATGTCTGGTAGTGTGATGCCTCCCGCTTTGTTCTTTTTGCTTAGAATTGACTTGGCTATGCGGGCTCTCTTTTGGTTCCATATGAAGTTTAAGGTGGTTTTTTCCAGTTCTGTGAAGAAGGTCATTGGTAGCTTGATGGGGATAGCATTGAATCTGTATATTACTTTGGGCAGTATGGCCATTTTCACGATATTAATTCTTCCTAACCATGAACATGGAATGTTTCTCCATCTGTTTGTGTCCTCTCTTATTTCGTTGAGCAGTGATTTGTAGTTCTCCTTGAAGAGGTCCTTTACATTCCTTGTTAGTTGTATTCCTAGGTATTTTATTCTCTTTGTAGCAATTGTGAATGGCAGTTCGTTCTTGATTTGGCTCTCTTTAAATCTGTTATTGGTGTATAGGAACGCTTGTGATTTTTGCACATTGATTTTGTATCCTGAGACTTTGCTGAAGTTGCTTATCAGTTTCAGGAGCTTTTGGGCTGAGATGAGGGGGTCTTCTAGATATACAATCATGTCGTCTGCAAATAGAGACAATTTGCCTTCCTCCTTTCCTAATTGAATACCCTTTATTTCTTTTTCTTGCCTGATTGCTCTGGCTAGAACTTCCAGTACTATATTGAATAGGAGTGGTGAGAGAGGGCATCCTTGTCTAGTGCCAGATTTCAAAGGGAATGCTTCCAGTTTTTGCCCGTTCAGTATGATATTGGCTGTCGGTTTGTCATAAATAGCTTTTATTATTTTGAGATACGTTCCATCGATACCTAGTTTATTGAGGGTTTTTAGCATAAAGGGCTGTTGAATTTTGTCGAAGGCCTTCTCTGCATCAATTGAGATAATCATGTGGTTTTTGTCTTTGGTTCTGTTTATGTGGTGAATTACATTTATAGACTTGCGTATATTGAACCAGCCTTGCATCCCCGGGATGAATCCTACTTGATCATGGTGGATAAGCTTTTTGATGTGCTGTTGTAATCGGCTTGCCATTATTTTATTGAAGATTTTTGCATCTATGTTCATCATGGATATTGGCCTGTAGTTTTCTTTTCTTGTTGAGTCTCTGCCAGGTTTTGGTATTAGGATGATGTTGGTCTCATAAAATGATTTGGGAAGGATTCCCTCTTTTTGGATTATTTGGAATAGTTTCAGTATGAATGGTATCAGTTCCTCTTTGTATGTCTGGTAGAATTCGGCTGTGAACCCATCTGGACCTGGGCTTTTTTTGGGTGGTAGGCTCTTAATTGCTGCCTCGACTTCAGACCTTGTTATTGGTCTATTCAGGGTTTCGACTTCTTCCTGGTTTAGGCTTGGCAGGAGGCAGCTGTCCAGGAATTTATCCATTTCCTCCAGGTTTTCTAATTTATGTGCATAGAGTTGTTTGTAATAATCTCTGATGATGGTTTGAATTTCTGTGGAATCTGTGGTGATATCCCCTTTGTCATTTTTTATTGCATCTATTTGATTATTCTCTCTTTTCTTTTTTATTAGTCTGGCTAGTGGTCTGTCTATTTTGTTGATCTTTTCAAAAAACCAGCTCCTGGATTTATTGATTTTTTGAAGGGTTTTTCGTGTCTCTGTCTCCTTCAATTCTGCTTTGATCTTAGTTATTTCTTGTCTTCTGCTAGGTTTTGAGTTTTTTTGATCTTGCTCCTCTAGCTCTTTCAATTTTGACGATAGGGTGTCAATTTTAGATCTCTCCTTTCTTCTCATGTGGGCACTTATTGCTATATATTTTCCTCTAGAGACTGCTTTAAATGTGTCCCAGAGATTCTGGTATGTGGTGTCTTCATTCTCGTTGGTTTCGATGAACGTCTTTATTTCTGCCTTCATTTCATTGTTTATCCAGTCAACATTCAGGAGAAAGTTGTTCATTTTCCATGAGGCTGTGCGGTTCTGGGTTGGTTTCTGAATTCTGAGTTCTAACTTGATTGCACTGTGGTCTGAGAGACTGTTTGTTATGGTTTCCGTTCTTTTGCATTTGCTGAGGAGTGATTTACTTCCAATTATGTGGTCAATTTTAGAGTAGGTGTGATGTGGTGCTGAGAAGAATGTATATTCTGTGGATTTGGGGTGGAGAGTTCTGTAAATGTCTATTAGGTTTGCTTGTTGCAGGGCTGAGTTCAAGTCCTGGATATCCTTGTTAATTTTCTGTCTCGTTGATCTGTCTAATATTGACAATGGTGTGTTGAAGTCTCCCACTATTATTGTGTGGGAGTCTAAGTCTCTTTGTAAGTCTTTAAGAACTTGCCTTATGTATCTGGGTGCTCCTGTATTAGGTGCATATATATTTAGGATCGTTAGCTCTTCTTGCTGCATTGATCCTTTTACCATTATGTAATGTCCTTCTTTGTCTCTTTTGATCTTTGTTGCTTTAAAGTCTATTTTATCAGAGATGAGAATTGCAACTCCTGCTTTTTTTTGCTCTCCATTTGCTTGGTAAATCTTCCTCCATCCCTTTATTTTGAGCCTTTGTGTATCCTTGCATGCGAGATGGGTTTCCTGGATACAGCACACTGATGGGTTTTGGCTTTTTATCCAATTTGCCAGTCTGTGTCTTTTGATTGGGGCATTTAGTCCGTTTACATTTAGGGTTAATATTGTTATGTGTGAATTCAATCCTGTCATTTTGGTGCTAGGTGGCTGTTTTGCCCTTTGGTTGATGCAGATTCTTCATTGTGTTGATGCTCTTTACCTTTTCGTCTGTTTTTGGAGTGGCTGGTACTGGTTGTTCTTTTCTATGTGTAGTGCCTCCTTCAGGAGCTCTTGTAGAGCTGGTCTGGTGGTGATGAACTCTCTGAGTTCTTGCTTGTTCACAAAGGATTTTATTTTTCCTTCACTTATGAAGCTTAGTTTGGCTGGATACGAAATTCTGGGTTGAAAGTTCTTTTCCTTAAGGATGTTGAATATCGGCCCCCACTCTCTTCTGGTCTGTAGGGTTTCTGCTGAGAGATCTGCAGTGAGTCTGATGGGCTTCCCTTTGTGGGTAACCCGACCTTTCTCTCTGGCTGCCCTTAGTATTTTCTCCTTCATTTCAACCCTGGTGAATCTGATGATTATGTGTCTTGGGGTTGCTCTTCTAGAGGAGTATCTTTGTGGTGTTCTCTGTATTTCCTGGACTTGAATCTCGGCCTGCCTTGTTAGGTTGGGGAAGTTTTCCTGGATAATATCCTGAAGAGTATTTTCCAGCTTGGATGCATTCTCTTCGTCACATTCAGGTACCCCTATCAAACGTAGATTAGGTCTTTTCACATAGTCCCATATTTCTTGTTGACTTTGTTCATTCCTTTTTACCCTGTTTTCTCTAATCTTGCCTTCTCGTTTTATTTCATTGAGTTGATCTTCGACCTCTGATATCCTTTCTTCTGCTTGGTCAATTCGGCTGTTGAAACTTGTGCATGCTTCACGAAGTTCTCGTGTTGTGTTTTTCAGCTCCATCAATTCGCTCATATTCCTCTCTAAGTTGTCCATTCTTGTTAGCATTTCATCAAGTCTTTTTTCAAGGTTCTTAGTTTCTTTGCATTGGGTTAGAACATGTTCTTTTAGCTCACGGAAGTTTCTTATTATCCACTTTCTGAAAGCTGATTCTGTCATTTCATCACACTCATTCTCCATCCAGTCTTGTTCCCTTGCTGGTGAGGTGTTGTGATCCCTTGTAGGAGGAGAAGTGTTCTGGTTTTGGGTGTTTTCATCCTTTTTGCGCTGGTTTCTTCCCATCTTTGTGGATTTATCCGCCTGTTGACTTTGTAGTTGTTGTCTTTCTGATTTTGGTAATTTTAAGTCTGCTGTGGCAGAACTCATAAACCCCCTGCTCTTCCCTCCAGGTGTTCTGTCCCAGGGAGTTACTGTTTTATGATGTTCCCCTGTGCGGTTGCTGTTTTCCCTGCCCACAAGGTGGCAGCCTAGTCACACTCAGGTTGCAGAGGCTTCGCTAAGCTGCTGTGGGCTCCACCCAGCTTCCGTGTGAACTTCTGGGTGTAGTTAGAACTGCTTCCGCTATGTTGGCCCGCCCCTGTAGTGACGGAGTCTCTGTAGTGGCGGATTGCCTTGGTAGAGAACAGCAGGGTGCCTATGGAGAACGCCCCTCCTCCACAGAGCTGGACAGTCCCGGTTTCAGTTGTGTTTCAGGTCTACTTGCTGGGTAAGAGGGGACACCGTCTCATCTGATCTGCCTCCGGAGCCGCTGCGTTGGCTAAAGCCGCGGCTCTGAGATTTGTGGCGCTGGCCTGGCTCCCCGTTTCAGCTCCCCTTGCTGGCTTATAGGGGACTCAGACTCTCTCACTTTGTACCGTGAGCCGTTGCCTCAGGGTGCCGGCCCAGCGGCTGTGCCGTTCAAGCCAGCGGCGCCAGCGGCGCTGGCGACCCGTGTGGCTTCTCTGCGTGTGAATCTCCTGGTCTGTGGGCAGTAAAAATCAGTCTGGAAATACGGCGTCCACTCACCCTCTGTGCTTTCTCTCGGAGCTGCATTCCCGAGTTCCTCCTAAGCGGCCATCTTGGATCTCCCCTTGAGGCCTAATGTTGAAGGTAGAGGAGCCAAGGTGAGGTGTGGAAACAGGGCCACAAGAGATAGTTGATTGCACTTGCCATTAGGTGGCAGTATCTCCTTAGGCCTGCTAGTTATTGGAGAAGCACCCTGGGAGTAGGAATAACGAGGATAGCAGTCCTCTAGGTGAGTGGGAGCTAGTGTGCAAGGTTTCTGTGTATGTAAAAGTTCATTGGTAGGGTCTTTATGTTTCAAAGAGTGCCTATACAGGAAAAAAATTCTCACATATTTACATAAAAAATATTTTTGCCCATATGTATTTTTACTCTTGTAATGTTCAAGGGAATTTAAAGAGGCATATTTGAAAAAGATCTTTTTGTGGAACAGCGATTAGTCTTTAATAGTCGATTGTCAACTACTTCTGTTTTGCCCTAAAGAAGTTAACCAAGTGACTCTGTAGAGAGTGGTGTCTCTGTAACAGGGCAGCGGAGCTGTCTTGGGCTGGTTCAGTCCAACAAAGTCTTAGCTGCCATACTTGTCAAAGCTTCACCTGATGCTTTATGAAGTGCTCTAGTGCCAGTTCCTAACCTGGAAACTCAGGGGCTCTTTGCTCACTTCTTGTGGGAAAGACGCCCACATTTCATAGTGTAGTGTAGTGTTTATCAAGCTTTTTCTGACTGTGACTCAATAGAAATGTATTTTACATGGTACACATGTATCCAGAGATATAACTGAAACTGAGTGTCAAAAACAATCTCACTATATATGATGTTTTCTGATATTGTCTATTGTATTTTTATTGTTGGGGGAAGGATAACTTACCCATATTAAGAGGGAAAAAACTGCTTTACGATATGCCAAATTAATTTTAAGAAAGCAACTGAATCTTTAAAAAGCCACAGAAGCTGTAACCATCTTAGGTTCTATGTTGGCTTTCCTTATATGAGATACTTATTAAAGCAAAAATATGTATATAAAATAAGTGCATTTTACTGTACTTGTCTTAGTCTATTAGGGCTGCTCTAACAAAATACCTTAGATTGGGCAACTTACAAACAACAGAAATTCTTTGCTCACATTTCTGGAGGCTGGGAAGTCCAAGGTATTAGCAGATTTGATGTCTGCTGAGGGCCTTCTTCCTTGTACATTGTGCCTTATATTAATAGCTGTGTTGTCGCATGGTGGAAGGGGAAAATAAGCCTTTTGTAAGGGCACTGATCCCATTTATGAGGACTGGCTTTAGGAAGCTGAGTCAGTGTAATACTGGTTACTATTTTATAGTCTAATCTTTCACTGGCTGGCTTGTTTACAGAATTTGTGTTTGTTTCTTAACTTCCTTTTAATTATCAAGCTGACTGGCTTTCAGTTCAATATGTCTCCCTTTACTTAAGATTTCTTTCTCCACTTGCTTTTCAAAACTTCTCCCTGCACCACCCAGGTGTACTTCCATTGGTTTTACGTCATTGTCTTGTTTAGAACATTGCTTTTCACTTTTCTCTGTAGATTTCTCAGCCACCTTTAGTTTCTTGAGGTGGTGAGAAGTATTTTCTTTGCTTAATGTTTAAGAGTCTTTTAATTCTTTGTTTGTGGTAGTTGTGTGATTTTCTTTCAGTGCTACATTTTCTTGGCATTAGCTATGTTTGTGCAAAAAGTTATTTTAAGATACAGTTCTTGTCTATCTTATAGTTCATTGTTAAAAATATTTTTTTTTTTTACTGTGATATTCTTGTTAAAACTGCAATTTGTATATTTGTTTTCAGTTCTTCAGGAGGCTCTGGTGGCACCATGTTTCCCCCCTCTGTTTTTGCATGCTTGTGTTTGGTGACTGAATTTTTTTGGCTTATTAAAGTTAAATTGAGCATTTTCTTTAACTTTCTGCTTCTCCTTCCCCCCCCCCACCTTTTTTCCTCATATTCGAAAAGCTTTCCTAAAGTATTTTTTCATTGAAACTAACTCTGCAGTTGCTTTGAGTAATTCTTAAATATTTTTTCTGTTCTGTGTAACTTTTGCACTTACAGAAGAAATAGGTTTTCTTTTTGTTTTTTTTTTTTTTTTTTTGAGACAGAGTTTCGCTCTCGTTACCCAGGCTGGAGTGCAATGGCGCGATCTCGGCTCACCGCAGCCTCCGCCTCCTGGGTTCAGGCAGTTCTCCTGCCTCAGCCTCCTGAGTAGCTGGGATTACAGGCACGCGCCACCATGCCCAGCTAATTTTTTTGTATTTTTAGTAGAGATGGGGTTTCACCATGTTGACCAGGATGGTCTCGATCTCTTGACTTCATGATCCACCCGCCTCGGCCTCCCAAAGTGCTGGGATTACAGGCGTGAGCCACCGCGCCCGGCTAGAAATAGGTTTTCTGATTTGTGCTCCATAAATACGTTCTTAAATATTTTACACTGTTAAATTTGATTATTCCCCCCCACCCACCCATTTCAAAACTAAATGCAACCATTACCTAAGCTTGTCCTATAGTTTGTCACCTCCAGTATCTCACTCATCTTGTCCAGCACTAGTCAAGGTACTGGGAAAGGAATGAGATAGTTCATTCTATTCTATTCTTTGTATTTACCAACAAAATCTGCTTGTCATAAACCAAGAAATTCATGTCGTGATCTGCAGTTTGGGAGACACAAATACATTGAGTGTTACCTTAAGAAAAATAGTTGGAGAACAGCTGTATAGGTTAATGGTTAAATTTGAATCCTGGCCCCACACTTACTAGTTGTGTGACCCTGTTTCTTCATTTGTAAAATAAAGATTATGTTTACTTCATTAATTTGTGAGGATTAGATGAATTAATATATGTGAATTCCTTAGAATATTGCATAGTACATAGTAAGAGCTATAAAAGTGTTAGCTTCTGCTGCTATGCTATCGCCGCCACCAGCTTCTCCTACCGTATGAAGTGCCACTGAACCTGATCCCTTACTCTCTGTGTGAACTTGGACAAATTACTTAACTTTTCTAAAGCTATTTCTTCATCTGTGAAATGGGAATATACTTTTCTAGTAGTTGTTAGTTGTTAAGGTAAGAAGTTAAAATTTGATAATTCTGTTTTTTGTTTTTTTTTTTTTTTGGAGACAAGTCTCTGTCACCCAGGCTGGATTGCAGTGATATAATCTTGGCTTGCTTCAACCTCCGCCTTTCAGATTCAATTGACTCTCGTGCCTCAGCCTCCCAAGTAGCTGGGATTACAGGCATGCTCCCCCACATCTGGCTAATTTTGTATTTTTAGTAGAGACAGGGTTTTACCATGTTGGCCAGGGTGATGTCGACCTCCTGACCTCAGGTGATTCACCTGCCTTGGCCTCCCAAGTGCTGGGACTACAGGTGTGAGCCACTGCACCCAGCCTAAGATATGATAATTCTTATAAGTGAGTAACACAGTGCTACATATACACCTACTTGGTAAAAATGAGTTATCATTAAGGGCCCTTATAGTCATGTTCTCCTCTTTTGTTTTCAGCAGGGACAGTTAAGCCTTTCCACCCTCTGGTTGCATAGAAAGGACAATTTCATGCCTGAGTCATGGAGACCCTATGTAGCCTGTCTTCCACAGGTGTTCCTGCCTCTTGCGATAGTAGCCTGAGCCAGCCCCAGGACGTTATTGATTTGTATGTACTAGCATCTGTTTTGTTTTTTTTTTTTTTTTTTTGAGACTCAGTTTCGCTCTTGTTACGCAGGCTGGAGTGCAATGGTGCGATCTCGGCTCACCGAAACCTCTGCCTCCTGGGTTCAAGCAATTCTCCTGCCTCAGCCTCCTGAGTAGCTGGGACTACAGGCGTGCGCCACCATGCCCAGCTAATTTTTGTATTTTTTAGTAGAGACGGGGTTTCACCTTGTTGACCAGGATGGTCTTGATCTCTTGACCTTGTGATCCACCCGCCTCAGCCTCCCAAAGTTCTGGGATTATAGGCATGAGCCACCGCGCCCGGCCCACTAACATCTGTTATGTACCAGGCTCTGTGCTAGACACTGAGTATTAAAAAAAAATGAGTCTTTAATTAGGCTATTGAGTGTATGTCATAGATATTTTCACTATGCTTATGTTTTTGAAATTACTGTATTGCTCAAGTTCTGTATGTTTTTGTTGGTTGAGTTTGCTCATAACATTTAGTAAGACCTAGTCCTTACTTCCTCCAGCCCTATTCAGCTGCAGGCATGATTGCCACACCTTTCAGGTTTAGCCAATCCTGACTTAGGTAGGTGAGTGGGGCCTGCAATTATTATGGCTACCATAGGCACAGTGTTCAGCATTCCCATCAAGCTGCCACCTTCTTCTGGACTCAGCTGTAAATCAGAATTTCTGCCTTGTTTTCACAGTTAGCATTTTCAGTCTCCTAATGGGACTGGAAGCCCACCTTTATCTCATCGTGGGATCTTGTTGCAAATATTGTCCACACTATTTTCTTACCTTCTTTTTGAGCTCTTTTCCTGCAGAAAAGAGGGTACAAAATGAAAACAAAACAAAAAAACCCAGGCCAGGTGTGGTGGCTCATGACTGTAATCCCAACCCTTTGGGAGGCTGAGGCAGGTGGATTCCTTGAACTCTGGAATTCAAGACCAGCTGGGACAACAGGGCGGAAACCGTTTCTTTACAAAACAAAGTGCAAAAATTAGCCAGGTGTGGTGATAACACCTGTAATCCCAGCCTCTGGGGAGGCTGAGGCAGGAGAGTTGCTTGAGCCCAGGAGATCGAGGCTGCAGTGAGCTGCGTTTGCTGCAGTGAGCTGTGTTTGCACCACTTCACTCCTGCCTGGGTGCGTGACAGAGGGAGACCCTATCTCAAACAAAAAACAAAACAAAACAAAAAGAATAGGGTGTGTTTCCTGTTTATCTCTTTATTCTTGAACCTGCTGTAGTCAGGTTTCTGTACCTCATCTTGTCTTCTAAAACTGTTCTGTGCAGGTGAGCACATTTGTAAACTACCATGCCCAATTATTCTTTGTAGTTTTTAGTTTACTTGTATGTGGAATTTGACACTACTGCTTGTTATCTTCAAATTTTTTTTCGAATTACTTTTAAAATTCTCTTCTTTACTCTTGGATTATATGTTCTCTGCGCCAACCTCCCTCTTTTTTTCCCATCCATTTTTTAAGTGTTGGTGATACCAGTACAGTGCCCCTAGCCTTTCTCTCCCTGTTGTACATCTTTTCCAGGTGACCTCACTTGTTTTTGGTGGAAAATTTGATCATCATTCCAGTACTGACAATTCCCAGATCATCATCTCTCTTTCAGACTTTGCCTTTGCATTTCATACTCCATTGAACAGTAAACACCCTTGCCTATGCTCTCTAGATGCACCTCAAAGTTAACTTGATGTGCTAAGTTTATGATCTTTTCCCCCAGACATAATGTTTCTCCTCAGTGAAAAGCAAATATTATGTCTGGGGGAAAAAGATAATGTCCAGTCAGATAAGCCTAGAATTTTGAGCTGTTTCCTCTCATCTCCACATCTAATCAATTATTCATCTGTTTATTTGCTAAATACTGTGCTATCATTTTGTGCCCATTATTGTGACAAAATTCTTTAGATTTAATATTGCTGATATCTTTTATATTTATACCTTTTTGCTACAATGTTTGTTTTCTTTCTCACTTTGTAACCTCTTAAACCCATCTCCCCTTCTTAACGCATCTCCTCCATACTGAAATCAAAGTGATTTTCCAAAATTCAGGTAAGATTTTTTTTTTATGGTTTTCTAGTTGCCCATAGTAAAATCCAAGCTTCTTAGTATGGCACATAAGCCACTCTGTAGGCTGTATTGTCTCCACTATTCTTTTTTCTTAGGTATTTCTGAAACCCTGTTCACTACCATTGTTCAGCTAGTAACAGTTACCTGAATGTGTCATGCTGGTTCTATACTTTTTTTTTTTTTAATTTATTGTACTTTAAGTTCTGGGGTACATGTACAGATCTTGCAGGATTGTTGCATAGGTACACACATGCCATAGTGGTTTGCTGTCTCCATCCCCCCATCACCTACGTCAGGCATTTCTCCCAATGTTATCCCTCCCTAACCTCCCCATTCCCCACTGTCCCTCCTCTAGCCCCCCACCCCTCAACAGACCCCAGTGTGTGACGTTCCCCTCCCTCTGCCCATGTGTTCTCGTTGTTCAGCACCCGCCTATGAGTGAGAACATGCGGTGTTTGGTTTTCTGTTCTTGTCAGTTTGCTGAGGATGGTGGTTTCCAGCTTCATCCATGTCCCTACAAAGAGCACGAACTCATCCTTTTTTATGGCTGCATAGTATTCCATGGTGCATATATGCCACATTTTCTTTGTCCAGTCTATCATTGATGGGCATTTGGATTGGTTCTAGGTCTTTGCTATTGTAAACAGTGCAGCAGTGAACATACGTGTGCATGTATCTTTATCATAGAATGATTTATAATCCTTTGGGTATATTCCCAGTAATGGGATTGCTGGGTCAAATAGATTTTCTATTTCTAGATCCTTGAGGAATCGCCACACTGTCTTCCACAATGGTTGAACTAATTTACACTCTAACCAACAGTGTAAAAGTGTTCCTATTTCTTCACATCCTCTCCAGGATCTGTCTCCAGATATTTTAATGATCACTATTGTAACTGGCATGATTTGCATTTCTCCAATAACCAGTGATGATGAGCATTTTTTCATATGTTTCTTGGCCTCATAAATGTCCTCTTTTAAAAAGTGTCTGTTCATATCTTTTGCCCACTTTTGAATGGGTTTTTTTTTTCTTGTAAATGTGCTTTAGTTCTTTATAGATTCTGGATATTAGCACTTTGTCTGATGGGTAGATTGCAAAATTTTTTTCTCATTCTGTTGGTTGCCGGTTCACTCTGATGATTGTTTATTTTGCTGTGCAGAAACTCTTAAGTTTAATGAGATCCCATTTGTCCATTTTGGCTTTTGTTGCCATTGGTTTTGGTGTTTTAGTCATGAAGTCCTTGCCTATGCCTATGTCCTGAATGGTTTTGCCTAGGTTTTCTTTAAGGGTTTTTATGGTGTTAGGTCTTATGTTTAAGTCTTTAATCCATGTGGAGTTAATTATAGTGTAAGTTGTCAGAAAGGGGTCCAGTTTCACCTTTCTGCACGTGGCTAGCCAGTTTTCCCAACATCATTTATTAAACAGGGAATCCTTTCCCCATTGCTTGTTTTTGTCAGGTTTGTCAAAGATCAGATGGTTGTAGATGTGTGACGTTACTTCTGAGGCCTCTGTTCTGTTCCATTGGTCTATATCTCTCTTTTGGTACCAGTACCATGCTGTTTTGATTACATGCTGCCTTGTAGTATAGTTTGAAGTCAGGTACTGTGATGCCTTCAGCTTTGTTCTTTTTGCTTGGGATTGTCTTGGCTATGTGGGCTCTCTTTTGGTTCCATATGAAGTTTAAAGTGGTTTCCTCCAGTTCTGTGAAGAAGGTCAATAGTAGCTTGATGGGGATAGTGTTGAATCTATAAATTATTTTGGGCAGTATAGCCATTTTCACGTTACTGATTCTTCGTAACCAGGAGCATGGGATGTTTTTCCGTTTGTGTCCTTCCTTATTTCCTTGAGCAGTTGTTTGTAGTTCTCCCTGAAGAGGTCCTTCACTTCCTTTGTTGTATTTGTAGGGATTTTATTCTCTTTGTAGCAATCGTGAATGGGAGTTCACTCATGATTTGGCTGTTAGTCTGTTATTGGTGTATAGGAATGCTTGTGATTTCTGCACATTGGTTTTTTTATCCTGAAACTTTGTTGAAGTTGCTTGTCAGCTTAAGAATATTTTGGGCTGGGACAGTGGGGTCTTCTAAATATACAATCATGTCGTCTACAAATAGAGATAATTTGACTTCCTCTTTTCCTAATCGAATACCCTTTATTTCTTTTTCTTGCCTGATTGCTCTGGCTAGAACTTCCAATACTATATTGAATAGGAATGGTTAGAGACGGCATCCTTGTCTAGTGCCAGTTTTCAAAGGGAATGCTTCCAGTTTTTGCCCATTCAGTATGATATTGGCTGTGGATTTGTCATAAATAGCTTTTATTATTTTGAGATATGTTCCATCGATACCCAGTTTATTGAGAGTTTTTAGCATAAAGGGCTGTTGAATTTTGTTGAAGGCCTTCTCTGCATCTATTGAGATGATCATGTGGTTTTTGTCTTTGGTTCTGCTTATGTGATGGATTGCATTTATAGATTTGTGTATGTTGAACCAGCCTTGCATCCCCGGATGAAGCCTACTTGATTGTGATGGATAAGCTTTTTGATGTGCTGTTGCAGTCAGTTTGCCAGTATTTTACTGAAGATTTTTACATTGATGTTCATCATGGATATTGGCCTGAAGTTTTCTTTATTAGCTGTGTGTCTGCCAGGTTTTGGTATCAGGATGATGCTGGTCTCATAAAATTAGTTAGGGAGGATTCCCTCTTTTTGTTTTGTTTGGAATAGTTTCAGAGGGAACGGTACCAGCTCCTCTTTTGACGTCTGGTAGAATTTGGCTCTAAACTCGTCTGGACTTGGACATTTTTTGATTGGTAGGCTATTAATTAGTGCCTCAACTTCAGACCTTGTTATTGGTCTGTTCAGGGATTCAACTTCTTCCTGGTTTAGTCTTGGGAGGGTGCAAGTGTCCAGGCATTTATCCATTTCTTCCAGGTTTAGTGGTTTTGTGCATAGAGTTGTGTGTAGTAATCTCTGATGGTAGTTTGTATTTCTGTGGACTTGGTGGTGATATCCTCTTTATCGTTCTTTATTGCATATATTTGATTCCTCTCTCTTTTCTTTTTTATTAGTCTGGCTAGCGGTCTGTTTTGTTGATTTTTTTCAAAAAAGCAGCTCCCGGATTTATTGGTTGTTTTTTTTTTTTTAAGGTTTTTTTTGTGTCTTTATCTCCTTCAGTTCTGCTCTTATCTTAGTTATTTCTTGTCTTCTGCTAGCTTTTGAATTTTTTTGATCTTGCTCCTCTATCTCTTCCAATTTTGGTGATAGGGTGTCGATTTTAGATCTTTCCTCACTTCTCGTATGGGCATTTATTGCTATAAATTTCCCTCTAGACACTGCTTTAAATGTGTCCCAGAGATTCTGGTAATTTGTGTCTTCATTCTGGTTGGTTTTAAAGAACATCTTTATTTCTGGCTTCATTTCATTGTTTATTCAGTCATTATTCAGGAGCAAGTTGTTCAGTTTCCATGTAGTTGTGTGGTTTTGTGCGAGTTTCTTAATCCTGAGTTCTGATTTGATTGCACTGTGGTGTGAGAGACAATTTATTGTGATTTCTGTTCTTTTGCATTTGCTGAGGAGTGATTTACTTCCAATTATGTGGTAAATTTTAGAGTAAGGGTGATGTGGTGCTGAGAAGCATGTATATTCTGTGGATTTGGGGTGGAGAGTTCTGCAGATATCTATTAGGTCTGCTTGGTCCAGATCTGAGTTCAAGTTATGTATGTCCTTGTTGATTTTCTCTCTCGTTGATCTGTCTGATATTGACAGTGGAATGTTAAAGTCTCCCACTATTATTGTGTGTGAGTCTAAGTCTCTTTGTTGGTCATTAAGAATTTGCTTTCTGTATCTAAGTGCTCCTGTATTGGGTGCCTATATATTTAGGATAGTTAGCTCTTCTTGTTGCATTGATTCTTTTACCATTATATAATGCCCTTCTTTGTGTCTTTTGATCTTGTTGGTTTAAAGTCTGTTTTATCAGAGACTAGGATTGCAACGCCTGCTTTTTTTTTTTTTTTTTTTTTTTTTTTCTCTCCATTTGCTTGGTAAATCTTCTTCTTCATTTTGAGTCTATGTGTGTCTTTGCACATGAGATGGAGTTCCTTTATACAGCACACGAATGGGTCTTTACTCTTTATCCAGTTTGCCAGTCTGTGTCTTTTGATTGGGGCATTTAGGCCATCTACATTTAAAGTTAATATTGTTATATGTGAATTTGATCCTGCTAGTTTTGTTACTGGCTGGTTGTTTTGCCCGTTAGTTGACTTCATTGCGTCTTTGGTCTTTCCATTTGGTACATTTAGGCAGTGGCTGGTGCTGGCTGTTCGTTTCCATGTTTAGTGTTTCCTTCAGAAGCTCTTGTAAGGCAGGTCTGGTGGTGATGAAATCTCTCAGCAATTGCTTGTCCGTAAAGGATTTTATTTCTCCTTCACTTATGAAGGTTAGTTTGGCTGGATATAAAATTCTGAGTTGAAAGTTCTTTTCTTTAAGGATATTAAATATTGGCCCCCACTCTCTTCTGGCCTGTAGGGTTTCTGCCAAGAGATCTGCTGTGAGTCTTAATGGGCTTCCCTTTGTGGGTAACCCGACCTTTCTCTCTGGTGGCCCTTAGCATTTTTTCCTCCATTTCAACCCTGGTGAATCATATGATTATGTGCCTTGGGTTGCTCTTCTTGAGGAATATCTTCGTGGTGTTCTCTGTGTTTCCTGTATTTGAATGTTGGCCTGCCTTGCTAGGTTGGGGAAGTTCTCCTGGATAATATCCTAAAGAGTGTTTTCCAGCTTGGATTCATTCTCCCCGTCACATTCAGGTAGACTGTTCAAGCATAGATTAGGGTTTTTTTTTCCCCGCATAATCCCATATTTCTTGGAGGCATGGTTCATTTCTTTTCACTGTTTTTTCTCTAATCTTGCCTTCTTGTTTTATTTCCTTGAGTTGATCTTCGATCTCTGATATACTTTATTCTGCCTGATCGATTTGGCTACTGAAACTTGTATAAGCTTCGTGAAGTTCTCATGCTTTGTTTTTTAGCTCCATCAGGTCTTTATGTTCTTCTCCAAGCTGGTTATTCTAGTTAGCATTTCGTCTAACCTTTTTTCAAGGTTTGTAATTTCTTTGCTTTGGGTTAGAACATGTTCCTTTAGCTCAGAGAAGTTTGTTATCACCCACCTTCTGAAGCCTGCTTCTGTCAGTGCGTCAGACTCATTCTCTATCCTGTTTTGTTCCCTTGCAGTTAGGTGTTGTGATCCTTTTGAGGAGGAGAGGTGTTCTGGTCTTTGATAATTGCATCCTCTTTGTGCTGGTTTCTTCCCATCTTTGTGGATTTATCTACCTTTGATCTTTGCAGTTAGTGATTTCAGATGAGGTCTCCAAGTGGACCTCCTTTCTGTTGATGTTGAAGCTCTTTCTTTGTGTTCTTTAGTTTTCCTTCTAACAGTCAGACCCCTCTGCTGTAGGACTGCTGAAGGTCCACTCCAGACCGTGCTTGCCTGGGAATCACCCGTGGGGGCTGCAGAACAGCAAGGATTGCTACCCGATCTTTCTTCTGGTAGCTTCGTCCTAGAAGGGTAACCGCTAGGTGTCAGACAGAGGTCTCATGTATAAGGCATCTTTTTGGTTGTACAGGGGTCAGGGAGCCACTTGAGGAGTCAGTCTGTCCCTTGTCTACTTGCAGAGGCACTGCTGGGTTGTCACCGACTTAGTCCAGCTCCTGTGTAAGCTTCCTCTTGTTTACACAGGTAGGTTTAGACCCACCTCAGCAATGGCAGACACCCTTCTCCCCACTGAGCTCCATTGTCCTGGGTTGAGCTCAAACTGATGCGCTGGCTGCAAAACTCTCAAACAAGAGGGCTTCAGTTTGCTGGTTTTTGTTGGGGTGGAAACCACCCAGCTGTAACACCTGTCTCCCTGCCTTCAGCTCCCCCTCTTTCTGGGGAGTGGGTAGCTCTGTCCCAGAGGTGCTCTCGGTGCTAGTCAAGATGTCCACCCAGATCTGTGCTGACAACCCGCGGCAGTGACTGGAGCTGCCGCTTAGATCTATGCTGTTAACTCGTGGTGCTTTTCAGACCTGTGGGGATCTCCTGGTCTGTGGGTTCCAGAGGCCATGGGAGAAGTGTGGTGTCTGAACCGGAGTGCAGGGTAGGGGTAGGGGGGAAGTCCCCAATCCTCCGGTCAGTTGCACTTCCCTGGGGAAGCAGCACCCCACCCTGCCTCAGTTTGCCCTTCTTGGGCTACACCCACTGTCCAACCAGTCTCATTGAAATCAACCTGGTACCTCGGTTGGAAATGCAGAGATCACTTGCCCTCTACGTCTCTCTCTCTCTCTCTGGGAACTGCGCTGTGGAGCTGTTCCTATTCAGCCATCTTGGCGGAATCTGGGTTTTATACTTTTCTTTATGCTCTCAGGCTATATTGTTTTTCACGTTCAGTGTCTTTATTTCTATTTACTGTTTATCTTTTGAGGCTCAGCTCAAGCATTGCCTCCTCTACGAAACCATTTGTGTTATCCCTGAGATACAGACAGCTGGAATTACCGGGACCCACTACCATGCCCAGCTAATTTTTGCTTTTTTTAGTAGAAATGGGGTTTCACCATGTTTGCCAGGCTTGTCCGGAACTCCTGTCCTCAAGTGGTCACCTGTCTCAGCTACCTAAAGTGCTGGGATTACAGGTGTGAGCCACCGTGCCCAGGCAGAGTTTACTTTTTTAAATGGAAATATATGAATGCTTTCGAACATAATGAGTAGAGAAAACAGCATAATTAACCCCTAGTGTTATTTACCACTCAGCTTTTAATAGTTTCAGTTTTAACTGTCGTACTCCGTTTTTTGAGAGCTGTTTTGGTATTTAATGGAGTGTTTCAGGTTTTCTTTCTTTGTGATTCCATCATTTTTTCTGTACTTACTAGTTGTGGTTCTTCTATAAAGATTTTCTGTCAAATCTTTTGATTGCTTTGAAGTACAAGAAGAGCAGGATACATGCTTAATTCCTTTATTTGTAGAATAAGTTGTCAGCAGTAAGGCTCATTTTTACTATTTATAGTATTAGAAGCAGTTTGAAGTCTTTTAATTTTTTTTTTTTTTAATTAAGACAGGGTTTCACCATGTTGGTCAGGCTGGTCTTGAACTCCTGACCTCAGGTGATCCGCCCGCCTTGGCCTCCGAAGTGCTTGGATTACAGGCGTGAGCCACCGCGCCCGGCCGTCTTTTAATTTTTTAAGGGAAACTTAAGAAAATGAGGTATAACTTACATACAATAAAATGCATCCATCTTAAATGATGTACTCTTGGTGAATTTTACACCATCCAGATCAAGTTGCCAACTTCTCAGTCAACACCTTTTCAGTTAGCCACCTCCTGCAGAGTTAATCTCTATCCCAGGGATTTTCAACATATGAACTCCAGATTGGCAGAATCAACATCACCTGGACACTTGTTAAAAATACATTTTCCTAAGGCCTTACCTTAGATTCGTTGGTTCAGAAACTGTGGGAGTGGAGTTCAGAGATCTTGTTTTAATGAAGTCTTCCGGGTGATTCTGATACACACAGCACTGTGGAACCACTGCTCTATTCTAACACATATTATCTTAATTAGTTTAATCAGTTCATGACCTTACTCTCACATAAATGGATCATCTGAACATTTCTCACATTCCATTGTTTCCCCCAGATGTAGTGGATTTTTTTCCTTTAGCCCTGGATGAGAAGTCTTGCTGCTGCTTCCCCAGTAGTATAAGGCTTTTGCTTCAGAGGACAGAAGGAGGCAGGAAAGTGAGAGGCTTTTTGTTTGTCCCAGTGCAGCCTTTGATCACCTCCTGCATGTGTGTGCCATTAAGAGGGGGCTTTCCCATATTTTTCTCTTGAACCCTAGGTTGAGGCCCATGTGGAAGAGCTTGCTGTTGTGCTAGTCCACATTTGGCTTTTAAGCCAACATTAAAATGTTAGCTTATTACTTCTTGTTATGGTGGTCATTTCTGTCTCTTATGCTCGGCCAAAAGTGAAACTGTAAATGTCCCATCTTTCCTTGGAGGGGCTTGTCTCCCTTTGGAATTTGGTCAACTTGGTTGCCTTATAATACCAGCTTTCTGATGGGCTTATGAAAGGTTATGATTTTGAAGATTATCTGGCTTTTCCAGGTTTTTAGGTAAGAGTGATATTTATTGCAGCTTTTTACATTGAAAATGGAAGTCTGACCTTCGTATAAATGCAACCACACCATTTTTACTTTCAAGTCTCTGGATTCTGTTTATAGGATCCTTCATATAAATGGAACCACACCATTTTACTCTTAAGTCTCTGGATCCTGTTAAAAGGAAAACATGGCAGGAGGACTCTAGAGTAAGAAAGGATCCTATTAGTTTTATCTGTATTGTTACATATAACAATAATTAGGTGTTCATTACCGTGTTGTATTCTATTATGTAAAAACTACCACTTATATTTTTCTATGAAACTATAATTCTAATGCATATAGATCTTTATAAAATGTTTCATGTTTAGGTATTTACTGTTTATCATGTACTGAGCAAGCTTGAGGTTGAGTAATGGATTCTGGTGAATCAAACCCAGTATGTGCCATTAGTGAATTTATGGCCTAGTAGTCTTCCATCCATGTTAATGTTACTCCTGTTACTCTTCTCCGTGATGCTGAAGCTCCTATGGCCCTGTCCTTACTGCCCATTTAATTTAATTGAGGGAGCTTTGCTCAAGCAGATCTTATATAGACTAAAATGTTAAATGCTTGCTTGCTTGTGATTTGACCCAGTGTTTGTAAAATGTCTGTACTTAATTGTTATACCTGTCTACTATTTTAAAAGGCAATATATGGCTTAGTATTCATGTAGTTTGGCACATGTCATCTTTTCGTAACCCTCTGCACATTAATGACATTTGCACACCCTACAGGTATTTGAGTTTGTGTTCCTGTACCAACTGGTAAAATTTGGAGGGACAAATTTTTATGGTTTGGCCAGGGGAACTTCTGGTTTTTCTTTATTTCTTAGTATTTTTGTTTTTTAAATTTAAATTTCAGGAAGTAATATACATTGGATCTGTATAGTAACCCTATTTAATGTTGTTAAACCACAAATTCCTTTTGAGCCTAACTTTTACAAGTTACTTTGAACTCCATTTAAGTGAGTGAAAATGAAGTTGTGGCTGGAGAACAGAAAGGTCAAATTGATACAAAAATGAGGCTTTGTGTTGAGCATGGCATGTCCTCTTTAAAGCCTTGAAGAAACCGGAAGTAAGTGCACTGTTTAAACCTTTACTTTGGCTAAAGTTGTCAATTTTGCTTATTTAGTTGCTATAATCAAGCCTTTGAATCAACTTATGCCACAGATGACAGCCAGGAAAAATGTGAAAGGGGATAGGAAAGAAGTAATTGAGTAACATAAGGTTTTTTTTGTTTTGTTTTGTTTTGTTTGAGACAGAGTTTTTGCTCTTGTTACCCAGGCTGGAGTGCAATGGCGCGATCTCGGCTCAACGCAACCTCCGCCTCCTGGGTTCAAGCAATTCTCCTGCCTCAGCCTCCTGAGTAGCTGAGATTACAGGCACACACCACCATGCCCAGCTAATTTTTTGTATTTTTAGTAGAGACGGGGTTTCACCGTGTTAACCAGGATGATCTCGATCTCTTGACCTCGTGATCCACCCGCCTCGGCCTCCCAAAGTGCTGGGATTACAGGCGTGAGCCACCGCACCCGGCGAGTAACATAAGGTTTAAAAAAAATCACTTTAAATTCTGACCTAGTTATCTGAATGTGAAAGCAGATTTCAGAAGTAACTGCTTATACATGTGTAGTCATCAGTATTGTTGTTCAGTTAATTGCTCTTGTACTTAATAGTGAACTTATATCTGTTTAAATCCCTAAAATGCAGGCAATTTATACTTTCTAAAAAATTATATGAAAAACTAAAAAAAGAAAAGTGAGTGGGTGGTTCCTCAGATGATGAGGTAATGGATATGAGAGGAGTTTGAAAAGTAACGGCTCTTACTGTTCTGCAAAATGTCTGTAATTAATATCTAGGCCCTTTGCAGTCTTTATGCTTCTCCTCTGACACTAGCTGTTCAGTCCCTTCCTTCATTCTTGTCCCTTGCTGTCAGTAAGCTTCTCAGAATACAGGCATGCATTGCTTAATGAAGGGAATCTGTTCTGAGAAATGCCTCCTTAGGCCATTGTCGTTCTACGAACAGCGTAGAGTATACTTACACAGACCCAGATGGTATAGCCTACTACACACCTAGGCTATATAATATACTCTCTTGCTCATAGGCTGCAGACCTATACAGTATGTTAGTGTACTGAATACTACAGGCACTTGTAACACAATGGTACGGAATTGTTCATCTAAATGTAGAAAAGTTACAATAAAAATAGTATATAAAAGAGAAAAAATGGTATACTTGTATAGGGCACTTGAATGTAGTTTGCAGAACTGAAAGTTGCTCTGGGTGAGTCAGTGAGTGAGTGGTGAGTGAATGTGAAGGCCTAAGACATCATTGCACACTAGTGTAGACTTTATAAACACTGTACACACAGGATACACTAAATATGTAAAAAATGAAGTAATTGTATTACAGTATTACAATGGCTACCATGTCACTAGGTTACAGGAATTTTTCAGCTCCACTATAATCTCATGGGATCATTGTTGTAAATGTAGTCTGTCATTGACTGTAACATCATTATGTGGCTCATTGACTGTATTTCATTCCTTTGTCATGAAGGCAGTTTTCATTGGCCCTGGAATCAGGTAAACTTGAACCTGAATCCTCTTTGACAGTTTATGAATTTGTGACTTCAGACAAGTATATTAGCCTCTCTGAATCTTGGTTTTAGCTATTTAATATGGGATGAAATCTACCTTATAATGTTACGAAGATTAAACAATAAGGATGAAGTGGTAAGCATGGTACCTATCATGTAAGTGCTTAATAATATTTAATTCTGCTTTTCCCTTATCCAGTTGTAGATTCCTTTTAAAAGCAAGAAACCTGATTTACAGTTTTTAAAAAAGGCATTTATAAGTAGTTTTGAATTTTTTTTTTTTTTTTTTGAAATGGAGTCTTGCTCTTTTGCCCAGGCTGGAGTGCAGTGGTGTGATCTCGGCTCACTGCAACCTCTGCCTCCCATGTTCAAGCGATTCTTGTGCCTCAGCCTCCCAAGTAGCTGGGATTACAGGTGTGCACCACCATGCCTGGCTAATTTTTGTATTTTTAGTAGAGATGAGGTTTCACCATATTGGCCATGCTGGTCTCGAACTCCTGACCTCAGGTGATCTGCCTGCCTTGGCCTCCCAGAGTGTTGGGATTACAGGCGTGAGCCACCATGCCTGGCCTGAAAAAAAATTTTAAAATATGAAATACCAATATTATAAATGTGCTATACTTTAAAAAAATTATTTTTATAGAAACTAAAAAGACTCAGACATTTCCAAGTACTGTACCAAATATTAGTCTTAGTTCACCATTAAATTAAAGCTCACACATGGTATTAAAGTGTCTTATAGAAGATTATGTCATTAGATGATGTAGGCAACATGTTTTTTCAAATTGTTAATGAATGCATTTTTTAGACACTTAACAGTATGAATTAGGTAAAGTGCATGAAAGACAGCATGGCTACCAAAATAAGGCAGACTTACAATGTTTATTTTACTTCAAAAGTATAAGCAAATGTAAGGGAAAGTTTCAGGAACATTTGAAGACAGTAGGTAGCTCATCAAAGGAAGTGATAATATTCATAATGTAAACTTTATAGTGGAGCTGTCAGACTAGTTTATCTTAAGACCAAAGTTCAAGATGATTGATATCATTTGTGTTGAAATTGTTTGTGCATTTGGAATTCAATAAGTATTCTTCATAGAGAATAGCACATTCAGGTTCTAACATTATTCTTTTCCCCTACAAAGTGGTACAGCCACAAACACTAGTAACAGTATATCTGTTTTTTGGGCTCATCTTGTGCCTCTAAGTTATTAAGACTTAAGATGCTCTTGGGAGATAACATGTATTACCCTCATCTTAGACAGGAAAATAGAGGTATAGAGAAGGGAAAGAATAGAATTTTCTTTCCATGGTCTACTTGTGACAGGCAGGGAAATGTTAAAGCCTTTCTGAGTCACACAGGCTCTTTAATCTTTAACATGTATTATTTATTGATTTGCAAAATGACCCTAATATGTAATGTCATTACCAGTTTTCTTATGTTTATTCTGAAAGTGGTTATGGGTATGGGAGTATGTTTTATAGAAAAGACCATTATCAAAAATGAAGAAGACAGTTGTGTGGCATGGATATTGCCACTGTCCCTTGCTCTGCTCCTGGCAAACATTGCTGCTCGATCATGTGACATGTGACTACTTCAGAAGCTAGATTTGACCTCAGAATCCTTTCTGTTTTTTTTTTTTAATTTTAGTGTTAATTTTTTTAATATTATTATTATTATTTTTTTTTGAGATGAAGTCTTGCTCTGTTGCCCAGGCTGGAATGCAGTGGCACGATGAGATCTTACTATGTTGCTCAGTCTGATCTTCAGCTCCTGAGGTCCAGCGATCCTCTCACCTCAGGTTCCCAAAGTGCTGGGATTACAGGCGTGAGCCACTGTGCCCGGCCTCAGAATCCTTTTCAACATATTGCTCAAGGGAGCTATTACCAGTCAATCACAGGTCCACAAAACAAAGTTCTTTTTTAGTCTTTCCTTACTTAAATTACTTACTTAAATAATGTGCATTAAGAGATTATGAATTTACTTAACAGTTGAGGATCTATTAAGTTTGTAGTCCTGTAGCTGGCCTCAAAGTACCATATATAGGACTCAGTTTATGTTTTCAGCAGGTTTACTTTCCTGTGGGTCAAATAGACAGGCACATAATTAGAAGACAGACTGCTATATTATTGCTGGGAAGAGAATTAGAGAATGATGTAAGATTAATTTTAACTGACATTGGTGGATGTGGTGATTTTGGACTTTGAGGATAGAATCTTTAAAGTGGTCTTTAGCAAAGGCATAGAAGATAGAAAGTGTAGGATGGATTTTGGGGAGTGACAAATAATGTATCTTGGCTTAAGTACAAAACAAAGATAAGGTAGAAGCAAATAGAGTAGCTTGCTCCCTGTACAATGGGTTTTGGGTTTTATTTTGTTGTTCCTAGTCTCACACATGGTTTTTAATCAATAGAATGATGTGATCCAGATCTGTGCTTTAAGACGATAACTCTTGAGTTTGAATAGAAGGTAAGATTGGAATCTTGGCATAAATGTAGGAATCCTTGGTAGTAGTATAGGAAAAAATGATGAGCATAAGAACTAAAATTCTGGAATGGAAATGGTGAATTTAGAATAAATTTTAAAGGTAAAATTAATGTGATTTCTATAGGGTTAAGTTATCCCTAGAGTCCCCAGCATTTCTTTGGGAGCATATCTAGTAATTTCCTTTGTATATTCCAAGTTAAAAAAATTTTTAAGGTGATTTTTTTTTTGTCTCCTTGTATTCTGGAGAATTCTTTCTTTATTCTTGGTATTTCATTAACTAGGATATATATTTCCATCTGTGATTTGATATATTTTTTCTTTCCTTGTATAGATTTTTTTTGCCTTTATTTTTGGGATATTTTCTATTATATCTTTCTGCCTTTTCTCTTCCATTTAATTAATTGTTCTACTTGAGGGATACTAATTATCTTTCTGTTCAGCCTTTGTCCTAGATTTTTTTTCTAATTCTTTTGACTTCTTTGTTGTTTTTCTCTTCAATATTTTTTTTTAACTTTCTTTTTCTTTTCTTTTCTTTTCTTTCTTTCTTTCTTTTTTTTTTTTGATACAGGGTCTCGCTCTGTCACCCAGGCTGCAGCGTAGCAGTGGTGTGATCACGGCTCACTGCAGCCTTGACCTTGTGGGCTCAATCTATCTTCCCACTTTAGCCTCCTGGGTAGCTGGAACAACAGGTGTGCGCCACCATGCCTGGCCAATTCTTGTATTCTTTTGTAGTGTTGAGGTTTTGCCAAGTTGTCCAGGCTGGTCTTGTACTCCTGAACTCAAGTGATCCACCATCTTGGCCTCCTCAATACTCCTGTTATCTTGAGATTTTTCTCTTTGCCATTTGTTTAAGTCTTTAGTTCTTTTCCTTGCTTCCCCCGCCGCCCACCCAATTCATTATTATTCTTAATGATTTCCTTAATGCCAAAACCTTTCTTTTTAATTTACTTGTTTTGTCTTTTCATCTTTGGACTTTTCTTCCATTAGATGCATGTTCTTATTAGGTTGCTCTGTGTTACAAGAAACTCTTTATGTGGTTGTATGGCCATTTCTCTTTGTCTTACTCAGGCTTAATTTGAATACCTAGGTCAAGACTTTGCTTTTGCCCTTCTGTGGCCCTACACTTTCCCATCTCCTTAGATTGTGTTAAATGTCGTATACCAGTCTCAGTTCATACTGCTGAGGGTATAGTATGTTTCTATGTGCTTCAGATCCTTCCTTCAACTCAGTATAGGGCCTTAGAAGTTGGCAGATCCTGGTGATGCCTCTGCCTAGGTTTTGAAGCCTCTGTGCTCAAGATATTTTCCTCAACTTCTCTAGGGCATGATGAATCAAATTTTTCTATCCAAACGAGGTATTTCTTAAAATTTTTAAGTTTTTTAGTTCACCTTTCTTTCTCACTGCTGCTTGCAGGCAGTAATCAAGCTAATGGTCATACTGTATCATACAGATTTTTTTCCTGTCTACTTCTTTTTAAAGTTTGTAGGTTCTTAGCTTAAATAGCTTTTTATATTATTATATGTAGCTGTTGGGTTTCTGGTAAAAAAAAAATCACATACACATATGTATATGCATTTATATCATATTAGTGGGTAACAGGACATTCTTTAGTCCTTTTTCACTCTACTATCTTTACTTGAACATTTGTGTGATTTTCTAAATATTTACTTTTGACATAATTAGTAACACTTATATATTATAGGAATTCTACTTCTTAGGCCAGGGTTAAACAGTCATTAGATTGAATCGGCAACCAACAGAATGGGAAAATATTTTTGCAATCCACCCATCTGACAAAAGGCTAATAGCCAGAATCTACAAAGAACTAAAACAGATTTACAAGAAAAAAAACAAGCCCATTCAAAAGTGGGCGAAGGATATGAACAGACACTTTACAAAAGAAGACGTATATGAGGCCAACAAACATATGAAAAAATGCTCATCATCACTGGTCATTAGAGAAATGCAAATCTAAACTACATTGGGATACCATCTCATGCCAATTAGAATGGCGATCATTAAAAAATCTGGAGATAACAGATGCTGGAGAGGATGTGGAGAAATAGGAACACTATTACACTGTTGGTGGAAGTGTAAATTAGTTCAACTATTGTGGAAGACAGTGCGGCAATTCCTCAAGGACCTAGAAATAGAAATTCCATTTGACCCAACAATCCCATTACTGGGTATATATCCAAAGGATTATAAATCGTTCTGTTATAAGGACACATGCACACGAATGTTCATTGTGGCCCTGTTTACAATAGCAAAGACCTGGAACCAATCCAAATGCCCATCAATGATAGACTGGATAGGGAAAATGTGGCACATATACACCATGGAATACTATGCAGTCATAAAAAACGATGAGTTTGTGTCCTTTGTAGGGACATGGATGAACCCGGAAACCATCATTCTCAGCAAACTGACACAAGAACAGAAAATCAAACACCACATGTTCTCACTCATAGGTGGATGTTGAACAATGAGAACACATGGACACAGGGAGGGGAGCATCACACACTGGGGTCAGTGGTGGGGGATATAGGGGAGGGACAGTGGTGGGTGGGGAGTTGGGGAGAGATAACATGGGGAGAAATGCCAGATATAGGTGATGGGGAGGAAGGCAGCAAACCACACTGCCATGTGTGTACCTATGCAACAGTCTTACATGATTTTTACATGTACCCCAAAACCTAAAATGCAATTAAAGAAAAAAAGAAAAAAGAAATTCTTTTAAGAAGTGAAATAGAAAAAAAAAAAAATTGGCTGGGTGTGGTGGCTTACTCCTGTAATGTCAACACTCTGTGAAGCTGAGGTGGGTGGATCACCTGAGGTCAGGAGTTCAAGACCACCCTGGCCAACATGGTGAAACCCTGTCTTTACTCAAAAATATAAAACATTAGCAGGGCGTGGTGGTGGGCACCTGTAATCCCAGCTACTCAGGAGGCTGAGTCAGGAGAATCACTTGAACCCGCTAGATGGAGGTTGCAGTGAGCTGAGGTCACGCCACCGCACTCCAGCCTAGGCGACAGAGTGAGACTCCATCTCAACAACAATAACAACAAAATTTTAAAAATTTAGCTCAGTGCAGTGGCTCGTGCCTGCAATCCCAACACTTTGAGAAGCCGAAGTGGGAGGATTGCTTGAACCCAGGAATCCGAGACCAGCCTGGACAATATAATAAGGCCCCCACCTCTATAAAAAGTAAAAATAAATTAGCTGGCCGTGGTGGTATGCGTCTGTAGTCAGTCCTAGCTACTCAGAAGGCTGTGATAGGAAAATCACTTGAGTCCAGGAGTTTGAGACTGCAGTGATCTGTGATTGCACCACTATATTCTAGGTGGGTGAGAGAGCAAGACCATTCCTCTTAAAAAAAAAAAAAAAAATTGAAGACAATGTCATACGCTACATTAAAAACATCAGTGACTCTAAGGCATTTTAAAATTTCTATTTTTCCTTTGTGTTTTTACAGAATTCTTCTATAATTACAGTGAGCATATAGTGACCATATATTTTTGTTAATGTTAGGGCAAACATTTTAATATTTCTACCTCATCTTTATAATCTTATCACGATAGGTCATACTTCATTAAAAAGTTACTCAAATAGAGGACACTAGTGATTTCTAGTTTATGCTGTTTGTGCATCAAACCTTTTTGTTTTTGTAGTTTTGTATTATATTTAAAATAAATACAAGTTGTGCGCGGTGGCTCACGCCTCTAATCCCAGCACTTTGGGAGGCCAAGGCGGGAGAATTGCTTGAGGTTAGGAGTGCAAGACAAGCCTAAATAATATAGTGAAGCTCTGTCTCTACAAAAAAAAATTTTTTTTTAAATTAGCTGGATGTGATACTGTGTGCCTTTAGTCCCAGCTACCCGGGAGATCGAGACCATCCTGGTCAACATGGTGAAACCCCGTCTCTACTAAAAATACCAAAAAAATTAGCTGGGCATGGTGGCACGTGCCTGTAATCCCAGCTACTCAGGAGGCTGAGGCAGGAGAATTGCCTGAGCCCAGGAGGTAGAGGTTGCGGTGAGCCGAGATCGCGCCATTGCACTCCAGCCTGGGTAACAAGAGCGAAACTTCGTCTCAAAAAAAAAAAAAGTCATTGTTACCAGAGGCTTAAATAGCACAAACCTTTTTTAACCTCTATCAACACCTTGTATACAAACATTTAATCTAGAGAGAGTATCTTCATCTCATTAGATAAAGGAGGCTCAGAAAAGGTAACAGTTTTGAGACCTTTGTCTTACTAGGACTTTTAAGGCAAACATGATTGACGTGCAAATGAACACGGTGTCCAGCAGATGGCAGGAGTGAACCACTTAGTGTCCGATAGTTTTTAGAGGCTAACAATCTTGAGTTTATTGTTTAATCACAAAATAGCTTTCTCTAAAAGAGTTCATAATGTATCTGGATTGACTGTTAGTCCTTAAGATCCATGAGTTTCCTCCTTGTTCAGTAGGTTTATGTGTATGATATGGGAAACAACAAAAACATTCATTCTGTGCTTTGGAACAAGACGGTGTTTCTGATCTAAGGAGAAGACAAAGTCTGAGAAAGGACAGAGAATTGATGGCAAAAGTTGAGAACAGTGTGTTGAATTCTCCTGCAGTGATATTGGAGTTACCATTTTTGCTTTGAAGTTCTGTGAGCTTTTTGTTTTGTATAAATTTTAGGCTTATTTTGTTAGGTGTGTACCTACCTGTTCAGAATTTTTCTTTTTTTTTGGGTGAATTGGACTTTCCATCATTATTTAGTGATTTTCTCTATCTCTAATTATGTTTTTTGTTTTCAGACTTCTTTTTTCCCAAATATGAATATACCTTACCGGTTTTATTTATATTTTTTCCCTTCTTTTACTATCAACCTTTTTGATATATAGCAGTTTATTTTAACATTTTCAATTTGTCTTTTTCTTTTGACTAGTGAGTTTAAGTTTTTAATTTTGCATTTATTGATATCCCTGGACTTTATTCTGTCATCTTATTTTTATTTAAATTGTCCTTCCCGCCCCTCACCCCCCCCGTAAAGTAGTTTAAAATAATATCTCTAACTTAACCCAAAGACCTTTAGCATATTCTTAATTTTCTTGGTCTCTTACAACACTGCTTCTTCCAGTCCAGGTCAAGATAAGGAGCTTTCACTAGAATGTGCGTCAACTGTGTCACTTTCTGACACAGTTTAGTTCCGTCCACTATTTCTGCTGACATTGTTTTTATAGTAAGTCTTCCTTTTTGAAAGAAACAGTGCCTCCTGTTCCTTTCAGTCATCCTCTTACTCTGCAAGAACTTTATATAAATGAAACCATAAACATGTACTAGTTTATGTCTGGCTTCTTTTCATTAATATTATGTATTTGTGAGTTGTAGTTTCTTTATTCTTATTGTATCATATTCCTTTGTGTGAAAATAACTACAACTTATCTTACTGTTCATGGGCATTTAGGTTGGTTCCAGTTTCTGGCTATTAGAGTATGCACTATTGTGAAGATTTTGATGTATGTTTTTATCGGTGAATATTTATTCATTTTTGTTGAGAAAATGTGTAGGAAAGAGATTCCTGGGTTATAGGCTATACTGATGTATAAAGAGGCTGTCAGTTTTTCAAAGTGATTGTGCCTGTTTACACTCTTCATTGGCAGTAAATGAACATTCCAGAAATTTCACCTTCTTCTCTATACTTGGTGCTTTCTGCCTTTTTGCATTTTTGATATTCTGGAGTGGGTATAGTAGTATTGCATTGATATTTTGTCTTATGTTTTTTGATAACTACTCACAGAGCAACTTCACATATGTTTATTGGGCCATGTGTCTTCTGTTGGGTTATTTGTATTTTTTCTTAATGATTTGTAAAAATTCTTGATGTTTTTGGATATAAATCTTTTATTTTGGGTCAATATGTAGATGTTTGTATGTATGTGTGTATTTACATATTATATATGTAGATTATATTATCTACTGAGAGTTGCTTTAGAAATCTCCTAATAGTGTTTATTGATGATATAACTTACCTATTTTGATATTGTCCAACTATATAGGTTTTCCTTTTATTGATACCAATTTTTTAAACTGTTTGTGAAGCCTTTTCACACCTTAATATCATGAATATATGTTTCAGTGTTTTACTCTAAAAGTGTAAAAGCTAGGTGCTGCTGTTACAGAAATGAAATCAGACATCATCTCCTTTCCAATGACTCACGAAAGCAGCCGTTCCTGATTCAAAGGCCGGTTTCTTGACTCCGAATGCTCACTTTTGCAGGCTTTACTTAATGTCGTGTAAATCCCCCTATTCTCCAGGTCTTCTTTCTTTCTAGTTCTCCTTAGTATACACAACCTGTCAAGGCAATCACTTCCACGGGCCCATGGCTTCAGTTGCTTTCTCTATTCTCTCAGGACAATAGAATTTTAAATTTAAAATGTTAGCTTTATTTTATGTAAGATCCCTCATTTGCTGTAACCATAGATTGAAAGTTACTCCATGAAAGTAATAAATGGAAAATGGTGATATTCTTAGCATGTAAATTATAGGACCTTTTCCCAGTTACTCTGAATGGTTTGATTTAGTATGTATGTTATTTTTGAAAGCATAGGTAGGGATGTCACAAATGGTCTTAGCCTACAGAGATTATATTCAACTTTGACCAGAGAGTTCCATTTTAATGTGACACTGAGAGTAAAAAATGATCTTTTCCTCTTTACCTATTTCTCTTCCTACATTCTCTGCCAGGAGAAAGGTACACTTCTGTACCCAGTCTTCCCCCTCAGAGCCCGAGCAGCCCGGTTTTTCCCTCTACTTCCCTGCTTTCACATCTCATGACCAAGTACTTCCTATTCTGTCTCCCCAATAATCATAAAATTTTTCCTCCACTTTTGTCACTGCCACTGCCTTTAGCATCAGTCTTCCTTTAGATAGTCTCTTAATTGGTCTGTTGCTTCCTTCGGTCCTTCCTTATTATACAGACCACTACACACACATCTGACAGAGACTCCTCACCTTTGTATGGTTCTATGACTCGAATTTTCAGAATAAAATTAAAACCACCCCAGCGTCAAATTCGGGGTCAGATAGAGGTGGGTTTGTATCTCAGGTTCAGACACTGTCCAGTAGTGTGATCTCGGAAAACTGAACTTCTTAAGCCTTTGTGTATCTGCCTACTCTCATTGAGATTTGAGACTGTTTAATACATACGGTGTCTGGCATGTAGAAGGGACTTCATCGGTGTTGAATGAAGAAGTGGCATTTTAAAATTCACATTAAAAAAAAGTTTTTTTAAAAAACTATGCCAATCTACAATGTCACTTCCCCTCCAAGCTTGACTTCTACCTGTACTTTCTGATATGGTTTGGTCATGTCCCCACCTAAGTCTCATCTTGAATTGTAATCCCCATAATCCCCACATGTTGAGGGAGAGACTCAGTGGGTGGTAATTGGATCATGGGGGCAGTTTCCTCCGTGCTATTCTTGTGATAGTCAGTTCTCCTGAGATCTGATGGTTTTATATGTGTTTGACAGTTGCTCCTTTTTACACACACTCTGTGGCCTGCTGCCATGTAAGAAGTGACGGCTTCCCCTTCTGCTATGATTGTAAGTTTCCTGAGGCCTCCACAGCCATGTGGAATGTGTCAATTAAACTTCTTTCCTTTATAAATTACCCAACCTCAGGTATTTCTTTATAGCAGTGTCAACAGGAAACAATCCACTTTCTGATAATCACACTTGAGGAATTGGGGAATTCATACTACCTGGGATTAAATAATGGCCCCAGCCTGAGAGTCATGTAACATTGGGGAGATAACTAACTTACCTTCTCCATCTCAATGTCTTCTCTAAAATCTGTGAGATTGTTTCTGAGGGCTAAATGAGCATAGCCCACTTGGAACACTGTCAGGCACATACTGCCTGCCAGATGTCGAGTATTCATCTTTATTGAGTTAGGACTGTGGTACCCCACTTGATGGCTCTTGATTTTGTATAACAAAATCATACTTAGAGCTTTGTTAGTAAAAGAAAATCTGAAAGTCCCTATGTGGAAGGAAGAAACGGTGGGGCGGGAGGAAGGGAGTTGGTAAGTTTCAGCATTTCAGAAGGTTTCTATTTTATGGAGAAGGAGGTGGAGGCAGGATAGGTCCCAAGGTGTCATTCAAGACACACAGCCATAACTCTTTAGTGAGAGTAGAGCTAGGGCCCCAGGTATTGCTGTGATCAAGTTGCAGACAAAAACTACCACTCTTTGGAAGACAGGAGAGGAGTATTTCGTTACAAACGCAGTGAACAATTCAGTTGTATCTACATTCAGTTAGCAAATAAAAGTTGTTCAACTTGGTTGCTAATGGGACCCACTCTACTAACTGAGACTTTGTATAGAACTCATAGGGTAAGATGGCTTCCAGTAATGAACCACCCTGTGCTTTTCTTAGGACTAAAAAGCTCAGGAAACTGGTGAGGAATGAAAACCTTAGTCCCACTGGCACTGCATGAGGAGCCAGGAGAGCAGCAGCATCATAAACCACAGGGTGGGGCAGCCCAGGCAGCGGGGGAGGGGCGGAATCCAGGGTGGGGCATTGTGAGGTATGGGGCGGGGCATTCTGAGGCCAGTGGGCCAGTGGGCTTCAGTCTGTAGGTGACTGCAGAAGGAGGAGGAGCTCCTTTTGTACTGTCTTCAGGCAGTTGTTGTGTCTCCCAGCGCTCGTTGGGTTGACAACCTATTAAAAAAGTCGGCTGTTCTTCACTCTCCCAAGCAAGTCAACTCAAGGGAGGCGGCAGGGTGCGGGCCTTGGCCCGAGCCCCGGCTGGGGCTGGGGCTGGGGCTGAGCTGTGGGGTGGGCAGGCGAGCAGCGGCGATACCATCTCTGCCAAGTGCAGCATAACCTCAGCCTAGGGCAGCGGGAGTGCGTGGCCAACACTGTGAGCAGAGGCACAGGTGGCGGCAGACAGTCCAATGGGGTGCATACTGACCTGTTGCGTGTGCCCCAAGGTCAGCCCTGAGTTGGAACAGCATGAGGGGTCAGGGTGTCCCTCTCAATCTGAGGTCTGTGAGGCATCAGCTGAGGACACAATAGCAGCAGCGCCCATGGCTGCTGTTGAAGAGCCTGCTGAATTGATTGTTGAAGCTGATGAGCGCCTTCATGTGAACCACATCCGTGACCAAGAGATGCCTGAAGGTAAGGAGGTGACGGTGCCATCTGCCCTGGCCACACCTCTGGCTGCTGCTGTCCCCAAAGTTCCCTGGGGGACATCCCAACCTCAGGCTCCTTTTTGCCTGTAACCAGCTTTCCCAGGGCTGGCCAGGAGCAAAGGCTGGCTCTGTCTTGCATTCCCATTCCCACTGCTTAGTCTTCCTCCACGGAGTCCAGTTAATTTCTTTTCTCCTCCCCTCCCAAACACCCAGTTCATTGTCATATCTCATTCTCTCAGGCTGGCATAGGACCTTTTATTTATGGCTTGTCTTGTCTGTAGCTCTATTTATTATTCTGTGGGACTTTGTTGAAGCTTCTTTGGAATATTCTCTTCCCTTTTTCAGTAAAAACTCAAATATTCCAACTTGCCAGTATCCATCCCATTCTTTCCTTGTACCTATCCAGATGGTACCTAAGTGAAGGAACCAGCTAAATCTCAGGACAATTCATACTGAAATATTTGGGGATTTCTTATTTAAAATCAGAATGAAGGTTGCCATGGGAGAGATGATAGGGTATTCTCAATGGGTTGCTTTAAGTCACCTTAATCGGCGCTGTTTCTTCTAACTGTAATTTGAACACAAAAGGAAAGAAAATAGAAGGTGCTTAAAATAATTGTGAAAGGTATGAAATGTCATGGCCAGGGTTACAGAAAAATGGGTATTTCCCCCCCCAAAGTACTTTACCCATGAAACTCTGATTACTTTAAGATTCTTAATTTAACACAAAATGTGTCTCTATATTTATTCTGGTGACTTAACAGACTTTATTTACCTTGTTGTTCTAAAAGAGAGGTAGGGGATGGTTCGTGGTCAAAACTTTCAAAAGACATGAAATGTAAAGGTAGACTTTTAATGTGTAAGATAAAGATTGAAGGTTAAAATGCCAGACCTTGCCTCTGTAAGAGTGTCTGTTGCCATGGCTTCCCCTTTGTCCTTCCCTCTCCTGACAATAGCATATTGTTCAAAGATAAGAAACCAAAGCTTAAGAAGCTGGAAGCCATCATCCTCAGCAAACTAACACAGGAACAAAAAGCAAACACCACATGTTCTCTCTCATAAGTAGGAGTTGAACAATGAGATCACATGGATACAGGGAGGGGAACATCACACTCTGGGGCCCTTCAGGGGCCAGGGGGTAAGGGAACAGAGAGCATTAGGACAAATACCTAATGCATGTGGGATTTAAAATCTCGATGATGCGTTTATAGGTGCAGCAAACCACCATGGCACATGTGTAGGTATGTAGCAGACCTGCACGTTCTGCACATGTTTCTCAGAACTTAAAGTTAAAAAACAAAAAAAACAAAAAAATTTTAGTTGGGCTCTTAGTTTTTTTCGGAGGTAGGATAATTAAGACTCATGATGAGTGTGACTTTGTAACTTGGAGTACTATACTCACTTTTCAAGATGTTTAAGAATTTAGAATAAACATGTGAGTTGATTATATTTTTATACACAAAATATGTAAGTACTTGTGTAAACTTATACTCTGGTTGCTGGTGTAAGGAAAGCCTGTGAGTGATTTTACACACCAGTTCATAGACTGGTAGTGTTGGATGAGAGCCCAAAAAAGGCTCTTTATTGTCATTCTTTAGGATTACAACACAGTTTATGTATGTCTCATTTGTCCCTTTCCAATCCAAAGGCCTGTGTATGTTCTCCCTATATATTGCTAATGAAGAAATGAAGACTTAGAGATCTTACACGACTGTGGAAGATAGCTACTCAATGGAACTAAGGTTCTGTGTCCTCAGAGTGACATGGAAGTGACAGATATGCTAAATTTACTTTTTTTAAAATGTTTGAGCTCCAGACTAAATAATATATTTTGCCTATAAAATAGACCTGTCTTTAAACTGTACTGCCATCTTGTTTTTTCTATGTAGTTGATTTTACACAACTCAAAGGAAACATTTACCTCTTTATTTATTTATTTATTTATTTATTTAGGAGGGTCTCACTATGTTACTCACGCTGGCCTCAAATCCCTGACCTAGCCTTAAGGGATTTTCCCATCTCAGCCCTACAGACATGGGCCATCGTGCCTGGCTCCATCTTATGTCTACACATTCATTTCAGTGGATAAGAGTAAAGGTAGAGGTAGTGAAACGGCCTAAATACAGCAGTCGAAGAAATGAGTTGATAAACTGTTAAAAGTGATCACATCTTTTTTCTTTTCTCCCTCTATAGGTATGGATTTGGAGTCCACCCCTTCTGACAATCCAGAGACAAGCACAATATTCCTGAGAAAATCTCGAACAGATGGTGAGACACCATGTTTTTTCCACCAAGAAAAAGAGTGAAAACTCTTCTTATTTGATCAAATGTATTGTAGAAAGTATTTAGAAAAACTCATATTGGTTTAAATTTTTCAATTTTTCACATATTCACTTGTCTTATTTTAACATGTGATATACTTTAATTGTTATTGTGTTAGTGAAAACATGTAAACTTTTTATTTGTACAGTTTACCCTCTTTTGATCAACACAATTTGTCATGTGATGGAGGAGTTGTAGATTTATCTTTATTTAATAATTCTTTGTCCCTTTTCCCTTGCTCCAGAGAGTACATTTTAAAGTTGACTGATAGAACTTAGGCTTCACCTTGGTTTCCATTTAAACAAATTAAAAAAAGAAAAATAGTTGTTCATCAACAAGGATTGAATCTGTGATTCTGGCCTCCTCTTCCACAGTCCTCCGACCACATGCATTTATCACATCCAAGTTTATGCTAATCAAAACTTCTATTAACCTTTTAATTTGATGTAATGTAAATTTAAACATGCCCTACTCCTGCTTATTTTCCTCAGTGTTATGTGAAATCCTTGTTTGTTTGCTAAAAAGCCATACACAGCCAGGTTTTCCTGTTGATTGAAGCAGCAAGAATACAAGTGAGGATCTATAATCATATGTGAAGTGATGCAGCACAGTAAAATATGGGAGTTTGTAACCTTTGTTTCTTGTAGTTTGAGTAGACTTTGCCTGTCTTGAGTCAGTTATTTCTGTCTAGAATTTGTGTTCCTTTATGCATTACTATAAAGAGATACCTAAGGCTGAGTCTTTTATAACAAAAAGAGGTTTAATTGGCTCATAGATCTTCAGGCTGTACAAGCATGGCTTCAGCATTTGCTTCTGGTAGGGGCCTCCGCAAGCTTACCATCATGATGGAAGGCAAAGGGGAAGCAGGTGGTTCCACACTTGTGAGAGGGTGGGGCGGGGGTAGAGGGAAGGTGCCACGCTCTTTTCAACTACCAGAATGAGAATTTGCTTATTACCATGGGGATGGCACCAAGCCATTCATAAGGAATCCACCGTGACCCAAATGCTTCCCACTAGGCCTTGTCTCCAACATTCAGGATCACGTTTTAACATGAGATTTGGAGGGGGAAATATCCAAACCTTATCAGAATTGTTTTCCCAGTTCCTTCCAGAGCCATGGGCTTCTCACACGTAGAGAGCATGGAAGGAGTTAAAAAAAAAAAAAAAGCCACTCTGTGTCCCTCACTGTTCAGTGATAGCAATGTTTGCCTGCAAGGCCCTTTTAACTTTAAAAGTGGAGGCAGTGTAGGAAACAAAGCATGGCCTAGGTCACTCTTGGAGCTTTTGTTATTCTGACCTTTTTTTAGGAAAAATAAAAAGACTTTTTGTGCTGCGGACACCATGTTCAATGAAGTTTATATACTCATTTTAAAATCTAAACTTAAAAAGGTTACTTTCCTGTTGTGTAAAGACTCTTTTTTTGGTTTGTTTTGTTTTTAGTGACATATTAGTAGGTGACCACTAAGTGTGGTTCGAAATGCTTACTGGGATTCTGGTGCATCTAGAGATAGGTGCCTGGCCAGGAAGTAGTTCTTAGAGCTGTTAGCTCTTAAATTCTGGTAAAAAAGTAAGCTATGTGTAAATGCAGAATGAGAAAATGCTAATGGATCATGGCTCATATATGCAACAGTTAAACTTTTTTATTAGCTAATTTTTTCATCTGGCCTCATTTTTTTGCCCTTTCCTTTTGTATACAAGGTTTCTTTCATTTGTATATAATAGAAACAAAAAGTAAACTGGTCCAAAAAGTAAAACAAAGTTTTTATATTTTGCTTTATGAGATGTATCATGCCAGCTAATTTAAATATAAATTGTTGAAATAATTTTTTAAAATTGAATTTGTTCCCATTTTATTTAGGAGTAATCAGTAAGACGTTAACAACTAGTTTTATTTTATGGTATTTGTATTAGAAGTGACCAGTTTGTTTGTTCTTTTTTCTTTCTTAGTAGAAGAAATAAGAAAAGGCAACTATACAAACCATGTAAGTAAACAGTCAAAAAGTTAAAAAACTGATAGTTTGACATAAAAGTATGTCTCTCTTAATTACTTTAAATTATAATGAGGACCCCATGCTGATAGCATGGACTTCTTTTTGTGGCTTTTCTAAATCTGTTACATTTTCCTAAGTATCAAATGTATTCAGAAAAGTCTTGAGCTTAGTGTGTCCACCTTTTAAGAATGTCTGACATTTAAGTTAAATTTCAATAGTCTGATTGTGGTATAAAGATCTGCCTGAAATATTTAGTCATATTTTTAATTTAGCTAAGTTAATTGTCAGCACTGTCTTTTAGTTAATTGTAAGCACTGTGTATTGACTTTCTGCCATAGCAGGTGCAAGCATAGCTTCCTCACTACACCATGACCTTATTTTTCTCCCTCTGTTTCTTCCAATTGTAGCACACTTTTTCATTAAATCTAATATTTACATGATTATGACTATGCAAACATTATTCAGTGCTAAGTCATACGGTGTTTTCATTGTGCCTCTGCATTACATATTCCTTCATTTTTTCTCTGAACCAGTTCTGAAATCTGAGCACTTCTGCACTTCTTCTGGATCATGTCTTTCTTCCTAGCCTGTGTTACTTTACCCAGCCAAATGCAGTAAGTAGCCCCTGGCTGGTCTGTTTGCTTTCAAAACCATTGTTTTTTAGCACGAAACTAATTTTCTGACTATTTGTTTGCCTGTTTTCTAACAGCCATTTCCCCCATCAAGTGTTGTAGCATCTATCATGTGCCTCTCCAACTATTTTCCATCTGCTAAAACGTCTCTGTTCCATTTTTCTTTGTTGTGGAGGTGGGGTGACAACTTACTTTGGCCTTTTGTCATCCTAATTCAATATAGAGTGACTTTCCCTAGATATGCTCGATGTTTGCTTTTCTGATTCTTTTTGTGCTATCTCCTTAAAGTCTTTTGGGATCCTCCCATAACTGCTGTCTTGTGTGGGATCACCTGTGTCCTAGATTCTGTGTTTGCTTCTGTCCTGTTATCCTGGGTGGAGATGTTTAGAGATCTGCCCAGACTTAAAATCCCTCTTTTTTGATAGAGAGTAAACCTCTAGGTTGAATCTAAATTTTATGATTCTGAAGATATTCTACAATGTGCTCGCTTCACACTGTTGTTCTTACAGTGTTGCCATCGTGTGATACATTGTTTGTAATTGGCTTTTATATATCTGTAGAACCTTTTTTAGGAGCTTCTGTCTCTCTGAGATTCTGAAACTTTGTAACAACAGCTTAGTGGGACTCTTTACATTTTATTGAGGCTACTAAGTCTGCAGACTATCTGTGCTTGATAATTTGTTTCACTTTCTCTGATACTTTTTTTCTGATAGTCTTGTTATTCATACACTAGGCTGCTTAGACCAGTATACCTGCATTGGTTTTTAATTTTTCCCCTTCTATTTTTCAGTTTCCCTTATTATTATAGATGGAGTTTTTTTCATGAATGCCCAAAGTCTTAGAAATATTTAAGTTAGTTAAGATTTATTTATTTTTAGCCTGGTCGACATAGCAAGACCTCATCTCTACAAAAAGGTGAAATAACAAATTAGCCAGGTATGGTGGCATGTGCCTTCAGTTTTGCCTACTCAGGAGGCTAAGGTAGAGGATTGCTCCAGCTCAGGAGATTGAGGCTGCAGTTAACTATCATTGCACCACTGCCCTCCAGCCTGGGCAACAAAGTGAGACCCTGACTCAGAAAAAGGAAAAATGTTATTCTTAAAAAACATATCTAAAATTTGTCCTGCCAAAAAGGAGAGAGAAAAACATAAACTTTAGTTTTCATTTTATTTTATGTTTGCTGGCAAAAATGCTGTCGTTGATTTATTTATATATTTTTATTCTATAGGTTCTGGGGGGAACAGGTGGTTATATGAATAAATTCTTTAGTGGTGATTTGTGACATTTTGATGTACCCATCACTTGAGCAGCATCCACTGAAGCCAATTTGTAGTCTTTTATCCCTCATTCCACTGCCATTCTTTCCACTGTGTCCCCAGAGTCCATTGTATCATTCTTATGCCTTTGCATCTTCATAGCTTAGCTCCCAGGTATGAATGAAAACATACAATGTTTAGTTTCCCATTCCTGAGTTGCTTCACTTAGAATAATGTCTCCAATTCCATCCAGGTTGCTGGGAATGCCCCTAATTTATTCCTTATTATGGCTGAGTGGTGTTCTATGATATATACATATATATGTGTGTGTGTATATATATGTGTGTGTGTCTATATATATATACACACACACATTATACATAGACATATGACAGTTTCTTTATCCACTCATTGATTGATGGGCATTTGGGCTGCTTCCATATTTTTATCATTGCAAATTGTATTGCTGCAAACATACATGTGCAAGTATTGTTTTTGTATAATGCCTTTTTTCCCTCTGGGTAGATATCCAGTAGCAGGATTGCGGGATTGCATGGTGTTTCTACTTTTAATTGTTTAAGGAATCTCCACACTGCTTTCCATCGTGGTTGTACTAGTTTCCATTGTTACCAGCAGTGTAGAGAAGTGTTTTCTTTTCACTGCATCCACACCAACATCTATTATTTTTGTATTTTTTGATTATGGCCATTCTTGCAGGAGTAAGGTAGTATGGCATTGTGGTTTTGATTTTCGTTTTCCTGATCATTCATGATGTTGAGCATGTTTTCATATGTTGGTTGGCCATTGGTATATCTTCTTTTGAGAATTGTCTGTTTATGTCCTTCGCCTACTTTTTGATGGGATTTTTTTTTCTCTTGTCCATTTGTTTGATTTTTTTGTAGATTCTGTGTATTAGTCCTTCATCAGATGTAGAGATTGTGAAGCTTTTCTCCCATTCTGTGGTTGTCTGTTTGCTCTGCTGATTGTTCCTTTTCCTGTACAGAAGCTTTTTCGTTAAGTCTCACGTGCTTAATCTTTGTTTTTGTTGCATTTGCTTTTGGGTTCTTGGCTATGAAGTCTTTGCCTGAGCCAGTGTCTAGAAGGGTTTATCAAATGGTATCTTCTAGAATTTTTATGGTTTCTGGTTGTAGATTTATATCCTTGATCCATCTTGAGTTGATCTTTGTATAGGTGAGCGTTGAGGATCCAGTTTCATTTTCCTGCATGTAGCTTGCCAATTATTCCAGGCATTAAACCGTATATGGTTTAATTTCTTCACATTATGTTTTAGTTGGCTATAGGTATTTGGGTCTATTTCTGGGTTCTCTATTCTGTTCCATTGGTGTATTTGCCTATTTTTATACCAGTACCATGCTGTTTTGGTGACTGTGGCCTTATAGTATAATTTGAAGTCAGGTAAAGTGATGGCTCTAGATTTGTTGGCTTTGCTTAGTATTGTTTTGACTAAGTAGGGTCTTGGTTTGTTGCATATGAATTTTAGGGTTCTTTTTTTTTTTTTAGTTCTGTGAAAAATGATAATGGCATATTGTTAGGAATTACATTGAATTTATAGATTGCTTTTGGCAGTGTGGTCATTTTTACAATATTTATTTAAGCCATTCATGAGTGTGGGATGTCTTTCTATTTGTTTGTGTTATCCATGATTTCATTCAGCTATGTTTTATAGTTCCCATTGGCATATCAAAAAGGCATTTCATACCAGGGATACAGGGATGGTTTAACATATGGAAGTCAATAAATATGATATATCACAGAAAGAGAATTGAAAGCAAAAATCACATGATCATCTCAATAGACGAAGAAAAAGCATTTGACAAAATCCTTTTATGATTAAAATGTTTAAAAAGCATTTGACAGCATCCTTTTATGATTAAAACCCTCAGCAAAACTGACATACAAGGGACATACCTCAATGTAATAAAAGTCATTTATGACAGACCCACAGCCAACATAATACTGAATGGCGAAAAGTTGAAATCATTACCCCTGAAAACTGGAACAAGGCAAGGATGCCCCAGTCTCACTACTTTTATTCAGCATAGTAGTGGAAGACCTAGCCAGAGTAATCACACAAGAGAAAGAAATAAAGGGCATCCAGATCAGTAAATAGGAAGTCAGACTGTCACTGTTTGCTGATAATATGAACGTATACCTAGAAAACCCTAAAGACTCCTCCAAAAAGCTCCTAGAACTGATAAATGAATTCAGCAAGGTTTCAAGATACAAAATTAATGTACACAGATCAGTAGGTCTGTTACACCCCAACAGCTACCAAGCTGAGAATCAAACTAAGAACCTCAACCCCTTTTACAATAGCTGAAAAATAAAGTAAAATACTTAAAAGTACACCTAAGCAAGGAGGTGAAAGATCTCTACAAGGAAAACAATTTTAGTGTTTTTAATGGGTTAAAATGAGAGGCAGCAGGTACAATGGAAGAAGTCAGTGGGTGGGCACTGGTATCCAAGGGGAACTGGACCTTTGATGGTAAGGCTTTAGTTTTGACTTGTTAAATTACTAGGTATGATTATTTTCTAGTTTTTGTTATTATACCTTAAAACCACTAAGTAAGCCCTTCCATTTCTTGTTAAAGATCATAGCATTTCATACTCTGATTTATGCTGACTGAAGTTAGATGATTTGTTTCTATTTTGTGACACCTTAAATAATACCTACAAAGAGTGATCTGTTAGTAGTGTTTTTGTTTTAATTAAATGTAGTAGGATGTTGAGTCCAAATGATGACTCAGTTAGTTTGTCAAACACTTGTTGACGTTTTTGATTTATTCAGAATTCTATGCTCAGCAGCTGGATGTAGGAACAGTTAGGGCCCGCTGTTACTTTTATGGAGAGGCATACTTTCTCATGAGAATACTTAGTCTCTTGTAACCAGTGGTGAATCTGACTCATTAGTGTACCAAAGAAACATGTTTTGGTGTGGCTGCTGGCAAACAGATCCAAGAGGGTAGATGTAGTCAAAGTTGCTGAAACAAGGAAAGAGAAAAGTGGTATTCTATGCAGAGAGTAGGGTATAGCAGGAAAATGCCTAGGGTGCAGCTCAAATGATTTATAGAATGAAATTAAGTTTTGAAATTAATGGCAAGTATTGTCGAAGAGTCTCATTTGAGTCATGTCATGGCTGTCTTATTTAAACTTGAAGGGAAAGTTAAATTTTTTAAGTTGTCATCTGTTTTCAGGGTGTGAGAGAATATTAAATTGTTACTAATTTTATCCTCCACATAAGAAAACAGGACTAGAGAAATCTATGGCTTCCTCACTTGTTGGTGGTCTAGCAACACTGGCACACAGAGTCTCTGAATCTGAAACTTGTTTTGTCACCGGAAATAATACATTTAGGATTAGTAATTTAGTAAATGTATTAGTCTCTTATTCACTGCAATAAAATGTTCTTCTACGATATTATTTAATACGTTACATTTTACTGTAGTAAATAAATAATAGAAATAGAAATTCTCAGATCTTATTTTAAACTTTTCTCATTATTTATAAAGGGAATTCATAAAATCCTTGTTGGGTTTGATGACGGGTACCTTATTTAGGGCAGCATTTTATAACCTGTATCTCAAACATCATCTCTGGAAGTTAAGAGCCTCCGATGAGTTCTCTATAGAGTGCACAAGATGCCACACTCAGGCAGTTCACAGAGTGTAAGAAATATCCTAGTGCTTTGTCATTTGGCATTTTAACCGATAAAAAAATACACCTTGATAAGTTTAACTTACACTTTCTTTCCTTCCCCTTCAGGTATCTACTGGGCTGTATAGTTCACGTTCGACAGTTTTCCTTGACGACAGCACAGCCAGTCAATGTCATCTTAAAACGACACTAAAGCTGTGAGTACAACCATAGTGTCAAGGGACAGATTCCTTTATTCTAAAATTTATTATTTCAGCCATTTGGTTGTCCTCTTCAGCAGTCATTTAAGAAAGTGAAGTCAACTATATATAGATATACAGATTCTAAATATGAAGTATCAATTTCTCTTTTAAGAAATCTTAGATGTCATGGTAGAAGGAAAAATCAGTTAGCAAATAAGCAGTCCCAGAAAAGTATAGCCGTTTTTTTGGTGCCTTTATGCCTTAAGACAATGTTGACTGCAATGAAAAGGACCCTTTATTGGATTTTTTGTGTGTGAAAAATTAGTTTTTCAATGCATTGCAATGTGTACTACTTTGGACATTAGTCTTGGAAGAAGGAGCAGCTTTTTTTCTTCTGGCATCACAGTGTATCAGCAAATGCAAAAGAATGAGAATCATAGCAGTCTCTCAGTCTGTTCTTTTGCATTTGCTGAGGAGTGTTTTACTTCCAATTATGTGGTCCGTTTTAGAATAAGTGCTATGTGAAAAAATAGAAAAAAAGAAACTCAAAACCGTACAACTACACAGAAACTGAATTACCTGGTTCCTGAATGACTGCTTGGTAAATAACGAAATTAAGGCGGAAATAAGTAAGTTCTTTGAAACCAATGAAAACAAAGACATAATGTACCAGAATCTCTGGGACACAGCTAAAGCAGTGTTTAGAGGGAAATTTGTAGCACTAAATGCCCAGATCAGAAAGTGGGAAAGATCTAAAATCGACACCCTAAGATTACCATTAAAACAACTAGAGATGCAAGAGCAAACAAATTCAAAAGCTAGCAGAAGGCAAGAAACAACTAAGATCAGAGCAGAACTGAAGGAGGTGGAGACACGAAAATCCTTCAAAAAATCAGTGAATCCAGGAACTAGTTTTTGGAAAAGATTAACAAAATAGACCACTAGCCAGACTGATAAAGGAGAAAAAAGAGAAGAATCAAATAGACACACTAAAATATGCTAAAGGGGATGTCGCCACTGATCCCACAGAAATGCAGACTATGATCAGAGAATACTATAAACACCTCTACGCAAATGAACTTGAAAATCTAGCAGAAATGGATAGATTTTTAGACACATACATTCTCCTAAAAATAAACCAGGAAAAAGTCGAATCCCTGAATAGACCAGTAACAAGTTCTGAAATTGAGGCAGTAATTAATAGTCACCCAAAAAGCCCAGGAACAGATGGATTCACAGCTGAAAAATAGGGATGGCTGTGAGGCTTCTTTATGTGAAGAAAAGCATCCCAGAAGATTCTGATTTTCACCCCGACTCCATTATTCCAAACTTTGCTGCACATTGAAATTACCTGGGAAACTTAACAACAACTTTGATGCCCAAAGTCATCCCCAATGCTAATTTAAATTAAAACGTTTTATGTAGAAAATGAGGCAGTTATTAAAGCTCCTCAGGTGATTTTAATGTGCAGCAAAGTCTGAGAGCCGCTGCTTAATTTGAGTTTAGGACAAGAAACTGCTCCTATTTGGTAGGACCCTGGGCAAGTCAGTTTTAAGGTTTGTTTTCCTGATCTGTAAAATGAGTATTGGATTAAATGTGATTACACAGTCCCATATTTCTTGGTCCTTTCCAGCATATAACTTCAAATTCTGTGATTTTAAAATGATTTCAGAGATGAAAACTACTTGAAGGACTATAGACATATGCATCTTAAGTGCTAATGTTACAGGCGTTTTAAAAAGTGCTAATATTGTATAGGCCTATTACTAAAATTGAGATTTGCCTTCCCTCAGTGATTTTGAGCCTCATTCTAGATGCTGAGGGCAAATGAAAGCACATAACTTACATAAGAGAACCTCTTGCTTTCTGTAGAACCTCTTGTTTTCTGATACACAGCATCAGTGGGTAACTTAGGAATACAGTTACATATATCTGAAGAGCTGTATCTGTTCACAAGTATTTCAGTTAAACTAATTGAAGGTACCTGCCATTCATATTACACTGTGTCATGTTACACTGCCTTGTTAGCACTGCTTATTTTAGGGTCACTGTACTTATCATTGATTTCCTGTGTGCTAATATTTACTAATATATCTTTTAATAATTATGCAAAAGTGATTTCAGATAATTTTATTTGTTACAAGTCACTTTCATTATGTATTTTTAGGGAAATAATACAAATTGGGTGGGTAGGAGATAGTAAACTAAACTAAAATGCAGGGCCTAACATCTTTTTTTTGAAACAGAGTCTCACCCAGGCTGGAGTGCAATGTCATGATCTCAGCTCACTGCAACCTCCACCTCCTGGGTTCAAGCAATTCTCCTGCCTCAGCCTCCTGAGTAGCTGATATTACAGGCACCCACCACCATGCCCGGCTAATTTTTTTGTATTTTTAGTAGAGACAGTTTCACTATGTTGGCCAGGCTGGTCTCGAACTCGTGACCTCATGACCTGCCCACCTTGGCCTCGCAAAGTGCTAGGATTACAGGCATGAGCCACCTCACCCATCCCGGGCCTAACATCTTAAAAAAGAAACCACTACTGTATGGGTTAAATTTAAACATATGGGCATATAGACATAAATTGCACGAGGCTGAATGCGGTGGCTCACGCCTGTAATCCCAGCACTTTGGGACGCTGAGGCAGGTGGATCACTTGAGGCCAGTAGTTTGAGACCAACCTGACCATCATGGCAAAATCCCTTCCCTACTAAAAATACAAAAGTTAGCTGGGCATAGTGGTGCAAACCTGTAGTTCCAGCTACTTGGGAGGCTGAGGCATGAGAATTGCCTGTACCCAGGAGGGGGAGGTTGTGGTGAGCCAAGATTGCGCCACTGCGCTCCAGTCTGGGCAACAGAGAAAGACTCTGAGTCAAAAAATAAATAAATACATAAAATAAAGTGCATGGGACAAAAGGTTTTGTAGGTAGAAGGGCATATAACAGGGAAATATGTTGTTATTTATATATTAGAATCATCAACAGAAACATGTCTTCTAAGAGCATACTGCCTTGCATTTTGCTAAAAGCTAAGAAACGAAAGCAAGAAAGTGCCCTTATGGTACTGTTCTGAACTAGAAGATTTTAATTTCAGGGCCACTAGGAGAGTTTCCTCTGTACCCTTTTTAAAAAATGTCTTCAGGCCTAACAAATGATAACATCTATTGTGACGAATGTTTTTTCTTCCACAGTGTGACCTTAGCGATACATTATCATATCAAGCGAAGGTGAGCTTTTAAAAATCCTGTCTTGTTTTTCTGGCTAATTACTTTGCAAGCTGTCAAGCTCAGCGTTAGGTCACAGCTCTAGATATCATAAGCTATATTGTGCCTACTAAAATATTGAAGCAAATTGTTTGTGTTTCTTTGACCCTTAAGCCTCTTTTGATTCTTAAATGACAGAGAGTCCTGAGTATGTTTTTATATTGATTATATTGGTATTCGCTGTGACAGAAATACAAAATTGAGATTTTTTTCAAAATCTGTTTTTAGTTTAGATTTCATAGCTTTACCACTGTTGATATCATGAGCTAGATAATGCTTTGTCCTGAGGACCGTCCTGTGCATTGCAGAAAGTTTAGTAGCATTGATGACCTTTACCAGTAGTAATCCATGACCCAGCTTGTGACAGCAAAAAATATTCCTGAGAACAATACTGTTAACATAAATCTTTTAATGAAGCAGTAACTCTTCTACAACAAAATCTTCAGTAAAAGTGTGTCATGTATTTATATTATTGAAAATCTCTAATGTTGGGCTTAACAGAAGATAGCTGGATTTTCTAGCTCACTTTTTTGCAAATTGCTTTAAAAAAGCAATAAGATAACGTAGTCTTATGCAAATATGTAGTTGGTAAAAGTGTATTTTTAAAGCTTTCAGACAGCTGTGGGTATTCTTTAATACAAAATCAAAACTTCACAAGTGCTAGTTTCTTAAATTACAGTGGCATTTTACACATTAATTTATTCCATCAGCACTCATCGATCTTTCTTAAACAGTAAATGGATCTTTCCACCCATACTTGCATTTATAATATTATGCATTAATTATTTGGAAAATACTGGTTTATGTTTTATTGTATCAAAAAATCACTTTTTTAGTTTAACCACCAATCTTATTTTAAAACATTTTAAAATATTGAGAGGCTGTCAATATTTTATATTATAGTAGAAGGAACAAGTTTTTCAAAGTCCTCAGGAAAGCTTAAATTTTATCACTGGGAACAAATACTTTCCTTGTGACATGAGTGACACATTTCCTCGTGAATGAGAGCACCCTCGCTTCATTTATTTTTGAGAATGATAGTTGTACTTTTTTTTAGACCTAGTGTCACTCTGTCACTCGGCTGGAATGGATTGGCATGATCTCAGCTCAAGGAGTCCTCTCACCTCAGGCTCCTGAGTAGCTGGGACCACAGGTGTGTGGCACCACACCTGGCTATTTTGTGTGTGTGTGTGACTTTGGTAGAGACAGGGTTTTGCCATGTTGCCCAGGCTGGTCTTGAACTCCTGAAGGAGTTTAGCTGCAGTGCTAACCTCCCAAAGTGCTGGGATTTTACAGGCATGAGCCACTGCACTGACCCAGTTGTACTTTCAAATAAAACTGATGTTCTATGAAAAAAGTGATTGTTCAGTTCACAGTTAAATCTTTTTTTTTTTAACACAACCATACTGCAGTCAACAGAAGTGCTTCTTGTTAACTTTCCACTTATTCAGAATACTAAAGAGAAATGTCAAGATTTAATAACACCATTTTTACTGCTTCATTAAAGACATTCTTAAGTAATTCAGGCTGTCTTTTTTAAATGTAAGGGACGGTAAAGAATAGAATGCCTACTGGTGTAATTTTGTACGACTGCCTTGATTTATGCTGAGAAACCAACAGTTTTGCCCAATTTTGCTTTTATACAATTATGGCAAGTGTCTATGAAAAAGCAGGCAATATCTTTACAATTTTAAAAAATGTTTTCATTTTTCTTTTATCAGCTTTCTCAGGTTGAATTAGTATGGTTATCAGAACAGTGTTGACCTCTTAGGCCTTCTGGAAAAGGGTTCTTGGGGATCCCCAGAGGTCCATGGAGCATATTTGGTGAACCACTGGTTTATCACACAGGCACAATGTATTAAGTTTTACGAAGTTTAAAGTTCATCAAAGACTGGATTCCTTTAAAATAAAAAGGAAGATGAGTTTTTAATTCAAACTACTGAAAATAAATAAATACATCATGAGAGTGTACTAAAGAGAACTAAAGAGAAAGGAAGCTAGCAATCTGAATCACATTTACATTTATTAAAGTTCTAAGGAGTTTATTGCCACCACCACTGCTTTGTAAAATGTTCTCGTGTTTCAGTGTGTGGTTAGAAGAGTGAAAATATGTTTGGTTTATTGCCATTGCCTGTTAGGGAGGGTCCGTTCTTATAGGCAGTTCTGACTGGTTATCATATAAAAGACTTTCCAGTACAGGACATGATGTGCTGAGTAAGAAGAGGTCAGGAAAACCTCTGCAGGTCAGGATCCAGGAGAATAATTTGTAAAAACTGTTTGCTTTGGTGCAGTAAACACCAAAGCACATAGGAGGCATTCTTTTACAAAACAGATATTATACTAAGATACTAACAATTTTTGAAGTAATGCACATTCTTATTTTATAGAGATGCCGATAGATCTTTGGACATATTTGATGAAGCGTTACATCCATTTACAGTAAGTGTCACCTTTTTTTTTTTTTTTTTGAGACGGAGTTTTGCTCTTGTCTAGGCTGGAGTGCAACGGTGCCATCTTGGCTTACTGCAGCCTCCGCCTCCCAGGTTCAAGCAATTCTCCTGCGTCAGACTCCCAAGTAGCTGGGATTACAGGTGCCGGCCACCATGCCTGGCTAATTTTGTATTTTGGGTAGAGATGGGGTTTCACCATGTTGGACAGGCTGGTTTCAAATTCCTGACCTTGGCCTCCCAAAGTGCTAGGATTACAGGCATGAGCCACTGTGCCTGGCCCAGCAAGTGTCACTTTTGTTGAGGTTGTATTTTCATCAGAGACTTTTATCGGTTTCATGCCAAAGTCAAAGGCATCTTTCTTTAAGTCTCGATCCCCATTTCATGTTACGTCTAGTCATCTTATTTCAAAAGTGTTATAAAAAGAACATGCTGGAATAAGATCTGATCTGCAGCTCTGTTTAATTAGTGGGCTAGTGTGAGTAAATATACTGTCCAAGTAACACAAAATCTATCTTTTGGAAAGATAATTGTCAGTAGCATCAAGCAATGTAAGAATATGTAAATACTTTTAACAGAAGCATTTTTATGAAGAGAGTTAAAAAAATTAAGTTTTAATCAATTTTACATGGTGTAAAAATTTAAAAATGCACTTCCTCAGGTACATAATAGCCACATGTGGCTAGTGATTATTGTATTTAACAGCATAGGCTTAGAGTCTCATGGTTACAGGAAACTATTTTCTCAAAGTTTTATTGCAGAGCAGAATGGCAGATGGTCAGTAAGACATTAAAACCTAAGAGTAGCTTACATTTGGATAGAATCATGTGGGGGAAACAGCAAAAAAGAACAAACGTTTTCTGAGCTTAATAAGCTCATGCTATTTTTAAGTGAATGTTGGTGAGTATTAAATCATTACGGTATTTTAAGATCCTACTGCTCATATTATAAAAACTGAAAGACATCTCACCAGTCAAAATGATTGTAAGTGATACATGGGCACCAATGTGAACACTGCTGTCTTAAGAGCACTTCAGATTTTTTTTTCAATGGATACTTAGATTGCATCCTTTCTTCTTTCAGCAAGAACAGCTTCCGGAGGACTACTTGAAGTATGATCCTGAATACAAAGTGATTTTCGGATTTGTTAGAGCTCTGTCTAAAGCTCTAAGGCTAACAGCTGAATTGGCAATCGTGAGTCTGGTAAGATATTTTCTTTTTATAAAGCATCGTTAGCAATTTGTCTTGTAAACAGGGTGGTATGGTCATGTTTTTAAATAACAGTAAGTTTCTGAAATTATCTCAGAATGTTAAGAGAAACTTATGAAAGCAAATATACACATTGAGTTGAATCATCGTTTTGGCTTAGAATGTCTCAATTGCTTTTCTAATTGCAGAACAATTGCTATTAAAGACAGCAGGACGGATTTCTGATTTCTCCCCCCACTCTTCAGTGCACGCATGCATACACAGTGCACACACATCCAGGGCATGTGGAGGACTTGGAATGGGGAGTGGTAACAAAACCATCCAGTTGATGGGCAGGAACAGATGCCAGTATAGGTCTAAGCTGAGTCCCAGGCTATATCCCCAGGCAGTTCTGATGCTTGCTGTGATTGCGAGCTGCTGCCCTAAATTCATTGTTCCTTGGATGATGAGTGTGTAGAATGAAACTGGACAAACCAGGCCTGGTGGTTTCATGCCTTTAGTCCTAGCTATTTGGGAGGCTAAGTTGAGGGAGTTACTTTAGTCCAGCAGTTTAAGTCCAGCCTTGTCCAAAGGATGAGACCCTGTATTTTAAGAGAAGAAAAAGTAAGGCCAGGTACAGTATCTCATGCCTATAATCCCAGCATTTTGGGAGGCCAAGTTGAAAGAATTGCTCGACTGTGGGAGTTCAAGACCAGACTGGGCAGTAAAGTGAGACCCATTTCTACCCAAAAAAAAAAAAAAAAAAAAAAAAAAATCAAGAAATTAACTGGACATGGTAGCACATGCCTGTGGCCTCAGGTCCATGGTAGGCTGAAGCAGGAAGATCACTTGAGCCCAGGAGTTGGAGGCTGCAGTGACCTGTATTTATGCCACTGTACTCCAGCCTGGGCAACAGAGTGAGACCCTGTCTCAAAAACAGATAAAGCGGACAGCAGATGGGTCAGTAAGGTCTGTTATGATTTAAGGGACAAGCCCCCAGAAGAATGGCTACTAGAGTGGGAGGAGGAAAAGCAGAAGAGGATAATAAAAGGAGAAAGAATTCAAGATAGGAGAGGCTGTGGTCACAGTGCTGAGTGCTGCCAAGCGGTGACTTAATTCGTGAACACTCACTGGATGCTGACTCTGTGCTGCTCTTCTAAGTGCTGGGGTAGAGGAGAGGACAGGTGGAACACAGTTCTTGTTTTTATGAGCTTGTGTTCTAGGTGGATTGAACTTAAGTATCTTTTTAGGTAGTATGAAACAGCAGAAAGAGAAAGCAGGATAAAGGGACACAGAGTGATTGGGGGCTATTTGAGGTAGAATGGTAAGAAGAGCCTCTCTAGAGAGCTGACCCCAACTAAATGTATGACGAGAAAGAGTGCTGACATTACAGGAAGCAGGATGACTGCCAAGGCAGACAGAAACATGTTTCGTGTGTGTTTGAGGAACAAACAGCAAGGTGACCACCATGGTCAGAGTTAAGAATGAGGGAAACAGTAGAGATGAGGTACCACGGGCAGTGCCATAGCTCACGGGGCCTTTTGGCTTGCAGGCCATAGGAAGAAGTTAAGGTTTTGCTCCAGTTTGATGGGAAACTCGTGGTAGATCTTAGGCAGGGGAGTGCCACGCTCTAAATGAAGAGGCTATGCCGGCTGCTTTGGGGACAGTAGGCCATAGCTGGGAGGCAGACTGGAGGTAGAGAAGAGCGTTAAGAAATCTCTAGGGTAGTACAGGTGAGCATTGACAGACTGTGGTTCACCATGAAACGAGGCAGACTACCAGTGAAGGTAGACGTAACAGGCATTGCACACGGATTGGAGCAGGGGAAGTGAAATGCAGGTGTTTGGCCCCAGCATCTAGGCAAATGGAAATGTATGAGGAGCTCCAGTTTGTCAGTGTGAAGGCACCAGAAATAAGAGCCTATTGGCAAAACGAACCTTGGGAGAGTCATGTCAGGGCAGGCAGCGTAGGTGAAGGAGAGTTGGAAGATGAACTGGCATGAGGTTATGGTGTTGTGCACACCAGTGAGAGGACATAGTTGGAGAGCAGTGAGGCGTGGAATGGGGACAAAGGAAACACCATTTGGGAGAAGTCTCTGGTAGAGAGGAAGAAAATCTTCAGAAAGAGGTGACTGTGGGAAGAGTATTCTGCAAAAGTGAGATGGGGTCAACTGCGCTGAGGGAAGAGTTGACATCAGTGGGAATAAAGAGTTTTTCTCAAACTCACCTAGAAGGGCTTGTGGCATGGATGAGTGTCAGCAGCTCAGCAGCTCAGCAGGAAAGGGGATGGGAAGTTGAAGCCTTGCCATGTTTCAGTGCTCTCTGAATCCTATGCAGTTGAACCCAGGGAGGGAGATTCATTCTTGAAATACTTGAGAGCGCAGTTTGGGAGAAAGGGAGCAGAATCTTTGAAACATGTCATGTTCAATAGCCATTTGTTTTTGAAAACATACTTGAGTTTGGCAGCTCAGATCTGGCAATGTTTTCCAATTGGATAACCTGCATACAAGAAATAAACTCACCTGTTTTTAAAAAATAAATAAATAAAGTTTCATCCATTTGTTAAGATGTAAAGGGTTCAAGTAGCTCACAGACATACTGTTCCGCAGAGCACCCTCTGAGGTAACAACACCTCACAGCTCACCTTTAATCTTTACTCAGCTGTTCACTTTGCCCAATTCTTTGTGGGACCGATGTTTGATAGATGTAAAGTAATTCATGAAATTGTCTCACAAACTGCTGGGCAGCAGGTTTAGAGGAATCCCAGGGATACTGAGATTGGCAGCTTTTTCCACTTTAAAACCAACAGAATTGTTTAAGTTGCACATGATGTAAGACATAAGAAATTTGTATGAAGTGATCATGAAGATGTGAAAAATAGGGGCTGTGGGAAGGACTCTCCTTTGTACATGTGTGTTTCTTATCAAGTGAGCAATTGCATATGTGGAAAGTTTTACAACCCCACAGACTTGCGTCCGCCATGCTGCTCTGCACAGCAGCCACTGGGAGGCTCTCTTGACCAGCAGTTTTTCAAGCTAGTGCCCCAGAAGGGTGAGTTTTTGTGATAAGGAGGTTAATATTTGCTATCACATAGGTTTTACATATTCAAGTTTGACATACTTGTAAAATTCCCATCTGCCTACTAGCTAGATGTGAGATATTCTATGTGATAGGCACTTGAGGATATATTGAACAACTTTAATCCACACTGAGCATGTGTGTGTGTGCTCTCTCTTATGAGTGTGAAGGTGACGACACTGCCTCTTTCTATGATGCCCTTGGCTGAGACGTACAGTCATTCTTGTGACCAAAATTGGGCTGTAAATTTCTCTGGGCAGAGTAAGTAGCAGAAGTATCTGACCTATGATTGTGATATGGCCGCTTGCCTGGCCTGATCAAGTCTCTGTAGAACGTAAGAATAAAAGGCACTTACTTTCTGGTCAAGACCACAAGGAATCTGTCATTCGTAAGAGTTCTTATCACAGCACTTAAACGGAGCTAAGTCAAAGGCCAGTGTTTGCTATGTTTTGCAGATTTACGTAGAGAGACTGGTGAGTTACGTTTGTATCGACATTTGTCCAACCACCTGGAGGAGGATTGTCATGGGAGCCGTTCTTATTGCCGCCAAGGCTTGGAATGATGAAGCTGTGTGGAATGAGAACTTTGACAGTGTTGCAGTTGAAGAAATGTGAGTTTGTATGGTTTTTGTGAACTTTCTTTCCTTTCTTTCTTTCTTTCTTTTTTTTTTTTTTTTAAGATGGAGTTTCATTCTTGTTGTCCAGGCTGTGGTGCAATGGCATGATCTCGGCTCACTGCAACCTCCGCCTCCCAGATTCAAGCGGTTCAACCTCCCGAGTAGCTGGGATTACAGGCATCCACCACCACATCCAGCTAATTTTTTGTATTTCTAGTAGAGACGGGGTCTCACCATGTTGGCCAGGCTGGTCTCAAACTCCTGGCCTCAGGTGATCCACCTGCCTTGCTTGGCCTCCCAAAGTGCTGGGATTACAGGCATGAGCAACTATGCCCAGCTGTCTTTGTGAACTTTCTAATCATTTCTCAAGACTTTTTGGTCCCGTAAACTTAACACTTTAAGAACTATTTTTAAAGTTTACATTGTACTGATAATGGAAATGGGCATAAACATCACATTTTAGAACAACTGTTCATATTTTCATTGCTCATTGGTAGGTCTTGGTAAATTGTTATTGTAATAATCTGCTCATGAATTGAAAAATATTTTTCTGTGGATATTTTTGGCAAACATTTTACCAGTGTACTACCAGAAAATAATAGTACAGTAAATATCCTTATGGCTTTTTACAAGCTGTCTGCAAGTTCCAGTCTCTCTGTAAGGAGCACATGTCTGGCCTTTGAAATCATTGTTTGGCCATTGACAGGTCTGGGGCCTGTGGACTGGGGAAAATGTGTAGCTTCACCCTGAGTCATACATTGTGTACTTGCTTTTGCTAGTGTTCTCCCTGCTTTTTTCTGAAGATCTGTTTTATAGAAACCTTGAGATACAGAATAGCCACAGATCCCTGTGCCCCGTCCCCTCCCTCTTCAGAGTGTCGCATCATTGGGCTGATGAGTTAGAAGTTCCAGTGTTCCCCTCAGGCAGTCTGAGAAACATTGCTGGAGCATCACCCAATGCTCGCCACACTCAGGAGGTTCCCAGGGCACTCGTGCAACCACAGCAGCATTTGCGGGGGTGGGGGGGGCAAGTTATCCATGAGAGTGCAAGAAATCTTGCTGAGTCATGGGGTTGGCACCAACATGACACTGAAAGAAGAGCTTCATGGGTCTTTCTTCCACTCTGGCCTCCTGAGTGCTGTAAAGGGAAGGGCCTTGGAGCTAGTTGGCAGGGTGAGCCAGGGAGGCATTTCCAGCAGAGGCTCTCACAGTGTCCACTAGACAGAGAGAATGGCTTTGTGGGTGACACTTAGAAAAATCTGAAAAAAACACCTCTTGATGACATTCAGCAGCATATGAAGATCAAGATTATGACAGGCACCGGCAAGAGGTTTTGGCTTTTTGGTTTTCTTTTTTTTCACATTTGCCTATTACTCCAGATAAGACTGTCATTCAGAATGTATGCAGTCACAGAGGTGGAGCCTGATGGCTGAATAGAAATCTGTGCCAATTGTGCTCCCCATAGGAATAACAAATTTAGCAACTGTCTAAATAAAAAAGCACCTTCATAAGAACTAAAAATCAGGTAAGTGATCGTAGTACTTGGGTTTAACTTCATATCACTGAAAGAGGCACTGAACAGTGTAGAAAAGACAGTCTTGTATTGCCGATGCCACCCTGTGAACCTGTGGCAAGGAGAGAGGCTACATGCTTGGGGCAGGGAGAGCACAGCAGCTGTGGGACTTTTCCTGAACTCAGTGCTCCCTTGTCATAGCAGAAAGCACAACAAGGCTGAACTCACCCAATGCCCACCCACCGAAAAAAAAAAAAACATTTAGACTCGCCCCAGCCATAGGGGAGTTGTTCATCCCAGTGGATGGAACTTGAGTTGTGAAAGCCTGGCTGCTGTGGGATAAAATACTCTGGGGTCCTTAATAAACCTGAAAGCCTGTCTAGGTCACAAGGACTGCAACTCTTAGGCAAGTTCAAGTGCCGTGCTGCGCTTGGAACCAGTGTGTCAGGAGGGGCATGGGACCCTGGGAGACAGCAGCTGGGGCAGCTAGGGAGTGTTTGCTCACCCCTCCTTCAACCCTTGACAGTGCAGCTCACAGCTCTGACAAAGACTTCTTTCGTCGGCTTGAGGGGAGGAAAGAGGACTTTGTCTTGCAACTCGGATACTAGCTCAGCCACAGTGGGAGAGGACACTGGTCAGAGTCACGAAACCCCCATCTGAGGTCCCAGCTTTGGGATAGCATCTCTAGACAAACTCTGGGCCAGAAGGGAACCTGCTAGGACTCAGTAATGGCAGGATTCATCTCTTGCTGATGAAAGAGCCCTTGGGCCCTGAAGCATCATCAGTGATGACCAGGTAGTACATGCCATGGGCCTGGAGTGAGACAGAGATGTGCTGGGTCAGCTGCGGTGGCTCCAAGGAGAGACTCCCTCTGCTTGATAAATGCTGAGGGAAGAGTAAAGAGGAGTTTCCTTGAGCTTAGATACCAGCTCAGCTACAGTCAGCGGAGCACCAGGTGAGCTGTAGGAGTCCACGATTCAGGCCTTGGCTCTTGGATGGCATCTCTGGACCTACCCTGGTCCAGAGGGGAGCCCACAGCCCTGAAGAATGAGTTCCAGGGAAGGCTGCACTCACAAGCTGATTAATACCTTGGGGTATTATTAAGTGAACATCCGTGGGGTATTATTAAGTGAACATCTGTGGTGACCTGGCACTAAGCTCCATGGGACTGCAATGATGTGCGTGGGGACTGGGTACTCTGCCTAGGGAAAAGGGAAGGAAGAGCGGGAAGGGATTTGCCTGGTGGATTCAGTGCCAGCTCCAGCCATGGTAGGACAGGACACCAGGTAGATGTCTAAGGTTTATGACTCCAGCCTAGGCTCCCAGGCAGCACCTTTGAACCCATCCAGGTGTTATACCCAAGTGAGTCAAGGAATGAGCCACACTCTGAGGTTGAATTATGAGTCCTTTATTTTAGCCAGTGACCAAGAGGTGGCTAACACCCAAAATTCTCTCGGCCCTCAAGAAAGAGTTAAGGGGTTTCTTATACCCTAGTTTGAAAAGGGAGGGGGGAACCTAGCTGAAGCAATTTTTTCACAGAAGCAGAGTAAGCAAAAAAGTTAAAAGATAAACTGGTACGTGAGAAATAAAACAGTACCAGGTGCGAGGGCTAGAGCTGTCATAAAAAGACATCCAATTTATACATAGGGGGGCTCTGGGTACTCAACAGCAACTGCATTCCCAGGCTCTGCTGGAACTGCTTAACTCAGGCGCTTATCAGCAGATGCACTCCGGGATGTGCCCAGTGTCATCCTGCCCCAGCTACATACTGCATTTACTTACTTAATGAGGGGAATAACTAAAATGAAGACACGAAGGTGGAGTCTGTCTGGCTCAAGAAGCTAACATGAAGCCTGAACAGCTCTCAGCTAAGAAAGAGAGAGTCGGTTTAAGCCAACGACAAGCAGGTTATCACATAGGGACCAGGGCAACTTACTGCACTTAAGGGAAGGACAGAAGCCTGGCTAGCTTCACTACCTGCTAATTGTAGAGCCCCGGGGCCTTGAGTGACATAAGTGGCAGCAGGTAGATGTTACAGTGGGCCTTGTGCAGTCACAATGCTGTGCTGACTTCAGACCTAGTGCCGTCTGGACAGACCTAGTGCTGTTCCAGAGCTCGTGGCCACAGGAGTGCTTGTATCGCTCCTCTCCCAGCTCCAGGCAGCCTAGCACAGAGAGACAGACTTCATTTGTGGGAAAGTAAGGGAAGAAGGGAGCCTGTCTGCTAATACAGAGAATTTCTCCAGGTTTTATCCGAGACCACCAACGTGGTTCCTCCACAAGTCTGCAAAAACAATGACATTCTTCACAGAAATAGAAAATCAAGTGTATTAACACACTTTTTATATCCATGTTTTTTTCCAATACAAGTTTTTTCTATTTTCAAAGAGAGCTGGGAAAGTTGCATGCTTTCTTGTATTTCTTCGATCGAAAGCGTTCTGTCCAGTGTGAGTTCTTTCATGCGTTCTAATAAACTAGAGCACGGGATGGCTTTACCACATTTCTTACATGAGAATAATGTTTTTGAAGCTGGCCCAGTGAACTAACATGGTCCTGTGTTGGTTTTGTTGTGTTTCCCCTTCCCCAGGAATGAGTTGGAAAGGCAGTTCTTGAAGCTAATTGATTATAATATCCAAGTTCCTGGCAGCATTTACAGCAAATACTACTTTGATCTTTGCACTTTGGCACAGGACCACGTGGGTTTGCCTCTTTCTCTCCTTGACAGAGAAAGAACACGGAAGCCGGAGGTAAGACTATGAAGTTACTAAGTGGATTTGCAGTCGGCAGTGCCAACATCTGTGACTAAGTCATATTAAGTTATGATTAGAAAAATGGAAAGCTTCCGCTCAGTGCAGTGGCTCATGCCTGTAATCCCAGCACTTTGGGAGGCTGAGGTGGGTGGATCACGTGAGGTCAGAAGTTCGAGGCTAGGGCTGACCAACATGAAGAAATACTGTGTCTACTAAAAATACAAAATTAGCTGGGTGTAGTGATGCATGCCTGTAAGCCCAGTTACTCTGGAGGCTAAGGCAGGAGAATTGCTTGAACCCTACAGGCGGAGGTTGCAGTGAGCCAAGATCACGCTACTGAACTCCAGCCTGAGCAACAGAGTGAGACTCCGCCTGAAAAAAATATATATGTTTTAATCAAGTTTAATTCATTGTCAATGGTTTGCTTTTGAACCTTTGCCCTTTCAGATAATCATACAGAAGTGATTTCTTGCCATTTTATTCCTAATGATGTCTAGGAATAGACATCATTATATAATGCACTTACCACTCTTGACTATTTTTTATTACTCATTTTGCAAATTTATGTCATTTTCTACTGTGTATACTACAGTGCAGTCAGTCCCATGGGTGTGTTAGACAAACCATTAGTGCCTAAGCCGAGAGACCTGCACTTAGACTGTATGAGGTGTGTGTGTCTGAAGTATTGGATGCAGGAAGTACATGGGATTTTACTGGAAATGATAACTTTTATAACTTTCATGGGACTAAGTAATATTTATGGTTTGTGACTTTTGGTAATTACACAGTAAAAATACAGCTGACAAGGTTGAACATTTAAAATAGGCTTGCTCTGTAGTACCCTGGGAGTACTTTAAAATAATACTTTTTTACCATAATGTGCAAGTGAAGTGTAGTGCCTTTTGATGCTTTAGTCATTAGACTTCATTGACATTCCAATACAATCCAGCGCATGCCTGCCTCATTAAAATTTGCTTTGAGTATATAATTACTACAAATTGGTAGAATTTGAATAGATTAATAAACTAACTTTTTGCAAAAGTTTGTGTTCATTACATTTAAGGAACAAGTGCACAGGTAACAGATGCTGCTGCTGTTAGAAGCCTGTCACAATACTGTGACATCTTTGGGAAGCTAATTTTTAAGTAACTTAATAAAACAAGCCCCCCTTTGCTCCAGCAATCTAATTCTAGCCCTGAGATTACCTTAGTGAGTTGACAGAAGTTGGCAGTGTAAACCTCAGCCTAAGTAGCTGTAACTGAACTACCTAAAGAAGTCTGCATGTGTGGCTTATTATCAGTGGTGACTGTTAAAAAGTTGGAACCCTTTTTAAAATTGTACCTCTTTTCTGTTTGACATTCTTAGGCTTTTTCAAGGATGAGAAAAGACGGAGACGTAGATAGCGCTGCCAAGAACAGGTCTTTTGAGTGCTGATGATTTAACTAATCTTCAGTGCGCTAAGGCCATCCTCTCCTAAAGGAAGAAATGAGGAGTAATGTAACATCTGAACCCCTCATCTAAAAAGACAGGAAAATACCACCTCTCCTGCTACAGAACTAGAAAACTTCATATTTTCAAAAGAAGAAACACCTGAATTCAAGTTAACTCAAGGACAACTAAGACCTTGTCAGGGCAACAACACACTCTTACACTCTTCTGTCTGTTTTAATGTAAACACAGTTATAGATGCCTCTTCAAAGTGAAGGTTCCTTCTGCCTATGCACAGAGACTTCCTTAGTGTGTGGGCTGATAGCTGTGAATTATGTAAGGCTTTTAAAACAATAAAAGCTTTTTAAATGTTAAAGATAACTTTTCTGTTTCTTTCCTATTTTTTTCTCCCAATATTGCTGCACATGCATTTGGAATCAATGCAGTATTCCTATTAAAACATGGGACTCAGCTGGGCATCATGGCTCAAGCCTGTAATCCCAGCACTTTGGGAGGCTGAGATGGGCAGATCATGAGGTCAAGTGATGAAGACTATCCTGGCCAGCATGGTAAGACCCTGTCTCTACTAAAAATACAAAAATTAGCTGGGTGTGGTGGCAGGTGCCTGTAGTCCTAGCTACTCAGGAGGCTGAGGCAGGAGAATCGCTTAAATCAGGAAGACAGAGGTTGCAGTGATTCAAGATCATGCCACTTCATTCCAGCCTGGACAGAGGGAGACTTTCTCTGAAAAAAAAAAAACATGGGACTCTAACAACTCCCAAAGCCAGTAGGAGCAGATGCAGCATTGTCAGGGATTGAAGGGCTCTTCCTTCCTACTCTCACTTGATATGTCTTAAAGCATTTTTGTAAGTTGCCTTAACCATTCACAAGTTGGTTTAATTCATGCCTGTGTTTAAGATAGAATATTTGTTTCTGTTTTTGCTTAAGCTCTTTTCAATTATAAGATAATTCATTACGCTTAACATCACTCTCTGGCCATAATACTTAGTAACATAGTGCATTAGATGGCATCTTTGAATAGTTGATTATTGTGTCTGAGAGGAAAAACACATTAGAACATAAAATTAAATATGCCAAAGAGAAAGGATTTCCAGGAATACCGTAGAATTAGAACAAGGGTGTTGGAGGTTTTCAAACAGTTACACAGAAAAAGTAAGTACAGAAAGTAGAGTTAAAGTTTCTCTATACAGAGGGTGACTTAAGCTTACATTTTAATTAAAAATCACTGGCTTTTTTTAGAACTAATCTAGCCACTCATTTTCAGTGATTCTCACTAAATCCTGATAATATTGGTATACTCTTATCCATTTTAATTTTTCATTTTAAAAAAATTCCTTAGAATTTAAGGTAAAATCTTCAACTTAACATCTTATCTTGATAAACTGCAGACTAGAATCAATGATCTGATGTAACTTAGAAGAAAAAGTCAGTGATGAATCCTTATTTATAAGATGGTTTGCACCTTATTAATATGACATTAACTAGAAGTTGTGACATATATGAGTGGTCAAATATTTAAAAACCAGTTTGGCAAAGGGACATTGGACATAAATCCTTGACTTCAAGAGTAAGGGCTGGTGCAGTGGCTCATGCCTGTAATCCCAGCACTTTCAGAGGCTGAAACGGGCAGATCACTTGAACCCAGCAGTTCAAGACCAGCCTGGCCAACATGGCAAAACCTCTTCTCTACTAAAAACACAAAAATTAGCTGAGCATGGTGGCAGTTGCCTATGGTCCTAGCTCCTTGGGAGACTGAGGCACAAGAATCACTCCAGCCTGGGAAGCAGAGGTTGCAATGAGGCGTGATCATGCCTGCACTTCAGCCTAGGTGACAAAAATAGAGTAAATCAATAGAATAGGGACCAGTAATATCGTTCTTTCCTTTGGCTTAAATTCCAGAAGGCAATATAGTCATTTTGATAAATGAAAAATGAGGTCAAGTTGGAATAAGAATATAAATGTCACTGAAAGTGGGTAGGTTCTCTGACAACTGTTACGGGACATGGAAACTAAGTTAGTAGTAGGTGGTAACTATGGCAGATTTCATAGAGTTTGATACCTGGGAAAGATTAGTTCTCTAACATAAGACTATGAAAAAGATTGACAACCAAAGCTCAAATTTACTTGCATTTTTAGGATTATTTTAACATTTGTAATACAGACACCAGTGAAATTTTAACTCTGGTATAGTGTGAACTAAAACGTTTACATCTTCATTACAAAGAAAAGACAAAGATCTGAAATATGGATTTGAAGCAAGTGAAATGGCCATTTTTGTAGCATAAAAGCGGTTGCCTATTGACGGTTCTATATAGTTTATTCTGAGGTGAACTATGTAATGTTAAAGCTCAACGTTTCTAGAGAAATTTTATCCTGGTATTTTATTCACATGTTCTCTTTTTGTAACCTAGATGCCCATACATTACTGAAATCCAGCAACAGTGTCTGATTTTATTGCAACTCAAAGTTCATTTTTTTGATGTAGTTTTCCCACATTTCTAAATACACTATTCCTTGGTTTAAAAAAAACACATGCCAAAGCCAATCTTAACCAAAAGCCAAATTATTCTTGATTCTGTGTTTAGGTTATGCAGTGTTTCTGGAAACACTTTGCTGCGGTGTGCAGATTCGCTAGAATCTTTCATCACCCAGCCCTTTTCCTAACACATTTAAGATTTCTGTGGCTTCATTTTTCCATCGCACAGCATCCTTGAGTATGGAACTACTTGGAAAATCCTTTGACAGCTGGCAGAGAAATGTCCCAGGTAAGTGCTAGTTTCTATGCAGATTTGTAGAAAACACCCAGAATCTATCAAGTTAAGGATTAAATGACCTTAAGTTTAATGGCCAGACACTTATTTACCTGGTTGGGCCCAGCGTTGTGCCAGTGATCAATGCAAAAGATCTAGGAGGCCTTCAGTGAAGTCTGCCTCCTAGGACACAGGTTGCTAAGGCAATTTCCTTCTTTCTTTCTTTTTTTCTTTCTTTCTTTTTCTTTCTTTCACTTTCTTTTTCTTTCTTTCCTTTCTTTTTCTTTCTTCTTTCTTGCTTTCTTTTTTCTTTCTTTCCTCTCTATTTTTTTTTATTGTACTTTAAGTTCTGGGGTACATGTGCAGAACTTGCAGGGTTGTTACATAGGTATACACATGCCACAGTGGTTTGCTGAATCCATCACCCCCGTCACCTACACTAGGTATTTCTCCTAATGTTATCCCTCCCCAATCTCCCCATCCCCTGCTATTCTTCCTCTAACTCCCGACCCCACAACAGACCCCAGTGTGTGATGTTCCCCTCCCTGTGTCCATGTGGTCTCATTGTTCAATACCCATTTACGAGTGGGAATATGTGGTGTTTGGTTTTCTGTTCTTGTGTCAGTTTGCTGAGAATGATGGTTTCCAGCTTCATCCATGTCCCTGCAAAGGACACAACTCCCCATTTTTTATGGCTCCATAGTATTCCATGGTGTATATGTGCCATATTTTCTTTATCCAGTCCATCACTGATGGGCATTTGGGTTGGTTCCAAGTCTTTGCCATTGTAAACAGTGCCACAGTGAACATACATGTGCATGTGTCTTTATAACAGAATGATTTATAATCCTTTGGGTATATACCCAGTAATGGGATTGATGGATCAAATGGAATTTCTATTTTTAGATCCTTGAGAAATTGCCACACTGCCTTCCACAATGGTTGAACTAATTTACACTCCCACCAACAGTGTAACAGCATTCCTATTTCTCCACATCCTCTCCAGCAATTTCTGTTGAACTTTTTCAAATGCATTTGACAAGTGACAGAACTTGTACTTAATGTGAAATTTAAAGAATATCAGCTTGTGGTTTAGGATTTCTAGGGTAAAGAACAACTTAGTGGGAAAGAAAAGTGGTATAGACATTATAAGAATCTTGAGTCCAGTGAAAAATGGTTAACGTTCTTTGAGAAGGAACAGGTTAGGTGACTCTTAGAACTGCTGTAAGGAAGCTGAGCAATTGGACTGTGATTAGGAAAACTCAGTGATAGGCCTAGAACCTAAGGTCTTTAGTAAAATATGGGTGGTATCTCCTTCAAAAAACCTCCATGGATTCCAAAAACAGGCTGCTGGCTTCTTAAAAATATATATTGCTTTATCCTCACCTTCTCAACTCTACGAACATTTACCTGTCACCCGAGCTGGGGACTCCTGTGTCTCCTCAGTGTGACAACTGATCACAGTCAGAGTGCTTTATCCACCTCCCCTTCCAGCCCCTGCTTCACCCAAGACCCTTAGAACTCTCCTTAAACAAAATCTTCCCAGCCTCACCCTTACCCTTTCTGCTACTTTGCACTGTGGCAGTGCTTGATGTTTTTCATTGTGACCCACTGCCAAAGCATTAACACCAGGTTCCAGAACACCCAGGTTGCATGTAGCTTGCAGGCTAACTGACCCCTTTTAATTTCCTTTATGTGAGTCCTCTGTGTGTGTTCTCTGAAACACCTGTTCCCAATTTGCTGCACTTGCTGATTCTGACCTACTCACAGCCTTACTTATGCATTCTCAATCTAGCCTGAGGATGAGGTTGTACCCCTTCCTTCCACAACCTCTTTTCCCCGGCATTAATGCCTTGTTCTGAAGGTAACTCCCTCTCACGTAGTCTAGAGGATTCCCTCTTTAATTCTAAAATCAGTCTGCTGTATTCATCTCCTCCACCAATTCTGCTCTTCACAATTGCATTTCACCTCCCCAACTTGGGAATGCAGCAATTTTGGTTCGGGCCTCTAAATGTCCCAGTGTTTTTGAAGATGAGATCCCCATCCACCTCCCTCTCAGCAGCTAGAAGAGCTTGTGAAAAATACATCTTCTCTAAATGAAGTGTGGTATCCTGGATTTGATCCTGGGACAGATAAAGAGCGTGAGTGGAAAATCTGATGAAGTCTGGAGTTAGGAGTAACGTGCCAACACTGACTTTTTAGTTTTTACAAATGTACGATGTCGATACAAGATGTTCACATTAGTGGGGAAATGGTAAGGGCATACAGAAACGCTGCATTATTTTTGTGACTTTTTGTAAGTTTCTTTTTATAAAACAGCATCTTGGGTCCCCGAACTAATGAATCTCCGTTCCTCGGGCCAAGACGTAGGAATCTAAAGTTGTAGCAGACACCCTGAATGATTCAAATAGAAATTCTAGTCCTGTCAATTTCCTTTTATTCCTTGTCTGAACAGTTGCCTCTCCCTCGTTTCACTTACCTTAACGTGAGTTCATCCTTTAACGCTTCTGAATCCTAAGATTTAAGTCCTGTTATCTACTTTTCCCAGATGAGAAAACTGAATAGTAAGAGGTGGAGTGTCCAGGATCCCAGAGCTCATAAAAGGTGAAGTGGGGACTTAAATTCCCAATCAGGCTCGCTCCCAAGTCTATGCTTATAGCCACGAGCTCAAGAACTCTGTAACTGAAGGAACAAAAAGCAGCATTCTCACCAATATTATCCTGGGCCCACCTATTTATCCACCTTTCTAAGTCCACCAGCCCCTCTGCTTCAGCATGTGGACTTTGCCCTTTCCCTCCTTTCCACTGGAGGAAAATGAGCAACGGGAAAGCATGGGGAAGATGTGCTGAGGAGAGCCCTGCACGCGGAAGGTGGAAGGTGCAGTTGCTCTTCTCTCAGGACTTAGCTTAACAGCTATATTTTCCAGTCTGCCTCTCCCAGCTGCCTTAACTTACATACTAATGTAACAAAGTTCATAGCGCCTGCTTTGGCATGAAATGACATGCTCTCATATATTACTAATTCACTTCTCACTAGATTTATGTGGTCTCCCTGAAACACTTTAAGCTCCTACTTACAGAGTCATGTCTCGCTCATACTCATGTCTCAGAGTATGATGGAGAATGCTGACATACCAGGCGTTTGGTAGACTGGTGGCTAACCTTTATTTTGCCAAAGCAGCAATCAGCAGAAGGTGGTGTGAAAATGCATCTGAGGCTCACTAAGCATCTGTTTAGATTACTAGGGAGAAGCCAACTCTCGGTTTGTGCCTGAGCTTCCTGATTTGGATTTGGAGCTCAATAGCAAGTTGTGGGTCCAACAGGTGTATAGGAAAGTTTTAGGATTTTCTGTCCTCCAACCAGACGCATAAAAAAGCACTGTTTCTATTCAGATTGTTTCAGCATAAATCGAGCATTTATAAAATGGAAGGCTCTCTTGGGCAATGACTATTTTCCCATGTATCTTCATTTCTTCAAGTGGATCATGAAACAATAACAGGTTTGCCAGGAGAAACCTAGGAAGCATATTCAATTAAAACATGCTTTAATTCATTCTGCTTCTGTGATTGGAATTTGCTTGAGTTTAATGATTAATAAAATTTTTGCTGCTTAAATTTTAGGTGCATCCGAAAACTCTGATTTTAGAATTAAAATCCACATCTTTCCTTATAGATCCTTAGGAAGCAGTGTATCTCTACATGTAAACATGAAAAGAGACTTCTATGGCATTTATTTTCTTTGCTATTGCTTTAATGTATGTTAAAATTGATGTACATTAATTGGGAACAAAGAAACAAAAACACATTTCATTTTATCATAAATAATATGCATATTTAACAAAAATGTTATATCATTATCTTTCTATAAATAGAATACACACAAAACATTTTTGCAAATAATAAAATTAACAAAAATAGATAGGACTAACATAACCAAATACAACTGCCTTTCTACTGACTGTCAGGAACAAAATAGAAACAAGACTTAGCAAAATGACCTGGGTTTCTTTTTGTTAGTGTTAAAACTTCAGATTTATAATCTCATCAATATTACATAGATTTTAGTCAGGACATAGGCATGGGCAAAGGCTTCATGACTAAAACACTGAAAGTAATGGCAACAAAAGCCAAAATTGACAAATGGAATCTAATTAAACTAAACTTCTGCACAGCAAAAGAAACATCATCAGAGTGAACAGGCAACCTACAGAATGGGAGAACATTTTTGCAATCCATCTGACAAAGGGCTAATATCCAGAATCTACAAAGAACTTAAACAAGTTTACAAGAAAAAGACAAGCCCATCAAAATGTGGGCGAACGATATGAATGGACAATTCTCAAAAGAAAACATTTATGCAGCCAACTAACATGAAAAGAAGCTCATCATCACTGGTCATTAGAGAAATGCAAATCAAAACCATAGTGAGATACCACCTCACGCCAGTTAGCATGGCGATCATTAAAAAGTCATGAAACAACAGATCCTGGAGAAACAACAGATGTGGAGAAATAGGAATGCTTTGACACTGTTGGTGGGAGTGTAGATTAGTTCAACCTTTGTGGAAGACAGTGTGGTGATTCCTCAAGGATCTAGAACTGGAAATATCATTGGACCCAGGAATCCCATTGCTGGGTATATACCCAAAGGATTATTAATCATTCTTCTATAAAGACACATGCACGTGTATGTTTATTGTGGTACTGTTCACAATAGTGAAGACTTGGAACCAACCCAAATGCCCATCAGTGACAGATTGGATAAAGAAAATGTGGCACATATACACCATATGCCATGGAATACTATGCAGCATAAAAAAGGATGAGTTCATGTCCTTTTCAGGGACATGGATGAAGCTGGAAACCATCATTCTCAGCAAACTAACACAAGAACAGGAAACCAAACACCATGTGTTCTCACTCATAAGTGGGAGTCTAACAATGAGAATACATGGTCACAGGACACACTGGGACCTGTTGGGTGGTAAGGGACTAGGGGAGGGTAGCATTAGGAGAAATACCTAATGTGGATGATAGGTTGATGGGTGCAGCAAACCACTATGGCATGTGCATACCCATGTACAAACCTGCATGTTCTGCACGTGTACCCCAGAACTTAAAGGGCAAAAAAACCAAAAAAACAAAACTACTCCAACTGCATATTAGGCATGAAGAACTAACCTTTGGGACCACCAAACTGTAAAACTGCTGCCAATAGGAAGTGGTAGGATCCTATTGCTTGAATCATTGAAAACCAAATAAATTATAAGGAGTATGTGGGTGAGAAAGCAGGCCAAAGAATTATTAGCTCTGTTGTTCTGTATGTCACATGATGTCATGAACTTCAGTTACACAAACAAAACCATTTACAAAGACTATGAAAAGTGTCCAAATTATTATTCTCTTAAAATAGGAGCAGAGATGTCCTAGAAGTGTTAGGTAAGTCTTCCTCTTCAGTTGACACTCTCAGTAATTACCTATATAGTATACTACATTGAAGGAAAAGAGACTGATAATTTTTATTACTGATTTCATCATTTCTCTCTTGTTTTCTTCACTTGGAATTTGAAGCAAGGTCCATAAGTCACTTTGTGTCTGTATTTATGGCTGGCACTACACAGGCCACGTGCGACAGGGCAGGGGCCCAGAGCTTCAGTGCGTAGTGCTCAACAATGATGCAGGAAGAAATGCTTCACTTTTGGTGTAACAAGGATTTAGGAACAAAAACAGCCTTTACAGGAAGGGCTTCAAGCAGGTCAATGTGGCACCAAGGCTGTGATGCTGAAGTTGAAATAGTGATAGTGAAAGTTTAGATTTGAAAGCTGGAAGGAAAATCACAGAACACTTGGCTTAGGTTTACAAAGGTTGTGCTAGAATCACTTTGCTTTAGTCAATATGGTGAGAGAAAAAGGATCCTGTTGTATGATGTGCTTTTACTGCCGGTTGCATTGACACCATGATTGAGTCACGTCTCCCAAGAGACGTGAAAAGGTGGACCTACAAAAACTTGTATGCAAATATTTACAGCAACATTATTTGTAATAGCCAAAAGTGTTGATTTTGTATCTTGCAACTTTGCTGAATTCCACTATTAGCTCTGACAGGTATTTTGTGTAAGTTAGGGTTTTCTACATGTAAGATCATGTCACCTACAAACATGAAGATAATTTACTTCTTCCTTTCTACTCAGAATGCCTTTTATTTATTTTTCTTGCCTAAGTAGTCTGGTTACAACTTCTAGTTCTATATTGAATAGAAATGGTGAAAGTGGGCACCTTGTCTTGTTCCTGATCTTAGGGGAGAAGCCTTCAATTGTTTCTCCATTGAGAATAATATTCCTTGTGGATTTTTCCTACATATTTATTATGCCGAGGACATGTACACTTCTTTTTTTTTTTTTTTTTTTTTTATTTATTTTTTATTGCATTTTAGGTTTTGGGGTACATGTGAAAAACATGCAAGGTTGTTGCATAGGTACATATGTGGCAGTGTGATTTGCTGCCTTCCTCCCCTTCACCTATATCTGGCATTTCTCCCCATGCTATCCCTCCCCAACTCCCCACCCCCCTCTATCCCCCCTCTCCCCCACCAACAGACCCCAGTGTATAGTGCTCCCCTCCCTGTGTCCATGTGTTCTCATTGTTCAACACCCACCTATGAGTGAGAACATGTGGTGTTTGATTTTCTGTTCTTGTGTCAGTTTGCTGAGAATGATGGTTTCCAGGTTCATCCATGTCCCTACAAAGGACGCGAACTCATCGTTTTTGATGGCTGCATAATATTCCATGGTGTATATGTGCCACATTTTTCCTGTCCAGTCTATCATCGATGGGCATTTGGGTTGGTTCCAGGTCTTTGCTATTGTAAACTGTGCTGCAATGAACATTCGTGTGCATGTGTCCTTATAGTAGAACGATTTATAATCCTTTGGATATATACCCAGTAATGGGATTGCTGGGTCAAATGGAAGTGCTTTTCATGTGCCAAGCTTTTCTGAATGCTCTCCACATATTATTTCCTTAATTGCACATAATTCTGTGAAATAGGCTCTATTACACTTCTTTATTTCAGATGAGAAAACTATTGCACAGTGAGGTATGTTCTCCCTATAAATGAGATGATTTCTGTATGTGGATTTTGTTTTCACATGGCATGCTGGTTTTATTAAAATAATGATTTATTTAGTTATATTAAGCTTTAATTTTAAACAAACCAACTTTGTAGCATTATGAATCACCCCATATTGTGAATTTAGATCACACAGTCATTTATTAGATGATAGACTGCAGCAGTACAGTGCTAAAGGTCATGATTACTCCATATCCTACTTAGAACACAATTGTTTGGAGTTTTTGTTTTTTGAGACAGAATGTCTCTCTGTCTCCCACGCTGGCGTGCAGTGGCATGTAGCCTCAATTTCCTGGATTCAAGTGATCTTCCACTTAAAAATCTAATATATAGGCTGGGCACGATGGCTCATGCCTGTATTCACAGCACTTTGGGAGGCCCAGTTGGGTGGATCACTTGAGGTCAAGAGTTTGAGACCGAGCAGCCGCTCGGGCTGAGCCAGAGAAAGACCGAGGCTCCGGGCACGGCGGGGAGGGAGGGAGGCGAGGCAGCGGAGCGGCCCGGGCCGGCGGAGCAGTCATGGGCGCCGGGGTGCCGGGCCCCGCCACAAGCCGAGGCCTCCGGCCGGACTGGGGAACGCCCCGGCTGCCAGCCCCGCTGACACTGCCTCGGACGATGCGAGCCGGCGACGCCGCGGCTGCTTCGCGGGCAGGGCGCTCGCTCCCAGCAGCCCCAGCCACCCCTGTGCTAATTTGGGTGGGGGGTCACAGTACCAGGCCGCTCGGGCTTTCGAAGCGGGGTTGGCTGTTTTCGGCAGCTTGATTGGGGGAGGCGACACACAGGGCTCTTGGAGATTTTTTTTTAAAAAGCGGGATTAACTGTTTTTGGCAGCTTGGTTTTGGGGGACCCTAAAAAAGGCCTCCTGGGGTTTCTTTTATCAGGAGGAGGGGGCGGTGGTCCCGACTTGGCCAGCCGCCTGTTAAGGTGGGGAGCGGATAGCGGGGGAATGCGAATCCGGCTCCCCCCCACCATGATGAAGACGGAGCCGCGGGGGACCGGGGGTCCTCTCTGGAGCGCCTCCCCGTACCGCAGCGCCTACGAGGCGGGCATCCAGGCATTGAAGCCGCCCGACGCGCCCGGGCCCGACGAGGCACCCAAAGGGGCCCACCACAAGAAATATGGCTCCAACGTCCATCGCATCAAGCGTATGTTCCTGCAGATGTGCACGACGGCAGGCCCTCGGGCGAGGCGGGCGGCGGCGCGGGCCTGGCCCGGGCCCCGCGGGTGTCCGAGCGCGGCGTGCGCCTGTCGCTGCTGCGGGCCAGCAGCCTGAACTAGAACGTGGACCACAGCGCCCTGCTGAAGCTGGGCATCAGCGTGTCGGAGCGCGTGAGCCGCTTCGACTCCAAGCCCGCGCCCTCAGCGCAGCCCGCGCCGCCGCCGCACCCGCCGTCCCGGCTGCAGGAGACGCGGAAGCTGTTCGAACGGAGCGCCCCGGAAGCCGCAGGCGGCGACAAGGCGGCCGCTGAGACAGGAGGGCGCCGACCTGCAGGACCGGAGGAGCTGGACGTGGTGGTGCGCTTCAACGGCAGCACCGAGGCGCTGGAAAAGCTCGATCCCGACGCCGTGTCCCCGACGGTCAGCCCACTCAGCGCAGTCTTCGAGAAGGCCGACTCGAGGACCGGCCTCCACCACGGGCCCGGGCTCCCCAGGGCCATAGGGGGGCCCCAGGTCAGCTCGAAGCTGGTCAGCAAGCAGTCCCGGGTGTTCCGGCCGCCGCCGCCCGCCCCGTCGGGGGATGCCCCAGCCGAGAAGGAGCGCTGTCCCGCAGGGCAGCAGCCCCCGCAGCACCGAGTGGCCCCCGCCCGGCCGCCCCCCAAGCCCCGGGAGGTGCGCAAGATTAAGCCGGTGAAGGTGGAGGAGAGCGGGGAGTCGGAGGCCGAGTCGGCGCCCGGGGAGGTGATCCAGGCCGAGGTGACGGTCCACGTGGCCCTGGAGAATGGCAGCACCGTGGCAACCGCAGCCAGCCCCTCGCCCGAAGAGCCAAAGGCCCAAGCGGCCTCGGAGAAGGAGGCGGCGGCGGTGGTAGCGCCGCCAGAGCGGAGGGTGGGCAATGGCCGGGCCCCGGACGTGGCCCCCGAGGAGGTAGATGAATCCACGAAGAAGGACTTCTCGGAGGTGGACCTGGTGGACGTGAGCGCCTACAGTGGGCTCGGTGAGGACTCTGCGGGCAGTGCCCTGGAGGAGGACGACGAAGAAGACGAGGAGGATGGGGAGCCCCCCTACGAGCCCGAGTCGGAGTGCGTGGAGATCCCGGGGCTCTCGGAGGCGAACCCGGCCCCGAGCCGGAAGATCCATTTCAGCACGGCGCCCATCCAAGTGTTCAGCACCTACTCCAATGAGGACTACGATCATCGCAACGAGGATGTGGATCCCATGGCGGCCTCTGCTGAGTACGAGCTGGAGAAGCAGGTGGAGAGGCTGGAGTTGTTCCCTATGGAGCTGGAGAAGGACTCCGAGGGCCTGGGCATCAGCATCATCGGCATGGGGGCCGGAGCGGACATGGGCCTGGAGAAGCTGGGCATCTTCGTCAAGACAGTGACGGAGGGCAGTGCGGCTCATTGGGATGGCAGGATCCAGGTGAACGACCTGCTGGTAAGGTGGATGGAACGAGTCTGGTGGGAATGACCCAGAGCTTTGCGGCATCCGTGCTCCAGAACACCAAGGGCCGAGTGCGGTTTATGATTGGCCGGGAGCGGCCAGGAGAGCAGAGCGAAGTGGCCCAGCTAATTCAGCAGACTTTGGAGCAGGAGCGATGGCAGCGGGAGATGATGGAGCAAAGATATGCCCAGTATGGGGAGGATGACGAGGAGACGGGAGAGTACGCCACTGATGAGGACGAGGAGCTGAACCCCACGTTCCCAGGTGGCGAGATGGCCATTGAGGTGTTTGAGCTAGCGGAGAACGAGGACGCGCTGTCCCCTGTGGACATGGAGCCCGAGAAGTTGGTGCACAAGTTCAAGGAGCTCCAGATCAAGCATGCGGTCACCGAGGCAGAGATCCAGCAGCTGAAAAGAAAGCTGCAGAGCCTGGAACAGGAGAAGGGGCGCTGGCGGGTGGAGAAGGCCCAGTTGGAGCAGAGCGTGGAGGAGAACAAGGAGTGCATGGAGAAACTGGAAGGCTACTGGGGCGAGGCCCAGAGCCTGTGCCAGGCTGTAGATGAGCACCTGCGGGAGACCCAGGCACAGTACCAGGCCCTGGAGTGCAAGTACAGCAAGGCTAAGCGCCTCATCAAGGACTACCAGCAGAAGGAGATCAAGTTCCTGAAAAAGGAGACGGCACAGCGTCAGGTTCTGGAGGAATCGGAGCTGGCCAGAAAGGAGGAGATGGACAAGCTCCTGGACAAGATCTCAGAACTAGAAGGAAACTTGCAAACACTGAGGAATTCCAATTCTACTTAACAGGACTCATTCCTTGACTGGACAATAATTAACCCCCTACCACTGTCCTCCCTCCCCTGTCCTCAACACCCCACCCCTGCCCCACCAGCCTGGGGACAGGTGCCCCAACTCCCCCCACCCTTCCACCCCACCTCCCCCAGCTTCAGGGACCAGAGGGCTCATATCACAGGCCCCCTTAAGATGGCTTGGGCAGACAGAGGTGGCCGGAAGGGTGGCTCTTTCTTGCCCCATGGGGCTGAGGCATAGAGGCTGAGGGCTGCCGAGGGCTGGCCTGGTGGTAGGACACATGCACCTGCAGATCAAACTGCCAGACTTTTCACACTCCAGCGTTTGTCTCTGGACTGGAACGGGGCTGGGGCTCTCCCAGCATCTCGCCAACTGGAGGCTGCTCCCTGCCCATGGGGCACCTGGGTGGCCTCTGGGCCTCTTGACTTGAGATTCTACCTTCTCGGCCCTTCCCTCTCCCCCATCATTGTGCTGTCTCTGTTGCATTCTGACCTTCCTGCCTTGGGGGTGGGGGGTTGCCTCAAAACCTCCCCCATCCCCTTTCCCTGTCCTGGGAGGGATAGAGTCCCCACCAGAGCCCGGGGGCTGGGCCTGGCCCTGGCCCTGGCCCTGCACTGATTTCTCCTGTGTGCTTCGGGAACAGGGGAGTGAGAGTAGGAAGAAGGGAGAATTCAGGATACCTGGTCCCCAGCTCCCCATTTCCTGGGGCAGCTGCCCTCAATTTCTCCTTGTGCCTCCCCTCTCCCAGGTGCCAAATAGCCATAACCTCCCCCTGGAACTCTTATGTGGCCTGTCGGGTCTAGGTTTCCTTGTCAAGGCTGGGAATGCCAGGGAGGAGAGGAGGTCAGCTTGGGGGACCTGGCTACAGAGGCCCTGGCCTTAGGCAAGGGGACCATTTCTCACTGGAGAGCCAGGGCCTATCCTGTTCTGCTCTGCCTGCCCAGCCCAAGGTGATGCCTGGAAGCCTTGTAGTGATATCGAAGGGAGTCCCAGCCTCACCCCACCCCCACCCCCCACTGTTTTTCCAATGTTTTGACTGGAGGGCAAAATTTTACTACTACTCATCTTTTTGGAGACCAGGGCTGCCCTGCTGGAAGCCTGCCTTCTAAGTGAAATCGACTTTGTTTCCCCACTTTAACCCCAAATTGGGGCTCGGACCAAGGGAGGTGAGGCCCCCCCAGGTCCCCTCCCCTTTCAGAATCCATCTCATTTTGCCACTTCATGCCTCTGCCCTAAATCTGGGTTTTTGTTCATTTTTTAAAAACACACCACCCATCCCATCCGTTTTGGCTTCTAGTCCCCTGTAAATAGACCATGACTTCTATCAGTATTTCTTGTCCCCACCCCTTCCTACCCCCAGATGTGCCCCCATCCCCTGAAGGAGCTGGCCATCTCAGTCCTGGGCCCACGCACTTCACCCCGTAAGATGGAGGGGGCGGAACCGGGTTGGCGGGACTGTTGCTGGCTGCTTGGACCAGTGGCCACCCTGCCCAGCTGTCTGGAGGACCGCGTCTCTGTATATAATATATATATGTATGTATTGTTCCTGGTTTTGTATGGACCATGCCCTCTGTCAGGTCGTCCCCATAAAAGCAGCCCCCAGAACCTGACTGCCTGGTTTCTTGGTTCACTGGGGCAGGGAGTGGGCAGGGATCAAGGATGCCAGGCTGCCCCGGTGGTCCCCTCCCACGAGTGCAGCCTCTAACCCTGAGGAACTTCCTACAGTGTCCCCCGGGTGCCTCTCTGCTCCCATTCCACCCATCAACACCCATGCTTTTTGTCCAGTCCACCTGGGCAGGGCTGGGGGTTTCTAGAGAGTTCGTTCAGGCTGCATTCCTTTTTCAAGGCCTCCAAGAAGTTCAAAGGATCAGCTAAATACAGCAAGGTGAACCCCAAGTCGTTCCCCCAGAAGGCCTCTAAACTGTGGGGACACTCTAGTTTGGGAATCTTCTGTTAAAAAAGAAAAAGAAACAAAAATAAACTGTGGGGATACTCAAAAAAAAAAAAAAGAGTTTGAGACCAGACTGGCCAACATGATGAAATCCCGTCTCTACTAAAAATACAAGAATTAGCTGAGTGTGGTGGCGCACACCTGTAATCCCAGCTACTGGCAAGGCTGAGGCAGGAGAATCGCTTGAACCCTGCCTCTGTCTCGCTCTGTTGTCCAGGCTGGAGTGCAGTGGTGTGATATCAGTTCACTGCAACCTCTGCCTCCCAGGTTCAAGCGATTCTCCTGCCTCAGCCTCCCGAGTAGCTGGGACTACAGGTGGGTACCACCATGCCCAGCTAATTTTTGTATTTTTAGTAGAGACCGGGTTTCACCACATTGACCAGGATGGTCTCCATCTACTGACCTCATGATCCACCCACCCTGGCCTCCCAAAGTGCTGCAATTACCGGTGTGAGCCACTGCGAGGTCTATATATATATATTTAATTTAACATATTAATGTAATTTCTAATATTTGTAAAAACCGTAAAAAAAAACCTTTCCAGATAAGAACACCTGCTACCACTATGTAACATACAATAATTCGACTAATTGTTGTATATTACAGTTTAAGAACTCACTGTAGCTTAGTGGTTAAGACACAGCACTCCAGAGCTAGATGATCCGGATTCAAGTCCTGCCTCTATTACATATATGTTGTGTGACCTTAAGCAACTTACTTACTCTCTCTGTGCCTTAGTTTACTTTCCTTCAGACAGGAAGTAAGGCAGACAAACCCAATTTTGTTCGAATGAGGGACAACCTACAAGATAACTGGGAAGTACTCTTCAAAGCTATCAAGGTCGTGAAATTTTAAAAAAGACAGAGGAACTGTCCTAGATTAAAAGGGACTAAGGGGCTGCAACAACTAAATGCAAAGCAGCATCTTGTGTAGGACGCTGGAGCAGAAAAGGGACATTAGTGGGACAAGCAAGTCCCCCTTCTCTCTGGAGTAGCATAATTCCAAGGAGCATATTGGCAGCATTTTCCAGAGGTTGCCGCTCCAGTCACCCACTGTGATTATTTGCTTCCTAACACTTTTTTTTTTTAAGATGGGGTTTCACTATTATGGCCAGGCTGGTCTTGAACTCCTGACCTCAGGTGATCCACCCACCTTGGCCTCCCAAAGTGCTAGGATTACAGGCGTGAGCCACCGTACCCAGCCCACTTTTATTTATTTATTTTTTTTGAGACAAAATCTCACTCTGTGGTCCAGGCTGGAGTGCAGTGGCACGATCTCAGCTCATTGCAACCTCTGCCTTCCCAGTTCAAGCGATTCTCCTGCCTCAGCCTCTGGAGTAACTGGGACTACAGGCATGCACTACCACACCTGGCTAATTTATGTTATGTTTAGTGGAGATGGGGTTTCGCCATATTGTCCAGGCTGGTCTGGAGCTCCTGACCTCAGGTGATCTGCCTGCCTCAGCCTCTCAAAGTGCTGGGATTACAGGGGTGAGCCAGCGCGCCTGGCCTTGTAACATATTTTTTTAATTGGCTGCTGCCTGCCTTTTCCTGGCTCACTTCTTCATGTCCCACCCAGTGGGCCCTCTGTCTCCCAAATAAAGGAACTGTCACCAAATCCTTGTCTCAGGGCAGCTCCAAGAGGAACAAAAACTAGGACATTTCATTCCATTTTTATAAAGCACAAAAACAGGTGAAATTAATCTGTGCTATCAGAAGTCTGGGTGATGATTGCCCTCAGATGAGAGGAAGGTAGAGACTGGACGTGGACAGAACGAGGTTTCAGGGACGCTGGTAATGTTCCATTTCCTGATCTGAGTCCTGGTTAAATGACTGCGTTTTTTATTTGTGAAAATTATTTGAGGCATACAGTGATAATAGGTACAATTTTGGGTTGGATTATTATAACTCAATAAAATGTTTTCTAAATAATTCTGTTAGTTTTGGCAGAGGGCAGGAGTTTTTTTGTCAGGTGTTTTGTTGTTGTTTGTTTGTTTTTAGAGTTACCCAGGATCTTAATCTGTCACCCAGGCTGGAGTGCAATGGTGCAATCATAGGTCACTGCAGCCTCAACGCCCCCCCCCGCCCCGGGCTTAAGCAATCCTCCCGCTTTGGCTACCCAAGTAGCTGGGACTGCAGGCAGGAGCCACCACTCCTGGCCTCAGTTTTGTTTTTTACAGTGAAGGAATGGTAAAAATTCTTACTCATTGGCTTTTGCAGTGAAAACAGGATCATATATTTGTAAGAAGTAAAACAACAAATCATTTTGATAATTATTTTTCTGGTCCACATATGGCCAGAAAGTAGGAAGAGACAAAGGCCAGAGGGATGAAAAGTTGGTTCCAGGCGGCAAAGAAGAGGACAAGAAAGAGAAGATGTAGAGATGATACGGTCCGCACAGACCGGGGAGAGAGAAAAGGAAGCAAGTGACGTTAACAAAATGTGAATACAGAAGGACAGACTTTTTATCTCCATGCTGCCGGAATGGATATAAGGATTCCTCTCCAAAGCCGAAATGCATAGGCATTCATGTAACGCCCTCTTTATTCTACATTCAACAAAGAAAAATTCCTCAAAGCTTGTTTGACGTTCAATAAAGACCATTTCTTTTAAGAAAGCAGCAGGGTCAATCCCCATTTACAAGGGGTGGTACATCTCTTTTCACAGCCTCACGTTTCCATCTGGTGGCCTTTTAGGATATCATGGACAAGGACTCAAGAGTTACAACTAAGGCAGGGTGGATATTTCCTGCTGGCATCTGTCATGTTTGAGGGTTACACCCAGGCCTCAGATGGGAGGGTCTGCATTTGTAAGGCAGATTGTAAGGAGAGGTGTGGGAGAAGACATCTAAACCAACCCTGTGAATTTCATTTCAGGGTGGCCTGAGCCACAACATTCACATCAAAAACAAGCATATTCTCATAATATTTATTAACCTTTGTCAGCCACTCCTACTAGGTCTTCCTATAGATATTAATGCTTCAAAAAATAACACCCAAAGTAAATTTTACTGAGATTCCAGATCGGCCTATCATTAAGTTGAATTGTTCACTGTACCGACACTGAAACATTTATTGAAATACATTACATAGCAAGTTTAAACGGCCTAGGCACACAAACACACATACACTCGCGTACTCCAAACTCATGTCAGAGTTCTCTACTCTTCCTAAATAAAAGGCAAAAGTTTTGCTGGTATTTTTTTAAGTGTAATTTAGGGACTTAAAATGGGACAAGAAAAATGTCTGAAAGGCCCTCCCCTCCATGCTGTGCCCTTATAAATGATAGAACAGATAGAGAAATGAAATTACTGTCTATAGAGTTGGGCTTGAAGTCATAAAGGGGGGCACCTGAGATCACAGAAATGAACAAGGAAGTTCTTAAGAAGCCATGGGAGAAGCCAAGGCCCACATAACCTGAGGCTGCACTCATCTGAGAGTGCTGTTGAATCCTGAAACTCAGGTGCAGAATTCAAAACCAGAAAACTAGTGTGAACTGAAGAAGTGCCAGATGTCTGAGGAAGCCCACCACCATGAAAGAGAGACAGGCTGAGTGACAGCAGAGACACACTGAAGTGTGCATTAACAAGATGGAGCATTCAGTTGAGGGAGTCTTGCAGATTAAAGCACAAAGAAAAAAAAGTGAAAAGGTTAAGAGGCATAAAACCTGGATGATGACATTCAAGCTTTCATCTAGTAGGAATGCCAGAGAGAGAGAGAAAATGGGAGACAGTAATATTTCATTAATAGCTAAAAAGATTCCCAAAGTGAAGAAAGCTATGAAAATAGAAAAATGTTAAAAGCTACCAAAGCAGAAAAAGTTTAAAACTCAAAGAAATAAGGATCAGAGTTTCCTCATTAATTTCATTAGCAACACTGGATACAAGCCAATGAGACAATGTCTTCAATGAGCTGTTGGAAAATTATGGTAATTTATGCTGAATTCTGTAACCCAGGTACAGAATTATTTAAGAGCATAGTGAAACAAAGACATTTATTTTCTTTTTTGAGACAAAGTCTTGCTCTGTTGCCCAGGCTGGAGTGCAGTGGCATGATCACAGCTCACTGCAGCCTTGATCTCACTGTTTCAAGCGATCCTTCCACCTCAGGCCCCCTAGTAGCTGGGACTACAAGAGCCTACCACCACGCCTGGCTAATTTATTTTGTTCTTGTGTAGAGATGGAGTTTCCCCATGTTGCCCAGGCTGGTCTTGAACTCCTGGGCTCAAGTCATCTACCTTGGAATTATAGGTGTGAGCCACTGCACCCAGCCCAAAGGCACTTTTGAACATTCAAGATTTAAGAAAGTTTATCACCAACAGATTCTGTTGAAAAGAACTACTTAAGAAGTCCTCCTGCAAGGAATGACATGAATCCAGAGGAAGAAGCAGTGTGAAAAAGGTAACACTTCTCTAAGTCATCAGCCAATGCTATTGTTTAAGACTAACGTGTTGATTGCCACAGATGCTTAAAATCACAATTTAGAATTAGAATTCTGGATTATATCAACAGGAGAGTTGGGGAAAGGGAAAACAGCAGGGGGAAGTGAACATTTCTTACCTTGTTTGGAAAGAGTCTGTATGTACTGTTTACCTTTAGATTTTGTTAGGCCACTTTATATATGGATATAAAAAATTAAGAGTAACTACTAGAAAAATAGCAATGAAATGTATAAATTTCAAACCAATAGAGGCAAAAAGATGGAACAAAGAAATTTCAATCAATCCAACAGAAAACAGGAATAGGGACAAAAAAGGAAACAGCATAATCCATAGAAAACACAAACACAGGCCAGGTGAGGTGGCTCACACCTGTAATCCCAGCACTTTGGGAGGCCAAGGAGAGTGGATCACTTGAGATCAGGGGTTCAAGACCAGCCTGGCCAACATGGTGAAACCCCATCTCCACTAGAAGTACAAATATTAGCTGGGTGTGGTGGTGGGCACCTGTAATCCCAGCTACTTGGGCGGCTGAGGCAGGAGACTCACTTGAACTCAGGATACGGAGGTTGCAGTGAGCCAAGATCATGCCATTGCACTCCAGCCTTGGTGACAGGAAGAGAATCTGTCTAAAAAAAAAAATGAAGATGCAAAGATTATAAAGTCCTAACAAATGAGTGTTCATAATAAATGGGCAATAAGAAAAACATGAATAAGAAATAGGCAATTCATATGAAAACACCATTCAAGGAAATTAAAATTGCTAAGAAAGATAAGAAAAAATGCTGGATCTCACCAGTTCTCAAAGAAATACAAATAAAAGAGCATTGAGATGCTATTTTTACTGATCAGATTGGCAAGTATTTTCCAGTTTGATAACAGATGTTAGGCGGATTTGGGCCAACGGGTACCTCACATCCCACCAGAGGGAGTGCGTATTACTGCAGTCAATTTGGAGGGCATCTGACATATGTATTAAAACCAAAACATTTGCATGTGTGTGCAAGAAAGTATTGTGAAGACTATCTTAGCAGCATTGCTGGAAGCAGTGAGATATTGGCAACAATCCAAAGGTCCATCAATGGGAGAATGACTACATGAACCATACTATGTTCCTACCACAGAATACTCTGCAGCAGTTCGAAATAGTAACTTAGATTCTTTTCTTTTCCTTTTTTTTTTTTTTGAGACAATCTTGCTCTGTCTCTAGAACTTCAGAGGAAAAACACTAGAAGGGAAATGACTGGAGCCCAGTCACTCTGAGGGCATTGGCTCAAAGAAGACTGTTCTGTTTCTCTGAGGTTCATGCCCTTTCAAGACCTGTCTGCCTACTTTTCTTTAAGTGCTGTGAGCGCTGCATTATCTTTTCCCCAAATTCTATTTTGTTTGAGTGTGCTAGTTGAATTCTGTTTTGTGCAAATAAAGAACTGCATGGGATACAGAAGGTGTAGTAACAGCAACCTTTTAAGTATGAAGTTGGGGGAGTGTGTTCTCTCAGGAAGCAGCAAGTGGAGTGGATAGTTGGAACAATGTGGTGAAATTGATAACGAAGTGCTGGGTAGAGAAGGGCATGGTCCCTTAAATGCCATGGAATGAAGGAAGGGAAGTGCTGGGTAGAGGAGTGTGTGGTCCCTGGCTAGGGCTCCACCCCTACAGACCTAGGTGAGGACAGGCATTTCCTGCCCAAAAGTTGCATTTCCCAAGATCACCCTGGCCTGCCACACCCCCATCCTGTGCCTATAAACACCCCAAGACCCTAGTCAGCAGGCACATTGGTGACTGGATTTTGAGAGGAGCACATCAGCCGAGGAACACACAGGTGGCTGGACTTTGAGAGGAATGCACCGACAGGCACCGGCCAGCCAACCAGCAGAAGCAGAAGCACATGGAGTTTAGCTGGGCAGTCAGAGGAGAGCCCAGGCCGCTGAGAGGCCCGACACCAGGGGAAACCTTCCCACTCCATTCTCCTCTGACTTCGCCAGAGCTACCTCCACGCAGCAAAACCTTGCACTCATTCTCCAAGCCCAGGTGTGATCCGATTCTTCCAGTACACCAAGGCAAGAACCCGGGATACAGAAAGGGTCTAAGTGAGCTGGTTAACACAAGCTGCCTATAGACGGCAAAACTAAAAAAGCACCCTGTAACCCGCGCCTACTGGTGCTTCAAGAGCTGTAAACATTCACCCCTAGACACAGCTGTGGTGTCTGAGCCCCACGGACTGCCCATCTGTATGCTCCCCTAGAGGTCTGAGCAGCAGGGCACTGAAGAAGCAAGCCACACCTTCATCACATGCCTGGTGGGGCGAGAGGGAGAAGGGAACCTTTCCTGTTTCAAAACTATGGAAGTGTCAGGCGTTTGAACCAGAGCAACTGCATTTTGAGTGAGGGCTAGGAAAATGAGGCTGAGACTTGCTGGGCGGCATCCTCCGAAAACTAGGCATTGCTAGCTTCTAGACGTTTACCATTAAGGGAACAAATTAATCATGTTTAGTAAACAGACCCAGACTTGGGAGGGTCCTTATATCCCAATATCTGGAGAACAAAGGCATTCCTAATTTTGCTTTAAAGATAATATCAATTCTTTCAAAATGTTGAGAATATTAATCCTTTATCACAAACTCTTGCAGCAGAACGCATCTCCCAGTATATACAAGCATTGTCCTTAGGGTGGATGCCTCCCTCCTCTTACTTTCATCCCTTTACTTTCTTTTTTTTTTTTTTTTTTCTGAGACGGAGTTTCGCTCTTATTACCCAGACTGGAGTGCAATGGCGGGATCTCGGCTCACCACAACCTCCGCCTCCTGGGTTCAGGCAATTCTCCTGCCTCAGCCTCCTGAGTAGCTGGGATTACAGGCACACGCCACCATGCCCAGCTAATTTTTTGTATTTTTAGTAGAGACAGGGTTTCACCATGTTGACCAGGATGGTCTCGATCTCTTGACCTCGTGATCCGCCCGCCTTGGCCTCCCAAAGTGCTGGGATTACAAGCATGAGCCACCGCGCCCAGCTCCCTTTACTTTCTTAATGAAACTTGCTCTTGTTTTGTACCATGGACTTGCCCGGAATTCTTTCTCGTGTAAGATCCAAGAACCCTCTCTTGGGATCTGGATGCGGACCCCTTTCCTGTAACAGAAGGAGGCTGATCAAGGATAAGTTATAAAGACACAAGATAAATAAAAGGTCTGCTAATCAGTATTGAAGGTCATTTACATTTGCAGAATATTAATTTGTAGTGATTTCCTCCAGTAACTTTGGTACAGGAAAGGAAAAAGGGCCTGATTCAAGTTAGAATCTAGCATAGTCTTTGTCAGAGGCATAAGGTGAAGATATTAAAGGAATAAGGTGAAGAACTTAAAGTCTAGTATCATTGGTCTCTAGGCTTAACAGTCAAGGAAACAAAGCTAAAAGGGCAGAATGGAGGGGAAAAGGGGGCAGTGAAGGACTGGAGCTTGAGTTAGCCAAGAAAAGACACAGTGGACTAGGAAGTGGGAGAGAGACCCGAGAGTTTAAGAGGCTTCTCTATTCAGGAGAAGTTCAGATTTGAAGTCACAATGTTTCAGTGATAAAGTCCAGGGTGTGGGACGTAGGTTAAAGATGTTAAGCACGTGGCGACTGAAGTTGCCCATGGTGATGGAAGATGAAATGCAAGTTTGGTAATTGGCTCGTCTCAATTTTACCAACCGAGTTCCAAGTTCTAAAGAGAGTATGTGTGTGTGTGTGTGTGTTTTAATGAATGTGGGGAAAGTGGAGGAGGTTGGTAGATGGTGACCAAAAAATGAAGTCCCCTTAAGACACTAAAACTTTTTTTGCAGACAGCAGTCTTCCTCTTCGCCCAGTCTGGAGTGTAGTGGGGCAATCTTGGCTCACTGCAACTTTGGTCTCAGGGGCTCAAGCAATCCCTCCACCTCAGACTCCTAAGTAGCTAGAACTACAGACCTATGCCACCATGTCCAGCTAATTTTTTTTTTTTTTTTGTAGAGATGGGGTTTCACCATGGTTCCCAGGCTGGTCTCGAACCCACTTTGGCCTCCCACAGTGCTGGGATTACAGGTGTGAGCCACCATGCCAGCCCAGCCTTAGTGTTAACATTGCTATATGTTACTGTACCTTATTGGCTCACAGTGTGGATTCTTGGGTCGGCCTCTTTCCTGGTTACCTAATCATGAGTAAGTTACTTCTCCTTTCAGTACCTCAGTTTCCTCAACTATAATTTGGGAATAATATTCCCTCCCTCATAGTCATTGTGTGAATTAAATGAATAATGTATAAAGTGGTAAATACTGATCACTTGATAAACATTGGCCATTATTATTATTATTATTTTGAAGACGGAGTCTTGCTCTGTCATCCAGGCTGGAGTGCAGTGGTTCGCTTTCAGCTCACTGCAACCTCCACCCCCCAGGTTCAAGCGATTCTCCTGCCTCAGCACCCCGAGTAGCTGGGATTACAGGTGCCTGCCACCACACCAGGCTAATTTTTGTATTTTTAGTAGAGACAAGGTTTCACCATGTTGGCCAGGCTGGTCTCGAACTCCTGATCTTGTGATTCACCTGCTTCAGCCTCCCAAAGTTCTGGGATTAGAGGCGTGAGCCACTGCAGCCCGCTCTTAGCTATTATTATTATTAAAGGAGAGACCTATATTTAAATGATTACAATACAATGTAACACTTTAGGATAAATACACAGAAAATAACAAGTCACTTAAACTGTACTTGGGATAATCAGGTTGGTATTTAATGAGGGGATAACTGAGGTGGCTACAGAAGAAAAATCCAGGATTGGGTGTGAGCAAGGTGCATGGGGCAGTGGTACGTTCGACGTTGAATGCTCAGCCTAAGTCAGGCACTGTGGAGGATGTTTTACAATTTTGCCACTTTAATATCACATCCTTGCGAGATATGTAGCTTCGTTTCACCGAGGAAAGCTCAGAAAAGTTGAAAAACTAGCCTGGGTACACACGAATGGAAAGAAATTGGGATTTTTATTTTAATAAGTAAGTTTGGGCCGGGCGCGGTGGCTCAAGCCTGTAATCCCAGCACTTTGGGAGGCCGAGGCGGGTGGATCACAAGGTCAAGAGATCGAGACCATCCTGGTCAACATGGTGAAACCCCGTCTCTACTAACACAAAGAAATTAGCTGGGCACGGTGGCGCGTGCCTGTAATCCCAGCTACTCAGGAGGCTGAGGCAGGAGAATTGCCTGAACCCAGGGGGCTGAGGTTGTGGTGAGCCGATATCGCGCCATTGCACTCCAGCCTGGGTAACGAGCGAAACTCCGTCTCAAAAAAAATAATAATAAAAATAAGTAAGTTTGTCTGGCACAAGGGCGACTAAGCAGAGGCAACTGCAAGGAAGTGTGAGACAGAAGAGCTGGAGCCCTGAGCTGGGACAGCGGAGGACGAATGAGAGAGTTGTATGCCTGTCATAATGAGGAGCCTGGCCTTCAATCTGAAGCCAATGGTGCCAGTTCAAAGGACTTTAAGCAGCCCCTACACAGTGGCAGCCGAGCAGGTCACAAAAGCAAGGTGATGCCCAGGCAGATCACGGATTCTCTATCCACTGAGCTCCCGCCTGCCGGCTCCACAGCAGCGGATTTTGCTGCACGAGAAGAGGCAGCAGAGCAGGCCTTTTCCTCTGCCCACGGCGCCGACGTCGAAAGCTCCTAGGCTGGTGACTCCACTGGCTGCTGGAGGTCCCCACTCTCCAGACCCGCCGGACTGGCGGCCAGTGCCATTACACCGCCGCTGCCTCGGGTCTTGGGCCGCAGAGCCACCCGGCCAACCGGCCTCTGCAGCGCTCCCTGGCGTCGGCCCGGCTCGTGCAGCTTCCCCCGCCCCAACCCAGCCGAGAACCCCAAACTCCAGTCCAATTCCCATCCGTAGCTTCCTCCCCGCAGTATCGCAGGTCTGATCACGTGGGGCGCAGTCACGTGACACCAGGTTACGCGAGGCGTTGGCGCCCGGGGCCGCTGGGCTGCGCTTCCGGGGCTGTGCGGTCCTGGCGCGAGGGGGCGGCTTCGGAGCCCACCGAGCCGGGAGGCTGGGATGGTGAGGGAGGCGGGCCAGGCAGGAGAGAGAAGGGCCTGGCATGGCGCAGCTGTCCCTGCTGCCCTCAGGCTCAGCCTGTCTCGTTTTTTTCGCTGCAGATGAACCGGATGACCCCCGACCAGGAGCGGGCGCCGGCGTCCAAGCCCGTGTGGGAGCGGCCGTGGTCGGTGGAGGAGATCCGCAGGAGCAGCCAGAGCTGGTCGCTGGCGGCCGACGCGGGCGTGAGAGGCGGGCCCCAGGGACGCGAGGGCGGCAGGGGGGACGCGAGGGCGGCAGGGGGGACGCTCGGCCTGCGCGCGGGAGGACGGGGCCGCGACTGCCCCTGCACCCGGGCCGTCGGGTTGCCTGCCCTCTTAGGAACACAGGCCCTTCATAGCCCTGGAGAATGCCAGTTTGGCAGCCCCCGGCTACCGGGGAGGGAGGCGGGCCCGGACCACGGCCCAGACGCGGCGTTCCCGTCATTGGGGTTTCTGGCAGTGCCGCTCAGCTCCATCCAGAGGGGAGATCCGTTTCTGCCACGCTGAGGAATTGCTCGGGCACTAGGGAGGCGATTCTTGTTGGGACCTGGACTAAGTGGGGTGGGAGACAAGCCAGTATGTGGATATCCTTTAGTGAGATTCTTCATGTCGGGGGCCCAGGAAGCTCCCTCAGAGCTGTAATTCCAGAGTCCTAAATGAATAGGATTTTTGAATAAGAGTGGTGGCTGGTTATCTAACCCTTGCTCTGTGATCTTTGTAGACTGACGACCAAAGAGAACTTTTAAAAAGAGACAGGGTTTTGCCCTGTTGCCCAGGCTGGAGTGCAGGTGGCTTGATCTTAGCTCACTGCATCCTCCGGGGCTCAGCTGATCCCTCCTACCTCAGCCACCTGAGTAGCTGGGACTATAGGCGGGCTTCACCACACCTAGCTGATTTATTTAATTTTAGTAGAGATGGGGGTCTTCTATGTTGTCCAGACTGGTCTCCAGCTCCTGGCCTCTAGCGATCACTCCGCCTCAGCCTCCCAAAGTGCTGGGATTACAAGGTGGGCCACCATACCATTAGCTCACTGCCACTCTTTTGATGAGCTTTGTTAGTGGTTTTCAATGTCCCTTGGTTTTACTACTTGTCAGAAGGAGCATTCTGGCAGGACACGGTGGCTCACACCTGTAATCCCGACACTTTGGGAGGCCGAGGTGGGAGAGTCACGGGTTCAGGAGTTCGAGACCAGCCTGGCCAACATGGTGAAACCCTGTTGCTACTAAAAATACAAAAAAGTTAACTGGGCGTAATGGCAGGCTCCTGTAATCCCAGCTACTCAGGGGGCTGAGGCAGGAGAATCACTTGAACCCAGGAGGCGGAGGTTGCAGTGAGCCGAAGTAGCATGGATTCTTTTTTGATTTGACATGCGCAGAGTAGATATGTGTAACATTGATACTACCGTATGTTTATGTTTTTAAAATAGCTACTACAGTTTCTACAGGAATTCTCACAGCAAACTATCTCTAGGACCCATGAAATCAAGAAACGAGTGGTCGGACTAATTCGGGAAACCAAAGCCACCGATTGTCACCTGCATAATGTCTTCAATGATTTCCTTATGCTCTCTAATACCCAGTTCATTGAGAATGTGAGTTATTTAGTTATATCATAATTATAAATAATTGTTTTTTTCAAAGTAGGAGATACTGTAATTTTAAATAACTTACTGTTAGGTTCCCTCCTTAATTTTGGCGGAAGTGTGGTTCTTGGTAATTGAAGCTTTTTTCTCTGGGATTAGATGCCTCTTTTTTATTTGTAAAGTTTTAAGTCCTTTTTTCCAAGCCTCTAAAAAAGTCTAATGATGAAATTTTCTTATATTTCAGTGCTTCCATCTTTTGTCAATTTTGAGAGTAGTCAGCAATTGTGATGAATTGTGTGGCACTCACACCAGCTTTGTTGTGGCATGATCTGTAAGGCATGATCTGTATACCTGGTTAGACCCTCTGGACACCACATGTGGTTTCAGTTGTTGCTTGGGTTATGTTCTGGTAAATTATATTCAGGGAATATATATGTCTACTTGCAGTATTCTTAACTGAAGTTTGCGATGGCTGAACTTACGATGTGGAATCGACTATACACAGATTACTGAGCTTAAACCCATGTGTGAGTTTTGTCTATTTACTGAGTTTCTTCTAGATGGTAGGAATACATAGGTAAATTAGATAGAGCCTCTCTCTTGGCAAATAGTATAATTCTAGCCTACAACGGAAGTAAGTGTGGCTGGAGCACAGTGGAGACTTAAGAGATGAGGATGGAGAGGTAGCTTAGATAACAGACCTGTGTTTCTCATAGGGTATTCAACTTTTTGAATATCAGCATTCATTTGTGAAAAAAGAATTACTAAAGTAATCTATCTCCTAAGATTGTTAGGTATAAAGTTATAAAAAAAAATTCAGAATCACAAAATGATAAAAAAAGGCCAAGATTTAGGATAGTTAAGAGAACACCAGATAATGCCACATAGTCAACTTGTGCAGCATCTTTGTGCGTTTTTTAGTAGCTTGGGTTAAATGCCACTTCCTGTCTTTTGGAGAGCTATGCATAAAATAAAGATATTAATAAAGGTCTTAGAGATCTCTTTGCCCGTTACTTCCTTTAACAGTAAAGGAGTACTCATGAGTTTGAAAAATAACAAGTATTCAAGTAAAATCAGTAGTTTTCTGATTGTCCACACAGAATGTCTAGCTTAGTCCTGACCGTTTATCTCACTGGAAGAGTCAGGGACTCTAGATTCTCACTTCTCTGGTGTGCACAGCCCCATGATGTTTTCATCAAGGTTAATTTGGTGTCCTTTTAAGCACTCCTGTTGTTTTCATTCTGTACCTTTCTTTCTGGATCAGGTACTTAGCACTTCTCTGCAGTCGGTACTGCAGCACCAGAGTCCGAAAGGATTTGGGAGGTTTCCTCTGTACCCACTGTGCCTGTACCAGATTGGTACTAGATTGGTATCAGATCAATACTTCAGTGGGGAGAAATGGGGAACATCATAAACCTTTTCTGAACCACAATCTTAGGTCTTCTCTTTTCTCCAACTCTTCTTTTCTAGCCAAGTTTTCTTAGATTCTGAGTTTTCCGTGATGTAGTTTTTATGGAGTTTTTTGGTTTTTATTGTGTTTTGTTAACTGTTCTTTATTTGTGTCTACTACTAGGGATTTCCTGTTTTCCATTCATCTCTCCATCCCTTTAGTCTTAGTGTTTTTGTTTTTCTTTCTTTTCTTTCTTTTTTTTTTTTTTTTGAGACAGAGTCTCGCTCTGTCACCCAGGCTGGAGTGTGTGGCATGATCTCGGCTCACTGCAACCTCCACTTCCCAGGTTCAAGCAATTCTCTTGCCTCAGCCTCCCAAGTAGCTGGGATTACAGGCACCTGCCAATAATTTTTTTTGTATTTTTAGTAGAGGCAGGGTTTCACCATGTTGGCCAGGCTGGTTTTGAATTCCTGACCTCAAGTGATCCACCCACTGCAACCTCTGCTTCCAGGTTCAAGCAGTTCTCCTGCCTCAGCCTCCTGAAGTGCTAGGATTACAGGTGTAAGCCGCCGTGCCCAGCCCTTAGTGTTCAGTCTGGATGCCTCTTCGCCTTCCAGTCTGCGTTCAGAACTCTTCTCCGGATATGCTGGTTGCCACTGACAAATTTTAATTACTTCCCAGACCTTCTATAAGGCCACATGCTATAGGCTTTTTTCATTTGTGGCAGAGCATGATGATACTGAGAAATGCTTAATAAAACTCTGAAAAAATCTACTTGCTGATACATATTTGTCAGTGATCTGGCTTTTTAATGTTTTTTTTTTTTTCAACCCCTGACATCAGTACTTACATATTACAATTCCAACTTGAATGATAGTGCCATTTAGTTTCATGGTAATTTTTCAAAGTCAGATAGGTTTGTGGGTTTTATTAATTAGCCTCAGAGGCAGCCACAGAGTTGCAAACTATATTATAAGTAAGTGAAACAATCCGGACTTTCTAGGGCAAGAACAGTCAGGACTTTCTAGTGCAAGAGAAATTAGTACCATTAGTAAAAGCTCAAGAGGGGACTCCTAGGGAGAAGAAATGCTAATTAACATTGGCCAGTGTTCTAGCATCTAATTAGAAGGCAACACAATTCTAAACCTTAATTAGTCTGTTAATTTAGGGATTGCATCCTGAAATACTAAGTGCCATAGTTAATGACTTTAGTTTGTTAAAAGATCTGGTGAGGGAGGATTTTTTCTTTTTAAAGTCAATTGTTTCAAAATCTTAGCTTTGTAAAAATGTTTTTTAATTCCAAAATTAAGTGAATTAACCCATTTATGCCAGAGGTTACAAATTTTTTTGTGAAAAATCAGACCTTGGCAATGACCTTGAGCAGTAGGATATACATAACTCCCACAAGCTTAGCATTCCAATAATGGAACACTAGGCATAAATGGGTTAATTTTCCAGATCATCTCCCTATTGATTTATAAAAGCTGAATTTTGGTCATTTGCCCCTCCTCTTCTACTTTTCTATTGAAGAAACAGATGGAGTTGTTGAAATTGTCAAGTAGTCCACAATTAGAGAGAAGGAGGTAAAGCCCAAAAGCCTTATTGGCATATAATTTCCTGTACAGGCATCTCCCCAACCCCCTAGACCTGCCTTATTTTACATAATGGCCTTGCTTTTGACAATCCAGTCTTCTCATTCCTTGAGATACCATATGCCCTGCTGCTACGGGACCTTTGCTTACATTGCTTTCTATGCCTCGACCCTTTGATTGACATCTATCTGTCTTCCAGGTCTCTGCTCAATTATATTACTTCCTCCTGGACCCTCTGCACTAGGCAGACCCCCTGGATAAAAGCACTTGAAGCATCACATGCCATCCTTTAGTAGGCTTCTTATAATTGCAATTTTACAATTTGTGGGATTTGATGAGTTGAACTGTCTTGCTAAATCAAGCCCCATTATTATTATTATTTTCTGAGATGGAATTTCATTCTTGTTGCCCAGGCTGGAGTGCAATAGCACAGTCTTGGCTTATTGCAATGTACCTCTCCCGGGTTCGAGCAATTATCCTGCCTCAGCCTCCCGAGTAGCTGGGACCACAGGCACATGCCACCACGCCCAGCTAATTTTTGTATTTTTAGTAGAGACGGGGTTTTACCATGTTGGCCAGGATGGTATCGGTCTGTTGACCTCGTGATCTGCCCACCTTGGCCTCCCAAAGTGCTGGGATTACAGGCGTGAGCCACCGTGCCCGGCCAATACCAAAGATATTTAACAGTCCTGGGCGTAGCTATCTGACTGTAAATTGATCACAAAACACATGAAGCTTTGAGTTCAACCAGGTGAGGATGAAAGAAGTTAGCATTGGTTATCTGCTGTGTGCAAAGTACTGGAGATGCTAGTCCTGCTTGCCTTGAAAAGATCCCATGGGTTTTAGGTCCCATGGGTTTTGGTTTCTTAGATGTTGTATTTGGCTTTCTAGCTGCAGGCTTCTCATAGGTAGCCATGGTAGCTGCCAGGTCTCACTTTTGAAATTTACTTACTTTTTTGGAGTCCTGACTTTGCAAATTACCAAAAGAATTCCTGATCTTTATAGAGCAATTAGGAATAGTAAGAAAAAGATAAATCATCTGACATTTCCTCAGCTAGAGGGGAGCCTCTCAATGTTTAGCACATATATATCTACATATAGATAGAGATTCTTTTTTTTTGAGACAGAGTTTCGCTCTTGTTGCTCAGGCTGTAGTGCAGTGGCACAACCTTAGCTCACTGCAACCCCCGTCTTCCTGTTTCAAGCTATTCTCCTGCCTCAGCCTCCTGAGTAGCTGGGATTACAGGCACCGGCCACCATGCCCAGCTAATTTTTATATTTTTAGTAGAGACGGTGGAGGGTCGGGGGTTCAGGCTGGTCTCAAAACTCCTGACCTTGTGATCAGCCCGCCTCAGCCTCCCAAAGTGCTGGGATTACAGGTGTGAGCCACTGTGCCCAGCCCTAGCACATATATTCTAAATCTATTTCCCATGCAGACGTCAGGCTTAAAAGAATTGAACTTACAAAAAAAATCAACTACCCCAAATTAACCAACCATTGAACGTTTCATTGTATTACTTTATGTTCTTTTTTTTTTAACTTTAACCTTTTCTTTTTTTGTTGTTTTTTTGAGATGGAGTCTCACTCTGTCGCCCAGGCTGGAGTGCAGTGGTACCATCTCAGCTCACTGCAACCTCTCCCTCCCAGGTTCCAGTGATTGTCCTGCCTCAGCTGCTGAGTACCTGGGACTACAGGCGCATGCCACCATGGCCGGCTTATTTTTTGTATATGTAGTAGAGATGGGGTTTCACTGTGTTAGCCAGGATGATCTCGATCTCCTGACATCATGATCCGCTTGCCTTGGCCTCCCAAAATGCTGGATTACAGGCATGAGCCACCGCGTCCAGTCAACTTTAACCTTTTCTTTCTAGATGACTGTGTGTGTGTGTGTGTGTGTGTGTATTTACATTTGCAGCCTACTTTTGTTTATGTGAACTTATTTAACACATCCTTGAGACTTTTGTGAACTTCATTTTTTTGTTCTTAAACCATACAATAATCCTCCCATATTAAATGTTATTTATGAAATGTTTCATAAGTATAGAAAAGTTTAGAGAGAAACCACAAGTGCTAAGTAGATGCGGCACCTAACATCAGTAGTTTCATATTTTGCCACATTTGCTTCAAAGGTGCCAACCCTCCATATTTGTCCTTAACTCTAATCATTTTGGATGGGGATTCATTGGTATCTCTGGCTTTTTATTCTTTTTTCGTTTTTGAGACAGGATCTCCCTCTGTTGCGCAGGCTGGAGTTCAGTGGTGCAAACACAGCTCACTGCAGCCTCAAACTCCTGGGTTTAAGCCATCCTCCACCTCAGCCTCCGGAGTAGCTGGGACCACAGGTGTTCACTGCCATGCCTGGCTAACTTTTAATTTTTTTTACCTAGAGAGGGATTTAATTTTTATCCCTTATAGATAACCTTTATTGTGTAGTTGTTCTTTTCTTCACTGACTATTGTATATGCATGTTTGTGTGTATTTGAAAATAAAATCAGGCCTCCATGGAATTGTGGGTCTGTTTCTGCCCTCTGCTGTTTGTTTTGTTTTTACGCTGTCTGCCAGTATCATAATCTTAAACACTGCAGACTTCTAATGTCTTAATAGGGCAAGTCCCTATAATCTCTTTCTATTCAGAATTGTCACGGTTATCAGTCTTTGGCTTTTTACTTTTCTGTGTGAATTTGAGGGTTATCTTTTATTTATTATTATTATTTTTTTTGAGATGGACTTTCACTCTTGTTGCCCAGACTGGAGTCCAATGACACGATCTCAGCTCACTGCAGCCTCCACCTCCCAAGTTTAAGAGATCCTCCTGCCTCCTGAGTAGCTGGGATTACAGGCCCCTCCAACATGCCCAGCTAATTTTAGTAGCGATGTTTTTAGTAGCGATGGGTTTTTCCATGTTGGCCAGGCTGGTCTCAAACTCCTAACCACCTCGGCCTCCCAAAGTGCCAGGATTACAGGCAGGAGCCACTGCACCCAGTGGGATTATTTTACTATATTGTGCCACAGAATATTTTATTAGCTTTTGATTGGAATTGCATAGAATTATAAATTTGGTGTTTGTGACTTTCTGCTGGAAATCTTGATACCAAGGACATTCTGATGTTTGCATTTATGACAATTTTCATTGGAGCTAAATTTCAATAAGTAGAAGTTTGGGTCAGAGGATGTGATCATTGAAAAACAACGTTGTTTGATCAGATTGGCAGATATTTTTAAATGGGTGGACAGCAGTAATCACTGGCAAAGATTTGGGTAATGGGCACTTGAGCATACTGCTAGTGACAGGGAATTCTACACATTTGTGCATAGAATCTGGAAATGGCTATTAAAATTAAAACACCAGTTTCAGCTGGCCACAGTGGCCCACACCTGTAATCCCAGCACTTTGGGAGACCAAGGCCAGTGGATCACTTAAGTCAGCCTGGCCAATGTTGTATCCAAGTGAGTTTTAGAAGAAACACCACGCTCTGAGTTTCAAATTAAGAGTCCTTTATTCTCTCAGCCCAGAGGAAGGGGCTTGATTTCCCTTTATACCTTAATTTAGGTAGGGGAGGGGGAGCCTAGCTGAAGCAGAATTTTACAGAAGCAGAACAAGCAAGTTAGATAAGGAAGCTGGTAACCAGTGGGCAGGAGGTTCCCAGGATTGTTGGTTGCTAAGGGTATTTCCATACAATCACGAAGGGGATTTGCAGGGGGAACTTTCCATACAATCAATCACCAAGGAAGCTATTCACAATAGCAGGTAGACTTGCCAAGCAGGATGTGGTTACAATGGTTACAGGTACTGTGAACAGTGTGAACCACTTTTAACTGTTCAAAGCTTTGTGTGCAGCTTGACTCAGTAAGGCGCCTGAGGGGGCCGAGGCAGGGAGGGAGAAGCCAAGCTGGAGCCTACTGCCAAGATGGAGTCAGTTAGGCTAACACAGGCTAGGTTATGACACCAACGTGGTGAAACCCCATCTCTACTAAAAAAAAAAAAAAAGCAAAAAGAAATTAGCCGGGCGTGGTTGTGCTTGCCTGTAATCCCAACTACTCGGGAGGCTGAGGCAAGAGAATTTTTTGAGCCTGAGAAGTGGAGGTTGCAGTGAGCCAAGATCATGCCATTGCGCTTCAGCCTGGGCGGCAGAGCTAGACTCTGTCTCTAAATAAATAAATAGATAAGCAGGAAGGGTAAGAGAGTTCTAAATATGAGCGCGTATCTGCATGTATTTGTGTAAGAGCCTCAGGAAACAAAGAGCACACACACCAAGCTTAAAATGGGTATTCCAAGGGTCAGGTTGTGGGTAGGGAGGGAACTATTTTAAAATACATCTCTTTAACGTGTGCCTTTATATTGACTTAAAATTTAAAAAGTAGGATAGAATTCATGTACCATAAAATTCACACCTTTAATCAGTATGCAGTTTGGTGGATTGTAGTGTACTCAAATTGTAATGGCCACTGTCTAATGCCAGAAGATTTTCATCGGTTCATTTATATTGACTTTTAATTTATTTCTTCTTAAAAATTTTTAAATTTCATTTTATTTTTGAGATAGGGTCTCACTTTGTCACCCAAGCTGGTGCGATCAGGGGTCACTGCAGCCTTTACCTCCTGAGCTCCAGTGATCCTCCTGACTCAACCCCAAAAGTAGCTGGAATTACAGGTGCACACCGCTACACCTAGCTAATTTTTGTGGGGTTTTTTTTTTTTTGGGTATCGATGAGGTCTCACTATGTTGCCCAGGTTGATCTTGAACTCCAGAGCTCAACTGATCCCCTTGCCTCAGTCTCCGAGAGTGCTGGCCTTACAGGCACAAGCCACTGTGCCTGGCCTATGTTGACTTTTTATAAAAAGCATGTTGTACTTGAGTCGTTTTTAAAACATAAAAATAATTAAAAAAGAAAAAAAAACAAGAATCACAGTGATTTGTCAGAGCGGTGGGTCTGTTCTGGAAAAGAGAGTTTTGCCTGTCCGTGCTGTCAGGGTCAGTCAAATGCCCAGCCTTTCTGGAGAGTCAGTGGTAGATTTTTCTCTCTGCTTTCATACAAATGGGATAATAAAATTGTATCAGCCATTTTAAGCAACTGAATGAAAATAAATTTTGCCTTTACCATTTTCATTGTTCAAAATCCTAAAGTTCTTGCTTCTTAGTTGATAAATTACACCAGTTAACATTTTCTGTAGCCTAGGGTGAGAATACTGTATCACTGCCCATCAACATTATTAGGTTAAATGAAAAGGTGTGCAAACGCATATCTTACTGTTTTGCAACTCTTGGTTTACAAGGAGGTTAAATTTTCATCATGTTTCCTAATCATTTGTATTTAAAAACAATTTCGGTTTTTTGGTGAATGGACTATTCAGGGACACCCACTGGTAGTGGCATAGTGGCCTCAGCCCTTTGTTGCGTACCCCTGACCCCCCAATGGAGTCTTACTTTGTCACCCAGGCTGGAGTGCAGTGGTGTGATCTCGGCTCACTGCAATCTCTGCCTCCCAGGTTCAAGCAGTTCTCCTGCCTCAGCCTCCTGCGTAGCTGGGATTACAGGTGTGTGTCACCACACTCCACTAATTTTTTTATTTTTTAGTAGAGACAGGGTTTCACCATGTTGGCCAGGCTGGTCTTGAACTTCAGACCTCGTGATCTGCCCACCGTGGCCTCCCAAAGTGCTGGGATCACAGGTGTGAGCCTCCGCACCCAGCCAAGCCCTTTGTTGAATAACCATTTCCTTCTCCATCTTTGTCCTTATTTACTGTGTATTTAATTCTTGTATTGTGATTTATTTCCAATGACGTGTTCACCTTTTAACATTGAGTTTTCTTCCATATTTAGCGTGTGTACGATGAAGAAGTGGAGGAGCCAGTACTGAAGGCTGAGGCAGAAGAAACAGAGCAGGTACTTGTATGAAATCACTCTTGAGCTGAGTTTCTGACTTTGAGAAATGTAGAGATCGATGTATTATGAGGGTACTAGGGATGGTGGGTGGGGGAGGGAAAGGGAGGTACTGCTCCTGACAGCAGCCCAAAAGGGGATTCTTTCCTTTGTTTCTGAAATGTAGTGTATTAACTAATACAGAGATCAGATTCTTGAATTCTGGCATAGGAATAGAGTAGAAGTCAGCAAACAACTTGTGTAAAGGGCCAGATAGTAAATATTACAGATTTGGAGGGTTACAGAGGTCATTTTTTTGCTGTGGCTTCCTGTGTTACAGATGCACCGACCCACTTCCTCCTGAGGTCTTCTCACACCAGAGCCCAAAACATAGCTAAGAGGTTCTGGGTCACACTGACTTCTTAGCACTCCAGCAGAGATTCCTTTTTCTTCCACTCAGGAAGGCACAATGGACTGTGAATAAGTTTATTATGGGAGTAGCTTTGAATTCACTGTCATTTATTCAGAAAATATATATCACCTGTAAAGGTTGGCGCTTTGTCACAATTATTTCTTGTGACAGATGAAGCTGTTAGACTATGAAAGGGTATTAGAAACCAGCTGTAGCTCTGCCTGTTCCCAGCTGTTTTTTTTTTTTTAAACAGTTTATATTAAAAACAAAATTTTTTTTTTTTTTTTTTGAAATGGAGTCTCGCTCTGTTGCCCAGGCTGGAGTGCAGTGGCACAATCTCAGTTCATTGCAACCTCTGCCTCCCGGGTGCAAGAGATTCTCCTGCCTCAGCCTCGAAGTAGCTGGGACTACAGGCCCGTGTCACCATGCCCAGCTAATTTTTTTGTATTCTTAGTAGAGACAGGGTTTCACCGTGTTGGCCAGGCTCATCTCAAACCTGACCTCAAACGATCCGCCTGCCTCAGCCTCCCAAAGTGCTAGGATTACAGGCGTGAGCCACCGCACCCAGCCAACCCCCTTTTGATGTAGAACAAATTTATAAAATAATTGTAATTGTCCACTATTTTTTTGTCTTTTTAAACTATAATGGAAAAATGAGACCTCTGGGTATTTTGTTCCAAGTCTTAACTCCTAAAATTACCCAAGAGACCCTTAACCAAGGCTCGTGAGATAGTCATGGTGAATCTGAGAGTATAGACCTGTTACTCCTCCAGCAGTGGGGAAGTAGCGTGCCATTCATTGTTAGGATACTTCTCCACACAGTAGTCGCACCTCTGCTTTTGTAGATGATGACTGACCTTGGAGCTCTGGGACCTTAAGTAGTTCATTGCATGTCTAGAAAGGGGCAAACTTGGGATTTAAAACTTGCAGTCTTTTTTTTTTTTTTTTTTGGAGATGGCATGTTGCTCTGTAGCCCAGGCTGGAGTGCAGTGGCGCGACCTCGGCTCACTGCAGCCTCGACCTTCCGGGTCCTGGTTCAAGCAATTCTCCTGCCTCAGCCTCCTGAGCAGTGGGATTACAGGCACGTGCCACCATGCCCAGTTAAGTTTTGCATTTTTAATAGACGGGGTTTCACCGTGTTGGCCAGGCTGGTCTTGAACTCCTGACCTTGTGATCCGCCTGCCTCAGCCTCCCAAAGTGCTGGGATTACAGGTGTGAGCCACTGCGCCTGGCCAAAACTTGCAGTCTTACTCCAAAGTCTATGTCAAGGCATTCAGCAGAATTTGACTTTGTTAACATTTTTAATTAATTTTTTTGGAGCTCGAGCCTAGGGTTTAGAGAACATTCACAATATTCTCTTGGGGCGGTATCAGTATATTGGAGACCCATACTGCATGATATTTGTTTTGTAGGAGAAGGCTCGGGAGCAGAAAGAAGTAGATCTCATTCCTAAAGTCCAGGAGGCTGTGAACTGTGGCCTACAAGTATTGGACAGTGCCTTTGAGCAACTTGATATCAAAGCAGGAAACTCAGACTCGGAGAAAATGATGCTAATGGGCGAGTGGAACTGATCCTTGAACCAAAGGTAAAGACGTTCAACTTAAATATTTAGTGTACACCTGTTATGTTTGGGCTACTTTACTTGGGCACACGATTAGTAAGTAATAGAGTTAACGTTTAGGAAGTGAGTATGTCACTTAGCAGTCTCACATTGACTCCACTAGAAAGGCTCGCTTTTCCCAAGCACTGATGGGGAGTGCAAGGCAACATGTCAAGTTGGGGGTGCAAAGATGCAGGGCATGGCTTCTGCTCTCAAGGTGTGTGTCACAGGTCTGGTGGGAGAGTGAAGACATTCATACCAGTAACCATTATAAATGCTCTGAGAGAGAATTGGCTTCCAGCTGGAACTTTGGGGCAAAGATGATATTTGAATTGGGATTTGAAGGATGAGTAGGCTGGAGAGATAGAGAGTGTTGGGAACCTGAAAGTATGTAGCTTGGGCTAAGGAAAACTGCAGAAGAGCTGAAAGGCATTTGGGTTGTTTCCAGTTTGGGCAGTTATTAAATATAAATGAAGCTGCTGTGAGCATTCCTGTCCAGGCTCCCTCCTAGCCTAGTGAGTGTTGGTTGCTTGACTACGCCTTTCTCCCACATTGTTCAGGGAGATAAGTGGGGCAACACAGAGTCTCGGTGGTGAACACAGAAAGTTGCCACAGTGATTTTGAGAAACAGCCCTTGTGACACACAGGGCCTTTTGAATTAAAACATGCCACAGAACCAAACTTTTTTTTTTTTTTTGAGATGCAGTCTCATTGTGTCACCCAGTCTGGAGTGCAGTGGTGCAATCTCGGCTCACTGCAGTCTCTGCCTCATGATTCAAGTGATTCTCTTGCCTCAGTCTCTCGGGTAGCTGGGATTATAGGCACCCACCACTACGCCCAGCTAATTTTTGTATTTTTAATAGATACAGCAGAGGATGTTTCACCATGTTGGCCAGGCTGATCTTGAATTCCTGACCTCAGGTGGTCCGCCCGCCTCAGCCTCCGAAAGTGCTGGGATTACAGATGTCAGCCACTGCGTCTGGCCTGAACCACCAGACTCTTGTAGTCATTCTTTAGCTTCACATTTCTCTTCCAGTTTGAGCTTTGCTGTGTCACATCAAAGTGAGGCAGATTGTTTGGAACTGAGCAGCCCACTTGCTGCTTGGCTTTTCACTGTATGACTTTAAAAGTCAGCTGTGGACTCTGGGAAATGTATTGCCTGGGCCACACTTGAAACTTTCTTTTTTTTTTTTTTTTTGAGACGGAGTTTCGCTCTCGTTACCCAGGCTGGAGTGCAATGGCGCGATCTCGGCTCACCGCAACCTCCGCCTCTTGGGTTCAGGCAATTCTCCTGCCTCAGCCTCCTGAGTAGCTGGGATTACAGGCACGCGCCACCATGCCCAGCTAATTTTTGTATTTTTAGTAGAGACGGGGGTTTCACCATGTTAACCAGGATGGTCTCGATCTCTTGACCTCGTGATCCACCCGCCTCGGCCTCCCAAAGTGCTGGGATTACAGGCGTGAGCCACCGCGCCCAGCCCCACACTTGATACTTCCAAGACACACAGTGCTTTCTCTTTTTTTTCCCCTGGCAGAAAAGTTGTGCAGGTACACTTTTCTTTTATAGGAGGATTTGGGAATATCTCTGAGTCAGTGAGAATTAGTCCAAATTCACGCTGTCTTTGCTTTATACTCCATTGGTTGCTGTGACATCGTTGACCCTTTACATTAACCCTCCCAATCTTTCTGTTCTTGTATGAAACATCAGAATTATTCTCCCCTGCTCCAGGGTCCTTTGACAAGGAAGAGTTATTATTGTCAAAGGGCAATGCCTTACAGGGCACAGGGCAGCTTTTCCTCCACCAGTGGAGGTAGGAGGCTGTCCAAGCGTGGAGCACTTTCTTGATTCTACTTTTTTTTTTGAGACAGAGTTTCACTCTTGTTGCCCAGGCTGGAGTACAGTGGCATAATCTCAGCTTACTGCAGCTTCTGTCTCCTGGGTTTAAGTGATTCTCCGCCTCAGCCTTCTGAGTAGCTAGGATTACAGACATGCACCATAACACTGGCTAATTTTTGTATTTTTAGTAGAGACAGGGTTTCACCATGGTGGCCAGGCTGGTCTTGAATTCCTGACCTCAAGTGATCCACCCAACCCAGCATCCCAAAGTGCTGGGATTACAGGCATGAGCCACTGCACCTGGCCTAATCTATTTTTATATTAAAAAATATATATTTTCACTCATTAGTACTGCTTTTTAGAGGACAGCTCTCCAGAAGGTTCAGTTTCTTTCCTTGGTCCTCCTCCTCCTGGACGTTATACTAGGAGGTTGCACCCTTTTCCCTGTTTGCTTGCTGCTGATAAACTTTTGGTAGGCTTTTGCCATTTTTGTTAAATTTTGTTAATCCGGCCCTTGGAGAGGGAGATTCTGTGTGATTCAGCTTTATCTTGCCTTTTTTTTTTTTTTTTTTTTTTTTGAGATAGTTTCACGATTATTGCCCAGGCTAGAGTGCAAAAATGATCTTGGCTCACTGCAACCTCCACTTCCCAGGCTTAAGTGATTCTCATGCCTCTGCCTCCCAAGTAGCTGGGACTAAGGGGCACGCTACCACGCCTGGCTAATTTTTTGTATTTTTAGTAGAGATGGGATTTCACCATGTCGGCCAGGCTGTTCTCAAACTCCTGACTTCAAGTGATCCATCCGCCTTGGCCTTCCAAACTTCTGGGATTACAGGCATGAGCCATGGCGCCTAGCCTTACCTTGGCATTTTTACCTAGGATTTGACTTTTTAAAAAATCAGTGAAATAAAGAAGTTTTTGGCTGGGCGCAGTGGCTCATGCCTGTGATCCCAGCACTTTGGGAGGCTGAGGCGGGCGGATCACAAGTTCAGGAAACCATCCTGGCTAACATGGTGAAATCCCATCTCTACTAAAAATAGAAAAAAATTAGCCGGGCGTGGTGGCAGCCTCCTGTAGTCCCAGCTACTCGGGAGGCTGAAGCAGAAGAATCGCTTGAACCGGGAGGGGGAGGTTGCAGTGAGCTGCAATTGCACCACTGCACTCCAGCCTGGATGACAGAGTGAGACTCTGTCTCAAAAAAAAAAAAAAAGAATTTTTTTTATTTTTAACTTTTAGTCCTGCTTTGTTTCTTATTCTCCTCCTTTGTTATGTAGCTTGTTTCGGGTAGTCAGATGGACCAGGATGTCAGGTGGCACATGTAAGTTTGTTTTCAACCGAAACGTTTGACGGCTTATTCCTTTCCTGGTGTACAGGATGTATACGTTGATCGTCCTTTACCGTATCTCATTGGGTCAAAGCTGTTCATGGAACAAGAAGATGTAGGTCTTGGAGAGCTGTCCAGTGAAGGTACTTTTCTTCACCAAATAATTTGTTAGTTTTAACATTTCTTTTTTTATTTTAAAATAATTTCAAACTTTAAAGTTTTAAGATTAAAGAACTCACGTATACCCTGTACTCGGGTTTACCAGTTAACTTTTCACTACATTTGTTTTATTGTTCTCTACATATACATAATATTTTGTCTTGAACCTATTTGGGAGACAATATTCATGCCATTACGTCTAAATGTTTCTGTGTGCGTTTTCTTTCTTTCTTTTTTTTTTCTTTGAGCTAGTTTCGTTCTTGTCACCCAGGGAGTGCAGTGGCACAATCTTGGCTCACTGCAACCTCCACCTCCCAGGTTCAAGCAATTGTCCTACCTCAGCCTCCTGAGTAGCTGGAATTACAGGCACCCGCCACCATACCTGGCTAATTTTTGTATTTTTAGTAGAGACGGGGCTTTACTATGTTTGCCAGGTTGGTCTCAAACTCCTGACCTCAGGTGATCCTCTGTGTGTGTTTTCTAAGAACAAGGGCATCTCTTGTATAACTATAGTAGAATTGCAAAAGCCAGGACATTATCTGTTATCCAATCTGCTATGTTCGCATTTTGCCATTTGTCCCAGTGGCACCCTTTACAGTCTCTCTCTTTTGTTCTCTGGTCTAGGACTCTATCCAGGGCCGGTTACCACATTTAGTTGTCAAATCTCCAGTTATCTTTTAGTCTGATGCTGTTACAGCCTTTCTTTGCTTTTTATGACCTTGACATCTGTAAAGAGTACAGGCCAGTTTTTTTTTCTTTGTAATGAATAATATTTTTTGAGGAGAGATACTTAAAGACTACATAAATATCTAATTCCTTACCATAATGAAGACACTTTTAATTCCAGTAAATGGGTATCGATGGTTTTATCAAGATCTCCGTGTTGCTCTTGTATGGTGGTTTGTGATTTTGAGAAGGAGCTAAGGACATTTTCTTGTGAATATTGGTGTGGTGACCCTTATCTCTCTTCTCAACAGAAGGCTCTGTAGGCAGTGATCGTGGCAGTATTGTGGACAGTGAGGAAGAGAAAGAAGAAGAGGTAAGGGCTGTTTGGTATGACCAGGTCACGGTGGGCAGCAAGCTTAAGATGGGCCTAGCAGGCTAAGTAAATAACAACTGTGAATTTGTAATCTGTTTCCATAAAGCTTTTAACAGTGATAGAAGCCACATTCTGAGTTCTTTTAATCTAGGGTTAGATTTCCTTTTTGCCTTATGTACAATAATCAGGAAAGCTCCTATAATCTGTTTCACTGTTATCCTACCTCCCACCTTGACACCAAATTCCTTCTTCACCCAGTATATTTTTGAGAAGGACAGCTTAGATGTTTTGGTGGAATCTCTGCCTGGGATATAGTCTTGAGTATATTCTGTCTTTGAACAATTCTAAGAAAAAAAATACACACATTTAGAACTTTCGTCAACTGTAAAACGTAGAGCAGGATATGCTGAAGGCAACCACATACATTCTATTTTGCTGCTGCTTCTAGCGCCTTCATATCCACAGAGCATAATCTCATTTCCTAGTCTGGCGTTTGAGTCTGTGGGCCTTGACCACAGTTGAATCTGCAGTTGTTCTTTAGATGGGATATTCATTATTGCAAGGGACACAGCCATGTTGAAGGAGAGTCCTTGAGTATGGGGTTTCCGAAAGGAGACAGTGTTGTGTGTGTGCTTTTCTCTTCTGATTGGTCTCCCTTTCTACACTCTCCCTCCCCTGCCCTTCTTCCAGCCGTACAAAGAAAAACCTGACAGCCGGAAATAAGCTTTCTTAAGTAACTATTAGCTGAATCCCTTGCTTTTAGCCATGGATGTAGGTCTTTACTAAATTGCTGGTAGCAAATACTCATGTTACCTTCTTAGGCCTAATGAAGTATTTGTCCTATCAAGAGGAACTAGAGACAGTATAGTCCAAAATGTAAAATAATACAAACTGACTTTCGATAATTTAGTTAGTTTAATGTGCAGTTCTTACTTTAAATCCAAAGGCAAGAGTTGAAAGTGCAGGTGATGTGAGCAAATTGTTAGAGGCATTTAAGTGAGCCACAACAATAACATGTTAACTGGAACAATCCTTGACAATATTGCCAGCTGCCCCACTACCTGCACCTTGATACTTAAGGTGACCAGTAGTCAGTACAAAGACTGAGTGTCAGAGCTTTTTCTCCATTTGACATGGAATCAGCCTGGCCCAGAGACTTAGACCTGAAATCATTTCTGTGCTTCGAAGTAAAGCCTGTTTAACAACAAAGCCTTTTTTTCCCCTCCGAAGGAGTCAGATGAAGATTTTGCCAATCATAGTGACAATGATCAAAACCGGGTAAGGCTCATGTGTTGAAATGACTTTGTTGGCCGGGCGTGGTGGCTCAAGCCTGTAATCCCAGCACTTTGGGAGGCCGAGGCGGGTGGATCACAAGGTCAAGAGATCGAGACCATTCTGGTCAACATGGTGAAACCCCGTCTCTACTAACACAAAAAATTAGCTGGGCACGGTGGCACGTGCCTGTAATCCCAGCTACTCAGGAGGCTGAGGCAGGAGAATTGCCAGAACCCAGGAGGTGGAGGTTGCGGTGAGCCGAGATCGCGCCATTGCACTCCAGCCTGGGTAACGAGCGAAACTCCGTCGCAAAAAAAAAAAAAAAAAAAAAAAAAAAAAAAGGAAATGACTTTGTTTTTACATTTTAATTGAAGCATAGTATGTATATTAAAATTACTTTTGGGAGAGAGATCCAAGATGGCTGATGATTAGCAGCTCGGGCACGTACCTCCCAGTGAAAGCACAAAGAACGAGAGGACCCCACACTTTCAGACGAATATTAGTTGCTCACGGACCAGGAGATTCCCAGTGGAGGAGCTCCACGGGTCGCCAGGGCGACTCTTGTGGCCGGCGTGGCGGTTTTGCTGGTGCCTTAGCACGCCAGTTCTTGGTGCAGAGTCCGGATATTCCCGGGCAGAAAAGCACCATCAATCTTAACACCGCTGTTTTGGCCGGCTCAGTGGATTGCTCAGATTTCGGCGCAGGGAATCAACAAGTTGGACGTCAGAGACCCAGTTAGAAAGTCGGTAATTATAAAGACGACAGACGGACAAATATATAATGAAGGGAAGAAACCAGCGTAAGAAGGTAGAGAATACTCAAAATCAGAATGCCTCTCCCTCTACAGGGGATTGCAATTCCTCATCAGTAACGGAACAAGGCTTAATAGATTACACCTGTGTTCCAATAACAGAAGCAGGTTTCAAAACGTGGGTGATAAGAAACTTCTGTGAATTAAAAGAACTTGTTCTAACCCAATGCAAAGAAACTAAGAACCTTGAAAAAAGGTTTGACGAAATGTTAACGAGAATGGACAATTTAGAGAAGAATATAAGTGAATTGATGGAGCTGAAAAACACAACACGAGAACTTCGTGAAGCATGCACAAGTTTAAACAGTCGAATTGATCAAGCAGAAGGAAGTATATCAGAAGTCAAGGACCAGCTCAGTGAAATGAAACGAGAAGACAAGAATGCAGAAAAAAGGATGAAAAGGAATGAGCAAAGTCTCCAGGAAATATGGGACTATGTGAAAAGACCTAATTTACGTTTGATAGGTGTACCTGAATGTGACAAAGAGAATGAATCCAAGTTGGAAAATACTCTTCAGGATATCATTCAGGAAAATTTTCCCAACCTGACAAGGCAGGGTAATATTCAACTCCAGGTAATACAGAGAACACCACAAAGATATTCTTCAAGAAGACCAACCCCAAGGCACATAATCGCCAGATTTATTAGGGTTGAAATGAAGGAGAAAATACTAAGGGCAGCCAGAGAGAAAGGTCAGGTTACCCATAAAGGGAAACCTATCAGACTTACAGCAGATCTCTCAGCAGAAACCCTACAAGCCAGAAAAGAGTGGGGACCAATATTTAACATCCTTAAAGAAAAGAACTTTCAACCCAGAATTTCCTATCCAGCCAAACTAAGCTTTATGAGCGAAGGAAAAATTAAATCTTTTGCGAACAAACAAGTACTTAGAGACTTCACCACCACCAGGCCTGCTTTACAAGAGCTTCTGAAAGAAGCACTATACATATAAAGGAACAACCAAAATCAGCCTTTCCAAAAATACATCAAAAAGCAAAGAACTTTAACACAATAAAAAATTTACATCAACTAATGGGCAAAACAGCCAGCTAGCATCAAACGCCGGTATTAAACTTATATATATTTTAATTGGATAAAAAGCCAAAACCCATCGGTATGCTGCATCCGGGCCCATCTTACATGCAACAATACACAAAGACTCAGAGAGAAGGAGGAAGATTTACCAATCAAACAGAGAGTAAAAATAAACTAATAAACAAAAAGCAGGAGATGCAATTCTCGCCTCTGATAAAGTAGACTTTAAAGCAACAAAGATCAAAAGAGGCGAGGAATGACATTACATAATGGCAAAAGGATCAATGCAACAAGAAGAGCTAACGATTCTATAGATCAACGAGATAGAAAATTAACAAGGATATTCAGAACTTGAACTCAGACCCAGAACAAGTAAACTTAATAAACATTTATAGAACTCTCCACTTCAAATACACAAAACATACATTACCACCTCACACCTATTCCAAAGGTGACTATATAATTGGAAGTAAATCACTCCTCAGTAATCGCATAGCATTTCATAGGTTTAAATTAAATATTGGTTGGCTGTTTGTTTGTTATCTTCTTCCCTTATTCCTTCCTGACTACATCATTAAGTATATTATCAGTATAAAAGAGGTTTTCAATACCCATTACTAAATTGCATTCTAGCCTGAGCAAGAAAGCAATACTCCCATTCTCTCTCCCTCTTTCTTTTCCTTCTCCCACCTCCCCATTCTCTCTCTCTCTTTCTCTTCCTTTTTCCTCCTTCCTATTCTCTCTCTCAAAAAAAAAAAAAAAAAAAAAAAAAAAAAAAATTACTTTTGAATTTTATTTATGACTAAGTGAGGATTTTTTCAGTATACAACTTATTTTCCTTTAGGCATTTCATGTATTTAGGCTATTTCCTTTGTATATTTTTTCCCAATTTTCCTTTATAGTTTATCTTCATTTTCTTAGAAAACAAAGAAGTAAAAAACAAATTGGAAAACAGAGCCTCTAAAAGAAGACTCAGTTACCCAAACTGAATTGCTTTGCATGAGTCCCTCTCCTGAGTCCCCCTCTCCTTGTCCCCTCTCCTGTTTTAAAACTGGAGACAAGCTAGTAGTGACATTAATGAATATTCACAAGATGAAAACTTCTGACCCTACTGTCTTAGTACAGTTATCTTAATTTTTGAATATCTAAGGGCATATTGTTTTCATAGTATGCATATTTTATTTTCTGCCCTTTTATGTTAACATTTCATAAATGTTTCCTTATTTTATTTTATTTTTTGAGATGGAGGTTTGCTCTTGGCGGCCAGGCTGGAGTGCAATGGTGCGACGTCAGCTCACTGCAACTTCTGCCTCTAGGATTCAAGCAATTTTCCTGCCTCAGCCTCCTGAGTGGCTGGAATTACAGGCGCCCACCACCATGCCAGCTAATTTTTTTGTGTTTTTATTAGAGATGGGGTTTTACCATGTTGGCCAGGCTGGTCTCGAACTCCTGATCTCAGATGATCCACCTGTCTCGGCCTCCCAAAGTGCTGGGATTACAGGCATGAGTCACCACGCCCGGCCTCCTTATTTAAAAAAGTCTTTGCAGTTTGCTTTGTATAGTCTTTGCTATATACTTTTAAACTTACTAAATATGATACTGTCATAGTCTCTAAATGTATAAAGAGTTTTATTTTTGATGTAACAATGTATTCAATATTTTCTTTTCTTTTTTTGAGACAGAGTCTGACTCTGTTGCCCAGGCTGGAGTACAGTGGTGTGATCTTGGCTCACTGCAGTCTCTGCCTCCAGGGTTCAAACCATTCTTATGCCTCAGCCTCCCTGAGTAGCTGGGACTAAGGTGTATGTCACCACGCCCGACTAATTTTTTGTATTTTTAGTAGAGACGGGGTCTCCCCATGTTTCCTAGGCTAGTCTAGAACTCCTGCGCTCAGGCAATCCACCCAGTCAGCCTCCCAGAGTACTGAGATCACAGGTGTGAGCCCCATACCCAGCCAATATTTTCATACATAGAAATCCTTTGCTTCTGTGAACTGTTTCTTCAGAATAAAGTGGTATAGAATTATTAACATAACTCTTAATGTCTGGTGGACCTTCTAAATTACAGATTATGCATGTTGATTTTCCTCCAATCTCATCACTGGGGTGATGATTTAAAATTTTTTTTTTGCTAAAAATTTGCATTTCAATTTCTTAACTGGGAAATATTTTTTTCACAAAAATGTTTAACTATCAAATAAAGGATTTTGTATTTTCTGGTTGGTACTGTATTTTTCTGGTTGTATTCATAAATGTGGTTGGTCTTTATAATTTTAATAATCAGTCTTTCTTCATAGGATATTTGTTTCTATGGAATTTCCCATTAAAATCTGCAAATATAGACAGTTTTTCTTTTTTTTGGAAACTGAGTCTCGCTCTGTCCCCCAGGCTGGAGTGCAGTGGCACGATCTTGGCTCACTGCAACTTCCACCTTCTGGGTTTAAGTGATTCTCGTGCCTCAGACTCCCAAGTAGTTGGGATTATAGGCATGCGCCACCATGCCCAGCTAGTTTTTATATTTTTAGTGGAGATGGGGTTTCGCCACGTTGGCCAGGCTGATCTTGAACTCCTGACCTCAGGTGATTGCCTGCCTCAGCCTCCCAAAGTGCTGGGATTACAGGTGTGAGTCACCATGCCTGGCCACAAACAGTTTTTCTTTCTTTCTTTCTTTTTTATTTTTTTGAGACAGGGTTTCACTCTTGTTGCCCAGACTGGAGTGCAGTGGCGTGATCTCGGCTCACTGCAACTTCCACCTCCCAGGTTCAAGCAGTTCTTCAGTCGCAGCCTCCCTAGTAGCTGGGATTACAGGTGCCTGCCACCACATCCAGCTAATTTTTGTATTTTTAGTAGAGACGGGGTTTCACCATGTTGGCCAGGCTAATCTTGAACTCGTAACCTCAGGTGATCCACTCGTCTTGGCCTCCCAAAGTGCTGGGATGACAGGCATGAGTCACCACGCCTGACCACAAACAGTGTTTCAAAACAGTACAATATAGTGATTAAAAACACCTGCTTATGCAACAGGTTGGTTCTGTGTGCTGCGGCCAACCTCAAAGTTGTAAGGATTAAATTAGGTAATAAAGTGCTTTTAGTAACATGCCTGGCACAGTTTGTTGATTCAAACATTGAAAAAAAAAATTTCTAATTATACATAGTAGTATATACCTTTGGAAAAATTAGAACTTAACAGATGAGGCTAAGTTTGAGCCTTCCAGTTCTTTCCTTCTCTGTATACTCTTCAGAGGTAACTGGGGTCATGCTCTGGGAGCATGTCTTTCCAGGTCTTTCTCTTTGCTTTTGTAAATGCACCTGTTTCCACAGAAATGCTATAGTGTATGCAGAGGTGGTATCATGCTGGATTTGTTATTCTGCACTTTTTTGCGTGACCTACCTTGGATGGCTCTCTAGTTGTTACAACTTTTACCTTTTAACTATTACTCAGTATTCTTACTAAGGTCAGACTATGCTGATTTTGTTTCTATTTCTCTGGTATTAGGCCAGGCACGGTGGCTCATGCCTGTCATCCCAGCACTATGGGAAGCCAAGGTGGGCGGATCACTTGAGATCAGGAGTTTGAGACCAGCCTGGCCAGCATGGTGAAACCCTGTTTCTACCAAAAATACAAAAATTAGCCAGCTGTGATGGCAGGTACCTGTAATCCCAGTTACTCAGGAAGCTGAGGCAGGAGAGTCCCTTGAACCCAGGAAATGGAGGTTGCAGTGAGCCAGGATCACCCCGTTGCACTCCAGCCTGAGCAACAAGAGTGAAACTCCTTCTCAAAAATAAAAATATTTCTCTAGTAACAACCAGTTTTGATATTTCAATATTTTGCTTTTTTTATTCTTGTTGTTACAGTCTTATTAAATAATATATTTTTATTTAGATTCCAAGTAAAGCTTGTGTATTATTTGTTCCAGCTTATCTGCTGCTTCATAACTTGCTGCATCATAATTATGATTATTATTTTAAAAAGCTGTTACCTCTTTGAAGGAGGAGCCTAAAGGCTAAGTGACAATATCTCTTCTTCAGCTTGGTGACTATCTAATGGTTCTAATCTGATTATTTTATACTCTTAGCACACGACACAAATGAGTGATGAAGAAGAGGATGATGATGGTTGTGACCTTTTTGCTGACTCCGAGAAGAAGGAGGAAGATATTGAGGACATTGAAGAAAATACTGGACCTGTAAGGAAGACTGTAGTTGCTGTTGCTTGGCAGGGTTTTAGCACTGATGACTTGTTTCTTGTATTGTCACTTACTTTGTATCACTCTCATTTTTGCATATTTCTCATTTCATTTACACTTCAGAAGATAATGGCGAGCATCTCAAATTGCAAGTACCACTTTCCTGTCCAGATGTTATGATTTTATGAGTCAAATCATTCAGAATATGTGTGGTTCCAGAGTTTCAAGACCCTAGTGCTCCTGTCTTTCTCCCCATGCAGCTTATTCTTATTTTCTTATTTAGATTTTTAAGTATTAAAGTGAAGTACTATAAAAGTAAGAAAAGCAAAGAACGTCTCTCTTTGAAGGAACATTTTATGAGTCCTATTCCTTGGGTGAGCTGTATAGTGTACATATGTATAGTGTACATGTTTAAATTCATTTAATTACACTGTTTTTTCCTCAGTTGAATTTCTTTGCTCTTGTATACATAATGTTTTTAGGTGTCCAAAAGTGAAGTGTACTGCTTTTTTACAAAAAAGTGACTCTTTTGATTTCTCCTGCTGTAGAAAAGAAGCAGACGTACATCATTTGCTAATGAGCTGGCTGCCCGCATCAAGGGTGACGCCGTGGGCCGAGTGGACGAGGAGCCAACAAGTGAGCCCCAGCCACATTGACAAGAAGTAGGGGAGGGGTAGTGCAGGGCCTTCTGCTGGCTTCACCAAAAGCAGGTTTCCCTTTTTATTAGTAACTACAAATGCAGAAGAGGCTTAAATTGTAGCGCTTACTCCTTTTTTGGTTAATGAACTCCTTTTGATAACTGAACGCTGTGGACCCACAAGCAAAATGTATGTGTACACATCTAGATAATACTTTACATATAATTTCAGGGGATTAATGGAAACTCCAGAGAACCATAGGCAACAGCTTAAGAATTCCTGGCTGAATATTTACTCCTGTATTTTGAACAAATAAGAATGTACTATATAATAGCACATTCTAGTTATATAACAGGGTAGAAAGTTAGCATAATAATTCTTTCAACAAATATGATTCTGATACGCACATGAGCTGGTATGAAAGCAGAAGCCTTCTGCCTTACAAAGAGACTCTTGAGTGCCTACCACGGGCAGGGCAGGGGGTTCAATGCTCTGGTGAAGCTGAGATGGAAGGCAGTTGTCTTGTTCTTAGCTATGAGTTATGAGGATGACAGACTTGTAGAGAAACAGGATGTGTATACTGAGGGAGGACTTAGTACTATTAAAACTGTGACCTATGCTTTTCAAGCCTTATCCTCAGGAGAAGCAAAACCTCGGAAGACACTGAAAGAGAAGAAGGAAAGGAGAACTTCAGACGGTGGGCCTTTTCCATCAATTCTATTAATTTAGGAGACTTTTGACTCAGGTATGTTGCTTACATAATTCATAAAGTACTGCTTTGCATGCTGTTTTCCCTCTGACAAATGGGTCTGTCTCCATTTACTTTTTTTAGCCTCTGAAAGCATGTTTTGGGGTGCTGGGAGGAGATGGGGTATGGACTAAAAATGCCTGTAAATATTTGATTTATTAGATTTTAGAGCAATCATGTCTTGTCTTTCTAGAATTCTCTAGAAGTACAGAAACTTAGGGATCTCTAGCATTTGTTTATAAGGAATATATCAGGCCTTTTCATATTAAGCAGTCATGTCTGCTGCATTCCACTTGCCCCTGTGTCAGTCTGCAGATCCCTTTGTTTAGTCTACCCTTCCTCCCCCCAGATTGTTGGGGAAATGGGTCTTGAATATGGCATCTGACCCTAATACTTCCTTCAAAGTAAATCTAGATCAAGGATGCTGGCCTAGAGAATGAATGCTCTCTGCTGCAAGCATTGACATATTTGAGAGTGGGGGCCCACAGGGCCTTTTGAGGGCATCAGTGGACTATGCCAGGGGTTTAGTGTGAAATTCATCAGACTGCCTCACACTTTGTTAAATAGGGTCAGATAAACTCCTTGCCAGTTTGGAGATGTTGCAGATGCCAACCCGGGAATCTGGGTTCCAGACCCATCTTTAATGCTCCCTGCAAAACATTGCTTTCTGTTTGCTAGATGAAGAGGATAACTTATTCGCACCCCCTAAGCTGACCGATGAGGACTTCTCACCATTTGGCTCTCGAGGTGGCCTGTTTAGTGGGGGCAAGGGGCTCTTTGATGATGAGGATGAGGAGGTGAGTCCATGGTACCCAGCGACACTCCCTGCAGCTGTATCGGGTTCACAAGGAAGAAATATGCTTTGTTTCTTTAGTGGGAGTAAACAGCTTCTCAGTTGGAAGTTGTTTCTATTTTCAGATTTTGGGACATTTTGAACTAAGAATCTCAGAGTGAGAAATACCGTATTCTTCTATCCTTTGTTAGGTGAGGAGAAGATGTGCACTTGTTAGTGTGAATAATTTACTAGGTGATTGTTTCTTCTCTTATCTGTTATCTTTCATCTTTGTATTTAATTCCTGGACAGACCTCCCAAAGTGCTGGGATTACAGGTGTGAGTCACCACACCTGGCCTAAATTATTTTAGGGTCTGGTTTTGCCGTAGTTATCACTTTGCAACTGATTTTCTGGGAGCATAGTAAATACGTAGTTTTAAATCTTATAGGTTACTTTTCCTTAGAAATCCTCAAATGCAGCTATGCTTTCTCCTGTTTTTTTTTTTTTAATCCTTTGTCATATACGTTATTACAACCAGAGTGACTTCTTCACGGAAGCCCCCCAGGATCGACAAGCTGAAGCCTCTGTTAAGGAGGGTAAGCTGGGGGCTGGCCAACTGCGTCTCAGTGCGCAGAGTTCCAAAAGTGTCTTTCTCATTAGGAGATGGAACCCCGAGGTTGTTCCCAAGTCTTGTTTCTGCGTTGAGCAGGAAGCTGTTATTTTGACCTTGGTCCAGTTGAAAGTAATTCATCTTCACTAATTCATGTCCTGGAAAAAACAGAGTACCATCTGCAAACCCACATCACAGTCTTGCCTCTTTGTTAGGAGAACTCATCAAAAGTCAGACAAGAAAAGTACCCTAGAGCAATGTTGAGAATGGTTTTCATTTAATGAAGTTTAATTTAAAGAAACATTTTTAACATTCTGCATATAAGTTGGAGACCAGTAATTCCCCAACCCAGTGTGCATTAAAATCATCTGTAAAGTTTTATATACACTTTCTTCCAGCAGACCTTAGTTATATATATATATATATATATATATATATATATATATATATATATATGTATATATTAGTAGAGACAGGAAGGTTTCACCATGTTGGACAGTTGGACAGGCTGGTCTTAAACTCCTATCCTCAAGTTATTACCCACCTTAGCCTCCCAAAGTGCTGGGATTACAGGCCTGAGCCACTGCACATGACCCATCTGTGTAGTTTTTAAAAAGCACAAATATAAATCTATTTCTTAACTTACAAATGTTACTCAATTAGGTTTGTGGTAATTCTCGGGACTTGAGAATTAGTGATTTTAAGCTCCGCGTCTCCTGGGCACACGCATCAGAGCTGGGCCTCGTGGGCCGCTCCTTGTGCTTGCTGTGCTGACTGCTTACCTGGCTGCCCTCTGCTTTCTGCTGTCCATGGTTTGGCAGAGGTGACTTGCTTGGTTTCCCTCTTTGCTCTTATTGTCTTTTTTCTTTTTTTCTTTTTTTAGTTTTTGTATTTTTAGTATAGACAGGGTTTCACCATGTTGGCCAGGATGTTTTTGATCTCTTGACCTCATGATCCACCCGCCTCAGCCTCCCAAAGTGCTGGGATTATAGGCATGAGCCACCTCACCCGGCTGTCTTCTTTTTTTTCCTACTGATGACTCACACATTTTTGCTGTTCCTTTTTACTTGTTCATTTTTATCCAACTGGAATGGGTAGAGCTGGAACTGTTTGGGGGAGCCCTGGTCATGCTGTCCCTGCCTCCGCCAGTGGTGCTCACTACCTCCCTTGGTGTTCCCCAGCCGACCCACTATTGTGGCTTGATCACAGTCAGCATGCTCTTCCATGGGAGTCATAGCTTGGATTGTGTTAATTCCAAAAGAAAAAAGTCCTTTTTTTAGGAAGGGGAGTGATGGAGATTGAGGAGGAGTCAAGAAAAAAAGTCCTGACATTGGTAGAGAGGAAAATACTAAAGCATTTTAAAATGGCTTGTTTAGGAAAAATTAGTTTCAAAACGTCTGGTACTAACTGCATATATTACATTGCATATATTTCAGGAAGAAAATTGCAAGGAAAGTTATTTTCCTTGTAAAATGGTTATCTCTTGCTATTTCATTCTAGAGTCTTTATCATCCAAACCTGGAAAGAAAATCCCAGCAGGAGCTGTTTCTGTATTTTTAGGTAATATAACTTAAGGTTTGTTTTCTTAAAAGAACACAAATACTGTTTTTTCATTTTTAAAATTATCATCTTCTAAAGCCTGGCTGGAGACAAGGAAGCACCTGGGAGCTTCAAAGGGCTTTGAGCAGCTTATAGAAAGAGCTCATCTACTCATGTTAGCTCTTATTCTCCTAGAGCTCAGTGGCCTTGGACTTTTCTGTGTTTGAGTGACCTGGTGATTCTGCATTGTGGGATGTTCTGTAGCAGTAATGGATGGAGGTTATTGGGCCCTGTTGATGCATTTTGTGAATTAACTGAAATGAAAAGTTCTTGGTGGGTGGTAATTTTTTCTGTAAAGTCAACAGGTTCACACTGGCTCACAGCTGTGGCTGTCTTGTCCCTCTGCCCACAGGAGACACAGATGTGTTTGGTGCTGTCTCCATTTCATCATTGAAGGAGCCCCAAAAGCCTGAGCAGCCCATTCCAAGAAAAAGCCCATACCTTCCACCTCCCACTGGCCTCTTTGATGATGATGGTGATGACGACTTTTTCTCAGCACCCTGCAGCAAATCTTCCAAGACGGGTACCTGTTTCTGCCTCTGTTTCTGGTACTTCAGCCAGAAAAAAAAATGTTGCCTATAAAGGGACATAAGCTCCCCTAGTTTGTATCTCTTATAATACCAGATCCCTTCTCCAGCATTCCTGTCATTGAGCTGTTGTCTGTACTTACATAGCTATGGTGCCTGGGAGGCCTCTTTTATGAACCAATCTTTTCTGCTCTGGAAGCTAATTACTATTATTTTCCTTATAGAGAGCTGAAATCTTTTTCCCTATAATTTTTGTTCACAATTTCTAGTTCTGACCTTTGGAATTATAACGTTTTAATCATACTTTCTTCCAGCAGACCTTAGTCAATTACATGAGCAGCATGTTGTGTGCTGGCCATTTAGTTCCCACCTTCTCTTCTCTCCGCCAAAAAGCTCAGGTGGCCTTGGTCTTTCCTCCTGTGATGGGGTTTTCAGCCCCTTGGCTACTTTGACATTCTCCTTTCTTTTCCTCTTAAATGTAAGTCCTGTGTCCCTGAAGTCATTCCTGTAAATCATTTGTTTTTTATGTGCAGATGAATCTCCCAGGGGCTTTTGTCAAAATGAAGATTCCAATTCAGTAGGTCTAGGGTGGGGCCTGAGATTGTGCATTTCCAGCAAACTTTGTGGTCTGTGGATCACACTTGGAATAGCAAGACTTAGATTCATTGACTGCTTTTCCTGAAAAGAAAGGTAGATCCCTAAGGTGCACATAATTTTCAGGAACTTGAAAAAATAAAAAATGTTGGAATAGGAATAGATAGAACCAGAATGCATTTAGAAGCACGCTGTCTGGACTTCCTCTCCTTTTTCAGTGTTAGGTGTAGAAAGTAAGGATGGAAGCAGAAGTGTGAAGGAAAATAAAAGCCTAGTTAATCTAGAAAGAGTGCAAATGGATGCAGAATGCACGCAGGTCCAGGTGAAGATGACAGTAAAGGAAGTTAGTAGTGCTTTTTGTTGCTCCACAGGGCTCTCACTTAGTGGGTGTCTTTGAGAACTGATTTAGAATCACTAGTAAATTGATGCTGCTTTGTTTGACAACTCCTAGTCTCTGGACATTCATGAGCCAGTGCCCTCATTTCAGCAACATATGCCTCACTCAGTCCAGCAGTGCTTATGGTAGTGAAAGTTTGGAAATTACTCAGATTTATCAGTAGGGTGAGCTATGGCCCTTCCATTCAGTGGAATATTGGCGACTGTTTAAAAAAAAAAAGGGTCTATGCCTGTTGACTTGGAAAGATTTTATAGGTACATTAAATGGAAAATGCAAATGGTAAGACATATTATTCAAATTATCTTCTAATTTATAGCCTTATTTGTAAATAAGTAAAGTTAATTCATTAGTATATCCTTTGGGGGAATTAGAAGCATGTATGCTGAACTGTTCCCAATGTCCATCTTGTTCGAGTAGGCAGGTGGAGTTATGAGGGGATTTCAGTATTTGCTTTTATCTGCTTTCGTATAATTTGATTTTTTTTTTAAAAGGAGGAACCAAGCCCTCACTTCTCAGATTGCTTAGATGATTGACTTGGTGGCCCTCTTAAATAATCTTTCTTCCTCTAGATCTTTCTTCACCTTTTAAGCCAGTCCAAGCCACTCTAAGCACAGGAGGCTGCTGTTTGGATAAGCATGTCAGCTGCATGGTTAAACTATCTGTTCTGTTTTCAACTGAGCTGCTACTATGCTCTTTGAAAAATTCCAAGGGAAGAGTATAGTTTCACTTACTGTAACAACGTAACTTTTCTATTTATTCTTCGGGAGGGAAGAATTTTAAATCTACAAATTTTGTGGTAGATTTTTGACCTTAGTGTAATTTTATGCCTTGCTATTTTTTAAAGGCAAAATCCAATCCACTGCTGATATCTTTGATGACGAAGAAGGAGATCTATTCAAAGAAAAAGTTGAAGCATTTCCAGAAGCCACTGTGAGTCAGACAGACGAAAATAAAGCAAGAGCAGAAAAAAAGGTGAGCAGGAGGGAAGAGTGAATGCAGGAGCATTGATCTGGGGCATCTTAAGAATTCATCTGGAGCCCAGAGGGAAGTATTGTTCCCTTTCACATTCATATTAAAGAACTTCAAACAGAAAGTGGAAAGAAGATTGCAGTGAACACTCAAATAACTACCACCCGGATTGATCAGTTCTTAGGGTTATAGGTGTAAACTTTGTTACATACCTGTTTTTTCCCTGAACTATTTGCGTGTAAGTTATTTTAACTGTTTGCTGCATGGAACTGATTGCATGTAGTCATTGGGACATTCTACCCCTAAATATTTCATTCAGCCTCTCTTGAAAAGACTTCCTTATAACCACAATGCCATTATCAACAGCTGTGAGATGAACAGTCATTCTACAGTAGACTCTTAATATCTAGTCTGTATTTGAATTGCTGCAGTTTGCCTCAAAATGTCTTTGTAAAATCTCCCCACCAATATAGTCCGTATTCTAATTTCCTCTCTTGTCCCCAAAATGCTATTTATAGCAGCGGTCTGCAACCTTTTTGGCATTAGGGACATAAAGAAGAGTGCAGCCTGCAACCTAGATCACTTGCATGCGCAGTTCACGGTAGGGTTTGCCCTCCTATGAGAATCTAACGCTGTGGTTGATCTGACAGGAGGCAGAGCTCAGGTGGTAATGCTTGCTGCTCACCTCACCTCCTGCTGTGGGGCCGGGTTCTTAACCGGCCATGGACTGGTCTGCAGCCCGGGGTTGGGGACCCCTGATTTATAGTATTTTTTGTGTGTTTTGATTTTTTTTTTTTTTTTTTTTTAAAACCAGGATTCAGGCAGTGTGTCTACATTGCATTTGGTCGTGCTCTCTTTGATCTCTTTAATCTGGAGCAGCACCTCCCACATTTTTTTGAATGTCCAGCCAGTTGTCTTGTAGAATGTGTGACATTGTGAATTTGCTTTATTATTTTCCTATGATTAAATTCAGGGTCAGCAGTTTTGGCAAGAATACAAGCAGGCAGGGTTGTGCACTTCCTGTTGTATCACCTCCCAAGACACATCAGGTTCACTGTCTGCCTCTTTCTGACAAGTTTGTCACTTGGTTGTTAGGGTGCCCACCACACTGCTTCATTGAAAAGGTACCCTGTTCTCTTTTGCCATTGATAAGTTGACCTCTAAAGTGATAGTTGGACACAGTATGAATATCTGTTCTCTCCCAGCCTTTTATACAGTGTTTTTAAAATCCATGGATGATCTTTTCCTAAAATCAGTTAACCTGTTAGTGGGCATAAACCACTGTTTTTTAAGTTCTTTATTAGTTGGCATTCTTCTGAATAAAGAGTTTTCTCTTCCACTCCTTCCCCCATTTTTAATATTGCTTTGGGATCATGGATTTATTCTTCAGTGTATATGATAATCCATTACCATCATTCTTCCTCCTTTTTTTTTTTTTTTTGAGACAGGGTCTTGCTCTGTTGCCCAGGCTGGAGTATAGTGGCATAATCATAGTTGACTGGAGCCTAAACCTATGGGGTTCAAGTGATTCTCCAGTCTCAGCCTCCCAAGTAGCTGGGACTACATGCACACACCACCACTCCCAGCTAATTTTTATATTTTTTGTAGAGATGGAGCTTGACCATGTTGGCCAGGCCATTGTTCTTTTTGATGCTCAGATTGACCTGCGTTTGGCCAGTCATTGTGTCCCCAGCAGTCTTTAAGCCCTTCTGGCTGCTTGACCTTTTGCTGCTGTTCTGCACAGCTGGTCCCTCCTCTTTCTACAGTTCATCTCATCATGCTGTGTTCTCTCTGTGAACCCTGACTTTCTCCTGCCGACCACCTAAGGCCCAGCATTCAGAACCTGACAGGCCCCTTGGGCAGCCTGCCTTTCTACGCTCTCTCTCTCACTGCACATGTCCCATCTGTGCACTGATTGACCCAGGCAGTGTGTCCTGCTTCCTGATACACCAGATGTGTCCTTTATTTGTCTCACTGTTCTCTTAACAGCTCCCTCGGTTTGGTGTCTATCACAGCAGAGACTCCTTGCATTTTCTAAATGGTTGATTGAGTAAACCCTCTTTTCTGGATATCTTATTTGTTAATCCTTAATTTTTCTTTGTCTTTTTGTTTTCCCCATCAAAGGTTACCTTACCTTCCAGCAAAAATCTCAAACCCTCATCAGAGACAAAGACTCAAAAAGGCTTATTTTCGGATGAGGAGGACTCTGAGGTACGGTATTCTTTTCCTTAGTTGTGAGTATTGGCCTATGGATATGACAGAGTAACTATTTCTGAATCAGATTTTCCTCAGTAGAGTTGTAAGACTTTTTATGAAGTATTCCAGTTCTTTTTTTTTTTTTTTTGAGACGGAGTTTCGCTCTCGTTACCCAGGCTGGAGTGCAATGGTGCGATCACGGCTCACCTCAACCTCCGCCTCCTGGGTTCAGGCAATTCTCCTGCCTCAGCCTCCTGAGTAGCTGGGATTACAGGCACGCACCACCATGCCCAGCTAATTTTTTGTATGTTTAGTAGAGACGGGGTTTCACCATGTTGACCAGGATGGTCTTGATCTCTTGACCTCGTGATCCACCCGCCTCGGCCTCCCAAAGTGCTGAGATTACAGGCGTGAGCCACCGCGCCCGGCGTATTCTAGTTCTTTAAAAATAATCTCTTGAGGCTGGGCGTAGTGGCTCATGCCTGTAATCCTGGCACTTTGGGAGGCCAAGGCAGGTGGACACCTGAGGTCACGAGTTCGAGACCATCCTGGCCAACATGATGAAACCCTGTCTCTACTAAAAATACAAAAATTAGCTGGGCATGGTGGTGTGTGCCTGTAATCCCAGCTACTTGGGAGGCTAAGACAGGAGATTCACTTGAACCTGGGAGGCAGAGGTTGCAGTGAGCCGAGATGGCCCCACTGCACTCCAGCCTGGGCAACAGAGCAAGACTTCGTCTCAAAATAAATAAATAATCTCTTGAGAGCATGGGAGCTTTAGAAAGCAATATATTTCCTTTTCACTTTTGGGTTGGACTTTACTTAATCTCCTGGGATGAAAGTACTTGCTCTTTAGGATGCCTAGACTTTAGACTGTTTATGGGCTCATGATGTGATGAGATGCTTGCACCAGAGTGGAGGTCACCTTGCTACTTCTTTTATTGACATTCTCACTAACTAGAAAGTGGCTAAGTGCTATAGCAGATGGATTCTGGCATAGCCATCTGTCTTACTGAGACTGAGACTGCTAATAGGCTGTGGGACCCTGCTTCACAGGTTGCTTTGGTCCCCCCAGGCACCTTAGAACCAACTCTCCAAAGCTTCACTGCTTTTCCTGAGTCCCTCAGGCCTAGGTCCTCTTAGATGTAATTTTAAGTTAGCCTTTTAGGAGATCAGAGACCTGTATGAGAATGTAATGGGAAGTAATAAGCCTGTTTTACAGAAAAGTATGTGGACATGGCAGAAACTTACATGTATTTCAAGAAACTGTGGGCTGTAGGTTAGGCTCTCATGGTTGGACTTTGCACTCACAGTGAGGATGTACATGAAACCCTTTGGAAGTAGAGTGATTGCCCTTGATGTGAAGAATATCTTTGAGGCTATTAATTCACTGAAGGCTAGTGTACAAAACGTGAATTAGCCAAAGTCCACTTAAGTCACAACCCTGACCCCCGACATACAGCATGGTGGAGCGAGCAGTGTCTTATCCTCATGGATCCCACACCTGCACCTCGGGATCTTTGCACTGACCCCCGCCACTCTGAGTAATGCTGTTCCCAGAATCCAGCTTCCTTCCTCACTCTTCGGGTTCTCTGTGAGGCCTCCCTGATGAAATACACACAACAGGAAGCGCTAGCACACACCATCCTGAGCGCCTGGTCCTCTCTTCTGTTTCACTGTTTACCACAGCATATGTTGCCAGGGACAATGTAGATTTACTTATTCATTGTCTCTACTTCCCTCTAAAGTAAGTGCCACGAGGGCAGGACTTTTCATTCCTTGTTTGTATCCCTAACACCCTGTCCTTAATATCAGTGCTTGGCATGTGGTAAGCCATTCAGTATTTGTCGACTAGACAAGAAAATCAAATGTGACCAATTTCAGTGACTTACAAGGTGTTCTGGTTATTTATTGCTGTGAAACAACTCCAAAACTTAGTAGTTTACAACACCAATATTTTTGTTATCTCACAGTTCTAGAGGTTGACTAGGCTTAGCTAGGACATTGTCACTGACACATTGTCTGGTGTCTGAAGTTGGCTGGGCTTAGGTTCGGCTCACACTGGTAACAGGGCACTGGGGCCCGTGGGATATCTCTTGCTAGGCCTGTGTGGCTTCTAGCCTGCAGTCAGAGAAGCCAGCCTCTTAGATGCTGGCTTGGGGCTGTAGGGGAGAGTCCTCAGAGAGAGCCAGGTGGAGGTCATGTTGCCTTCTGTGTTCCAGCCTTGGAAGTCAGCAGTGTTCCTTTTGTTCCATTTGTTGGTCAAGGTGGTCACAGAGGCCCATCCAGGTTCATGGGGAGGGGCCATAGGCTCCCCTTCTTGATGATGGGAGCGGAAATGAACTCGCAGACTTGTGTGAAAACCCCTACCAAAGGCTTTGCCCCATGTGTATCATCATAGAGTGAATGTTTTTATTGGATATTGCTGGGATTCTTAGTCAAGGAGAAGTAAAACCAAGGCAGTCTAGGAGATAAAGCTTTGGACCAGAAGGAATGCTTCCTGACTCCTCTGTATCTCAAGTGTGGAGCTGAAGCTTACCCTGTGAAGTCATTTTGGGGGAACCTATTTGAAGTAATGGAAGTGTCTTTTTTCCATTACCAAGAAAGGTATTAGTTAAGGGTCCAAAACTGTGATGTTGACATTTGTTTCTGTTCTTCGCTTTGATTTACTTTCATTTTCTTAAATCAGCAGAACCCTTTCTCTTGCCGTTGTGTAACATGCGGGAGGGGTACGGGATGCCTGGAGCTCCCCATGTGGCCTCTTCTAGCTAAATAAACCCATGGGACTCCTGGGAGCACAGGGGAAAACCACTGTGTGGAGGAGAGCTCCCTTAGTGAACTCATTAGGTCTATACTTGAGGAATAGACATTGACTCCATAATTTTTAAAAAACTGTCCGAAGAAGTCTTAGAAAATATGTTCTTGTCCTGTTTAATTGTTTGGCTCTTGTGTATTGAAGTTTCTCTTCCCAAGGGAATAGATGTCCCATTTTATGTTTCTACTTCATGTAGCTCAATTTGCAGGTATTTCTTTGCAGGATAAGCTGATGTCTTATAACATTTTGAAAATTTCTTTTTCTTTTTATTTTTTATTTTTTTTAAGTTGGAGTTTCGCTCTTGTTGCCCAGACTGGAGTGCAATGGTGCGATCTCCACTCACTGCAACCTCTGCCTCCCAGGTTCAAGCGATTCTCCTGCCTCAGCCTCCCAAGTAGCTGGGATTATAGGCACCCACCACCATGCCTGGCTAATTTTGTATTTTTAGTAGAGACTGGGTTTCATCATTTTGCCCAGGCTGGTCTCGAACTCCTGACCTCAGGTGTTACATCCTCCCCGGCCTCCCAAAATCCTGGGATTATAGGCATGAGCCACTGTGCCTGGCTGAAAGTTTCTTAATCCAACAGGTCTTTTCCTGGTTTGCAACATCTTATACCTATAGTTGAGCTAAGAGGAGTAGCAAACGTTTTAAAATACAAATTTAATTTGTATTTATTTAAAATAGTTTATAATCTTAGGAGAGCAGTGTGTTACTAAATAAAATAGTTGTAGCTCCTTTAATTTGAGAATCTAGCCCCTGTTCCTATATTGAACCTATCTAATCTCTGATTCTTTAGACAGTAACGGGAAGTCATTCTTATTTATTTAGTTTTTTAGCGTGCTATAGGAAATTGATTAGAAAACTTCTTCCTGCCTTCTGTCATTCAGGTGGGAATACAGAAGCCTCTGGGCTCTGCAAGGCCACCATATCCTGTGGCTTTCCTCCTCCTTACTGCCATTGCACATACGCTGGACAGACCCTGAGGCCTGTCTCTTTAAGGTCTCAGTCTGAGTCACCTTCCCTCTAAGAAAAGAAACCTAGACACATGGCAGCCGTCATGTCTGAGTCACTCATGTTTTATACTGAAACTGCTAATTCCTATTAACTGGCAACTTTAATTTCAATCCAACAGGATTTGTTTTCTTCTCAAAGTGTGAGTAAGTTAAAAGGTGCATCTCTGCTGCCTAGCAGGCTCCCCACGTCGGTTTCCTTGTCTGATGATGAAGATGAAGAGGTAAACATTGTTATTGCAACACTAGATAATTTAGATTAGTAGAAAACTGTTGCTGATGTAACTTTCTACCCAGAGGCTCATACACTAGCAGAACGTGATAGGGAAGCAGTCGGGCTACCTGAAGTTTATATAACAAAAATATTTCTGTTTTCGTTTCAGTGGCTTCTTCCTTTTATTTTCCGAGCTGTGCAATGGAGAAGACATTAGATTCTTGACACAGTTCTTTCTTTTTTTTTTTGAGATGGAGTCTTGCTCTGTCACCCAGGCTGGAGTGCAGTGGTACGATCTCACCTCATTGCAACCGGGTTCAAGCAGTTTTCCAGCCTCAACCTCCCGAGTAGCTGCGACTACAGGTGCACAACACCACGCCTGGCTAAGTTTTGTATTTTTAGTAGAGACAGAGTTTTACCACGTTGGCCAGGCTAGTCTCGAACTCCTGACCTCAGGTGATCCACTTACCTCAGCCTCCCAAAGTGCTAGGATTATAGGCGTAAGGCACTGTGCCTGGTCTCTTGACAAGGTGTGAAACCTCCAGGTTTTATTTTTTGAAATCTGCCTTTGAGAAATACAGTTGACCCTTGAACAATGTGGGGGTTGTTTTGACTTCTGCATTGCAGCCAAAAATCCGTACATAACTTCCCACTTCCCAAAAACTTACCTACTAATAATAGCTTACTGTTGACCAGAAGCCACATGGATAACATAAACAGTTGATTAATACATAAATAGTATCTATTTGTATATTTTTGTATTCATGATATATCTAGCTTTTTCTTAATTTTTTTGATATTTCTAGGCTACATGGTTTGTCCACCAAATTTTTCAAATTGTTGCAAATGTCCACAAAATTTTCAACATATTACTGGAAAAGCATTTGTGTATAAGTGGACCTGTGCAGCTCAAACTCGTGTCATTCAGGGTCAGCTGTACTTTAGTCTAGAGGATGGATCCATGTTATACCCAATGACCTGCAAGAATGTCTTGGACCAAGTGGGGATGCAAAGGAGAAGGCAGCCATGTCCTGACCATTGTGTTTCTTTCCCATCCTGGATGGAGAGCACAAAGTGGGGAAGAGAAATAAGACAGAAGACACCTCAAACCTTAACCTTCTGCAGTACTGGGCAGTGGTGAGCTCATAGGCTTTGCTATCAGACCCCTGGGTTCATATCCCAGCCCCACCACTTGCAAACCAGGGACCTGGAGCAAGTAACTTAACCTTCCTTAAGCTCATATGGCTTAACAGTGAGTAGGGTCATTGTGGCAGCTGTAACTACTAGTGTAAAGCTCTTGCAGAGTGCCTGCACATAGTAAGTGCATAGTGAATGAGAGCTCTGTCATTATTATCCCCATTGGACACCAGCTCATTATTCTCCTGGCCTGTCCTACTTTACCATACTCCCCTTAAAGGCTCCCTTCATTCATCTTCACATTCCAGGCCTGTTCACCTGCTGTTAAGAGTTTTTCCATCCTAACTCAGACTCAGGCCCTCTGATGCTTTTGTTCCCCTTACCTGAATAAAATCACCTTAATAAATATAACTTTTGGGGAGTGCTTGACAACAGAAGAATTTATGAATACAATTAAACTTAGTACACCAGCAATTTTATGTAGTAAACTACTTCTTCACTCTGTATAATCTCCTTGAAGTTAATGAGAAACATGAGTCATGCCTTCCCTCCATCCCAGGTGTCTTTCTTAGCTGTAAAGAAGTGGAGACAGCCCCCCAGTTTTCTCCTTTGAGCCATTGTTCTGGTTTCTCATTCGTGGAGAGGACAGTGTGAGTTGCTGGCTGCTGCAGGGACTCCCATGCCCATCACAGGCTGTAACCCCCTGAAATGAGCAGAGAGGGACTTGCCCACAGGGCAACTAGATGGGGCCCAGTTTCTTCTTGTAGGTCATAACCTCGTTCACGTGTTGTCCTCCTGCTTCTTCCCAGCTACTCTGCCTTTGAGTTCTATGGTAATCTCTTTCCCTTCTATGGGTGCAGTGAGAAAAGGCTTTAGTGTGGGATTTACTAGCATTTTGTAGGTTTTCCCCACCAGAGGTATTATTTATATACCTGACTGGAGACACTCCCTAACAGTTTATTGTAGGAGGATATCCTGTGTTTTCTGTTTATGAATTTGTCTTACCTTTCTGCAATTTGCTTTTCTAGGATAATCTTTTTGGGGGTGCAGCTACTAAGAAGCAGACATTGTCTGTACAAGCTGAGAGACAAAAAAAGCAAAACCCTCCGAGCTCTCCAAGAAAGCATCTGCCCTGTTGTTCAGCAGTGATGCGGAGGTGAGCTGAGGTTTCTCCTAAAGAAGAGGGGATTATTTGATGGGATTTAAGAGTTAAAGCCATCCCAAGTATTTTCTTTTTCTGCCTGTTTTATATCTAATGACGTTCAGTGACCAAAGGTGATGTTCACAAGATTGTCTTTTCTAAAGAAAGACATTTAGTGTAATATATTAATTTAAAGATTAATCTCTTCAAAATGTTTGGGAATAAGTGTGGCTCCCACATGATAGTGTATGCTCATTCAAAGGAGTTAGGCCGGCTAGGGGAGAAATGATTTCTCACCCATCGCTAGGTTCATGGACAAGTCCCCTATAACAAATGACAAATTAACCACAGAAAAGTGTACAAGTTTATTTAAGGTAAGTTTTATCTGACACAGGATCCTTCAGAAATGAAGATGCAGAGAAACAGGAGTTCCTGTGTCTATTTCATTCTGTCTGATGAAGAAGTGACAGTTGTGGAGAAGCACGATTAGATGAAAGGGGTGTGACCTGATGGGAATAAGCTAGGGGAGCTCAGCAAGGCCTGCATGGTCAGATCATTCTCTGCATCTTTACAAATAAGGAGGCTCCTTTCCTCTGGGAATAGGGAGGATTGGAATGAAGGTCTTATGACCTACTTTAGAAAGGATTAGAGGATTCATCTATGGTCTGCTTCAGAGGAGAAGGGCCAGGGAAAGGTCAGAGAGACCTTTCTGCTTCTGTTTTCTCAAATGCCAAGGGATCATATTTTGAGGTAGCATGTCGTGTACCCCAATAGCCATATATAATAGTATCTTGTTAAATTACTACTGTATTTCATTAATTTAGAACTATAGCTAGACATGATAGGAGTAACTTATGCAGGTTAAACTTTTTTTTTTTAAGGAGTCTTAACAATATTTTGTGATCTGGATAGATATTACCAAAGTCAGTTGTGAAGATGGTTTAGCTGCTCACTCAATCAAATTTAGTAGCAGGGAATCAGATTTAGCTGTACAGAAAAAGACTTTAATAATATTAAAAATCCTGATCATTAAAAATCTTCCCGTGTTAATAATAATTCCTCTTTATTTTATTATTGTATGCAGATTATGAGGAGGTGAAGTGGACAGATAAGTCATAGATATGTTCATGTTCTTATTGAAAGTCAATTAAAAATTCCAAAGCAGATTGCAAAACAAAAAAAGTATTAAAAGCTTATGCAACACACATGTAAACAAGACACGAAGAAAAACTGCTGGTGATCCTTTTTTACTACAAAAGTCTGAATCTGGCCTTTAGAAAGCATTTAAGGAAATCACACCCAGCTATGCTCAGGCCTGCAAATCAAGGAATTCCCGGAGAGAGATCCAAGATGGCCAATGACTAGCAGCTCGGGCACGTACCTCCCAGTGAAAGCGCAAAGAATGAGAGGATGTCACACTTTCAGACGAATATTTGTTGCTCACGGACCAGGAGATTCCCAGTGGAGGAGCCCCACGGGTCACCAGGGTGACTCTTGTGGCCGGCGCGGCGGTTTGGCTGGTGCCTCACCGCGCCAACTCTAGGTGCAGAGTCCGGAGATTCCCGGGCAGAAAAGCACCATCAATCTTAACACCACTGTTTTGGCCGGCACAGTGGACTGCTCAGATTTCAGCGCTGGGAATCAACAAGTTGGACGTCAGAGACCTAGTTAGAAAGTCGGTAATTACAAAGACGACAGACGGTTAAATATATAATGAAGGGAAGAAACCAGCGTAAAAAGGTAGAGAACACTCAAAATCAGAATGCCTCTCCCTCTACAGGGGATTGCAATTCCCCATCAGTAACGGAACAAGGCTTAATAGATTACACGTGTGTTCCAATAACAGAAGCAGGCTTCAAAACGTGGGTGATAAGAAACTTCTGTGAATTAAAAGAACTTGTTCTAACCCAATGCAAAGAAACTAAGAACCTTGAAAAAAGGTTTGACGAAATGTTAACGAGAATGGACGAGATAGAGAAGAATATAAGTGAATTGATGGAGCTGAAAAACACAACACGAGAACTTCGCGAAGCATGCACAAGTTTAAAGAATCAAATTGATCAAGCAGAAGGAAGGATATCAGAAGTCGAGGACCAGCTCAGTGAAATGAAACAAGAAGACAAGAATGGAGAAAAAAGGATGAAAAGGAATGAGCAAAGTCTCCAGGAAATATGGGACTATGTGAAAAGACCTAATCTATGTTTGATAGGTGTACCTGAATGTGATGAAGAGAATGAATCCAAGTTGGAAAATACTCTTCAGGATATCATTCAGGAAAACTTTCCCAACCTGGCAAGTAAGGGTAATATTCAACTCCAGGTAATACAGAGAACACCACAAAGATATTCTTCAAGAAGACCAACCCCAAGGCACATAATCGCCAGATTTATTAGGGTTGAAATGAAGGAGAAAATACTAAGGGCAGCCAGAGAGAAAGGTCAGGTTACCCATAAAGGGAAATCTATCAGACTTACAGCAGATCTGTCAGCAGAAACCCTACAAGCCAGAAAAGAGTGGGGACCAATATTTAACATCCTTAAAGAAAAGAACTTTCAACCCAGAATTTCCTATCCAGCCAAACTAAGCTTTATGAGTGAAGTACTTAGAGAGTTCACCATCACCAGGCCTGCTTTACAAGAGCTTCTGAAAGAAGCACTATACATATAAAGGAACAACCAATATCAGCCTTTCCAAAAATATATCAAAAAGCAAAGAACATTAACATAATGAAAAATTTACATCAACTAATGGGCAAAACAGCCAGCTAGCATCAAACGCCAGTATTAAACTTATATATATTTTAATTGGATAAAAAGCCAAAACCCATCGGTATGCTGCATCCAGACCCATCTTACATGCAACAATACACAAAGACTCAGAGAGAAGGAGGAAGATTTACCAACCAAACAGAGAGTAAAAATAAACTAATAAAAAGCAGGAGATGCAATTCTCGCCTCTGATAAAGTGACTTTAAAGCAACAAAGATCAAAAGAGGCAAAGAAGGACATTACATAATGGTAAAAGGATCAATGTAACAAGAAAAGCTAACGATTCTATAGATCAACGAGATAGAAACTTAACAAGGACATCCAGGACTTGAACTCAGACCCGGAACAAGTAAACTTAATAAACATTTATAGAACTCTCCACTTCAAATACACAAAACATACATTACCACCTCACACCTATTAGAAAAGTGACTATATAATTGGAAGTAAATCACTCCTGAGTAATCGCATAGCATTTCATAGGTTTAAATGAAATATTGGTTGGCTGTTTGTTTGTTATCTTCTTCCCTTATTTCTTCCTGATTACATCATTAAGTATAATTATCATTATAAAAGAGGTTTTTAATAACCATTACTAAATTGCGTTCTAGCCTGGGCAAGAAAGCAATACTCCCATTCTCTCTCCCTCTTTCTCTTCCTTTTTCCACCTCCCCATTTTCTCTCTCTCTTTCTCTTTTTTCTTCCTCCTTAAAAAAAAAGAAAAAGAAAAAGAAGTCTCACATTAAGATTCACAGAGAAATGTGCTCATCTGTAAGGTGAGGATTGTGATATCTTGCGCTTTCTACCTCACACATAATGTGTAGGTATCAAATCAGAGAATTTACTTTTAAGCATTTACTTTGTAAATTACCAAGTGCTAGATACATATAAGTTACCCAATATAATTTAGATAGATTACTTTATGTTTTGTCAGTATGTTGACAGTTTGTTGATAATGGAGTCGAAACTCAAGGAAAGAGAATTAATCTGTGAAGCACTTCTGAACATCGTGGAATTTTTTTTAAGTTATATTAGTGACCTGAAGATTTTAGACCTCTTAAAATTCTGAATTACTACTAATCTGCAGATAAAATAATGCCCATTATTTACCGCTGGACTCAAGAGAACATCTTTGTGTATCATCGATATCCTGCAATTATAACTAATCATATCTCCTCTGTATCTCCCTAGGATGTACCTGTCACTACTTAGGTTCCTGCTTAGTGATTAGAGTCAGAAAAGCATTAATCAACACTGCTGTGCCAAATACTACGGAAATTTATTTAACCATATTACATAATTGAAATATCAGAATGTTTAAACACTTTCAGTCATATGAAAATATATTTAGAAATGTCTGGAACCAAGCTGGCAGAGAAGAAACAAAAAAAATAAATAAATAAAAGAAGAAGGAACTCCCAAGCATGTATAATTTGCTTTTTCTACTCAAATGTATGAGTTTATGATGGATTATCAGTTTTTTCTTTTAAACATTGTTAGTAGTTGTTCCCCCTGTAGTAATAGCCAGACATCAGCAGAGTTGCTCGTACTAGAGTATTATAGTGGTTCAGGGAAAATAAAAACATTAGCTAAAGCTGGTAGCAAAAAGACATGCAGAGGAAAGATAACCAAGGTTCTAGAACAGGGGCGTCCAATCTTTTGGCTTCCAAGGGCCACACTGGAAGAAAAAGAATTGTCTTTGGTCACTCATAAAATACACTAACAATAGCTGATGAGCTAAAAAAAAAAAAGGGTTCCATGCATAAATCCCATAATGTTTTAAGAAAGTTTACAAATTTTTTTTGGGTCACATTCAAAGCCGTCCTGGGCTGCATGTGGCCTGTGGGCCATGGGTTGGACAAGCTTGTCCTCAAACAAAGACTCTTAACTTTGATTGCTCACTGGGATCCATGGGGAATTTTAAGAGTGCTGACGGGCCGGGCGAGATGGCTCACGCCTGTAATCCCAGCACTGTGGGAGTCCTAGATGAGTGGATCACCAGATGTTAGGAGTTTGAGACCAGCCTGGCCAACATGGCAAAACCTTGTCTCTACTAAAAATACAAAAATTATCCCATTGTGGTGGTGCATGCCTATAATCCCAGCTACTCAGGAGGCTGAGGCAGGAGAATCACTTGAACCTGGGAGGCAGAGGTTCTGGTAAGCAGAGATTGCGCTACTGCACTCCAACCTGGGCAACAGAGCAGGACTCCGTCTCAAAAAAAATTTTAAAAAAAGACCCAAAGAGTGCTGACAGTAGATCCCAGCTTCAGAGATTCTGAATTAATTGGTTCGGGATACAGCCTTGTCATTGGAGTTTTGTGACACTCTCTAGTGGATTCCAGCATTTAGTCACTGCTAAACATTGAGGACCACTTCTCAAACCTTAATGTTTAAGAAGTCACCTGGACATCCTGTGAAATGCAGGTTCTGATTCAGAAAGTAGGGGTAGTGCCTGAAATTCTGCATACTCTGCTGCTGGCTTGTTGACCTCACTTTGATTTCCAAGACTCTAGACTGCAGAGATCAGAGCACTTACGCAAGTGCTTTGGAATTCTTTGATTTGAAGGGGTGTGAGCATAGCCAAGTGGAATTTCCTTAAATGCTTTCTAAAGGCCACATTCAGGCTTTTGTGGTAAATGGATTACTAGCAGTTTTTCATTGTATCTTGTTTACATGTGTGTTGCGTGAGCTTTTTTCACTTTTTTTTTTTTTAATCTGCTTTAGGATTTTTTAAATTAAAATATCATTCTTCTCTGGAGTTGGAAGTTCTTGAGTTCTTGATATTTTTACATTCCTCTTCCTTCTTATCGCCTCTATAATTAATGTTGATCCCCTGAAATAGACAAGTTGCTTATCCTAAAACAGTGCAGAACCGTAGTGGGAAGAGACATCATGGCAGATGATGGAGGAGGAAATCATGAGAAGTTCTGTGAGGTCAGAGAACCCAGCTGTCTAGATTTGAGTTCAAAAGAAAGTCTTAGCATGAGCTTTCTTCAAGACTGATGGACTAAGTTTAATACTTAGTTTAAATACAACTTAGTTTAACAAATATAAGTTTTATTTTACTCCCCATGTTTTATAATATAAATCACCATTGAGCTTTTAATATATATTTTATGTTTTTTAAGGACCAGTGGAATATTCCTGCTTCACAGGCCTACTCAGCATCTGACAGCAGGTCAAAACGAGAACCCAAGGAAAGCTGTGAAAAAGACCAGTCTCTTTGAGGAAGATGATGAAGATGATCTGTTTGCCATTGCTAAGGACAGGTGAGATAGGGTGAGATAGTCATTGTAAGGAATCCCTCACTCCTTGTCTGTGGTAACAAGAAAAGGAATTCGATGTGCAAGCCAGTTCCTCGGATGGTTGCTAATCATGGATCACATAGTCTTTGTGCCAGTGAGAATGTCTTTGCTTTTCACTCGCACAATCTTTTCTCTCAGTACCCAGAAATGTTTGTCTTCATGGATCTTATCTGATTTCTACCCCCATTATTTTTTTTTAATCTTAAACTATTCTTTTTTGGCCAGGTGTAGTGGCTCACGCCTATAATCCCAGCACTTTGGGAAGCTGAGGCGGGCAGATCACCAGGTCAGGAGATTGAGACCATGCTGGCTAACATGGTGAAATCCTGTCTCTACTAAAAATACAAAAAAATGAGCTAGATGTGGTATCACGTGCCTATAGCCCCAGCTACTTGGGAGACTGAGGCAGGAGAATCGCCTGAACCAGGGAGGCGGTGGTTGCAGTGAACTGAGATCATGCCACTGCACTCCAGCCTGGAAGATGGAGTGAGACTCCATCTAAAAAAAAAAATGACTGTTTTTCTTTGTCATTTGAGTATAGTTTGGTATCTTTTGTTTGTGATTTTTCTCTGGGCTACTCTAAAGAATGTCAGGTTTGGTCAGAGTTATTTAAAAATTTGTCATTTGGATAGAAATCTGCTCAGCATTGAACATATCCTGTTAGGACAAAGTTCCCTGCAGAGCTGTGCAATATCCCACCAGGGGTTGATAACTCGTAGCTGGCCTAGGTGCCTCTCCACATTAATGCTAGAACTGAAGCTGGCAGGATATTCAGGGTAAGCATGGGCTGTGGTTGATGTAACATGCTGCCAGATTAGCTTATGGGTTCAGAATAACTTCCCTGAAAATAGTTTTTCTCCTTTTGAGAGCCTTATGTGATTACTTTGAAATTCAACTGAATGTTATTAGCAGAAAGACGTAACTGATTGGACATACAAATCCTATGATTTGGTGTGGTTAAGCATTATTTGATAGATTCAGAAGTACTTCAGATTTCTGTCTCCAAATACTGGGATCTTGTTAGACATCACCATTTCTACATTAGACTTCTGTAATTTGACACTTGGATGCATTTTTGGCCTCTGATTTAGAATATAGGCTCTGGAAACTTGATATTAAATTCTGATTCTATATTCCTGTCTGAATAACCTTGGGCAAGTTACCTAACTTCCCTGCGCCTCAATTTTCTAGTTTGTTAAACAAAAGTAAAAACAGTACTTCTCTCCTCAGATTTTTGGGACGATGAGATGGAATCTAAATGTGAAATGCTTAGCACAATAGCTGGCACATTCTGAGCACTCGGGTGTTACCAGTTAGCATCGTGAGTGCGAGGAAATAGTACATTCCTTTATTTTTGTTGCTCTCTCCTGGGACGTTCTTCTTCCTATCTTGCCTGGCCACCTTCTTTCAAAACTCAGTGTAAGTCTTGTCTCTTAAGAAGCCTTCTGTAACTTTAAACAGATGAGAAAGAAAAGAAATAGGTAGCCCAGGGCAGACATGGCCCCACCTTCATGCCCCCATCCCCCAGCTGAGCATTTTCTTTTTTTTTTTTTTTTTATTGCATTTTAGGTTTTGGGGTACATGTGAAAAACATGCAAAGTTGTTGCATAGGTGCATTCATGGCAGTGTGATTTCCTGCCTCCCTCCCCCTCACCCATATCTGGCATTTCTCCCCATGCTGTCCCTCCCCAACTCCCCCCCCCACTGTCCCCCCGACTCCCCCGCAACAGACGCCCGTGTATAGTGCTCCCCTCCCTGTGTCCATGTGTTCTCCTTGTTCAACACCCTCTATGAGTGAGAACATGTGGTGTTTGGTTTTGTGTTCTTGTGTCAGTTTGCTGAGAATGATGGTTTCCAGGTTCATCCATGTCCCTACAAAGGACACGAACTCCTCATTTTTAATGGCTGCATAATATTCCATGGTGTATATGTGCCACATTTTTCCTGTCCAGTCTATCATTGATGGGCATTTGGGTTGGTTCCAGGTCTTTGCTATTGTAAACTGTGCTGCAATGAACATTCGTGTGCATGTGTCCTTATAGTAGAACGATTTATAATCCTTTGGATATATGCCCAGTAATGGGATTGCTGGGTCAAATGGAATTTCTATTTCTAGGTCCTTGAGGAATCGCCACACTGTTTTCACAGTGGTTGAACTAATTTACACTCCCACCAACAGTGTAAAAGTGTTCCTATTTCTCCACATCCTCTCCAGCATCTATTTTCTCCAGATTTTTTAATGATCGCCATTCTAACTGGCGTGAGATGGTATCTCAATGTAGTTTTGATTTGCATTTCTCTAATGACCAGTGATGATGAGCATTTTTTCATATGTTTGTTGGCCTCTTGTATGTCTTCTTTTGTAAAGTATCTGTTCATATCCTTCGCCCATTTTTGAATGGGCTTGTTTGTTTTTTTCTTGTAAATCTTTTTTAGCTCGTTGTAAATTCTGGATATCAGCCCTTTGTCAGATGGGTAGGCTGCAAAAATTTTTTCCCATTCTGTTGGTTGCCGATTCACTCTATTGACTGTTTCTTTTGCCGTGCAGAAGCTGTGGAGTTTGATTAGGTCCCATTTGTCTATTTTGGCTTTTGTTGCCAATGCTTTTGGTGTTTTGGTCATAAAGTCCTTGCCTACGCCTATGTCCTGAATGGTTTTGCCTAGGTTTCCTTCTAGTGTTTTAATGGTGTTAGGCCTTATGTTTAAGTCTTTAATCCATCTGGAGTCAATTTTAGTGTAAGGTGTCAGGAAGGGGTCGAGTTTGTGTCGAGGTTAGCTTGTTTCCATGGGCGCCTCCCAGCCCCACCCCACACAAGGTCGTAAATCTGGCAGTCTGAATCGCATCTTGTTTGTGGGTCCAGGTTCCAGCCACACACCAAACCTGGCTTTCAGGAATGCTTTCTCTGCTCCAGATACATCTTACCTCCTATTGTTTCTGAAGTTGTCTGTCAAGTTTTGTGTATGGGAAATAATTCATACCTTTCATCAGATCTCAAAAGAAGCTTTATACACACAATAAGAAGTTTAGGTGAGGATGTGGAGGAATTAGAACCCTCATACTCATACACTGCTGGTGGAATGTAAAATGGTATAATCACTTGGGAAAGCGGTTTGACATTTCCTCAAGATGTTAAACATAGAGTCATCATACGACACAACAGTTTCATTCCTATGTATATTCATAAGAGAAATGAAATCAGTTGTTCATATAAAAGCTTATGCATGAGTGTTTATTGAAGCATTAGTCATACCAGGCAAAGGTGTAAACAACCCAAATGTCCATTAGCTGATGACTGGATAAACAAAATGTATAACCATATGATGGACTATTTTTCAGCCATAAAAAAGAATAAAGTAGTGGTGCATCCTAGAACATGAATGAACCTAGAAAATTTTATGTTACTTCAAAGAAGCAGGTCACAGAAAACCACATACTGTATTGTTCCATTTATATGAAATGTACAGAATAGGTAAACCATAGAGACATAAAGTAGGTAAGTGGTTGCCAGAGGCCATGGGGCAGGGGGAATGGAGAGTGATTGCTCATGGGCATGGCATTTCTTTTTGGGGTCTTGACAATGTTGTGCATGTAGGTTATAATGATAGTTGCACAATTCCATGAGTATATTTTTAAAAACCACTGAAGTGTGTACTTTAAAAGGGTGAATTTGGCCAGATGCAATGGCTCATGGCTGTAATCCTGATTGGGAGGCCAGGTGGAAGAAGGATCTCTTGAGGCCAGGTGTTTAAGACCAGCCTGGGCAACACAGAGAGACATCACCTCTCCAAAAAAGTAAAAAAAATTAGCCAGGCATGGTGGTATGTGCCTGTTGTCATAATTACTTAAGAAGCTAAGGCAGGAGGATCACATGAGCTCAGGAATTTGAGGCTGCAGTGAGCTATGATTGTGCTGCTGCTCTCCAGCCTGGGCAACAGAGCAAGACCCTGTCTTAAAAAATAAAATACATATTAAAAATAAAATAAATGAAATGTGAATTTTATGGTATGTAAATTATATCTCAATAAAGCTACTAAGAAAAAGAAATAGAAGCCAGGCCACAGGGTCATTTCCCAGAGTTGGTCCCAGCCTCTGTGGTCTCTCTTGGCAACCACCTTCCTGACCACTCTGGAAATAGGTGTGTCCACTCTGGTTCTTTTTGTGCTATAGGAAGTGAGAGAGAATCCTCTGCTTGTGAAGGCTCAGGCATCGTGTGCCTTGCAGAGGTAACAGCTGGTGCACCTGCACTGGATAGTAACAGGATCTGAGGCGTAAGGGATAGAGGCTGGTGATTTGCTGGAGAAAGAGTTCATCTATTTCAAAGGTCTTTCCTGTTTGTTTTCAACTGTATAAGGTCAACTGATAGCTTGGGTGTTTGGGTGGTAGGTGGGTTCCTGTAGGTGCAGTCTAGAAGGAATATCATTGTTATGGCTTTTGTTTTTTTCATCACACTTTTCCTTACTTTGACCTTTTATTTGTTTATATAGCCAAAAGAAGACCCAGAGAGTGTCACTCCTCTTTGAAGACGGCGCAGATAGCGGAGGCTCTCTGTTTGGCTCTCCTCCCACATCTGTTCCTCCTGCAACAGCGGATTTTTCATTGCTTAGTCCCAGAAAATGTCCTTGAGGTTATGCTACATCAATAGTGGTACTTCCCCGAATCAGCTCTTCATACCTAACCTTGGAGGCTGAGTCTTATGGAAGAATTTATTTGCCTAGCTTCAAAAAGACATCTTCTGATTAATAGTATTCTACAGAAGAAGCACACGTGCAAAGCCATCATTCAGTGTCAGATGTAGGAACAAGAAACTGGGTCTCAGAAGAGACTTGGCCCCATTGGCATGGAATTCTGCTAATATTAGAGTACGCCGGTTAAGGCAAAGTCATTCCTTTTTTTTAAAGCCTTTTTAAAGAGGCATTTGTGCATTACTGTGGAATTAAAAATAAACTCCAAACAAAAAATATCTAGGAGGTATGGAAGAAGACTCTTCCTGTTAAATGGGGTTACACGGCTTATACTGGCAACTCTCAGCACTGGGCAAGCATACTGCCCACCCTGGGCCCTGGGCTCCCTGCTGCTGCTTCTGGGGGCTCCTGGGCCTTTGCTTGGGTCCTCTGTACTTACATCTACCCCTTAGAGGACATCCAGTGGCTGTACACTTAAAGGAGTCAGGAGCTCTGATTGGTTTTTCTTTGTAAATTACAAATAACCTATACTGGAGGGATAAATGAGCAATAAATTTTGCAGGCTCTGGAGCTGTAAAACTTCTTTCAACCTATGGTAATTTTGATTGTTAAATAAAACAAGAGGTCAAGACACACAAGTTAAGTAGCTGAATAGTCTGCACATTTTTATTATTTGTGAAATATAATCATCTTTAGACAACAGTAAATAAAAGATATTTTTTGTTTAAAGATATTTTAGTGTAAGTTAAATCTGACTGAGTTATAAACCTATGTTGACCAAAAGATTAAACAAGAGGCAGGAGAAATTAAAAAACATAATATGAGTTTTGTTCTGAGCCAAGCTTATGAACTGCTAGCCCAGGAATGAGATCTGCAGAAACTGAGAACATGTCCCGGAGTGGGCCACACGAGACATGGCATGTATACATTTCTGTTACATAGAAAATGGAAGAAGTGGGCAGTGAAACAAAGGTGACATCCTCAGCAGTTCTGATTGGTGCTCAGTGACACTGTATATAAGATAAAGTAAATATGTGGTTAACGTATTTTACTCATTAGCCTTTTACCCTAATGAGTACTTAGGGGGACTCGGGATCAGGAGAGGGATGGTTGATTCTGTGCTGCCTTTGTGTTTCATCCTTTAGGCAGGTTGTAATCGGTACATGTCAGGGAGGTATTTGACAGACTCTGGCCTTGCAGGTGAGGTTCAGCTTTCATTCATAGGCCCAGTTTCTGTTATCCATATGGCCAAGATGCAGCCATTTTAGACCATTACATTTTTTTTTTCTTCATACTTTTCTTATTTTCTGATAACTATCAAGAAAGTAAATTTGGGCAGGCATGGTGGCTCACGCCTGTAATCCCAGCACTTTGGGAGGCTGAGGCAGATGGATCACCTGAGGTCAGAAGTGTGAGATCAGGCTGGCCAACATAGTGAAACCCTGTCTCTACTAAAAGTACAAAAATTAGCTGGATGTGGTGATGCACGCCTGTAATCCCAGCTACCAGGGGAGCTGAGGCAGCAGAATTGCTTGAACCTGGGAGATGGAGGTTGCAATGAGCCGAGATTGTGCCACTGCACTCCAGCCTGGGGAACAGAGCGAGACTCCATCTCAAAAAGAAGGAAAACAGAAAATAAACTTCATGACAAGGATGAGGAGTTAGCTTGTTTTCAAGAAAATTAAAACTAGTATTTTGGGTAGCATTTTCTGTGGTTTAGGACCTTAGTTATATAAGAAGGAAGAATATGATTTGCCGTACTTAAGTCTCTCTATCTCCCTTATCAACTAGTTGTATTGAATTTTTATGTAGTTTTCAGTGAGTGCAGCGTGTTCCACAAAAGCCTTTTCCTTTAATCACTTCCGTGTTGCCTCATCTCTTCTGAAATTCTTCATGATCTCCCAGTTCAAATGGTTTTGCACTTGAATGATCTCTTCCTGACAATAACTGAAAATCCCCTTGCTCAGTTCATTCTTCCTTCATCACATTTTAAAATCATGATCAGCAATGCCCTTCCTTAGTTTCCCAAATCTGCCTTCCTAACTTGATTTAGGCATTGCCTCAAAGCACACTTTCTCGTGTCATATGGTAAGATTTGTATCTATACTATACTACAGTAGAGCTTTAGTTTTTTTCTCAAGAACTTGTTGATAAGTCACTTGCCCCAAAGATGCCGTGAATTCCAGGTCAGTCATGAACCTCAGTTTCCTAGTCCCTCAAATCCCTGCCTCCCTGATGAGATGAGATGAGAAATGGGCTCAAGTGCTTGCAGACTTGTATTGGGCACTCAGTTGGTGTAAAACGCTGAGACTGGCCACAGAAATACAGTGTGTAGTCCTTTCAGATGAACGGATAAACAGATGTGTGCTAGCTGTTAGTTAGGAAGAAAGTCAAGGAAGGGTCAGGTGGAGAGATAAATGCTATGCTTATTCAACAAAGCAACTGATGGGAACAGAAAGACCGTGGGTGACATCTGAGCAGGGCTTGAAAGATGAGGAAGATTTGCTCCTACGGACATCGAGGGCAGTGTGGTATGGAAGTTTGAAAGTTTGCAGTGACTTTAAGGAATAGCAAGCACATGAGTAGAGGGAAGAATGGGGTGTCTGCTGAGTGTCATTTGCTTCAAGGAGTGCAGGTTTCGGGTGGGAGAGGACATGATCCAGTAGTTGTTTTGTTTTATCAAGACAACTCTGGATGATGTCTTCTAGTTGAAATATCACAGGAGTGAGACAGACAGAGAGACTCATATTCATCTGATGGCAGAGGTAAGGATCTGAGTGAGGGAGGCGTAGGGGTTGACAGACACAAGTAGACCGATGCAGGTGATGCATGAAGTACCCTGTCCATAAGTCCCAGGTGGTGATATTTGTTGCTTCTCCCTTTTGGTGCTGTCTTCACTATCCTGTCTTCTCTTCCACCACCACATTTAGCTGAAGCCCTAAGAGGATGGTTTGGGCTTGTTCTGAATATGGCCGTGCTGGTCAGACACACTTTTTTATTGTTGTGGACGTTGTGTACTCTTCTTTTGGTAGAAAAAAGAGATCGTCTCTGAGGCACCACCTTTGCTGTTTAGCAATGAAGAAGAGAAGGAGGCACCACTTGGAGGGCAGCCTGTGGATAAGAAGGTTGAGAGGCCGGGCGCGGTGGCTCAAGCCTGTAATCCTAGCACTTTGGGAGGCTGAGGCGGGTGGATCACGAGGTCAAGAGATCAAGACCATCCTGATCAACATGGTGAAACCCCGTCTCTACTAAAAATACAAAAAATTAGCTGGGCATGGTGGCGCGTGCCTGTAATCCCAGCTACTCAGGAGGCTGAGGCAGGAGAATTGCCTGAATCTGGGAGGCAGAGGTTGTGGTGAGCCGAGATCGCACCATTGCACTCCAGCCTGGGTAACGAGCGAAACTCCGTCTCAAAAAAAAAAAGAAGGTTGAGAGTGCCAAGGAATCATCAGAATTTGGGAGAACTGATGTGGCTGAGTCTGAAAAGGTGGACTTTTTTCTCTCGTATATTTGAATACATTTGTCTCTCATATGTTGTTTTAAACACATACAACCCCTTAAGTTTTTTGACCTCAGAAAATAAATGGTCCATTTGTAGACAGATTTGAAAACACAGATGTGTCCCCCTGGTGCAGGAAGCCTCTGCAGGGCCTTTCCTCCTGGTCCTTCTACAGGACACATGTACGCTGCGGTGTGCCTGCCACTGTCTCTGCAGTTACTGTCATGTCATGGCATCATTGCCTTTCTAACTTGTTCTCTTCTGTGCAGCGTTCCTGTTACCCTTGGTTTTTTTGGTCCCCAACTGTACTTGAATTTAAATGTCAGTTTTAGGCTGGGCACGGTGGCTCACACCTGTAATCCCAGCACTATGGGAGGCTGAGGTGGGCAGATCATGAGGTCAGGATATTGAGACCATCCTAGCCATGGTGAAACCCCATCTCTACTAAAATACAAAAAAATTAGCCAGGTGTGGTGGCACATGCCTGTAGTCCCAACTACTCAGGAGGCTGAGGCAGGAGAATCACTTGAATCCAGGAGATGGAAGTTGCAGTGAGCCAAGATCATGCCTCTGCACTCCGGCCTGGCAAAAGAGCAAGACTCCGTCTCAAAAAAAAAAAAAAGTCAGTTTTAAGGGGATGTTAGTTAGCATCATTTTACTTTTTTTTTTTTTTTTTTTTTTTTGAGACAAAGTCTCACTCTGTCACTAGGCCGGAGTGCAGAGGCATGATCTTGGCTCACTGCAACCTCTACCTCCTGGGTTTGAGATTCTCCTGTCTCAGCCTCCTGAGTAGCTGGGACTATAGGTGTGCGCCACCATGACTGGCTAATTTTCATGTTTTTAGTAGAGACGGGGTTTCACCATGTTGGCCAGGATGGTCTCGATCTCTTGACCTTGTGATCCACCTACCTCGGCCTCCCAGAGTGCTGGGATTGCAGGTGTGAGCCACCATGCCTGGCACAGTATCCTTTTACTTTTAGATGGTGTTGACAAGGAATTACAGAGTAGAGTATAATTTGTGCTCTTTCTAAAACACTAGCTTTCATGTCCTGGACAGTCTGCCATCTTTTGCAGGAAGCCTGTGGGTAATGCTGCTGGCCATGCCTGGCCATTCAGCCATGTGGTTGCCTTCAGTCTCTATATGCCTCCTCTCTTTCTCTAACTTTTCTTATATGCTGTGTGTCCATCTGCTTAGGTCTAGTATCTCCCAGAGCGTGTGTCAAGAGCTTTGTGTGTCAGAAGATGGAAAACAAATTTGACAAAAGTAGGCCAGGCATAGTGGCTCACACCAATAATCCCAGCATTTTGGGAAACTGAGGTGGGAGTATCACTTCAGGCCAGGAGTTCAAGACCAGCCTGGGCAACAAAGCAAGACACCATTATTTCTTTTCTTTTTTCTTTTCTTTCTTTTTTGAGATGGAGTTTCGCTCTGTACCCAGGATGGAATGCAGTGGTGCGATCTCAACCCACTGCAACCTCCGCCTCCTGGGTCCCAGTTAGAGCAATTCTCCTGCCTCAGCCTACCAAGTAGCTGGGATTACAGGGATGCAAAGACCCAATTTGCAACAAAAAGTAAAAAAAAATAAAATAAAATAGCTGGGCATGGTGGTGTGCCCCTGTGATCCCAGTTACTTGGGAGGCAGAGGTAAGAGAATTCCTTGAGCCCAGGAGTTTGAGGCTGCAATGTGCTATGATTGTATCACTGCACTCCAGTCTGGGCAACAGAATGAGACACTGTCTCTCAAAAAAAAATTGGTCACAATTCAGGGGCCTTGCCTCAGTGAAGTTCCCAGGAGTCCAGCAGTGTGGGACCTGCCGAGTCATACCTTCTAAGGGGAAAGGGTGAGTTATTGTCTCTGGCTCTTCTTACAACCAAGAAAGAGACACAGCGCCTAGTGGGCCTATTTGGAGTTTTGTGGAAACATATTCCTCATTTGGGTGTATTGCTCCAGCTCATGTAACAAGTAACCTGAAAGGCTGCTGGTGTTGAGTGGGGACCAGAGCAAGAGAAGGCCGTGCAGCAGGTCCAGGTGGCCGTGCATGCTGCTCTGCCACAGGGACCATGTGATCCAGAAGATGCAGTGGTGCTCAGAACATCAGTGGCAGATAAGTTTGGAGTCTTTGGCAGGCCCCTATAGATTTTAGTGCACAGCCCTGCCATCCTCTGCAGATAACTATTCTCCTTTTGAGAAACACCTCTTCATCTGCACCTGGGCTGAATGCTTAATTGGAATTACGAAGTTCCCATGTGACCTGAGCTGACCAGCATGAATTGAGTTTTGTCTGACCCACTAAGCGTAAGACAAGCATCCATGGCAGTGCTCCATCATCAGAGGAAAGGGGTTTGTACATGAGCAGACCCCAGCAGGCCCTGAAGGCACAAGTCAGTTACATAAAGAAGTGGCCCAAATGCCCATGGTCTCCACCCCTGGTACACTGCCTTCTCTCTCCCAGCCTGCACCGATGGCCTCGTGGGGAGTTCCCTAGGATCAGATGAGAGAGGAAGAGAAGACTCAGGCCTGGATTACAGATGGTTCTCTGTGGTACCCAGGTACCAGCTGAAAGAGGACAGCTGAAGTTTAACGGCTTCCTTCTAGGACATCCCTAAAGGACGAAGGTGAAGTGTAACCCTCCCCAGGGGCAGACCTTGGGGCAGTGCACCTGATCATGCACTTTGCTCGGAAGGAGAAATGGCCAGATGTGAGACCAATTCATGGGCTGTGGCCAGTAATTTGGCTGGCTGGTTGGGGACTTGCAGAGAACATGATAGGTAGATGGGTGACAGAGAAGCCCATGGAAGAGGTATGTGGGTAGACCTCACTGAAGGGCAGAAAATGTGACAGTATGTGTGTCCTATGTGAATGCTCACTGAAGAGTGACCTCAGCAGAGCAGGACATGAGTAACAGGTAGATAAGGTGACCCATTCTGTAGATGTCAGTCTCTTTCCCCAGCCACCCCTGTCTTCACCCCAGGGTCTCAGAAACAAAGTGGCCATGGTTGCAGGGATGAGGTTATGCATGGGCTCAGGATCAGGGACTCACACTCGTTGAGGCTGACCCCTCTATGGCCACCACTGTGTCTAGTCTACCAGCAGCAGAGACCAACACTGAGTCCCCAGTATGACACCATCCCTCAGAGTGACCAGCCAGCCACCTAGTGACAGGTTGATCACCTAGGACCTTTTCCATCATGGAAGGGGCAGTATTTGACTTTGCGTATGGATTTGCCCTCCCTGACTGCAGTGCTTCTGCTGAAACTACCACTTGTGGGTTTACAGAATGACTTCTCCACTGTCATGGAATCCATGCAGCATTTCTTCTGGTTAAAGAACTCACATCACAGCTAAAGAAATGCCGTGATGGCCCAATCCTCATGGAATTCACTGTCCTGAGGCAACTGGCTTGACAGAGGGTGGAATAATAGGCATTGGAGGAGTCAGTGACAGTTCATCTTGGTGGCAGTGCCTTTCAGGGCCGGGGCAAGGCTCTCAGAAGGCTGGATATGCTCAGAACCAGTGTCCAATACATGGTGCTGTTTCTCCCATAGACAGGACTCACAAGGTCCACGAATTATGAGTGGAAACCAGCGTAGCAGTACTCACCATCACCCCTAGTGACCCACTGGCAAAATTTTGCTCCTTGTCTCCACTACCTTATGCTCTGCTGGCCAAGAGGTCTGATTTCCACAGGGAGGAATGCTACCACCAGGAGACACAACTGTGATCCATTGCTGAAAGTTTAGGCTGCTACATGGCAGCACCAAGTTCCTTATCCCTCTGGATCAACTGGGTAAGAAGCAGTTATTATGCCGGTGGGGGTGGCTGATACAGACACCAAGGAGAAACGGCACTGCTGCTTCACAATGGGCTGGGGAAGAGCATGTCTGGGATATAGGAGGGCCCTTAGGGCATGTGCTGTGATTAATATCAATGGAAAAGCACAGCAACCCAATCTAGGCAGGATTAGTAATGATCCAGAACCTTCGGGAATGAAGGTTCCCCACCAGGTGAAAAACCACAACCAGCGGAGGCTTCCTGAAGGCAAAGGGAATACAGACTGCGGAGTGGAAGAAGGTAGTTATAGGACCATATGACCAGTTACAGAAACCGGGACTGGAATTGTCATCAATGTTTCCTCATCTGGTACGAGTGTGTGTGTGTGTGTGTGTGTGTGTGTTTAAAGTGTTGGAAGAAAACACAGGAAGAAATCTTCATAACTTGAGGGTAGGGAAAGAGTTCTCAGACCTGACACTAAGTGCACGTAAAAGCAAAAATTCATTAATTAGACTTGATCAAAATAAAACAATATAGCAAAAGACCCTGAAAAGACAGCTATGGGCTGGGAGAGAATGTCTGCAAACCACACATCCAACAAGAATGTATCCGACATGTACAAAGAACTCACAAAATCAACAGTTAGGGAACCATCCAGACAAAAGTGGGTAAAAGACTTGGACCCTCACCAAAGAGGATGCTCTATGTGGAGGAGAGTAAGCCTATGAGAGACCGTCAGCACTAGTCATTAGGGAAATGTGAATCAAACCATAGTGAGGTAGTGAGGTGCCCCTGGAAAGCAGTTTGACAGCTCTGTTAAATCACATGGCCCAGGAGTCCCACAGCTATTTTCCCTGCAGTAAGGAAAGATCGTGTTCTCATGAAAACCTCTATACAAATGTTTATAGCAACTCTATCCATAATCACCCAACTCTGGACACAACCACACATCCTCCCATTGATGAAGGGGTAACCACCTGTGTCTCCCTGTGCAGGCAAACACCATTCCACAGTCAAAAGGAACAGACCACTGACACACACAGCAATGGAGATGGAGCTCAAAAACATGATTCTTAGTGAAAGCAACCAGTTACAAAGATCCGATACTGCGTGTCTCCACTCATACGACCTTCTGAGACAACAGTGTGACAGGGATGGAAGGTGCATCACCAGTCAGCAGGGTTTGGTGGGAGGGCTGGACTCCAGCAAGCGGGGTGCCACTCCTCTGCATCCTGATTGTGGAACCTCACATGTGTGAAAATTCTCAGACCTAAACACCTCTTTAAAATGGGATCAGATGGGGAAATAAGACTAACATTTTTTGTCATCTGTCATATACTCACCACATGTACAATTGTGACCTTTGAACAACACAAGTCTGAACTACATGGGTGCACCTATATACAGATTCTTTTCTTAAAAAATTTTTAAATGAAATCTTCTTAGATAGATACAGGGTCTCCTTATGTTGCTCAGGCTGGTCTCAAATTCTGGGACTCAAGTAATCCTCCCATCTTGGCCTCCAAAATTGCTGGGATCACAGGCATGAACCACCACACCTGGCCCAGGTTGTTTTCAATAAATATATTGAAACATCTTTTGGAGATTTGTAACCATTTGAAGAAACTTGTAGATGAACCTTGTATCCTAGAAATATTGAAAAAGTTAAGAAGAAGGTATATCATGCAAAAATTAGCTGGGCATGGTGATGCACGCCTGTAATCCCAGCTACTCAGGAGGCTGAGGCAGGAGAATCGCTTGAACCGGGACTCAGGAGGTGGAGGTTGCAGTGAGCCAAGGTGCGCTATTGCACTCCAGCCTAGGTGACAGAGTGAGACTTCATCTCAAAAAAAAGGGAAAAAAAAGAAAAAGATATGTCATGAACATGCATAAAATATATGTAGACACTAGTTTATTTTTATCATTTATTACCATAAAATATAAAGAAATCTATTATAAACAGTTAACGCACACAAACACAGTACATGGTGCCATTCAGTCAAGAGAAACATAAACGTAAAGATGCAGTATTAAGTCATAACTGCATAGATTAAGGGGAGCGCACTGTACTACTGGAGTAATTCTGCCGCCACTCCTGCTACTATTGCAGTGAGCTCGTGTCGAGAGTGTCCACTTCAACTGCCATGTGACACTAGCCATCTCTGCGTGAGCACCTGTCTCTCCTGTAGATTGTGTATCACAGTGAAAAGTGATCTCTCGTGGTTCTCATGTAGTTTTCGTGTTTAGTGCAATACTGTAAACCTGAAGAACACAATGGGATGCATACGAAGTGCCACTGGTGATGCTGGAAGTGCTCCCAAGAAGCACAGAAAAGTCTTGGCAGTACAAGCAAACGGTGGATTGATTAACATGTGCTGTAGACAGAGGCCTGCAGCTGCAGCTGCCCACCATTTCAAGATAAATGATCCAGCCTAAGAACCATTGTAAAAAAAGAAAAGGAAATTCTCAATGTCATCACTGCAGCCACGCCAGCAGACGTGAAACCTTGCTCTTTTTGCCAAATACCTTTTTATCTTGTCTTGAAAATGCAGCTTTTGGCCCTATATAGTAACTCATGCCTGTAATCTCAGCACTTTGGGAGGCCAAGGCAGGAGGATCACTTGAGCCCAGGAGGTGAAGGTTGCAATAAGCCAAGATCTCACCACTGCACTCTAGCTGGGAGCGACGCCTTATCTGAAAAAAGAAAGAAAGAAAGAAGGAAGAAAAGAGAGAGAGAGAGAAAATGCAGCTTTTTTGTGGGTGCAGGATATCTACAAGGAAAACAAATCTATAGACTCTAATATGATTTATGATTCAAGAAAAACTGATGTCATTATATGACAATTTTTTTATTTTATTTTTTTAGAGACGGGGTCTCCCCATGTTGTGCAGGCTGTGGTGCAGTGGCTATGCACAGTCAATTATACCTTCATAAAGCTGGGGCAAAGGGAAGAAAATGAACCATAACAATAAAAAATAAAACTGAGAAACATTTAGGAGATTTATTAGTTTGTTTTAAAATAACAGAAGCAAGCCCACTACATGGTAACATAAGTCACATATTTTTGTGAGAGATATTTTTTAAAGCAAAAAAAAAAGGGAATGTAGCGGTGCTTCAGTTGTGTAAGCTGTCACATCTAACACAGCTGCACTGTCCCCCTGCAAGACGCTCCCGCTTGCAGCCAAAAGAGGTCAATAAGGTCTCCGTACTGTCATGAAACACACTTGACTCGACCTCACCCAGCCGCTGACAGGGTCATGAAATTTCCAGGGGTCCCTGGACGGCACAAATGAGTGTCACTAGTTTACTGGAGAAGAGTGTGGAGGAGTACAGGGGAGTTAGGAGCAGGTCCAGGGCAGGCCACACTGACCAGTGGTCTCGGGGGCCACCGTCAGAAGGAACAGCGGCACCAGATGGAGGCCGGGAGGGGAACATGGGAGCTGCCGCCTTCCAGGCAGAGGGAACTGCAGGTGCTGAGGCCCCAGGCAAGTGCACTGAGGGATGAAGGACCACTGTGGTCAGAGCTGGAGGCAGCAGAAGGGAGGCCCTAGAGGAAGGTAGAGGCCAGAGCAGTAGTGAGGCCAGACAAGCGCTGCGGCCTAGAAGCAAAGGGCAGCCACGGAAGGAGATTGGGAGAGTGACATCAAATTTGCATGTTAAAACGCCACCCTCAAGAAGAGCCATCAATCATTAGAGACACGTGTCGGCCAAAAGATCACATAAATAACGTATTTTTAAAAAACTGAACAATAATTTGGTAATTTCTTGGCTATGACACCAAAAGCACAGGCAACAAAAGAAAAAATAAATTGAACATCAAAATTTAAAAACATCAAAGGACACTGTCAGAGTGAAAAGACAACCTAAAGAATGAGAGAAAATATTTGTGAATGGTTTATCTGATAAAGGTTTAACATCCAGAATATAAAAAGAACTTCCACAATTCCACAACAACAAAAACAAAACCTGATTCAAAGGACTTGAATAGACATTTCTCCAAAGGAGGTCTATGGATGGCCAATAAGCACACAGGAAGATGCTCAGCATCGCTAGTCATCACTGACACGCAGATCACAACGAGATGCAACTTCACACGCACTAGGGTGCCTGTTTTTTAAAAAAACAACCAACCAACCAACCAACCAAAAACCAGAATAATGAGGGTGGTCCAGGCTGTGGAGAAATTGGAAACCTGGTACCTATTGCTAGAAGGAATGTAAGATGCGCGGCAGCTGTGGATACAGTCTGGCAGTTCCTCACACAATTAAACCCAGAATGACATTTGACCCAGCAATTCCACTTTTAGGTATACACACAGAACTGAAAGCAGGGACTCACACAGGTATTTACACACCAGTGTCCACAGCAACATTATTCCCAACAGCCCAAACGTCCATAGCAGATGTATAGATAAGCAACTTGTGGTAAAGACATTCACTGGGAAGATTATTCAGTCTTAAAAGGGAAGGAAATTCTGACTCACGCTGCAACTGGACGCACCTTGAAGGCAATAGGTTAAGTGAAATAAACAAGACACAAAAAGGCAACTTTGTATGATTCCATATACAAAAGTATCTAGAGTAGTGAAATTCAAACAGAAAATAGAAGAGTGGGTGAAGGGGCTGGAGGAAGGAAGGAATGAGGAGATGTTGTTTAAGGCGTACAAAGTTTCAGTTTGGGATAATGGAAAGGTTCTGAAGATGGCCGAACAGCACTATGAAGGTAATTAATGCCGCTGAATCATACCATTCGAAATTGTTAAAATGAGGCTAGGAGCAGTGGCTCACACCTGTAATCCCAGCACTTTGGGAGGCCAAGGCGGGTGGATCACGAGGTCAAGCGATCGAGACCATCCTGGCCAACATGGCGAAACCCCGTCTCTACTAAAAAGTGCAAAAAATTAGCCGGGGCCGGGCGCGGTGGCTCACGCCTGTAATCCCAGCACTTTGGGAGGCCGAGACGGGTGGATCACGAGGTCAAGAGATCGAGACCATCCTGGTCATCATGGTGAAACCCTGTCTCTACTAAAAATACAAAAATTAGCTGGGCATGGTGGCACGTGCCTGTAATCCCAGCTACTCAGGAGGCTGAGGCAGGAGAATTGCCTGAACCCAGGAGGCGGAGGTTGCAATGAGCCAAGATTGCGCCACTGCACTCCAGCCTGGGTAACAAGAGCGAAACTCCGTTTCAAAAAAAAAAATAATAAGCTGGGCGTGGTGGTGCGTGCCTGTGGTCCCAGCTACTCGGGAGACTGCAGGAGAATTGCTTGAAACCCGAATACGGAAGTTTCAGTGAGCCGGGATCGCACTCCAGCCTGGCGACAGAACGAGACTCTGTCTCAAAAAAAGAAAAAAGAAAAAAAAGAAAAAGTTTCTAATATTCTTGGACGTCTTTCATCAATTTGAAGAAAGTTCTGCATATAATCTTTTCAAATATTTCTTTTTCCCTTTTCTTAATATCTGCTCCTTCTGTTACTCTAACTGCATATATGTTAGATTATTTCGTATTGTTAAACAATTCCTAGAGGCCTTTAAATTTCTCCTTGTGTTTTGGATGGATAATTTCTATTGATCTCTATGGACTCGTTCATGCTTTCTTCTTTGTTCAATCTGCCCAATAAATAATTCTTTGTTTACACTATTGGATTTTTCATTTCTAGAATTTCCATTTGGTTCTTTGTAGGATGATTCTTTTCTAAAGTTACACATTTTTTACCCATTTGGACATATTTTCACTCAGCTATATAGAAGATTATCAATTTCAATATTTACATTAACTGGCTATACTTCTATTGACTTTTTCCTCTTAATTTTTGGAAAATATTTTATAGCTTTTTACCTGTCTTGTAATTTTTATTGTAAGTTGGCTATTACTTATAAAAAACAATGTAAGTGACATCTAGATATCTTTATTTTTTTAAAGGTCTTGCAACTGCAATTTTATTTTCTTTTGTGAAAATAAGCAACTGGGAGTTTAAATTGCTCCAAAAACCATAAAAACAAAAAGAAATACACACAGAAGAAGCATGTGAGGTGATGGGGAAGGGAACAGGGTCTCTAGAACTTTGGCAGATTGTGCTGGCATGGACCCAGGTGACAGAAGCAAGACCATGGGGCCAGTCCTGCCTGCCACTGTGGGACCATGAGGGGATGATCGCCACTGGCAAGGAGGGGGAGAACACAGACTTCTTCGCTGAGGAAATGGCAGCCACCTTGAGTCCCTTTAAATGTGGGGGTGGGGGAAACCATTTCAGAGGACCACTTTCTCCACTGAAAGCTGGGGCTAGTGGGTTCGGGCCCACTGAGGGAGGGGACGCTGGTGGCAGCAAATCAGGCCAAGATGTCTTCTAACATGGTGACAGCCTCACACTGGGCAGAGGACAGAGGACAAAGAAGAACCCATGGTATTGGGCAGATGATGAAAATGTGGGTTGGGTCACAGGAAATATCGCAATAGCAGAGATGCAGATGGAGTCGGTGAAGCTGGGAAGCTGGGGCAGGTGGCAGAGGCGAGAAGAGAGAGGAGGCAGAAACTTGGAGAGAGGTAGAGAGAGGTGCCCTCTGCCCAGGTCCATCCGCCACAGCACCTACGGGATGAACAGCATGCTACTTTTCAGTTCTCTTTCTTATAAAGATTTTTTTGTTTTGTTTTGTTTCTTTAAAAAAACCCTTAAGATCAGCTACTGGTTACATCTACAAACTGTAAAGTGCTGTTGTTACCAGCCACTTTACAGAACAGTCCAGAGTGGTCAAATATGGACCAATAAAGTCTCCTTTTTCTTTTTCTTCTGAATTATTACTACTCGATGAGTCACGTGACAGCCTGCAGGGGCCAGGGGGCAGCTTAGTGGGCAGACTTGGTGACCAGGAAAAGAGGCTGGGCCTGTAGCACCGGGAGGGCCTGGTGGGCATGGAGCGTGGCGGGGAAGGATGGGGGAGAGGCCAGCAGAGCTGTGGGCATGGACCCAAGGGGGAGGGGCCGGGACAGGAGGGGAAGCTGGCTGCCCATCTGCCCAGAGGAGGAGGCTGCAGCCTTAGTGGACAGGAAGGCAGCGGAATGGAGAGCCAGATGGGCCCGGGTTTCTGGCTTGGTGGTGAGGGAGAGGGGCTGGGCTTGCTCCGAATGGGTGGCAGCAGGGGCGGCTGGTGAGGCCAAAGCTGCGGAGGGGGTGGCCGGAGGGTCCAGCATGCTGCCGTGGGAGGAGGCAGGGCTGTCACAGGGCTTCTCGGGGGCAGGTACTGAACACATGGCTTCTTGCTTTTGGAGGCCAGAGCACCCTCTGCCTCCTGGACTTGCTGCTGTGACTGTGTCTGGGACAGCTGCTTTTCTCTCTTCCTCTTCTTTTTCTTACTGTAGTTGTCCCGGGCTGACCAGGTCGGGAAGAGCTGCGAGTGAAGCTGCCGCTCTTTCCGAACCAGCTCGTAGTACTTGGCCTGTTCTTCTCGAGACAGGTTGTGCCACTTTCTTCCCAGGATCTGGTTAATGGCTGCACTTTCCTTCAGGGTGCACTCAGCTACCACCTTGGCCCTCATCTCCTTCATATACAACATGAAGGCATTCAGAGGCTTCTTCACGTGGGCTTCTTTTCCTCCTCCTTTTTCACGGTGACTGGTGATTTTGCGCTCACCGCAGGGCTCAGGCTGGGGGGTGCCGGTTCCTGCTTGACGATGGGGGAGACGATGGCGGGGTGGGGGATCCCTGAGGTGGGCAGACCAGGGTGGGCAGGAGCCACCATGTGAGGTGAGAACCGACTGGAGACCACGCTGGACGTCGATGCATTCATGGCGAGGGCGGGGTAAGGATGCCAGAAGCCACCAGGAGGAAGAGAGTACATGGGCTGGCCTTGCTGTGGGACGAGCCAGCCGAGGGGGTGGGGGATTTGTCCGACAGCTCCAAGAGACAGCGGGTAATATGGTGACAGCTCGGATGGGTGAGGAGGCCGGGGGATTCCTGTCTTTGGATCGATCTCCGGGGAGAGGTGAGTGGGCGGGGAGCCGGGAGAGAAGTGGCCATTGCTGTAGGTGATGACGGGAGTCAGCGGATGCATGTGATGTGGGTGCTGAACGACAGGAACTTTATTACACAAGTGTGATGGAGATGGTGACCTCGTGTCCTTGACTGTAGCACTGGAGGGGACATCGAGGAGGGGCCATTTCATCTGCAGGTAAGTGCGCGCTTCTCCGGGAGACAGGGGTCTCCCGTACCGTTGGAGAGGTACGGGCTACTCAGGTCCGGGATCATCAGGAAGGGGTACCCAGGGTAGGGGGGTCCTTTAAAGAACGCGCCGTCCTGGGGCCTTCTCACTTCGGCGAAATAGTCCCGCGGCTTCTGGAAAGTGTTCCGGGCGGGCTGCGGGCGCCGCTCCGCCTCCGAGTCCGAGCTGCTGCTCTGGTTCTCCGACTCGTTGACCAGGGACGACTTGACCTCGTCTAGGTCCCGCTGCGCCGAGGCGCTGTCGCTGCTCGGCTCCTGCTCCTCGCCCCCCTCGTCCTGGAAGGGGATCAACTCGTCATTCGCCCCGAGGTCGTCCCCTCCGCTGAGCTGGGGCATGGTGGGGCCGCGGGCCGGGGCCGCCGATCTCGGAGCCCCTAGCCGCCCGCGCCCTGCCCGGCCCGGCCCGACGCCCCTCCCGCCCGCTCGCCGGCCAGCTGCGCTAGCCCCCGCAACAAAGTTTCTAGATATCTTTTATCTGACCATCCATATCAAATGTTCTCATTCAAACATTACCCAGCATCATTGTTTATCATCAGAAACTCTGGTTATGTCTAGTGGCACTTTGAGTTCTTTATACCATGGTATTGCAGCCAATATCAAGAGAAGATTTTATGGGAAATTGGGAAAGTCTCTATTTCCACAACCAAGTAAATAAAAAATAGGTTACCTACCTTGAGCATTTTTAAAAGGTTAGTAATTCTTAGCAAACTTTGTTTTTTTCAGGGACTTTCTGGTAATATGACTATTACTTGACCTTTCTTGAAAATTAGTACCCAAATGTTTTATTTTAAATAGATTCACATTAACCAACATGAATTTTTAGATACTTTAGCGTTAGCATAAATAAAATATGTCATTGGAATCTTTTTTTTTTTTTTAAAGAGAAAGAGAGAGAATGGGGAGGAGGAAAAAGGAAGAGAAAGAGAGAGAGAGAATGGGGAGGAGGAAAAAGGAAAAGAAAGAGGGAGAGAGAATGGGAGTATTGCTTTCTTGCCCAGGCTAAAATGCAATTTAGCAATGGGTATTGAAAACCTCTTGTATACTGATAATTATACTTAATAATGTAGTCAAGAAGGAATAAGGGAAGAAGATAACAAACAGCCAACCAATATTTCATTTAAACCTATGAAATGTTATGCGATTACTGAGGAGTGATTTACTTCCAATTATATAGTCACTTTTGGAATAGGTATGAGGTGGTAATGTATGTTTTGTGTATTTGAAGTGGAGAGTTCTATAAATGTTTATTAAGTTTAGTTGTTCCGGGTCTGAGTTCAAGTCCTGGATGTCCTTGTTAATTTTCTGTCTCGTTGATCTATAGAATCGTTAGCTCTTCTTGTTACATTGATCCTTTTACCATTATGTAATGTCCTTCTTTGCCTCTTTTGATCTTTGTTGCTTTAAAGTCTACTTTATCAGAGGCGAGAATTGCATCTCCTGCTTTTTGTTTATTTGTTTATTTTTACTCTCTGGTTGGTGAATCTTCCTCCTTCTCTTTGAGTCTTTGTGTATTGTTGCATGTAAGATGGGTCTGGATGCAGCATACCGATGGATTTTGGCTTTTTATCCAATTGCAGTATATATAAGTTTAATACTGGCGTTTGATGCTAGCTGGCTGTTTTGCCCATTAGTTGATGTAAATTTATCATTATGTTAATGTTCTTTGCTTTTTGATATATTTTTGGAAAGGCTGATATTGGTTGTTCCTTTATATGTATAGTGCTTCTTTCAGAAGCTCTTGTAAAGCAGGCCTGGTGGTGGTGAACTCTCTAAGTACTTCGCTCATAAAGCTTAGTTTGGCTGGATAGGAAATTCTGGGTTGAAAGTTCTTTTCTTTAAGGATGTTAAATATTGATCCCCACTCTTTTCTGGCTTGTAGGGTTTCTGCTGAGAGATCTGCTGTGAGTCTGATAGATTTCCCTTTGTGGGTAACCTGACCTTTCTCTCTGGCTGCCCTTAGTATTTTCTCCTTCATTTCAACCCTAATAAATCTGGCAATTATGTGCCTTGGGGTTGGTCTTCTTGAAGAATATCTTTGTGGTGTTCTCTGTATTACCTGGAGTTGAATATTACCTTGCCTTGCTAGGTTGGGAAAGTTTTCCTGTATGATATCCTGAAGAGTATTTTCCAACTTGGATTCATTCTCTTCATCACATTCAGGTACACCTATCAAACGTAGATTAGGTCTTTTCACATAGTCCCATATTTCCTGGAGACTTTGCTCGTTCCTTTTTATCCTTTTTTCTCCAATCTTGTCTTCTCGTTTCATTTCACTGAGCTGGTCCTCGACTTCTGATATCCTTTCTTCTGCTTGATCAATTTGACTGTTTAAGCTTGTGCATGCTTCGCGAAGTTCTCGTGTTGTGCTTTTCAGCTCCATCAATTCACTTATATTCCTCTCTAAATTGTCCATTCTCGTTAACATTTCGTCAAACCTTTTTTCAAGGTTCTTAGTTTCTTTGCATTGGGTTAGAACAAGTTCTTTTAATTCACAGAAGTTTCTCATCACCCACATTTTGAAACCTGCTTCTGTTATTGGAACACACTCGTTCTCCATTAAGCCTTGTTCCGTTACTGATGAGGAATTGCGATCCCCTGTAGAGGGAGAGGCATTCTGATTTTGAGTATTCTCTGCCTTTTTAGGCTGCTTTCTTCCCTTGATTATATTTTTATCCACCTGTCGTCTTTGTAATTACCGACTTTCTAACTAGGTCTCTGAGCGGACGTCCAACTTTTGATTCCCAGCACTGAAATCTGAGCAATCCACTGCGCCGGCCAAGACAGCGGTGTTAAGGTTGATGGTGCCTTTCTGCCCAGGAATCTCTGGACTCTGCACCAAGAACTGCCGCTTTAAGGCGCCAGCAAAACCGCCGCGCCGGCCACAAGAGTCGCTCTGGCGACCCGTGGAGCTCCTCCGCTGGGAATCTCCTGGTGCGTGAGCTACAAATATTCGTCTGAAAGTGTGGCGTCCTCTCATTCTCTGCGCTTTCACTGGGAGCTACCTGCCCGAGCTGCTAGTGATCAGCCATCTTGGATCTCTCTCGTCATTGGAATCTTGATAGGGATTACACTGAATCACTTTTGGCAGTATGAACATTTTAACAACCTTAATTCTTCCAATCCATGCACATGGGATGTCATTCTATTTATTTGTGCCTTCTTCAAATTCTTACACTAATGTTTTATTGTCCTCCAAGTACAGAACTTTCATTTCCTTGGTTAAATTTATTCCTAAGTATTTTTATAATGTAGAAAATGAGATTGTTTTCTTGGTTCCTTTGTTGGATAGTTCATTGTTAATGTATAGTGATTTTACTAATTTCTCTAGCATTTATCCATTTCTTCTAGGCTATTCTGCAGCTTTACTGAATTCATTTATTAGTTCTAATAGCTTTTACAAAGTGGTTGGAGTTTTCTACGTACAAGATTATGTCATCTGCAAGGAAAGACAATTTAACTTCTTCCTTTTCAATTTGGATGCCTTTCATTTTGTTATCTTGCATAAGAGCTTAGGTTAGTACTTCCAGAACTGTACTGAATAGAAGTGGTGAGAGTGGACATCCTTTTCTTGTTTCTGATCTTAGAAGCTTTCCACTTTTCACCGTTGTGTCCAATGTTAGCTGTGTGTTTGTTTTATATGGTCTTTATTGTATTGAGGTTCATTCCTTCTATAACTAATTTGTGAAAGTTTTTATCGTGAAAGAAAGTTGTAAAAAGAAGTTTTGTCAGATGCTTTTTCTGTATTTAAGAGGATCACGTATTTTTTTTTTCTTTCATTCTCTTAATGTGGTGTATCACATTTATGGGTTTGTGTTTGTCAAATCATACTTAAATTCCTGGGATAAACCCTACTTGATCATGGTGAATGATCTTTTTAATGTTCTATTAAATTCAGTTTGCTAATAAAAAGATTTTTGCATCTGTGTTCATCAGGGATATTGGCTGATAATTTTTTTTTCTTGTAGAGCTCTTGTCTAGGTTTGGTATTGGAGTAATGCTGGCCTCATAAAATGAATTTGGAAGTCTTCCCTCCTATTCAACATTTTTGGAGGAGTTTGAGAAAGACTGATATTAGTTCTTTTATACATATTTGGTACAGTGTATTAGTAAAGCCATCTGTTCCTGGTTTTGTTTGTAGGAGGGTTTTGATTACTGATTTAATCTTCTTACTACTTATTGGTCTGTCCATATTTGTGTTTCTTCATGATTCAGTCTTGATAAACTGCGTGTTTCTAGACATTTATCCATTTCTTCTAGGTTATCCAATTTGTTGGCATATAATGTTCATAATAATGCCTTATGAGTCTTTGTATTTATGTGGTATCACTTGTAACGTCTCCTCTTTCATTTCTGATTTTCTTTATTTGAATATTTTCTCTCTTTTTTTGGTCTAGCTAAATTTTTTTGTCATTTCATAAAACCAACTCATCTTTTTTTAGTTTCTTGATCTTTTCTATTGTTTTTCTAGTCTCTGTTTCATTTGTTTTTGCCTCAATATATTTTAAATTTCCCTTTCAATTTTTTATTTGTCTGTTTCAGACTAATATATCTTCTGTGGCTGGTGAATGGAATGTTCTGCATATGTCTATTAGAGCCATTTTATCTAAAACATTGTTCAAATCCAATGTTTTCTTATTAATTTTCTGTCTAGGCAATCTCTCTATTGTTAAAAGTGTGATATGAAGTCCCTTACAATTATTATATTATAGCCCATTTATCCTTTCAGATCTATTAATATTTGCTTTATATTGAGGTACCTCAATGTTGGGTGCATATATATTTACAATTACTGTTTTTTCTCTATATGACTCCTTCATTATGTAATGGCCTTCTTTTTCTTATTTTACAGTTTTCAACTTAAAGTTTATTTTATATAAGTGTAGCTACCCCGGCTTTTTGTTTTCCATCATGAAATATTCTTCCCATCCCTTTACTTTTAGTCTATGTGTGTCTTTAAAAGTGATGTGAGTCTTTTGTAGGGAGCATATAGTTGGGTCTTTTTTTGGTACATTCAACCACTCTCTGTATTTTTACTTAGCAATTTAATTCATTTACATTCAAGATAGCTATTGATACGTAAGGACTTACTACTGCTATTTGGTTAGTTGGTTTTTGGTTGTTTTGTAGATGCTTTGTTCTTTTTTTCATCTCTTGCTGTCTTTCTTTGTGATTAGATGATTTTTCTGTAGCGGTATGCTCCTATTTCTTTCTTTTTTATCTTTGTGTATCTATTATAAGTTTTTGCTTTATGGTTGTCATGAGGCTTACTAAAATATCTTACAGTTATAAGGGGCAATTTTAAGTTGATAACTTTGATCACATTTTAAAACCTCAATTTTTTTTTTTTTTTTTTTGAGATAGTCTCACTCTGTCACTTAGGCTGGAGTGCAGTGGTGTGATCTTGGCTCGCTACAACCTCAGCCTCCTGGGTTCAAGCAATTCTACTGCCTCAGTCTCCTGAGTAGCTGGGATTACAGGCACCCATCACCACACTCAGCTAATTTTTGTATTTTTAGTAGAGATGAGGTTTCACCTTGTTGGCCAGGCTGGTCTCGAACTCCTGACCTCAGGTGATCCACCTGCCTCAGCCTCCCAAAGTGCTGAGATTACAAGTGTGAGCTACCACACCCAGCCAAAGCTCAAAATTTTTAATCCTCCTCCCCACATTTTATGTTTTACGTGCCCCAATTCACATCTTTTTGTATTATGTATCCCTTAATAAATTATTATAGTTGTCATTATTTGAATAGTTGTATCTTTTAACATTCATGTCAAACATGCAATATATACCACATCACAGTATTACAGTGTGGTCAATTTGACTGTGTTTTTACTTCTACCTGCAAGTTTTTCACTTTCATATTACTAATTAGTGTCCTTTAACTTTCAGCTCAAAGAACTTTATTTAACATTTCCTGTAAGGAACTAACTCAGCTTTTCTCTCCTTCATTTCTGAAGGAAAGCTTTACCAGATAAAGTATTCTTGGTTGAGTTTTTTTTTCCCTTTAACACTTAGCAAAGAACATCCCACTCCCTCCTGGTCTGGAAGGTTTCTATTGAGAAAATTGCTACTATTCTTATTGGGATTCCTTTATATGCGATATACTTCATTTTTCTTGCTGCTTTCAGAATCCTTTCTTTCTCTTTAATTTTTGACAGTTTGATTACCATATATCTTGCTATAATCTTGTTTGGGTTGAATCTGATTGGAGACTTTTGACCTTCCTGTACCTGGATATTTATATCTTTCCTCATATTTTGGGAAATTTCAGCCATTATTTCTTTAAATAAGCTTTCTATCCCTATTGATTTCTGTTTTTCTTTTTTTTTGAGACAGAGTCTCGCTCTGTTGCCAGGCACCAGGCTGGAATGCAGTGGCACAATCTCGGCTCACTGCAACCTCCACCTCCCGGGTTGAAGCAATTCTCCTGCCTCAGCCTCCCGAGTAGTTGGGACTACAGGTGCACGCCACCACACCCAGCTAATTTTTGTATTTTTAGTAGAGAAGGGGTTTCACCATGTTGGCCAGGATGGTCTCGATCTCTTTGGTGATCCACCCACCTCAGCCTCCCAAAGTGCTGGGATTACAGGCTTGAGCCATCGCGCCCAGCCTGATTTCTGTTTTTCTTCTCTACTTTTATAATTTGAATATTAGCTCCTTTGTAGGAGAAAAGAAAGCTCTCTTGTAGGCTTTCTTTATTTTTTTAACAATTTTTAATCTTTTTTCTCCTCTGACTGTATGTTTTCAAATAACCTACCTTTGCATTCAAAGATTCTTTCTTTAGCTTGATTAATTATGCTATTGGTGTTCTTGCTCTGTTGCATTTTTCATTTCATTCATTTCATTCTTCTGATTTAGAATTTGTTTTTTTATTATTATTTCAATATCTCTGTTAAATTTATCATTTGAGTAGTTCAATGCTTTTCTTATTTAATTGAATCATTTCTCTGTATTTTTTAAGTTACCTGAGCATCATTAAAACAAGTATTTTGAATTTTTTGTCAGGTTGTATGTAGATTTCCATTTCTTTGGGGTCAGCTAGTAGGACATTATTGTGTTCTTTTAGTGGTAATATTTCTCCTTAGCTTCTCATTTTTCTGATTGCCTGACATTTATGTCTGTAATCTTTTCCAAATCTTATAGGCTGGTTTCATTGAGGAAAGATCTTCCACTATGCAGATATAGGGGGTTCAAGGGCACTGGCTGGGTGGGCACAGCAGTTCCAGCATTGATGATGGTGTAGCACTGTAGTCCATGCAGCTCTGTCAACTGAGTTTGGTGTTGACAAAGATTGCAGGGATCCAAAGCAACCAACACCGTGGATGTCTGCAGTGGCAGTGAGAGATAAAAGGGTCTCCAGTGGTAATGACTGTTAAGGTTTCCCAGTCTCTTTTTCTCCCACTGGAAAAGTTGGGGCTTAGGAGATCCTTTTGACATTGAATCTGGCTTGCATCCCTACTTGCAGTGGCAGTGGCACTTGTGTCTGATTAGTGGTATCTGTGGAGCAACCACAATGCCTAACCCTATAGCATGAACATATGTGAAGGAAATACAGCTCTGGGGTCTGAGGTGGTAATGATACCAGTGCCCAAGGCACAGGCACCACCACACGGCCAAATTGGTAATGGTATGTCATGTCAGATACTTGTAGAGCAGCCAGGGAACTGTGGATGAGAGCATGGACATGCACAGAGCTACAGTGCCTCTGGGGTCAGGGTGATCCTAGTTCTCTATGGCAGCTGAGCTGATGCTCTAAGCACAGGCACACATAGAGAGGCCTTGGCTCCAAGGACCAGGATCCAAGCTAGCTCACCATGGTGGCGGCTCTGGTATATGAGGCATGAGTCTATGCAGCCTTGCTTCAGAGACAGATCCAGAGCATGGGCTAGCTCAGAGCTGTTATCTGAACTGTGGGCACATACAGAGGGACCTTGGCTCCAGGATCCAGGATACGAACCAGTGTCTGAGGCATAGTCAGGTACAGTACAGCCACAGAGCTGAGGTCTGAAGTGTGGGCACTTATGGAGCAACTGAGGCTCAGAGGTCAGGATCATACACAGGATTGGCTGAGATGGCAGCTCTGGTCCCAGAGTGGGATAACAGCAGTTGCTTTTTTAGGAACAGGTATGTGCAGCCCCATGTTCCTCTCTGGGGTTTCCTGGCAGAAATGTCAGTGTCCTCTGCAGAGCAGGTCACTGAGAACCATGGTGGTTCTCCCCATATGGCTGATACCAATAGATCCCATTTTTCTTCTTTGTTCCTAGCTATTTCCTGGTATTTCAGGTATACCAGTCTCACCAGTGATCCTTTCTGTGTGAATATTCTCTCTTCACTCCACTGTGTTGCTGTAGATTATTAAATGAGCCCCTGAGTCCTCTCAGGGCCATTTTGATTTGTGGATACCTGTCTATATTTGTGTTTTGTGGGGAGGCGAGGGCTGAAAGGTGATGTCTCTTACTCTGCCATCTTGTTAAAAAGGGACTATTATTTTTCATTGTAAAACTTTCAGAACTATGGGATTTTTTAAGGTAAATGTACATATAAAATTAACCATTTAAAAGTGAACAATTCAGTGGCATGCAGTACATTCAAAATGTTATGCAAGGACCACCTCTAGCTAGTTCCCAAACATTTTTATAGTATCATCTCCAAAGAAAACCCCATACCCGTTAAGCTGTTGCTCACCTTTCTCCCACCCCACACAATTTCTCTGAGGTATATACCCCAAAGACTTGAAAAAAAGTACTCAAACAAATACATGTACACACATGTTCATAACAGTACTATTCACCATAGCCAAAAGGCAGAAACACCTCAAATGTGTATCAGCAAATAAATAAATAAATAAATAAATTGTGCAATATCTTTAGTATACTAAATTATAGTAAACAAATTGTGTTAATCACAAACAATGCAATTATTTTTAAACTATGTACCTTTTTATGTATAGGTAAAAGTAAATGAAAACATTGTTTATTTTTTCCATTTGTTTCAAAGTAGATTATCAAATATGATCCACTATCTCAGATTACTAATGCTTAAAAATTTTAAAGGCTAAAAAAAGCATGATCACTCAGTTCATTGGTGTTGCTTTGTCAGTTCCTTGAGCAATGTGAATATTGCAAATATGAGAAAAACAAGCCTACACAAAGTTGTATGGAAATCCTTATATACACATAGGGTGAACAAAAATTTGGGTTCTGCTAGCTGAATGAGGTGTGTTTTTCTAATCCTTACATATGTCCCTCAGATTTTCCCATCATAGTCTTTTATTATCAATAATAATTGATAATTATTTTTGACTTATCTACTTTTGATCTTTGAGTCTGATGACCTTTGGATGGGGGTTTTGTGTCGGTTCTTTTAGTTGATGTCGATGTTATTGCTTTCTGTTTCTTAGTTTCTCTTCTAACAGTCAGACCCCTCTTTTGCAGGTCTGCTGCAGTTTGCTGGGCGTCCACTCCAGACCCTATTTTCCTGGGTATCACCAGTGGAGGCTGCAGAACAGCAAAGATTGCTGCCTGTTCCTACCTCTGGAAGCTTCATCATAGAGGTGCACTGGCCTGATGCCAGCTGGAGCTCTCAGGCCCTTTTGGAAGGTCTCTACCAGTCAGGAGGCATGGAGATCAGGGACCCACTTAAGTAGGCAGTCTTCCCTTAGCAGAGCTCAAGCACTGTGCCGGGCGAATCCTCCTCCTTGTCGGGATCCTTTTGTTGTTCTCTTCCGAGCTAGTAGGCAGGAACATTTAAGTGCGAAGGAGCCACCCCTTCCCCCAGGTGCTCTGTCCCAGGGAGATGGGAGTTTCATCTATAAGGCCCTGACTGGGGCTGTTGCCTTTCTTTCAGAGATGCCCTGCCCAGTGAGGAGGACTGTAGAGAGGCAGTCTGGCCAGAGCAGCTTTGCCAAGCCAGTCATCTCAGGGTGACTTCAGACTGCTGTGCTGGCAGCGAGAATTGTAAGCCAATGGTTCTTAGCTTGCTGGGCTCCATGAGAGTGGGGCCCGCTAAGCAAGATCACTTGGCTCCCTGGCTTCAGCCCCCTTTCCAGGGGAGCAAATGGTCCTGTCTCGCTGGGGTTTCAGGCACCAATGCAGGGGAAAAAAACACAAAACTCCTGCAGCTAGCTTGGTGTCTGCCCAAATAGCTGCCTAGTTTTGTGCTTGAAACCCAGGGTTCTGGTGGTATAGGCACATGGGGGAATCTCCTGGTCTGTGGATTGCAAAAATCATGCAAAAAATATAGTATCTGGGCTGGATAGCACAGTCCTTCATGGCTTCCCTTGGCTGCAGGAGGGAGTCCCCTGGCTCCTTGCACTTCCTGAGTGAGGCAATGCCCCACCTGCTTCTGCTTGCCGTCTGTGGGCTGCATCCACTGCCTCACCAGTCCCAATGAGATGAACAGGGTACCTCAGAAACGCAGAAATCGCCCACCTTCTATGGTGATCTCACTGGGAACTGCAGACCAGAGCTATTCCTATTTAGCCATCTTGCCAGATCCCCTGAAATGCAACACTCTTTATGCTTTTTTTTAATATTCACCATCATGGGTGCAAGTCTGTTTAATTAGATACCAGCTTTGTAAGAATGTCAATCAAGTCTTATATTTCTATTTTGCTAAATTACTAACGCTCTCTTAAACTCTCGATGCATGTCTAAGTGCTTTTTGTTTTTCGAATCTGTTGTAAAATATAGAAAATGTAAAAAATGATAAACTAAGATGAAAACACTATAAATAATACTCTTCATTTAATGTTGAAAATCTATGAGTAATCATACAGAGTCATTGGTAATCGTTTTCAAAGCCTTGTTTATTGGAGAGTCTCTGAGACCTCTGAGGGTTTCAATATGTTATTTGGGAGTCAGAATTCTGTTAGAAGAGATTAAACCATCTGTAACAATCTACGTGCCAAAGCCACAACAGCTCATTGAATCAATGAGCTTCTGATGAATGATAATGAGAATACTGGATGAAGAACCATCCTTTCTAAATCAAATATCAAACTCTACTCTCAGTGCAGTTTTCTAATAGCATGGAGCACAAGCACAAGACCTGCCTTCATTAGACATGGAGGATTCATCCACCCAGTTTTATCTGAAACAATGGAAGGATAGCAATGCCTTATTACAATGCCACGTAACTTATTAGAGCTGACTCATGGAAGTTGTCCTTGCCCCAGGCCAATTAGGTAGGTCAGACACTCAGGATCTGAGAACAAAGTCAAGGAGGGATAAAATCTCAGGCTGTTTTTTAGGTGGTAAAGTTGGAGTTTCTACCCTGGAAGCAATGGGTGGTCCTAATAGTACATTTTCTCTTAAGTGTTTGTAAGAAGAAAAGAGAAAAGCAGAAATAACCATTTGCATTAAAATCAAACTATTTTTGAAGTCCAAGTGGCTTCAGAGGAAAGAGTTGAGGTAAGATAATGGGGGTAGGTTTCTTAGAGGCCAGTGGTCACCTGAAAACAATGCTTTAGTCTGACAACCCTTCAGGGGCTCTGGGTTCCACAGTCCTGCCTAACATTTTAGACCCACACACCTGAATTCAAAGTGTGATTTTAGCATTTATACCCCGAGTGTTGTACATACAAAAGGAAAATGTTTGATATGGCTATGAGTCAAAAACACAAGGAACACTTTTCTCCTCCCAGGGAGCTGTGTTTCTCTGCCAACTCAGCACCGACACCCCATGGAGTCAGACCATGGGATCCTGTGTCTCAGAGGCTGGTGGGTCACACCTACCACAATACCCCCGTCAGCCAGTCTCGGGGCACCAGAACTCCCAGCTCATCCATTGCAGACTTCTGCTGGGGTAGAAGAAACAAGTCTATTTGCCTCCCAGTCCATAAACTTGTTCATCAGACTCCACTAAACCGCAATCTTCAAGAATAAGAACTTCAGAAGATAGAAGTTAATTACTGAAGAAAGGGAAAAGCTTCCTGAGGGCTGCTTTGACCTCCTTGTTTCTCAAAGTATAGATGAGGGGGTTGAGGGTAGGACTCAGCACGGTGTACAGCAGGCCGGCCAACTTGCTCTTCCTGGCGCTGTAGCCGGAGACCGGGCTTATGTAGGCATAGAAGACAGCAGTGTAATACATGCACACCACGGTGAGGTGGGAAGAGCAGGTGGAGAAGGCTTTCTGCCTTCCCCCTACAGTCCGAACCTTGAGGATGCTGGAAATGATGAAGCCATAGGACGCGACGGTCGTCAGGAAGTTCACTATGCCATAGAAGGCGTCCGCCAGGACAATCATGACACTGTTCACATAGGTGGAGCTGCAGGAGAGAAGCAGCAGTGGAGGGACCTCGCAGAAGAAATGGGTAATGACATTGGGGCCACAGAAATACAAGCGTAGCATCAGCCCAGTGTGGATGGCCGTGTTGACAGCACAGAGCAGCCACACGGCTGCAGCCAGCCCACTGCAGAATGCCTTGCTCATCATGCTGCTGTAATGCAGTGGGTGGCAGATGGCTGCGTACCGGTCATAGGCCATGACCGTGAGGAGCAGTAGCTCTGAGGATGCAGCCCACGTGAGGAAATAGAGCTGGGTCATGCAGCCCCTGTAAGAGATGGCGCCCCCCTCCAACACCAGACCCGCCAGCGCCTTGGGCATGATAGAAGAGGTGCAGATCATGTCCATAGTAGCCAAGTTGAACAGGAAAAAGTACATAGGGGTGTGGAGCCCAGGGTTGAAGGTGATGGCCAAGATGATGAGAACATTACCTGTGAGGGCCCCAGAGTAGAGGAAGAAGAAACAGCTGAATAAGAGCACCCGGTATTCTGGATGCTCTGAAAAGCCCTGCAGGATGAACTCAGTTACCAGTGTCTGGTTACTCATGGTCCCTGGGCTGGGAGGGGTTTCTGCGACTATCAGGTGAATCTCCATCCACAGCTTCATGTGATTTCAGAGCTAGTGGGAGAAACAAAAGATGTCCTGAGAAAGGCTGTTCCTGTGTTTCTTCCATACCTCCCATCACGGCATGTATGATAGAAATTCATTAGGGCATATTGATTAAGATAAATGCCCCAATATTACAATAGAAAAAAGGCAGGAACACTCAGCTTATAAAATAAATACAATTGGCCAGTTAAACTCATGAGCATCATTCAGCCTCAAAGAAGTGCAAATCAAATCCATGATCCACTCTTAATCATCCATGATTTGGCAAAGATGGAAAAGCATGATATTGACTAGTATTAGAAGAGCTGAAAAGATGCAGGCCTTTAAAAACACGTATTCCATTTGAGTCAGAACTTTCTCTTCTAGAAATTTATCCTAAGAAAATAATAAAAAGCATCTTGAAGGTGTCAGAGCAGCACTATTTATAATAGTGAAAGTTTAGAACAATTTATACTCTCAAATGTGAGTATATTATGGTATATTGATGTAACATAAATTTACTGTATGATTATCAAAATAATGCTTTGGAAGTGTTTTATTGGTGCTTTTAAAAAGAGAATGACATTTTGGGAAGCTGAAGCAAGCAGATCACTTGAAGCCAGGAGTTCGAGATCAGCCTGTTCAAAATGGCGAAACCCTGTCTCAACTAAAAATACAAAAATTAACTTGACATGGTGGTGATGGGTACCTGTAATCCCAACTACTTGGGAGGCTGAGGCTGGAGAATCGCTTGAACGTGGGAGGTGAGGTTGCGGTGAGCTGAGACCATGATGCTGCATTCTGGCCTGGGTGACAGAGTGAGACTCTGCCTCAAAAAAATTTTTTTAATTAAAAAAAAGAGAATGAAAAGAGATTTAAAATAATGTGTACAATAGCAGATTTTTTGTAAAAAAAAAAAAAAAAAAAGCAGATTTGTTCCCTTTGAAATTGAGGATAGAAAAAATTTTAAATAAAAATAAATTTTAAAAGCATGTTTGTATATGCACCTGTAGGTAAAACAACAGGTGAGTGCTAGATCAGAGCTTGAACAGTGATTGTTTTCACTTCTTTGATTTTTGCTGGTCTGTATTTTCTACTTTTTCTATAGAATGACATCTCTAAAAGGCAGATGTATCACACATGATCCTTAGAACAGTTCTTCCAGGACTCCCCATTGCCAAAAGAATAAATACTCCCAGTGACTTTTCCTGGATCCACCTCCTCTCCAGCCCTTCTTCCCACTCAACTAAGCCAGAACTCCAGCCGTGCCCTGCACTCCCAGACTGGCTGATGCACCAAGCCATTCCAGGCTTTCTTGGCTTTGTTCTTGCTACTCCATCAACCAGGAATGCCCTTTTCCTCACGAACCAGGGCCATCATCAGCCCCCTCTTTCTGAGCATCCCTTTCCTGGGAAGAAAAGACCATTCCTCTGTGTTCCCTCAAATACTGACTTCTAACCTAGAACCCAATACACGTCACTGGTTGATCAGGTTACTTGACTGTGTCCTATAAGGTTAACACAAATACCCATTTATCTCCGGACATCCCTTCTTGGCACCCAGCCCCCTGCCACTCAAATGTGTGTGTTTAAATAATGCTAATGAACAGGCTAGTATGAATAACAGCAGAATGACTTATATTCTTAAGATACTGCACATTCTGTACTGCTCAAGATAAAATCAGCATAGTGCGCATTTGGTTTTTCCTTTTCAACTCTTTATTCATTAAAAATTAAAGAAGATGCTCATTTTAAAAATGAACATTTGGAATATGTTTATTTTTTAAATGAAGATTTGGAAGATGTCCATTTTAAATATGTTCATTTTAATTCTGTTTTTGTCAAAATTCAAGATAAGTATTTACCACTAAAATATTAAAAGGTTTACACAAAATGACCAAACATCACCTCCAGTTCAGGTCATATCACCTTTTAATAAGGTAAAGACTGTTTTTTGAATAGATGAGCATAAAAATCCCTATGACTCGGAGCAATAAGACTGTATGAATGTGGGGTATGATCAGAATCAATGGAAACGATGGTGTTTCAGCTATGTATCTTCCAGCAGCAAGGTGTCAAAATAGCTCAATAACTGAGTTGATGTAATAAATACAATATGCTTTAGCTGATTTCATTATTGTTTGGGACAAAAAGAGTGAGTTGTGAATCTGAAGAAATAACTGTAACATTATTTGCTCTTGTGATGACCCAATGAGTGACTTCTTTTTGACTTCAGGGACAGAATTGGATCTCTTTCATCAATGTCCCAGTGTGAAGTTTCTGCACTTCCCAATGATGTCCTCCTCCCTAGAATTCTAGCCACCGGATTTCTCCACCCATCACGAGATCATGGTGCACTCCACAGTGCACATTGCAAATACACCAGGCTCAGCCCAACTGCAGCTGTACCTGGGAGATGGCAAACGCATCCATCACTGAACGCCTACCAAGCAGCAGTGTGCAGGGCCTGTCATGTATCCTTCCTGGAGCGAGAAAACCTATTACAAAGGAAACCTTAAAGCCAACCTCTTAACTCAGCTCCGCGGTGAGATTAGAAAAAAAGCAACGACCCTGCAACACAAACGGGTGTTTTGAACAGTTGCTGATCACAAGGAAATTTCAATAAACACATTCACATTCAGGGAACACATTAGCCTTCGGGTAATGACCCACTCACTGTGATTTCCAGGACAGGAAGATGGTCTTCTCAACCAACCATTCAATAGTGAGATCAAAGAATCAGGGCTCCATCCCTCTTTCCACAAGAATGACCAAAAGATCTCTTGAGAGCCTCAGCCAGTCATTTCTTCTGAAAATAACAAAGACTTTGCTCCCCTGAGATTCACAGGGCATTTGCTTCAATTCTCAACAAGCATTACAAATTATTACTAAGGGTGTGAGCGAAAATAACACAATTTCAGGTAACAATTGGCAAGTTTAAACACATACTGCATTCAGACAACACAAGGGCACCTCACCAGCAGGCCAGGAGGATATTTAATCAGTGGTTATTTTCCACATTTATCAAACCCTTTGGCACTCAAGCTTCTGAGGCAGTAAAAGGGCATCTTGGATGATATTTATCACTTTAAAGGAATAACAATAATTTCCCTAAAAATCTCTGAAATTAAAAAGGTAATTTCATTGAGTTTTCTCTAAAGACAAGAGTATATTTAACATAAAATACACTTTACTTGTAGTGAGATTATATCTTTGTTCCAATTTATGGTTCATAGTTTATAAACAGAAAATTTAAAACAATTAATAATGGAGAACTTGACAAGTTTCATTATTTTTATCTCTAAAGGTGTTCAGTGATTTTCGCGGATACCATATTAATCTAATGTCCTTTTATTATATATGAAGGTAGCCATTTATATATTGTGGACATGCTCCAAGAACAGAAAACTAAAAATCAGAACATGACAGAATCTAAGATGTTCAGGCTTAAATCTGAAAGACATTTTGAAGATGACCTTGTCCAACCCATTGATTTGGAAAGCCGTAAATGGATTTAAGTAACTTACCCTGGTCACACAGCATATTAGTGACGCAGCTAGTATCTAGGCTCAAGGCTGTGGGACTACAGTCCAGAATTTGTTGCTGCGTAACTTGTTAGTTGCCTCCATAAATCCAGCCCCCTCAAATGTCAAAGAAAAGCCATGAAAAAGAAAAATCAACCAAGAATTTATATGATCATATTTAAGGCTGGGGTGTGGAATGCAAACCCTAAACTCTCAGCCAACTTTGGCATCCCATTTACCCTGTTGTTCTGTTACTGATCAAATGGTAATAACACACAGGGAGAATTATTCAAATGTTACTGACTCTGGGTCAACTCAACAAAAACCATTAGGTCTTTTATATAAGCAAATTAAGCAGAGAGAGTTATGAGTAGAATTTTTCTCATTTTTTAAATGTCACTCAATTACCATCCTCAGAAGACTCATAATTACCTTGAAAAAAAAAATGATTTCACCTTTATGGAGTGACCAGACTTTGTGTATGGCTGTCCTCTCTCTGCCAAGCACAACTGAGGGTGGAAACATGGCAACGGTGAGGCAGTGTGCAACCTGTGATAAGATCAGTCTAGAAGGGACAAGGTTTCCTTCCCGTATTTATGATGGCCTTGCCAAGAATTTGTGACTCATTTTTAGCAACGTTTGTCACTGCCCGTGGGACACACTAGGGAGAGCTGTTCACAGCAATTACTCTAAGTGGACCCTGAAGGAGCAATTAAATTAAGTGCCTCTTTACTGGGGACTTGCCTGTCACTGGGGTTCACAGATAGGCCAATTCAGATTTTCAAATCAAATGTGTAGAAAAGGGTGTAGGCCAAAGTAGGGGAGGAGGGACAGCAGGACACATTCTCAGTCCCAGCTCACAGAATCTGGGGCAGGGTAGACCCAGGCTCAGGTGCTCAGAATGAACAAGTGTCAGTCAGGCAGCTAGCATTTCTGGACCACTATCCACTGAAGATGAGGCATGGAGCAAGTGTTTCCATGCTCCTCTGTATAAACCACCCTTCCTAACAGAGCCGGCCTCTCGCTGTCCCTCATGCACAGCTTGGATTTTATCCCAACATGATCTCTTTTCATCCACATTCTACCGAGATCTAACTCTATCTCCTCTACCAAGACTTCCCTGACTCCCTGGAAGGACCACTCTGTCTGCTGAGTCTCTGTCACATTCAGGGGTTCCCCACCAGGATCTGGAGGCAATAACATGGGCTTCAGAGTGTTTCCAGACCTAGGGTAAAATCTCTGAAAGTTACTGGTCATGTGACTTCAGGTGAATCTCTTAACCTCTCCCGGACTCAGTTATAATAACAAAAAGCCTTACCTCCTTATCACAGTACACAATGAAAGGGGGTTGGCAATATTTTATTTCCCTTCTCCCAATTCAGGATCAATGTAGATATATGCTTTTTCTTCCATATTAGTTAGCAAACAGAGAGCTGGCTAAATACTTGAACTCCTTAACTTACCATTTAATTGGTGAGATGAACATGGAAGTGAGATAAGAAAACACTGTTTTTAATTATAAACCAGGGATGTTATAGAACTTCTTGACATTTTATAGACTATGTACCCATGTTACTTGAAGAAAATTAAAACTAAAAAAAAAAAAATACTATCAACAACAGAAGAAAATGAATCATGACTTTTTCATGTTTACTTTGTATTATAACATTTGTCATTTGTTTAATGACTTTTTTTAATGATTGGATATATAGTAAGAGATGAATATCCAAATATAATGATGAATTTTGAATGATAATATGGGGAAATACTGATTGATTTGGAATGATAGTGAGGACAGTGGATTCAAAAACAATTCCTGCATTTCTAGTTAACCTGTTGGTCCTATAACAATTTGACAATTCTAATACTGGAGGGAGAGGGAGAAACATCTTTTAGAATGCAGTGCCAACAAATGAAACAGAAAATATGTTTAAGAGAGTGCATGAAAATTTACCTTTGTAGACATGAGTATTGATGCCAACTCGTACTTCAATCTAGGGTAGGAATATGAGATAAGGGAGCTATCCTGTGTGGTAGTAGCACCATCGACCATTGAGACTTCTCCCTCTTCTTTCAAATTCCTCTATTGTTTAAGTCACCTTTTTGGATAAGAATTAGAGTCACATTTTTTGGGTCAGAGTTAGTAGTTTATTTAGAATAGATTCTTAAATAATCATGAATAATATACTAAGATAGACTTATCCAATTTTTAGTATACCATGCTCTGCCTGAAGCAATTTCAAGTCTTTAGAAGAACATCTCAAAATATTTTCCAGATTCCAATTTGCTAATCCTTTTAGAAATAAAATAACATAATTATTTCAGAATAATTTGTTCTTCAAGTATAGATTACATATCCATTAAACTAAACTCAATTTTTACCATTTATAAATATAACTTTTGAACATACAACCTTAGACTTGGAGCACAAAATAAAAAGAATATTAATTCTAATCACAAAATATATGCTTTTATAAGACTATTTTGTGTAGGAGTGACTATATTATAAGTCACTTTTTTAAAGTTTGTGAGGTCGGAAAACATTTTCCTTAAGATTATTTTATTCTATTCATCATCTTTATTTGTTGTACATGAGAGAGTGAAAAGAAGCAAACATTCTTCAGATAATTTGGACATAAATTTTGTCCTTAATAATATAAATTATTTGTGCTGTTTAACTAAACAATCCCAGTCTACTGAGATATTTATTCTCCCTTCCTTGCTTGTGAGGATTCAACCAATGCTTAAGTGATGCTTCTTTTTTATTAGAGTACCCAAAACATTTGTCAGCTATATTCAAAAAAAGCATAAATACAAGGTGATGAGGGGACAGAAATATGAGAATTACTTTTCACCATTATCTCTATTACAGGTTGAGCATTCCTAATCCAAAAATCCAAAATGTGTATTAGAACATTTCATGCACCCCACAAATATATACACCTACTATGTACCCACAAAAATAAAAATTACAAAATTTGAAAAAATGAAAAATGTGCCAAAATCCAAAAGTTCTTGAGCAATAACATGACATTGAAAGAAAATGTTAATTGGAGCATTAATTATAGCAAATAATTCTAGCAGATCCTAAAATATGAATTTTTGTATTAAGGATGTTAACCCAGTAAGTATACTGCAAATATTCCAAAATTTGAAAAAAATCCAAAATCCAAAACTCTTCCAGTCCCAACTATTTTAGATAAGTGATAATCAACCTTATATTCTGTTGAAATGTATCATAGATATATTTCATATTCTAAAGAGAAATCATGTTTGGTGTCCTGCATATTTAACTTTGAGATACACAGCAATATTTCACTGGTGAACCCAAATTATGCCTTTTCTTTAGCAGATTTTAGAGCATTTTGAAAGTTAATGATTACCATCATAGTTGAAAGAAAATATTCTTTTACTTTCAAAACAATCCTACAATGAATTCAGTGGGCACTTTTATCTGATTCTTTACCTAGACATGCCACTGAACTTGGGGGAAGGACTTTTTTTTTAGTTCAGCTTTCATAAAAAGATTTGCCTTCAAACTTTTCATCAGGGCTTTGCAGCTACACAAATTAAAAGAAAAAAGAGAATACATATAAATCAGATGTATTAAAAGTAAATAACTAAACCATAATTCAGCCAAAACAAGGGATGATATCCACACATTAGCAATTATTAAGAATTATAATAATGAGTTTCTGACAATATGGAAAATTCATGTTATTATGTATAGGTACAAGTATATTATTAAAATAAATGCATGAACCACATAGGATGAAAAGTCTACAACTAATTAGTAACAAGATATTGTCTTTAGATGAATGGTTATATCACATTATTTTTTGGTCCATTTTGCTGAACTGAAAGAGACAGCTCTAAAAAATATTTATCCTTGAGATACTCCCTGGTCGTAGAGATAAACTATAACTCCTAACCTAATCATGGAAACAAAGCCTTATGGAACTGTGCCATAGTTCCATAGAACATTTTCTACCTCAAGCTTTCTTCTCCAGTTCATTTCACTAAAACTCTGGAAGAAAAAAATTTTATGTGAAAATAGTATTTTTGTCTCCATTGAATAATACATAAAAATTATGGAGAAACTAACATTTCCTTCTTCCTTCTTTTTGGAAGTCCTAGGTTTGAAATGCCCTTGATTTGAGCCACATTACCCCTCAGGTACTAGCCCTGAAAGCGCAGTCACTACTCACACCTTTCTCTCTCACTCAAATCTGGGATCCTGAATTTATCAGAAATAGATTCTGTCAATTGGTCTTACTGGCATAAATGTTAGAGATGAGAATACATTTTAAAAGAGCTGCAGTGATAGTATGTGGTACTTTTATAGTTTTCAAAACCTAAAGACTAGACGGGCAGAATAACAACTTGTTTATTCATTTGTTTGTTTGTTTGTTTTGAGACAGAGTGTTGTTCTGTCTCCCAGCCTGAAGCGCAGTGGCCCAATCTCAACTCACAGAAACCTCTACTTCTTGGGTTCAAGCGATTCTCCTGCCACAGCCTCCCCAGTAGCTGGGACTACAGGTGTGCACCATGACACTCAGCTAATTATTTTTTTATATTTTTAGTAGAGATGGGGTTTTGCCATGTTGGCCAGGCTAGTCCAGAACTCCTGACCTCAGATGATCCATCCACCTTGACCTCCCAAATTGCTGGAAACACAGGGGTGAGCCACTATACCCGGCCAGAATAACAACTTTCTAAGGAAGTCTTTTTTTCTCTCTCTTTACAGGATTTAGGAGACATCATGGCAAGGTATTATATTTTTCCATCATTGCAAGCTGAAGCACAAGGCATGCTGTGAAAAACATCAAGCTCTTTCCAACAAAGGGAAAACATAATTTGTTAACAACATAATATGTCAGTGTGATTCTGTGTATGTGTGTGTACACATGTGTTTGTGTGTTACATTGAACATGTTTTCTTATGCACTCTATCAGAGATTAATCTTTTCTTACTTTCCAAAGTGACTCAGGGGGTAATGTTTTGCAGAGTTCAATGCAGAAGTTGCTAGGTATAGGTGCCTAATTTTAGGATTCAGAATCATAATTAGAGACAAATGAACTATTTGGTGGCAGATAGGGAGAGAGACAATTATCTTTCAGTGGAAGTAGGTTAGAAATGGAGAGAATCCTTAGAAAGATACCCTAAGAGAGCCATAAACCCATCCTAGGATTGTGGAGTTACATTGCAATATCAGAAATGGGTTTGAATGAAGCATTTCCTGTTGGAATCTATTTCTTGCAAGAATAGATTTAAGAATTATAATAATGAGTTTCTGACAATATGGAAAATTCATGTTATTATGTATAGGTACAAGTATATTATTAAAATAAATGCATGAACCACATAGGATGAAAAGTCTACAACTAATTAGTAACAAGATATTGTCTTTAGATGAATGGTTATATCACATTATTTTTTGGTCCATTTTGCTGAACTGAAATGGACCTGACAATCCTCAGGTCAATCCTCCCCTTCATATTTTTGAGTTTATAGAAATTGTGATCATTGTAGTTTAGCCATGTACTTGTGTAGATTTCCTAACACCCTATGATTCCAACATTTTTCCAGACAAAATTTGCCTTTTAATCTTGACCTGTGCTTTCTAGTGAGAGTCTCTTTCTTATCTGAACATAAGAATGTATAAAACTACTTTTCACTGGAACATTCTCTTCTTTCTACAGTGGAAAGAAATTTCCTTCAATTATGTAGTAAGCAATCACAATATCAGCCTGTTTGAGGATGTGAGAAGTTGGATGTTTAGACCTGAACAGGAAGGTGGATCTTTGAATTCTGACAGACCTGACTATTTCGCTACATGGGGAGTCCGGAGCTTCTCCTCTGGGAAACACTACTGGGAGCTGGATGTGGATGGCTCTTGGGACTGGGCTCCGGGCATCTGTAAGGACTCCTGGATAAGGAAGAATGGCACCATGATTACATCTGAGGACATATTTCTTCCTTTATGTGTGAAGGTGGATCATCATTTCCATCTCTTGACCAGCTCTCCAATGCTTCCTCACTATGTAGAGAAACCTCTGGGCTGGGTTGTTGTGTTTCTGGATTTTCAAAGTGGAAGTGTGAGTTTTTTGAATGTCACCAAGAATTCCCTCATATGGCGTTACCCAGCTGGCTCCTTAAATTTCCCCGTCACGCCTTTCTTTTACACTGGACACAGATGATCAGGTTGAAGAAATCTGACTGTTTGGGAACTGCATGTACAAGGGAGCCCTTCCCTTTTGAAGCAAAGGAATCATACTGTTCACACTTTCTATTTTAGTGTCACCTCACTTTATTACAGTTAAATAAAAATATATGTAAAATGAAAAATATTTTTGTACACTTTCTTATAATTAAAATAATCTCTTATGGCCCATTACTTAAAATGTATATTGTGATTTTCAACTGCTTTGTGAATTTATTGGATGGAATTCTGGAAATATGTTGGTGTGTGATTGCAGCTGAATGATCTCACGCAGGAACATAATTTGCACATCATGGACAGACAGGATTTTGTACAATGCATTTGCAAGTACAAAATGTGGGAACTCCCTCCTATTGATAAATTCTGCACCTCATCACTTCAGGGGGAAAATTTATTTTACACCTAAATTTTCACTGAATCTTTGGACAAAAATAGGATTTAACAGTTACGCGTTCTATGGTGACAAAAATATATTCTAAGAAACGCATTATTATTATTATTATTTTTAAAGAAAGAAAGAAAAAGAATAAAGAAGAGGAGGAAAAAGGAAGAGAAAGAGAGAGAGAGAATGGGAGTATTGCTTTCTTGCCCAGGCTAGAATGCAGTTTAGTAATGGGTATTGAAAACCTCTTTTATACTAATAATTATACTTGATGTAAACAGGGAAGAAAATAACAAACGAGCAGCCAACCAATATTTCATTTAAACCTATGAAATGCTATGCGATTACTGAGGAGTGATTTACTTCCAGTTATGTAGTCACTTTTGGAATAGGTGTGAGGTGGTAATGTATGTTTTATGTATTTGAAGTGGAGAGTTCTATAAATGTTTATTAAGTTTACTTGTTCCGGGTCTGAGTTCAAGTCCTGGATGTCCTTGTTAATTTTCTGTCTCGTTGATCTATAAAATCGTTAGCTCTTCTTGTTACATTGATCCTTTTGCCATTATGTAATGTCCTTCTTTGCCTCTTTTGCTCTTTGTTACTTTAAAGTCTACATTATCAGAGGCGAGAATTGCATCTCCTGCTTTTTATTTGTTTATTTTTACTCTCTGATTGGTTGATAAATCTTCCTCCTTCTCTTTGAGTCCTTGTGTATCGTTGCATGTGAGATGGGTCTGGATGCAGCATAGCAATAGGTTTTGGCTTTTTATCCAATTAGAATATATATAACTTTAATACTAGCATTTGATGCTAGCTGGCTGTTTTGCCCATTAGTTAGTGTAAATTTTTCGTTGTGTTAATGTTCTTTTCTTTTTGATATATTTTTGGAAAGGCTGATATTGGTTGTTCCTTTATATGTATAGTGCTTCTTTCAGAAGCTCTTGTAAAGCAGGCCTGGTGGTGGTGAACTCTCTAAGTACTTGTTTGTTCACAAAGCATTTAATTTTTCCTTCGATTATAAAGCTTAGTTTGGCTGGATAGGAAATTCTGGGTTGAAAGTTCTTTTCTTTAAGGATGTTGAATATTGGTCCCCACTCTTTTCTGGCTTGTAAGGTTTCTGCTGAGAGATCTGCTGTAAGTCTGATAGGTTTCCCTTTATGGGTAACCTGACCTTTCTCTCTGGCTGCCCTTAGTATTTTCTCCTTCATTTCAACCCTAATAAATCTGGCAATTATGTGCCTTGGGGTTGGTCTTCTTGAAGAATATCTTTGTGGTGTTCTCTGTATTACCTGGAGTTGAATATTACCCTTCCTTGCCAGGTTGGGAAAATTTTCCTGAATGATATCCTGAAGAGTATTTTCCAACTTGGATTCATTCTCTTCATCACATTCAGGTACACCTATCAAACGTAGATTAGGTCTTTTCACATAGTCCCATATTTCCTGGAGACTTTGCTCATTCCTTTTCATCCTTTTTTCTCCAATCTTGTCTTCTCGCTTCATTTCACTGAGCTGGTTCTCAACTTCTGCTGTCCTTTCTTCTACTTGATCAATTCGACTGTTTAAACTTGTGCATGCTTCGCGAAGTTCTTGTGTTGTGTTTTTCAGCTCCATCAATTCACTTATATTCTTCTCTAAATTGTCCATTGTCGTTAACATTTTGTCAAACCTTTTTTCAAGGTTCTTAGTTTCTTTGCATTGGGTTAGAACAAGTTCTTTTAATTCACAGAAGTTTCTTATCACCCATGTTTTGAAGCCTGCTTCTGTTATTGGAACACACTCGTAATCTATTAAGCCTTGTTCCGTTACTGATGAGGAATTGCAATCCCCTGTAGAGGGAGAGGCATTCTGATTTTGAGTATTCTGTGCCTTTTTATGCTGATTTCTTCCCTTCATTATATATTTATCCGTCTGTTGTCTTTGTAATTACCGACTTTCTAACTAGGTCTCTGAGCAGATGTCCAACTTGTTGATTCCCAGCGCCGAAATCTGAGCAGTCCACTGCACCAGCCAAAATAGCGGTGTTAAGATTGATGGTGCTTTTCTGCCTGGGAATCTCCGGACTCTGCACCAAAAACTGGCACGCTAAGGCACCAGCAAAACCACCGCGCCGGCCACAAGAGTTGCCCTGGTGACACGTGGGGCTCCTCTGCTGGGAATCTCCTGGTCCGTGAGCAACTAATATTCGTCTGAAAGTGTGGCATCCTCTCGTTCTCTGCGCTTTCACTGGGAGCTAGGAGCCCGAGCTGCTAGTGATCAGCCATCTTGGATCTCTCCAAGAAATGCATTATTAAGTGATTTTTATCACTGTGTGAACATTAGAGTGAACTTACAAAAACCTAGATAGAATAGCCATCTACAGAATGGGCCAAATGGTGCAGCGTATTGCTTCTCTGAGAACTTGCTAGCAATGCCCAAGCAACAACCCAAAAGGTTTAGTCCACATTGATTTCTGTAGCTGGTTAATAAAGCAAACAGCATCACCCAGGGAAAAATAGACAGATGAGCAGACTGTCTGCTTTAAAATGTGATTATACTTCCAGTTCACACAGATTGTGAATTCTCACTGATAACCTAGACCTGAGACATAATCACCTCATGTTACGGTGGGAACATATTAGTATCAGGAGAAAAAAGAAAAGAAAACAAGACAAAACAAGCAAAACCCAGTTCTGATGAAAACCCAGATTACAGTGAGTTAATTGAGTCTGTCTACCCACCAAATGGTCATTTTCATGATCACTAATTAAATAATGGCAACAGACATTCTACTTCCAGTCTAGCAGATGATCCTGACTAATGTCTGGGGTTCCCCAGTTGGGGCTGTTACCTTGAGTATATTAAAACAGCCTCTCCAGGCAGCTGCTTGGGCTTGCTCACAGAATGGTAGTTAACTTTCCACAGTGAAGATTCCCACAGAGTCAGGAGAAGTGCTATTACACTGCAGACTAAAACATCAGCAATAGTCACAACACTACATAAAGTAAAGGGACTAGAACACTTAACAGCAGCAGTCTTGAAGTTACATCATAGGAAGAGAATGTGGGATGGAATATATATTTAAGAGGTGGACATTGAGGATCTACATCCAGAAATTGGGGGTCCTATAAAACATGAGATCCAATAAGCCCCTTATAGAAACACCGTTCCTGCTTCAGATTCCCGTAAAAGGGCAATTGACAATTGAGACCAGGTAAATATTCTTTTGGAATTTTTTTTCAAGATTTGGTATCAACTGGACAATCATTATGAACACAACATGGCAAAACCATTGAGGAAGATGCAGAGGATACAGGAGTAGAGGGAGGGAAGGATGGTCCATCTCCTTCAAGATGACCAGAGACAGATGCAGTACTTCTAGGACAGTGAGATGAAAAAGGTCAGTGCACCCTTGGCAGGAAACCCCTCTGATGTCTCTAAGTGGCTGGAAACTCTTCATGTAGGCCTTCTGAATGCCTTGAATTTTCAAGATTTCTTGATGATAAGAGCCACTGACTGGAGTTCATAATACATAGAATACCTTCAACATAGAGGGTGAGAAAGTCTCTCCCTCAAAAGCCAGAAGTTCAAAAACCTCTAGCTGAGTCATCCACTGGACCTTGCTGTAAGTGAGAAACATTGGCTTTAGCCTCAGATAAAAGCTGTTCCATTCTCACTGCCCTGTGGCTCCCATACTCACAAGGGAAGGTGAGGTTAGGTCCTGCGGCTATTCCTTCTTCTGGACTGTGGAACTTTTTGATGCTGACTCAGAGATATGTTCTCTGTTTACTAAAATCTAATGTCTATTAACATTCTGCTGTGAAGGAGATAGGCTGTGTCCTGTCACAGGCCTCTCACTCTGTGCCCATATGTTCTACTTCTCTGGCCCTTACTGATCCATGATGCCTGTCAGAATCACTGAAATTCTTCTCCCCCTCCATCAGTCCTCTGGCCCAGTTCCCAGAACACAGGCCCCTGTCTATCCACTTTCTCATTATCTGCCCTTCCCTTCAAATTCACAACATAAGAAAAGTTGTTCATCAAAATATCCTGGAATGGGAAACAGAGGTTGCCTGTTTTGTCTGAGACCCAGCAATGCAGATGCAGCATTCAAAGGTAAGAAGAGGAAGCAAAAGTGGATGCCCCTGAAACTGCTCAGTCACATCCTTGTGACATCTAAAAAGGTAAAAGGTATATTGGGGTTAAATAATTGGAACAGAGAAAGAGGACTGTCACGTTCAGGTGTATATGGAGAAAGAGAGGTTCCATCAGTGCCTTACACAAAGTAAAACTCTCTTACTTTAATGGTATGTATCCATGCATGTGTCAGAAAAGTAATCCTAGGTGAGGAAAAGCAAAGTCATAGAGAAGAAGGAATCCAGATAAAGAAAGGAACAGGCAACATTTCCTGCACATTTCAAAATGATTCTTGAGTGCTTACATTTCCCGGAATTGGCATGGAGTTTCTGCTCTGTATCAGTACCCAATGTGAAAAAGACAGCCGAGAGTAACATGGTATCATGGTTAAGAGCAATGTCTTGAAGTTAAACTGCCTGGGCTTGACTCCCAAACTCACTGCTTATAAGCCTCATTCCCAGAACAAAGTGCCTTTCTCAAAGCAATGTGTGTGAGTGTGGACTGTGTAGGTGTGTTATGCATTTTTTATATAATATAGTGTTGGTATATACACAGTAATTGGTACACACACACACACACACACACACACACATATCCTGTACCTGTATATAATAATTGGATCAGTACCTTGCAAAAGGGTTAAAATTTACTTAAACAAAATAACAGCTACACAGCAGATAAACTGTAAGGGTAGTTCAGCCAAAAGAAAGGCAAAGAAATGGGAATAAGGGGAAGAATAGAAACTTATGAAGAGGCAAGGGGGAAAAAAAAGCAAATCATTGAGAGAGAACCCAAATTTAAGATAGCAATGGGTGAAAGTGCCAGCAAAAGCCTTTTGAAAGTTCTTTAAAACTTCTAACATTTGCATTAGAAGATTGATTAGAGAAAGGACATATTTGCATATCACCTGGGATGGAGGCTTCATCTGGTTCTCACACTCAGGTTCTAAGACGTCATGATCATGACATGCAACAGACACAGATCTCAAGGATCACTGTCTGGAGCTCTCCAACCTGCCTCAAAAGAAAGCAGAAAATACTGAAGGTCTCAGTCAAGGGATTCACAATCTAGGACTTGAGCTTTAGCCATTGGACCTTCCTGTATGTTGTCCTCAATTTGTAGAGTTGTGACACAATGCTACTTTTCAGCTCCCAGAACACCTCAAATGACACCACAGGCTGCTCCACTAGGCTCCGAAACCTTGCTGTGGCTCCTAGTCTTGGTTTGGAGAGCCATGGTGGTTCTCAGTCACCCTTAGTGTATGTGAGACAGACACCCCAGCCAGTTTTTAGTGGAGCCACAGAAAAATGGGAGACTTAATGAGGCTGTATGAGGACACTGGGCATATGAAGTATAAAGGACTGAACCCATGTGTTCTGGCCTCAACATTTTTCCCAATCACCCAGGTGTGCACCCACTCAGGACTCAACTTTCCCTTTGTTCAGTGATGCCTGTCAAATAAGCTTTAAATAAGCTCCTATAGATTAGGGAGATCTGGCTCTTAGTTTAACAGGTTCAATGAAAGTCTTCACATGACTGATTATCTGTGAGAAATGAACCATGATTTCATGGGGTTGAGAATATTACAGATTTTATAATGTCTTCACATTTCAGTCCACATTTATTTTGTAAATATGCTCCAAAATTTTATTCACTTCCTTTTTTTTTGAAGATATGTGTTTATATTTCAGTCCACCTTTATTCTGCAAACTATGCTGAAAATCATTTTATTACTTTCTAACTCTCTCCCTCTCTCTCTCTTTTTTTTTCTGAAACATGGGTATCTCATTTTACTATACAAATCTGCATTCTCTATCTCCTGGATTATTCTTTCAAATGTAAATAGATTTTGTACTATCCATTCCATAAGTAATTTATACTGCCATTTACTTTGTAATTTACTATATACATTGGTTTATTACACTTCGTGTTTCTATAACAGAATTCCTGAGGTTAGGTATTTTGTAATAGAAAGAAGTAAATGCCCACAATCCTGGCTGCTGAAAGTCTAAGAATGGGCAGATGGACCTGGTGAGGGACTCAGGTGGAGTTCATTTATTCCAGGAAGTGGAGAAGAAGCAGGCAGGTCCAAAGACATTACGTGGTGAGATAGAAAGGAAGAGAGAGAAACCAGGAAGACAGACTCTTTTTAAACAACTTGCTCTCTCAGAAACATACTAATTCCTGCTGAAGCTAAACTTCACCACCCCATCTCACCCCAGCAACATGAAGGCATTCCCGTGACCCAAACACCTCCCAGTAGGCCCTACCTCTCAACACTGATAAATTGGAGATCAGTTTCAACATGGGATTTCACAGGGAGGAGCCAAACCATAGAACATATGATAGTTTAAATGATGGCAGTCTCCGTCATTTTAAGTTTTATTTTCTCCTTCCCTATCACTTTATCTTTTTTTAATAAATTGAAGATCCAGGTAAACTTTCAAAATCAGCACTATGAAATAAAATTTTGCTGTAATTATTTAAAACCTAAACATAATGATATTTTCTTAGACTGTGAATCTGGCATTCAATCTATTTCTTGATTTTGTTGGCATTTGTCACTTAGAATTTTCATTCATTATGTTCTTGGAAACTTCAATGCATTGCAAAGAAATATTATTTCTTTATATTAGCTCTTTTATTTGTTCATATATTTGTTTGTTAGCTACACCTGTAGTATGTACTATGTTCTAAGAATTGCATTAGAAAGTGAGAATATAGTAGCAAATAAGACCAATTCTGGCCTTACTATTTTAGAATGTACAGTTTCATAGTAATATCTACAAATTGAATGAGAATTTGTTGGCTATTATGAGGAGCTAGCATAATATTCTTAGAGTGGTGTAATAATAACTGTCTGGTCTATAGAGGGTGGGAGGAATTCCCTAAAATGCTTTTGTTTGAGGTTTTCTGAAAAGTAATGAATGATTAGGATTTAGAGACATAATCTGACATATTTGGATCTACCCATCTAGATCAAGAGAAAACTAAGAGCTCTAGTGAGTTCAGTAACTGAGATATTCAGCACTTTATTCTTCTACCCCAACCTGGTTTAAATAGGTGAGTAAAACACATTGTTTACAATGTGAATGCCTTGGATAAATTATGTGAAATGCCAGAAACAAGACACAAAGAACCACATATTGTATCATTTGATTTGCACAAAATGTCTACAATGCACAAATTTATAAAGATGTAAAGTATATAAGAGGTTGCCAGGTGGGTTGGGGGTGGGGGAGCTGAAAAGAATAAAGAGTAACATTAAAGGTTATTTGATTTTCTTTTGGGGCACAGAAACAGTCCTGGAATCAGATAGTTATGATTGTTGCACACATGTTTATTTAAATAATAAAAATTGATAAACAAATACTCAAGGTGCTTATCCCATTTCATACCCACACAATGATTTTGTTGAATCTCAAGTTATAATGAATGCAAAGACAGTCACACATTGTCCTGCTGTCTCACAAGAGAAGGTTTGGGATTGATGTTTCTTTGAACAGGTGTGTTCACCAAGAAATCATCTGAAACCAGACTATCATGGGGAGCCAAGACAAAAGAAAGCTGTCAGCAAAAAAAAAAAAAAAAAAAAAAAAAAGAGGAAAAAAACACTGTATATGAGGGAAGATTTACGAACATCATAAAAGTTCTCAACTATGTTGTCATAATCCAGAAACACCCCAACCCATCCCAAAGGTCTTTGCACATAGTGAGTTAAGTTTAGGAAGATGGAGAGGCTATAAATACTGGTTTTTTTTTTTTTTACAAAAAATAGAAAAACACTGCTCACCATGTTGGTCAGGCTGGTATGGAACTCCTGACCTCAGGTGATCCTTCCTCAGACTCCAAAGTGCTGGGATTACAGGTGTCAGCCACTGTGCCCAGCCTTCAGCCTTTATCTTTTTGTGAGGGGTGTAGCTATGACTTCTAAGTTCTTACATGTATATGCTGGATTAGAAACTGGAAGTGCAACCTGGAACCAACCCAAATGCCCATCGATGATAGACTGGACAGGGAAAATGTGGCACATATACACCATGGAATACTATGCAGCCATAAAAAACAATGAGTTTGTGTCCTTTGTAGGGACATGGATGAACCTGGAAACCATCATTCTCAGCAAACTGACACAAAAACAGAAAATCAAATACCGCATGTGCTCACTCATAGGTGGGTGTTGAACAATGAGAACACATGACACAGGGAGGGAAACATCACACACTGGGGTCTGTCAGGGGGAAATAGGGGAGGGACAGCAGGGGGTGCAGAGTTGGGAAGAGATAGCATGGGGAGAAATGCCAGATATAGGTGATGGGGAGGAAGGCAGCAAATCACACTGCCATGTGTGTACCTATGCAATAATCATGTATGTTCTTCACATGTACCCCCAAACTAAAATGCAATAAGAAAAAGAAATGAAAAGTAAGACTCAGAAGAAAAAAATAAGAAACCAGAAGTGCATAATTTATCTTCAATTTCCCATTGTTAGACATTTACATTTTTCCCAGCAAACATATCACTACACTGAATTTTAAGAAACTGAAAACACTCACATAACCTGGACCCAGATAATAAAATAGTAGAACATTTCCAGCAGCCCCAAACCCCCCTTGCTACCTTCCAATCACTACTCTCTGAGAGGTGGGATTTTATTTTTTATTTTTTTCGGAGACACAGTCTCTTTCTGTCACCTAGTCTGGAATGCAGTGGTGGAATATCTGCTGACTGCAAACTCTGCCTCCCAGGTTTAAGCAATTCTCATAGCTAGGATTACAGGGGTGTGCCATCAAGCCTGGCTAATTTTTGTATTTTTTTGTAGAGACAGAGTTCCGACATGTTGGCCAGGCTGGTCTCAAACTCCTGACCTCAGGTGATCTGCTCACCTCAGCCTCCCAAAGTGCTTGGATTATAGGCGTGAGCCACTGTGCCTGGCCAAAAGAGGTGGGATTTTAAAACCCTAAGATATAACAACCCAATTACATCTTTGGATTCTTAGTTTTTTAATACATTTTTTTTGAGATGGAGTCTCACTCTATTGCTCAGGTTGGAGTGCAATGATGTGATCTTAGACTAACTCCATCTCCCAGGTTCAAGTGATTCTCCTGCCTGAGTCTCCCAAGTAGCTGGGATTACAGGCATGCACCACCACACCTGGCTAATTTTGTATTATTTGTATAGACAGGGTTCCAACATGTTGGTCAGGCTGGTCTCAAACTCCTGACCTCAGGTGACCCACCTGCCTTAGCCTCCCAAAATGCTGGGATTACAGATATGAGCCACCACACCCAGCCAATTATTAATACTTTGATAAAACCTGGAACACAATACGTGATACATTATGTTTGCAAACATTTAACAGTCTGAAGTTTGGCTTGGCAAGTCATATGGGTCCTTTGGGCAAGTTTAAGGGTAAAAGAATTGTTTTCTTTTCCCTTTTTTCAGCTCAAATTTAGAAGTATGAGAAGTCACCACACATTCCTTCTTCTTCTTTTTTTTTTTTTTTGAGATGGAGTCTCACTCTGTCACCCAGGCTGGAGTGCAGTGGTGTGATCCTGGCTCACCACAACCTCCACCATACAGGTTCAGGCAATTTTGCTGTCTCAGCCTCCAGAGTAGCTGGGATTACAGGTGCTCACCACCACACCTGGCTAATTTTGTATTTTTAGTAGAGATGGGGTTTGGCCAATTTTGGCCAGGTTGGTCTAGAATTCCTGATCTCAAGTGATCCACCCGCCTTGGCCTCCCAAAATGCTGGGATTACAGGTGAAAGCCACAAGGCCTGGCCTATTATTTTTTTTTTAATGAAGTTTTTGCTCTGTTGCCCAGGCTGGAGTGCAATGGTGTGCTTGAACCTGGGAGGCGGAGGTTGCAGTGAGTCAAGACCATGCCATTGCACTCCAGCCTGGGTGACGGAGTGAGACTCTGTCTCCAAAAAAAAAAAGAAAGGGCACAATTATCTATGTTGCAAGCTAGCCTAAACTAAATTATTTATGGGGTTGGGTGCGGGTGGTTGAGGAGGCCCTTACTGATAGGCACCTGGCTCCTGGGTGAAAGAGAAGGCAGGAAGCAGGGGGCAGTGATTCTGTACCCTCTGCTTCTTTATCTCTTTATTTCCATGTAGCTGACTTAAAACTAAGGCACTTAGAATTGAAAATAAACTATCATATATAGGTTATTTTCTACACTATTACATTTTTAGTTGGCATTCTTTTGTAAAAAGTAGCTTTCTGTTTTCCCTGCATATCATTAAAAAATTTAATTCGGTTTGTGAGGCCAAGGCAGGTGGATCACTAGAGGTCAGGGGTTCAAAACCAGCCTGACCAACATGGTGAAGCCGTGTTTCTACAAAAAATATAAAAATCAGCCAGGCATGATGGCACATGCTGGTAATCTCAGCTACCTGGGAGGGTGAGGCAGGAGAATCGCTTGAACCAGACAGGTGGAGGTTGTGGTGAGCCGAGATCATGCCCCTGCTCTCCAGCTGGGGTGACAGAGTGAGACTCCGTCTCAGAAAGAAAAATAATTGTGATATCAAATGCATATATAGGCCAGGCATAGTGGTTTACACCTGTAGTCCCAGCACTTTGAGAGGCTGAGCTGGGTGGATTGCCTGAGGTCAGGAGTTGAAGACCAGTGAGAGTGGCCAACATGGTGAAACCCTGTCTCTACTAAAAATACAAAAATTAGCTGGGCATGCCTGCCTGTAATCCCAGCTATTCGGGAGGATGAGGCAGGATAATCAATTGAACCAGGAGGCAGAGGTTGCCGTGAGCTGAGATTGTACTACTGCACTCCAGCCTGGGCAACAGAGCGAGACTAACCCCCCAAAAAATAAATAAATTTTAAAACTGCATACTTTTTTTAATACAAGGTCTTGATCTGTCACCCAGGCTGGAGTGCAGTGGCTTGATCTTAGCTCACTGCAACCTCCTCCTGTGCTCAAGGAATCTTTCCAGCTCAGCCACCTAAGCTTCTGAGACTACAGGCATGCACCCACATGCCCAGCTAATTTTTGTGTTTTTTGTAGAGATGGGGTTTTGCTATGTTGCCCAGGCTGATCTTGAACTTGGGCTCAAGCAATCCACCTACCTCAGAATCCAAAAGTGCTGGGATTACAGGCATGAGCCGTCACGCCTGGCTCCTTCTCTCTTTTTTTTTTTCTGTGACTGGATCATGCTCTGTCACTGAGGCTGGAGTGCAGTGGTGCGATCATAGCTCAATGTAGCCTTGACCTCCTGGGCTTCAGCGATCCTCCTGCCTCAGCCTCCCGAGTAGCTGGGAGTACAGGCATTCACCACCATGCCAATATTATTTTTTTGATTTTAGTAGAGACAAGGTCTCCCTCTGTTGTCCAGGCTGGTCTTGAACTCCTGGGATCAAGCAATCCCTGTCCTTGGCCTCCCAATGTGCTGGGATTACAGGTGTGAGCCACTGCACCTGGTCCATATATTGTTTGTCTAATCAGTTTTTGGTGAACGCGAACATACATGTGATTCTGACCCCATGTGAAGGGAAGTTCTAAAGTTCTCTCTTGCTCCTTCCTGGTCAACCCATCTTCTACAGAAGCAGCCACTGGTCTAATTTCTACCACCATTCACCAATATTGCCTATTCTAGAGTTTCCTATAAATAGAATTGTGCAGTATCTATTAAGTCTGGCTTCCTTCCTTCAGTATAATGTTTCTGAGCTTTCAGGCTGTTGCACTCACACCTTTTAAAAATTTAACCTTTTTTGTTATCTGTATTAACTTACGGAATTTTAAATATAACCTTTTAGTCTTGTTACCCATTTGGAGTTCAAATTGTTCTCACATTCCACTAGTGTATTTGGGATAAAGAAAAGAAACATTGTTCTAAAACTGGCCAGTGGGAGCCTCTTATAGCTGAAGCTTACATTCTGTTCTCTTGTATCCATCAGTTTCCACCTTCTTTTGAATCCATCAGTTTTCATCCTCTTCTCTTGTATCCATCTGTTTCTGTGCATTTCCTTGCTTTTGGCATAAAGGTATGATCTAAGTTCCTCCCTTTCTTTTCTCTCTTTCTTCCTCTTCTCTCTTTTTCTTTGTTTTCTTCTTTCTTTCTCTCTTTCCTTCTTTTTTCTCTTTATTTCTTTCTTTTCTTCCTTACTTTCTGGCACAAACGTATGATCCAAGTTCCTTTCCCTCTCTCTTTCTTTCCTTTTTCCTTTCTTTTTATTTCTCCTCTCTCTCCTTCCTTCCCTTCTTTCTATCTCCCTCTCTCCCTTCTTCCTTTCCTCCTTTTCTTCTTTCTCTCTTCCTTTCTTCCTTTTTCCTTCCTTCCTTCTTTCCTTTCATCTTTCTTTCTTTCTTTCTTTCCTTTCTTTCCAGGGTCTCTCTCTCTGTTACCCAGGCTGGAGTGCAGTGGCACAATCTTGGCTCACTGCATCCTCTGCCTCCTGGGTTCAAGCGATTCTCTGGTGGTCGTGACAGGCTGCCAAGGCTACCCTCTCCAGCAGAGTGAGCCTGGACTTATCCACTCCTTGTCTCTCCCTTTTGCTCTTTGATGCCAGCAGGAGGAAGAGGAGCAGAAAAACTGTTGCTCTGTGTGTCAGGAAGCCCCTCTCTCTTGAGTGGTGGTGATGACATCAGTCCCCCAGGGGCATCTGGCGATGTCTGGAGACACAGTTGTCCCAACTATGTGTCTGTGTGTGTGTACTACTGGCCCCTGGTGCGTGGAGGCCAGGGATGCTGATACACAACCTGCAACGCACAGGGCAGCTCCCACCACAAGGAAATTATTCAGCCTCAAATATCAACATTGCAGAACAGGTAAGGGCGTGCAATGTACCTCTTGCTCTTTCCAGCAAGGTGCAAGGAGCACGGGGCGAAGCAGGTGGGTGAGGTGGGAGAAGCCTGGCACCCAGAGCCAGACCCAGTGTCTGTGGGGTGCAGGAATGTCATGAGGTGAAGAGAGGCCCAGTGGTGAGTGATGGGGAGGGGTGCACTACGGCAGGCCATCAGGGCCAGTCCCTCCACGAAGGTGACATCTGCAAGGGGCATCCAGGCAGAAGGGCCGCGAGCGGGAAGGCGCTCTAGAGGCGGCCCACGGGCGCTGTAGGGGAGGCGGTGTGTCCAGTGGACTCCCGTGGGGCGGTAGGGAAGGGAAGAACCACGGGGCTGCACGGGTTCCGAGGGGGTCTAGTGGTCTGCACTTGCCGTGGGTGGACGGTGGGACTGGGAGGACAGGAGAGGAGCCCAGAGCAAGCCCCTAAGACGCCTGAGGCGGGTCGGGCGGGAGGGAGAGGACGGCTTCCCACACGCCCATTTAGACCCGAGGAGAAGCGGATCCCCTTTGAGGGCTTGATTCTCCGCCGATCCGGCTCAGCTGTGGGTCCACGCGTCTCAAGGATCAGGGAGGAACCCAAGTGTGCGGCGGCGCTGACCGGCGGGTTCCAGACCCAGCTGGCCCGCCTGGGGACCCCGGAAACCCGGTGTCTGGAGAGACTGGAAGCCAGGGCCGGGGTCCCGCTCTCAAGGGGGCGGGGTCTCCTGAAGGGAACGCAGAGCTTGGGGTGGGCAGCCCCAGGGACCGGGTCTCTCGCGTGGCTGTGGCCACGGCCTGCCAAGGCCCCACACCGAGCGCAGGAGTGGCCCAGTGGGCGGGGCCTGTTGTGGACGCACAGAGGTCCGCAGCGCGTGGGGCGGGGACGCGGGACGGGGCCACCCAGGGAGCGGGCGCGGTGGGGAGCGCGGGTCGGGGCCTCAAGAGGAGAAGGGGTGGTGGGTCCTAGGGAGTGCCGGAACCCCTGAGGAGGAAGCGCGGGTCTTCTAGGATATGACCAATGGGGCGGACTGGGCCTAGGGCGGGAGGGGAGCCTCAGGGGTGGGGTTGGGACCTGGGGCGGGATCTCCAGAGGTGAAAGCGGAGGTCCTAGGATTGACTGGCGTCTCCTGAGGAAAGGGAAGGCTTGGAGCGCGAAGGAACGGCTTGGAGCGAGGGACTTCTGAGGAGAGAGGTCGGGTAGGGACCTCGGGGCGGGGCGGGGCCCACAGCGCATACTTAAGCGGCCCAGGCAGGTACTGGCGTCCCGCAATGGCTCTGAGGCGCTTCCTGTCCGCGCTGCGCCCCGGCATTCCCCCACTCGCCCCGCTGTCCATGGCACCGGCCGCCCGCGAGGAGTCCGCCGCGGGCCCGGGGCCGGTGCCGGGACGTGGGTCGGCCGAGGCGGTGCGGCCGCCGATGCCCGCCGTGGACTTCGGCAACACGCATGACGCGTACCGCAGCCGGCGCACCTGGGAGCTGGCGCAGCCTGCTGGAGCTGAGTTTCTGCGTCTGGCCCGCGCTGCTGGCGCGCCACGAGCAGGTGCGCGGGGTGCAGGCGGGGGCGCGGGGCGCAGTTGGGGGCGCGGGGCTTCTGCCCGTCCCGGGAGCCTTTATCCGACCTCTCAAATTTTCCTACTTGTTAAAGTCTCCCAACTAAAAGCAATGATCGTTTTAATATTTACGACATATACCGCTTGTGGGAACAGAGGCACTTGGAATTTAAAATGGAGTATCCTTCCTGTTGCCACAAGAAAAGTCTGGTGTAGGGCTCCTAGCCTGGGACCCCAGAGTCCCCTCCCCGGGACCTAACAGCTTCCCAGACACAGCCACTCTGAGCACATTGTGTTGGGGGAAAATGGGAAGCCACTCAGATGCCCAGCTTTGATCTCGCCCATAGTAACTTGAAAAAGTGTGAGGGCTTTCCGGGGGCAACAAGCAGAACACTGTTTCAGCCGCATCAGTCTAGGAGTAGTACAGATGACTGTTATTTCAAGATGACCCTGAGAAGAGTTTGCAAACTTTCATTTGTTGGCGCCGGGGGTGGGGGGTTGTATTGATTTCTCAGGTGAGACTGCAGAGATCGGGGGCTGCACCCCTGGCCACACCAGGAGGCAAGGGGCAGTGTGAGATGAGAAGCACCGAGTCACACTTGCCGATTAGGTGAGGCCTCAGCGGGTGGGAGGTGAGGGCAGAGGTCCACAAAATCAGATGCTGTTGGCCCAAATCTCACGGGGAGCATCAAGGTCAGCATAGGATTAGTGGTGACAGGAGTGTGGAGGGAGGATGGTGGAGGAAGAAGGAGCTGAACTGGACAGGTGGAGGCTTCTTGGAGGCCATTGCTGTGCTTGTGCACATAAAAATGCCTTAAGGTCAAGCTGTGACCTTGGAGAGCCCGGGTCAAGGGGACAGGAGGGTGAGAAGGGACATCCCAGGTAGAGGAACTGGCAGGGGGAGGGACAGCAACGTGGAGGCTTTGGGGAGTGCCCACATCTAAGTGACATCCAGAAAGAGCAGCCAGTGCTGGTGGTATTGCAATAGGAGGAGGAGGCATTGGGCCAGGAATGCCAGGGGAGGGAGTGGCCAGCCACAGGTCCCTGCTCAGGGGAAGGACGGGCATCCTAGCTAGCAGCCGGGTGGGGCAGACCAGTTGTACAGAAGCCACGCCCACCTTTTGGCCGGGATGGAGACAGGTCTTGGAACATGCCAGGTCAGGTTTCTCGAGGCATAGCACTGAGCTTTCTTGTCTAGGTTCAAGAGCAGTTGCTGCACTGAGAAGCCAGCAGAGCTGGTTGTGGGGTTTGGTGCCCAGGCCTCTGAGGGGAATGCCAGGTGCTGTTCCGTGACCATGGGAGGGACGTGTCAGCTCTGCTGTCCCTTGGATGCCTTCCTGAGGCAAGTGCCAGGCCTCAGGGATGGTGCTGTGGGTACCTGAAGGAGGCAGGGTATCCAGAGATAACTTCTCCCAGGCTTCCCTAGGGTCCTGTCTGTGCCCTGGGAAGCCCCTCCCTGGGGTCTGTGCTGTTGTCTTGCTAGTGGTCCCATGGGTGTCGGCAGCCTCAGCACTGGAAGAAGGCAGAGGCCAGGTCCTGGGCTTGTGAGCTGCTCACTAAAATCTGGTCCTTGGGCAGGCCAGAGGGTGGTTCTTTCCCTCACCTTCTGGGCTGTGGGAGATTCCTCCTGCTGAGCCAGCACAGGTCTGTGAGGCCCCAGGGCAGTGGGGCCGTCACACCTGCCACAGGAGTGTCAGGTTGCAGGAGCTGAGCTTTGAGCTGCTGACTTGGATGGGAACAGCATTGGGGCCTGCCCTTGCCTGAAAGCACAACTTTTTGAGGGGGGTTAGGCCCCAGTTTTCCACAACAACAACACTGAGCTTCCCCCTCCCAGAAGGGGCAGGACCCATGGTGACAGTGGTTCCCTGAGTAGGGGGAGGTAAGAGAACAGGCTCTACTGAGGAAGGAGACCCAGGCATCTAGAATCACCTCCCCCTTGACCTCCACACTGCATTTCAATAGAAGAAAAGCCTGGCTGACTGGCGCCTCCTAAATCACCTTCCTGTAAATAGCAGGCAAGGTATTGGGAAATCTCTCTGGAAGACAGTTTTTACTTAAACAAGATCAAACCCCCACCCCACTCCTCCATCCAGAGACCAGAAACCCTTTCACATGTAATTCCTAAAACTGTAAACCCAAGACCCTTTTATATGTGATTTCTAAAGTTGTAAACCCAAGACCCTTTCACTTGTAATTTCTAAGGCTGCAAACCTAAGATCCTTTCACATGTAATATCTAGAGTGTAAGCCTATACGAAGTAAGAGCTTCTCTTTGTTAGGGGACCTTAGCAGTTTGGACAAAACATAAAGCTTTGCTCCTGGACCATAATAATAAAACCCCTTCCTCTTTTAGTTCAGTGTTGGAGAGGTCTGTTTTTTACGGCCACTCCTGCTTCACTACTGGTGTTGCTCTGCACACATCCGCTTGAGTCTTTGGCAGGGGATACAAGTGTGTGTGTCAATACTCCTTAATAAACCCCCCTTTATATACACCTCTATCTTATTAGTCCTGTCCCTCTAGAGAACCCTAACACAGATATGCTTCAGCAGACAAGGAAGTAAACAGGGAAAAGAACAGTAACATTATCCAGCCCCAGCGCATTGCCAGGTGATCTGGGTTGGCCAGTTTTGCAAGCGCCTCTTAAGACCAGAAGCCAAACCAGGGTAACCTGGGCTGGTGGGCATAGGGATCAGGTGTTTCGGCAAGCTCTAGGAACCAGCAAGGGCACTTTCTCTGTCTTGGTTTTTCTGGAGGGTTTTCACCGGTCAGCTGGCTCCAACCTAATCCTCCTGCTGCCAGTTCCCATCCACACCCTCTCTCAGCACCTTTGTTCACAGATTTTTTTTTTTGAGACTGAGTCTTGCTCAGATTCACAGGTGGACGTTTTCTCCAATTTCACCTGGCCGAGCTACGTAACATGCAGTTTTGGCTCCGTGCCATCTATAACAAGTTAAGCAATGGTTAATTGGTTTGAGCTGGTCCCGTGGTTACACAATCACCAGCACGTCCTAGCCAAGACATTGTTCCCAGGCCTGGCCAGAATCCCCAGAAAGCCTGGATTGGGTCATGGACATGCTTGTTGCCCAATCTCCCCAGAGGAGTGAGGAGGCGAGGGGAATCTAGAAGCTCCGGAGTCTCAGGACTCTCCGAGTGCCAGAGCTTCTGCGGTCTGGATGTTTTCCTGGTTCTCCCCACCCCTGGTTCTCACCTGGACCTGTGTGAACTGTTTCTAGGTGCTTATACATTGCCACGACCACCATCAGATCGATGAAGTAAGAATCCCATCCACATGGCCAGAGCCTTCTTTCCAGGGTGTCAGGCGCAGGTACTCACCAGGGCAACAGCAGAGGTAGCCGGGGGGTAGGCCGAGGAAAGGAGTTAATTCATTTATTGCCAGAGACGCTGATCAATAAGACATCGACTTCTTTTTTTTTTAGAAGGAGTCTCACTCTGTCCCCCAGGCTGGAGTGCAAAGGTGTGATCTCGGCTCACTGCAACCTCTGCCTCCCTGGTTCAGGTGATTTTTCTGCTTCAGCCTCCCAAGCAGCTGGGTGGGACTACAGGTGTGCACCAGCACGCCCAGATAATTTTTGTATTTTTAGTAGGGACAAGGTTTCTCCATGTTGACCAGGCTGGTCTCGAACTCCTGACCTCAGGTGATCTTCCCGCCTCTGCCTCCCAAAGTGTTGGGATTACAAGCATGAGCCACTGCACCTGGCCCAACATGGACCTTCTTCTCATGAGGTTCACTGTCCCCATGACATCCCTGTGAGCCTTTGGATGCATTTTCTCATTGTCATCCCCTGTCACAGCTCAAAGATGAGCTCGTGCTCATAGTGTTACCAAAACACCAGGGATGCAGTCTAGGGTCTGCTGCCCCCGCACAGAAAGCCAATCACTGAGACACAAGTGTTGCCAAGGAAGAAGACTTTAATCGAGTGCTGCAACCAAGCAGATGGGAGCTCAGTCTCAAATCCATCTTCCTGATGGACTAAAACCAGGGGTTTATATAGCAGGGAAGAAATGTAACCATACATAAGAAAACAGGGGCAAGGAAGCAATCCTGGTAAATGAGGGGTCTGGTATCTGGAAGGGTGACCTTGGGTTTCAGTTCTTTGATTTTTTTTTTTTTTTTTTGAGAGGAACAAAGATCATTTCTTGAGGAAGGAACTCAGATAAAATGAATACATTTCAGGCTTTAAGACCAGAAGTGTCACCCGGGCAAGGTGGCTCACGCTTATAATCCCAGCACTTTGGGAGGCCAAGGCAGGCAGGTAACCTGAGGTCGAGTTTGAGACCATCCTGGCCAACATGGTGAGACCCCATCTTTACTAAAAATACAAAAATTAGCCAGGCATGGTGATAGGCACCTTTAATCCCAGCTACTTGGGAGGCTGAGGCAGGAAAATTGCTTGAACCTGGGAGACAGAAGTTGCTGTGAGTCGAGACAGCGCCATTGCACTCCAGCCTGGGCGACATGAGTGAGACTCCGTCTCAAAAAAAAAAAAAATGAAACTTACCCAAAGTCCCACACTTAATAACTAAGCCAGCAGGCAGCCTCACTCCAGACACCCTTCTTGTGTGTGTGTGTGTGTGTGTGTGTGTGTAAATTGTGGCATAGTTGGTGTATAGAATAGCATACAATGATGAAAAGAAAGAAATAGATATTTGGCATATATCAACATAAATGACACTTCAGGTGTAATGCTGCAACATGTGGAAGTACAGATATAAGATGATGGTGTTGATATAAAGCTTAGAAATGAGCATGAACGGGCCCGGTGTGGTGGATCACGCCTGTAATCCCAGCACTTTGGGAAGCCAAGGTGGGCAGGTCACCTGAGTTCAGGAGTTTGAGATCAGCCTAGCCAACCTGGTGAAACCCCATCTCTACTAAAAATACAAAAATTAGCTGGGTGTGGTGGTGCACACTGGTAATCCCAGCTACTCAGGAGGCTGAGGTAGGAGAGTTGCTTGAACCCTGGAGGCAGAGGTTGTGGTGAGCCAAGATCACACCACTGCAGTCCAGCTTAGACAGAGCGAAACTCGGAAAAAAAAAAAAGAAATGTGCATGAACAGTGCTATATATTGCTTAAGGACACTCACGTGATTTAGTGAGATGTGAAGAAATGTGTGGGACTAATGGCTGCCAATTCTGTTCCTCTAGTGCATAGAAGCTGTGATTAGGAAGGAAAGCTGGGCTCGGTGATGTGGTAATACATCTACTAACCTGGTGGTAGGTACAGGGGTGTGGTTAGCAATGCTGGTGCCCTACCCAGACCCCACTCCTTTTGGTTGATTTTACTTCTAATCACTCTCCAGGGTGCTGAAATTGCCCACCAGGGACGTCATCTGAGGTCACACCCTTGCTGAGCTTCTGCCCTTCTCTGTCTTCACTCCCCAACTCCCTCGCTATCTCCCCAGGGAGCACATTCTTAGTGAACCCAACCTGAGACAGTGGAGACAGCCCAGTCACCCATAAGCAGAGAGAGCAGAGCCCAGGCAAGGCAGAAAGGAAGGGGGACCCTATCGCTAGCCAAGTGTGGTTGAGGGGAAAGCCCCACTGTGTGGAGGGACAGCCACAGCCCAGAGGGGAGCTGAGGTGCCAGTTCCTCTCTGCAAAGGGCTCTCTAGGGAATCCTGCTTCCCAGGTCTGGGGCCTGCTCACAAGTGGCCACATCCCTTCCCAATACCCTAGGACCCCTCTGGAGAGAGCCATGACCCAGGTGGCACTGCACCACATGTCAAATCTCCAAATGCTATTGAGACGTGACTCCATTCCCTGCTGGCTTTTGCAGTGGCTGAGATTCCCAAGGCCTTTCAAAGAGGCCAGATCCAACAGGCTCCTTGGAAAGGGTGTGCGGCTTCTTCCCAGGATGCTGGGTGCTTGTCGCTGACCCTGGTGCTGAACAGATCTTCCTAGGGTGCTCAGAGGGTCCAGTTTGGCAGGACTATCCCCCTAGCCCCACTACAGGCAGGCTGCCAGGCTAGAAGCAGAGGACTTCTGAGTTCTGTGATTCCTGTCATTGCAGCCTCAGGAGTGAACCTCGAATTTTCCCAATGTCCTCAGGAGACCAAAGACCTGACTTTGAAGTAGCTTGGAAACATGGAGAGATGCTCCTTGGAAAGAGAGTCAGACTCTAGCAATGAATAAAAGGCACTAATTTACAAGGCTTGAGTGAAATCCCAGAAGGTCTGAGGCCCAGGCCTCAGAGAGACATTGAGGCAAGTCCATTGGTAAGAGTCAGACTAATAAGAAGGGTTTCTGCACTCTGCTTCAGGAACACCACCAGTGACTTATCCATTCACTCACTTAATCCAACAACTGTATATTGAGGGCCTATCATGTGCCGAGGTATATTCCATTGAAGAAAAGAAACAGAGGCCTCTGTCCCATGCAACTTACATCCCAGTAGGGTCGGGTTAGGTGTACAGGACTGACAGCAAACAGCGACACAAGTAAGTGAATGGCATAGCATGTCAGACGACATAAGCATTTCAGCAAAAAAGAAGGAAAAAAAAGCAGAGGAAGAGATGGAGGTAGCGTGCAATTTGAAATAGGGTAGACTTCACTGAAAGATGTAATTTAAACAAATTTATATATGTATTTTGAGACGGAGTCTCGCTGGAGTGCAGTGGCGTACTTTTGGCTCACTGTAGCCTCTGCCTCCTGGGCTCAAGTGATTCTTCTGCCCCAGCCTCCCAAGTAGTTGGGACTACAGGCACCTGCCACCATGCCCGGCTAACTTTTGTATTTTTCATAGAGACAGGGTTCCACCATGTAGGCCACGCTGGTCTTGAACTTCAAGTGATCTGCCTGTCTTGGCCTCCCAAAGTGTTGGGTGTGAGCCACTGTGCCCAGCTTAAACAAAGATTTGAAAGAGGTGAAGGAGTGAGTCCTGCAGGTATATGGGGACAGAACATTCCAGGCTGAAAGAACAGTCCATGCAAACCTCCTCAGGAGGGAGCATGTCTGCCTGGCTGGACTGAGGCATAGCAAGGAGGCCAATGTAGCTAGAGCAGAGTGAACCAGGGAGGCAGGAGACACAGGTGGGCAGAGGCAGGGCACAGAGCTCGTGCGACCTCATGGCTGCAGGAGGATCTTCTTGGACTTGTCCTCTAGGTGAGGTAGACAGCCACAGGGACGTTCTGAACACAGGAGATTCATGGTCCCCCTGCTGCTGTGCTGAGAATATACTCTAGGGGCAAGGACGGAGACAGGGGGAGCACCCAGAAGGCAGTTGTAGAAAGCTGGGGAGAAATGCTGGCTTCTGGGTATATTTGGAAAGCAGAGACATGAGCTCACCCAACAGATGGGAAGTTGGGGGTGAGAGGAAGAGGTGTCAGGGATAGCGCCCACGGTTCTGGACCTAGTAACCGTAAGGAAGGGGCTGGCAGAGAAGGAAGAGAGAGCAGGTGTAGGGGTGGGTGGGAATCAGGAATTCAGTTTTGGACTTGGGGGGTTGGAGCTGCCTATTTGGCATGGCAAGTAGGCAGCTGGACGTAGAAGGCTGGGGTTTGCAAGAGAAACTTGGGAGTGGTTGGCATATAGATGATATTTAAAGTCAGAAACGTGTACTATTTGCCAGATACATGCAGTAAGGCAGTTGATGCAAACCAAAGCCTTCTAATGTAGTTACTGTTATTATTTTCATTTTGCAGCTGTAGAAACTGACACTCAGAGAGAAGTGACTTGGAGCTCACGGTGTCACCGCCCACTGATGGGAGAGCTGAATTCAACCTGACCTACAGTCTTTGCTCCTAAGCCCTCCACTGCAAGATGACCCCCTCACTGGATCTTTCAGGGCATGTCTTAGATGAGAGGTGGATGGACTTTGGATCAAGGGAAGATAATCCATACAAGAAGGGGACAGGAGTTTGGAATCAGCAAACCAAGTCCCACAGTGAGGGGACGCACTGGCCTCAAGGAAGCTGAATGATGGGGAGCAGTGAGATGAGACTGAATAGGAAGGAGGGGCTAGATGGAGGGTACAGCTTCAAGACTGGCCTGAAAAGTTTTGACTGGATGGGGAAGGAAGCAGAGAGCGATTGATGGTTTTGGAGGAGGGGGGCATTACATGATCAGTGCAGCCCTTGTGAAAGACCCATCAGATATGGGCATTCAGGCTGATGAGGGAGGTGTCAGGAGAGACCAGAGAGGAGGAAACAGGCCCAGAAATTGTTGAGACTGTCTGGGCATGAAGGATGAGGGCTGAGCCAGTGGAGATGAGGAGGAAGCGAGGAAGCCAAGCTCCCACTGAAGACAGCACTGAGCAGAGTCTCTGCCTGATGTAATGTGGGGGATAGAGGCAACGAATGAGTCAAGGGCAAAGTTTCAGACTGGTAGGGGCAGATAGGGAGGTGGGAAACAATGCTGGCTTGAAAAGAAAAAAGGGAACTGGTGTGAGAGGGAACTCGGTTTTGCATGTCTTATACTTGGGACTAAGTGAACCATGGTGGGACAGATTTCTGCATCCCAGCAGCTTGCAGGCTAGTGTAGAGGACAGAACTGCACAGGGCTGGCCAGGCTGCAAGGCAGAGAGAGCTGAGGGGTGCCACAGAAAGATAGGCAGGAAGGGGCAGCATCCGGTGAGTGTGTCTGATTGGTTATTGGTCAGAGCTAGGGACAGAGATTAAAGAAGTGTTTATCCAGAGGTGAAAGATCTGGGGTAGATGACGCCAGGGAGGAAGGGAAGGTTGCCTGAGGGAAAAAAACAAAGTCTAGGACAGGCGCAGGCTTGCTCCTGCCACCAGCTAGCTCTGTGTCCATGAAGTAGGTTTTTTTAGTTTTTTTTTTTTTTTTTAATGGGTCTTGCTCTTTTGCCCGGGCTGGAGTGCAGTGGCACAGTCATGACTCAGGCGTGCACCACCATGATGGGCTAATTTTCATTTTATTTATTTTTGTAAAGACAGAGTCTCACTATGTTGCCCAGGTTGGTCTTAAACTCCTGGGCTCAAGCGGTCCTCCCGCCTCAGCCTCCGAAGTGCTAGGAGTACAGTGAACCCGTTGTTTCAACTACTCTGGTTAGTTCCTAATTTTCTCATCTGTAGAAAATAATAGTTCTTACCCCCTGAAGCTGCTGTGAAGACAAAGTAAACTAATAGACTAAACTGCTGAGACCCCCGACCGCCACCCCAGCCTATAGTGAGGGCTCAGAGACATTTCTGAGAAGGGGAGCTCACAAAGAGCCCAGGGAGGAACCGTGTCCCAGATCCCAGTGGCAGGAGCATCAAGAAGGGAGGTAGGTTCCCAGGGATGATAAGGAGATTCCCTGAGCCAGCTGGAGACCAGGAACTTTACAGACTTTATCTCAGTCAGTTCTCCAGGTCATACCATGAGGGAGGGTTTATCATCACACCCATTTCACAGATGGGAAAAATGAGGTTCATAAAATTGCTCTTGGTCACACAACCAGGAACAAGTAGAAGAGGGACTGGGACCCAGGGCTATAAGTAATGATTCCAGAACCTCTGTTGGTAACCACTGCCCCACACTGCCCAATGTAAGGCAATGGGAGTTTCAGGGAGTGGATGGAGGGGATTGAGAGGCTCAGAGAGAGGACCCTTCCTAGAGCATCAGAGCTGGAAGCCACATTGCTGAGGATTAATTGAATCACAAGTGGTCAGAGAGGAAATGGTAGAGGGAAGTACAGACCACACATCGGAGCGGTTTGGTCATGAATGAAAGGAGAAATGGGAGGGCAGCATTTGGAGGTGTTGAGGTCAAGGAGAGGTCTTTATGGAAGTGGAGAAACAGCATCATGTTGTCAGCAGAGGGAAAGGGGGTCACGGGATGGGAGACAGTGAAGAGCTAGAAGATGGGGGTGCAACTGAGTGAAGGAGGCCCCTCTGGGCTGAATAAAGGTTGATATCCAAGCCACAGTTGAAGCAATTTAGGTTTGGCAGAAAATGGCCATAACCACAAGGAAGATGTAAACTGGATAGAGGAGGAGTCAGGGTGCCCTTGGATAGTTTCCTCTGCTTCATCCATGGCAGAAGGATTCGGTGTGTCTCATAAACTGATGGGACATGCTGGTTTAAAAACAATTTGCTCTGGGGTGAAGGAGGCCCTGAGATAGAATGTCAGCTGGACCCATGTTGTAGTTCAGAAATCTGTAAATGACCTTCCATCTATCCATGCATCCATGCATGTATATATGCATGTCGGGGGCCAGTGAGAACGGCACGTCTTCCGGGGTCTCTTGACCTGCAAGAGAGTCCCAATACCTGGAAGAGAGAGTGCACGGAAGTAAAGAAAAGACAGAACAGCTGGAGTCTGGAGGGCTGGCCAGGCAATTCCCGATTTAGCAATGCCTAAAACCAGCAACTTTATTGTACACAGAGTTAGTATATATATCTTTTCCTACCTCATTTACAGGAACATTCTTTGCCCCACCTCATTTACATAAGCATTCTTAGTCCCATCTCAATTATCAGAACAGATGCCATTATCTTAATAAAGGGAAGAGAAAGCCATCCGGCTACAAGCTTAGGCAGCGGAAAACACACAATGGGTACAATCAAGTCATGCAGGTGGGTCTCATTATCAGGGTGAGGAAACCTATAGTTAAAATGTTAGTGATCTATGCAAGTCATCAGAGAGGCGATAGACCCATTAACTTTGCAAATAGCAGTCACAGGAACAAGCACGGGACCCATCAATAGAGGGTAAACAAAGTCATAAAACTAGCCCAGAGCAGGTACTTCAAGAAACAATGCCTAGTAAAACCACACAGCCTTCACCCAGCCTTTAGGTCAGTGGACCAGAAATAGACTTCTGCAAACTCAAACATCTATTAAATCTCTCTTTCACTGATCTCAACTGCCTCCAGGGGGTGGGAAACGTGTCCGGGCTCAAACTCCATTATGGCAGAGACACTGAGTGGTCTCGACGCTGGAGCGATCCCCACAACTTTCCTTATACATTAGTAACAGGGTGGCCTACACAAACATCCACAAATGTCACCTCTCATTCTAGGCTCTAACATATTGCAAGTGGATACAGCCAAATATTGCAAGGAATTCATGCAACACATTCAACCTTATGATTCATAGGCACAGGCCACCTTTTCTCATAATCTTCCTAAAAACTTGCATGACCTTAAACCTGAAGAACTGGTGTTCTGACTTAAAGAAATAAGAGAAAAAACTCTAGAACCTGAATGAAAAAGTTTATCTCAAATACTGCTAACAATGGACATACAAGTGAAACTCCAATATATTGATCCTTAAAGTCTCTCAATTAAAGAGACATGAATATTCTTTGAATCCCTGAAAAGATGTCCTAATCAGAAACTTCAAAGACGATTATTTTTGGACTCTTCTAGAAAAGACAGTCTTGAAAGAAACCAATTCCAATGAAGATTTTTTGATCAAGTTGACAATTGTGTTTAGCAGACAATGTACGCTTACTTGTGGAACAAGATGTAGATGACCAAACCTCCAGATTCTCATGCTTTAATCTGAATGCTTTTGTTCTTTGTCTTTTAGGTATTTTCTTCTGCTGGTGCTATGTGTGTGCACATATCAGGTTTATTGAAATATAGTTTACAATAGAAACACTTTTACATTGTTGGTGGGAGTGTAAATTAGTTCAACCATTGTGGAAGACAGTGTGGCGATTCCTCAAGGACCTAGAAATAGAAATTCCATTTGACCCAGCAATGCCATTACTGGGTATATATCCAAAGGATTATAAGTCGATCTACTATAAGGACACATGCACACGAATGTTCATTGCAGCACAGTTTACAATAGCAAAGACCTGGAACCAACCTAAATGCCCATCGATGATAGACTGGACAGGGAAAATGTGGCACATATACACCATAGAATATTATGCAGCCATCAAAAACAATGAGTTCGTGTCCTTTGCAGGGACATGGATGAACCTGGAAACCATCATTCTCAGCAAACTGACACAAGAACAGAAAATCAAACACTGCATGTTCTCACTCATAGGCGGGTGTTGCACAATGAGAACACATGGACACAGGGAGGGGAGCACTACACACTGGGGTCTGTTGGGGGGAAATAGGGGAGGGAGAGCAGGGGGTGGGGAGTTGGGGAGAGATATCATGGGGAGAAATGCCAGATATAGGTGAAGGGGAGGAAGGCAGCAAATCACACTGCCATGTGTGTACCTATGCAACAATCATGTATGTTCTTCACATGTACCCCAAAACCTAAAATGCCATTAAAAAAAAGAGAGAAAAAAGAAATATAGTTTACATACTGTACACTTCAATAATTTAAAATGTATAATACAATGTTTTTTTAGTCCATTCACAGAGTTGTGAGACTATCCTCACAATTAATTTTAGAACATTTTCATCACTCCCCAAAGAAGCCCTCTACCCATTTACACTAACTCCCCCATTCTCTCGTCAACATCTCTAGCCCTAAATAACCAGTAATCTACTTTAAGTCTCTATAGATATTCCTGTTCTGGACATTTTATATCAGTGAAATCATACAATACTTGGACTTTTTATGATTTGGTTTCTTTCACTTGGCATCATATTTTCAAGGTTCATCCACATTGCAGCATGTATTAGTACTTTATTTCCTTTTATACCCGAATACTACATGTTATGAATATACCACATTTGATTTGCCTATTTATCAGTTGACCAACATTTTGATTGTTTGCACTTTTTGCATGTTATTAAAATAGTGTACAGTGGAAACATGTACAGGTTTTTATGTGGACATATGATTTAATTTCTCTTGGATATACACCTAGAAGTAAAACTAATGGTCCCTGTGTTTAACATTTTGAGTAACTGTCAGCCATTTTACATTCCCAGCAGCACTGTATAAAGGTTCCAATTTCTACACATTCTTGCTCAATATATCTTGCTTATATTTTTGTTTTTTCTTATAGCCATATCAGCAGCTGTGAAGTGATATATCATTGTAATTTTGATTCAGATTTAATTGACAGCTAATAATGCTGAGCATCTTTTATTATAGTTGTCATTTGTGTCCCTTCTTTGAGGAAACGTCTGTTCAGATTTTTTTTTGTAGATGTTCTTTATCATGTTGAGAAAGTTCTCTTCTCTTCCTAGTTTGTTGAGTTGTTTTACCCTCTATCCTTAAGGGTGCTGGACTTTGTCAAATAGTTTTTCCACATTTATTCAAATGGTCACATGGTTTTGTCCTTTATTCTATTAATTTCATGTATTATATTAATTGGTTTTCAGATGCTGAACCAATCTTGCATTCTTGGAACAAATTCCACTTGGGATGTAGTATAATGTTTTTTATTTGTTGCTGGATTTGGTCTGTAAGTACTTTTTGAGGATTTTTGCATGTATATTCATAAAACATATTGTTCTGTAGTTTTGTTTTTGTGATATCTTTGTTTGGTTTTAGTATCAAGATAATACTAGCCTCACAGAATGAGCTGGGAAGTGTTTGCTCCTCCTCTCTACCTTTCGTGAAGGATTGGTACTAATTCTTTTCTAAATGTTTGGTATTATTAATCATTAAAGCCACCTTGGGCTGAGCTTTTTTTGTGTGTGGAAAATTTGAAAATTACTAATTTAAACTATTTCTCTATTATAGGTCTATTCAAGATATTCTATTTTTTCTTGAGTCATCTTTAGTAGTTTGTGTCTTTCTAGGAATTTGTCAATTTTGTCTAAGTTGTCTAATTTATTGGCATTCAGTTTTTTGTTGTATTCCCTTGGTATCCTTTTTATTTCTTTAAAGTCTGTAGTAATGAGGGAATGTATTCTCTTCCTGGGTCCACAAGAGGGCATAGTTTCAAGGGCAAGAATATTCCCAGCACCATGCACCCCCTACACGGCATCCAGGGATTAAAGGTCCTTGTTTAAATTTTCACGTGTGAGGGAAGAATGAAAGATCAATCATTCCAGCTGAAGTTTAAAGGAACTCCTTTCATAGGCCAGGGGGCTTGGAGGAGGAGGGAATTCCTCCCAGGTTAAAAGTCCCTGTCCCCCATATTCACCCAGATTCCATATTTGGGTCCCCTTCCACAATCTTCATGGAAGCTTTCTCTCTCTCATCTTTTTCTCTCCTTTTTCTCTTTCTCTGCCTAAATAAATCACTTTCTGTGAAAACTCTTTGGGGTTTGATATTTACTTGCAAGTGCACTACACCCAGCGTGGTCCCCTCTCCCATTCTTGGGTGAGTGAGAGACCAAGAGCCTGGAGCCCACCAGGGAGCAAGCTAAGCCTCCCCTGCACCTGGGATCCTAGAACCCAGGAAACAGTAATGTTCCTCCTTTCATACCTGATTTTAATAATTTGAGCCTTCTCTCTTTTTTTTCTTGCTCATCCTTGTGAAAAGTTTGCCAATTTTGTTTATCTTTTCAAAGAACCAACTTTTGGATTTGTTTATTCTACCTACTGTTTTTGTATTCTCACCTTTATTTTTAACTTTACATTTTGTTAGTTCTTTCTTTCTGCTCACTTCAGGTTTAGTTGCTTTTCTTCCTTTAGAATTGTATGATAGAAGATTAGGCTTATTTATATGAGCGCTTCCTTCTTTTTTAGATACAAACGTTTGCTTAATTTCCCTTTATGTACCATTCACTGCATTCAATACGTTTTTGTGTGTTGGGCCATCATTCTACATAATCTTGAAGTATTTTCTAATTGACTTTGTAATTTCTTCCTTGTTCCATTATTTATTTAACAGTATACTATTTCCCTCTGTTATTTATAGGTTCTGGATTATTAGCAAATAATTGTTACCACTAAAGTATCTATTTTTTGCACTCCTCGTCATTCCTTGGATTGATATTAATAAATACCTACAATTTGCTTACAATTTGGCAAAAAAAAATGCCATAAACTCTCTGTTAGTTTTGTACACAATTTCCTTTGGATTCTACCCAGTTTGCTTTGGTACTCTTGCCATGAAACCAAATGGTATCATAGACACAACCTCTGTAGCACATTTTGGTTGGCAAACACTGTCACAGAACAGAGTGCCAAAACTCCAAAACTTGCTATCACAGCACACCTAACAGGGGTTGTCATTTTCTCCTGTGAAAGGAAAATAAAACCTTGGGACCTCAAACTCACTATGCCAAAGGAAAAGTTAAGCTTGGGAACTGAGTCATGCAAAAAACTGCCTTCCTTTTTTCCCCAAACAGCTGTAATTTCATGTGCTTACTTTATGTAAAATGCAGATTTACTGAGCATGAGAATAGTGCTTCAGTGACTTTTTCCTCTACTACGTTCTTTGCACTGGTAAAACATAGACTCACTGAGTGCTTATCAAACCTCACAGGAATGTAACCAACTTGCCTCATTGCCTATCCTGCCTCTTTCTCCACCCCCTTACTCTTTCTTGTTTCAATATTGAAGTTCCCAAAACCCTGTTTGGAAAATGCATGGATCACAGATCAATCCTACAGTAACTTGTGTTTCTGTTTCCTAAGTGTGACCCCAACCTTGGCAAAATAAACCTCTAGTCAATTGAGATCTGCCTCAGTCACTTACTGGTTTACATTTTTGCAACCACAAAGGAATTATTTGAATGGAGTTGGGCCCTGGCCTGCAGCCAGCCTCCTATCAGGCCCTGGTACCAGCCAAAGTTCTTTATCAGTTTGACCAATTGGACAATTTGCCAAGGTCTGGAGGCTTCTTTCTCCAGAGATTCCTGATCTCACAAACATTTGTGATTGAGATCTGAAGTTTACTCTGCTGAAGAACTTTTCTTTTTCTTTCTTTCTTTTCTTTTCTTTCTTTTTTTTTTTCTGACGGAGTCTCACTCTGTCCCCAGGCTGGAGTGCAGTGGCTCGATCTCGGCTCACTGCAACCTCCACCTCCCGAGTTCAAGTGATTCTTCTGCCTTAGCCTCCCAAGTAGCTGGGACTACAAGCGCACACACCACCATGCCCGGCTAAATTTTGTATTTTTAGTAGACATGGGGTTTCACCATGTTGGCCAGGATGTTCTCAATCTCTTGACCTGGTGATCTCCAAAAGTGCCGGGATTACAGGAGTAAGCCACCGCACCTGGCTAGAACGCCTTTTCTTAGAGGTTACTGCTTCTATAATGAAGAGAAATCTTCAGCTTGGGCCCCTTCTCCAGATAAGGAACTCATTTGGGGTTTCATTTTGGGATTTGGTAGCTGAAGATCAAGGTTTACTAATAGCTGGCTCTGACTTCTTATGCTCAGAGATCTTGACTATTGATTATGAGGGCTTCAATATTTAAAGGGAAAAAGCATGCTGGAGGGAAACGAGGGAGGGTATGATCACATTACTCTATCCACATGTTGCAGGAGAAAGGGAGCAGGTAGGGGAATAGTCAGTTAAGTATGCTTCTCATGCTCAGTAAATCAGCATTTTACATAAGATAAGATGAACTTAGAGTAGCTACCTGGGGAGATATTTACCTTTTATCGGTAGCTCTCTGCTTAAGAAAAAAGGAAAAGGCAGCTTCTTGCATGACACAGCTTACTGCTTAATTTTTTCCTTTTGATCAGTGAATTGGGGTCCCAAATTTTTATTTTCCTTTCACATTTCTCCCCGCAAACTTTTAAAAATCTTTTGGAGAAATCATTTTAGAAAAAAAATGAGTCTTTCCTCTTGGAAAGACATCTGTCATGTCTAGAACATGAGATTAATAGGTCCCATGTTGTTAGGAAAACTCATTTTAGCAGGTTGTGAAATCTCATGTTTTACAAAGCAAAAAACAGAGGGAGAAATAAAACAAACAAGCAAAAAAGAGAAACAACCTTGAAAACTAACATAGGCCATATTACTTTGGAGTCCATGAAAATGGTTTATGTATATGAATCGGTTGCAGTTATTTTCTTCTGAAATTTAAGGTGTCTAGCTACAGTTCTCAGGGCATTAAGGAATGCATGGCTTAATTTTCATTGATTTCAAATCAGGAAAAATGGTGAAAAATGAACAGAAAGAAGGAAAAAATTGAAAATATTATTTTGGAGAATTGCAACCAGGGAAAATTTTAGAATTCAGTCCAAATTGTAGAAAATTATAAAAATTTAAAAACATTAGGCAAGGCTAGAATCTAGTAAGAGGTATACTGTAGTTTATTTTGAAAGATGATTTTTCTCTCCCCAATTCTCCAATTTTATAAAGACAAAACCATAGTAGAGCCAGTTTATTTGTAAAATAAATTTTAGTCCCATTAAACGTGGCTTGATTAGATGCATACAGTGCAGCAAGAATAATCATTTGCCCTATAAGCTCCCTTTGAGAAAAAAATGGCTTTGCTGGAAACATTTTCATAAGGAGTCTAGGGTTAGACCTTATTATAATCCTTGAGCCCAGCCAAGGATTTAAATGTGACTGCAGATTCCTATGTGAATTGCGTGAATCCTTTATTTTCAAGGTCCCAAGGCAGTCCTGGGACTGTCAGAAAGTGACATTGTTTACTTATTACAGGTCAGAACCCTGAAAAGGACAAGGTATGGGGCCAGTTTTTTTAAGGGGCTTTTATCAGCTCTGTATGTCAACAATATTATCTCAAGAGTGTCTGAAAATGTCATTCTGGTCAAAGCCTTGGTAAAGTAACATGTCTCCAATTATGCCATCTTATAATAAAAAAGAGATTGTTTCTGAACTTATGCAAATAACTATATTGTCATATATTAAGGATAATACAAAATAGTTTCTAAGTTTAGAGAAACTTAGAGAAAGAAATTATGATTTAAATTTTGCTTATAGAGTATACTTTAGTCAGGCTGGTCATGGTGGCTCACACTTGTAATCCCAGCACTTTTAGAAGCCAAGGTGGGCAGATCCCTTAAGGTCAGGATTTTGAGACCAGCCTGGACAAAATGGTGAAACCTGATCTTTACTACAAATACAAAAATTAGCTGGGTATAGTGGTGGGCATCTGTAATCACAGCTACTATGGAGACTGAGGTGGGAGGATCACTTGAACCTGGGAGGCAGAGGTTGCAGTGAGCCAAGATTGTGCCACTGCACTCCAGCCTAGGCAACAGAGCGAGACTCTGTCTCAATTAATATATATATGTACTTTACTCAATTTTTAACAGCTAAAAAACAAAACAAAAAAAAATCAACAAATGTTTTAAACAAAGAGTTATAAAAGATTATTTTAATTGTCTGTTAGTTCAGTCCATGCAATTAACTTCTGGTCAATATTGGATCAGCAATCCTCATGAATACATGAAGATTTTCTCTCCATTTTAAGGTCTCCAATGTGAATTCCACAGAGTTCTATAGCTGATTACAAACCACACTATGAAAGGATCAAAGTAAGTCAACAATTGCAGAAGAAAAAAGTTGTAGAGCAGCCATGGTTACAGACACAACTGACAAGGAAATTTGGTTATTTCTGTGGCATACAACAATTTTACACATGCTAATCATAATTACTACTGATAAAATATATTGAGACACATCAGAATCACAGGAATATCCTACAATTTTAGAACACACACTAATAACACATTAATATAAATATAACCCAAAGTAGGTTAAACATCATTTCATATTCGACAATCCTTCTTGTATAAATTTTACTCTGAATAGAAAATAAGCCATATATATCTGTTTTTGACTTCAGAGGACCTAATATGAAAAAATCAATGAGGTCAAAAGGTCTTCATTTAGTATTTGATTGTAGAAAGCTTGTCAAATATAAAAAGTTTAAAACACATGATATCACAAAATAGGATCATGGGTCATTGTAAAATAAGTCATTCATTTAGCCAAAATGATAAGTCAAAGATTTTTTTTTTAAAAAAAGGTCAAAACCTTTATACTTTGAGACACGAGACTTAATTTCCCAAGCAGTAAGCTCTAATAAAGACAGCATGAGGCCAAAACCAATTAAATCTCTCTCCCAAATCTTATAAATAAATCTAAACATCTTGACTGTAAGATATAATTCAATAAACCTTTTTGTAACCTTTCATATATATTTTTAAAAAGTAGATTAATGCTCTACAAAAGCCTTATTAATCTGATACAGGGCCCAAATGCTGGTCTTCCATCAGTACCTTTGATATTAATGTTTAATTTATAAAGAAATTGTTTCATATAAAAATTTAAAGCCAAACCACAGAATGTTTTACTGGAAGAAAATATTTCCTTTATAACTTTAAGATAAAATATTTTAGCATCAGGTCACAGCAGCAGTTAAAACCTAAAGAAAAAATTTACAGAGCTTACAAAACATTGAAAGAGAGAGTTATCATCGCCATCCTTCTGAAAGGTGAGAGAGCTAAAAACAATGAGATACAATATAAATTGAACATCTGGTTTAAAAACATATGAAAATCTCTTGTAATTTCATTACAAATAAATCAATACCTTAAGAAAATTTTGTTGTTCTAACCAATTCTTTAGTGTATTAGTGTATTTTTAATATCATAGCTCAATCTCTAGAAAGTCTGTTATAAATAATTTCCTTTTGATTATAGTCAACTTGATCATAAAAAGTTTTTTCATATAAATCCTCTTTTTAAAAAATAATCCTTATTATGACATACACAAACCACCTATGGCATGCTTGAACTTCCTGTTTTATGCCAAACATCCCTCTCCTAAATAACCAATCGTTTTATTTTAGGACATAAATTTACCATATAAGATTCTTTCTCATATAAAATAATTTTCTTTTTAACCTTTTCTTACCAAAATACTTCTTTATATTTGTAAATTTCTTTATATCTTTCCTATTTACTGGTTCCTTTTATCCGGTTTCATAAATAACCTTTAAATTAGACAAAAATCATTTTCCTTTAAATAAGAATGAATTTTTTAAGAAAAATATTTTCCCATAATATAGGTTTAACAAAATTGTGAATGAATCAGATATTTAATGAGTATCTATTATTTAATTTAACATAACTTTAGATTCAAAATTATATGGCAAGTTTATTTACAAGCATTTATTTTATTATCTTTACCTAAATAATTTTTAAATAAATTACCTAGACTACTTGTTAAAAATGTGTTAGTCATTATTTACTGTTATTTCCCTGTTAACTGTTTTTATGTTTTGTGAATTTTAGGTGTTTACCTTAGTAAGAATCTTCAGGTTAAATAAATGTGTGTGTGTGTGTTTTTGATAACTCAGGATTTAGCTGTTTTCATTAAATCAACAATATTAAATGCCCTATTTATCAAAAAATTAAACCAACAAATATAATACTCTTTTGGGCTGCATTTCTAGCTTTATAATCCTCATGCCAAATTTTGACACCTTATAATATCTAGTAAAGGTAAACATTAAACGGCCTGACCAATCACTCTAAACAACGTATGCTGACAATGCTGAAGAGATTTCTTTTTTTTTTTTTTTGATACAGAGTTTCTCTCTTGTTACCCAGGCTGGAGTGCAATGGCGCGATCTCAGCTCACCACAACCTCCGCTCCTGGGTTCAGGCAATTCTCCTGCCTCAGCCTCCTGAGTAGCTGGGATTACAGGCACGCGCCACCATGCCCAGCTAATTTTTTGTATTAGTAGAGACGGGGTTTCACCATGTTGACCAGGATGGTCTCGATCTCTTGACCTCGTGATCCACCCGCCTCGGCCTCCCAAAGTGCTGGGATTACAGGCTTGAGCCACCATGCTGAAGAGATTTCTAATTTTATTTTACCAATAACTTTAAAAACAGCTTATTTATTAAGAATGTACTTAAGTTACATAAACTTGAAAAAGCTTTTGGGCTTAAGATCTCTATTTTTCTGTAAAGTATATGATTTAAGCCCTTTTTTCTCCTTTAAGGCCAAATAATTAGAGCTGTTTTATATATTTTTGATAATGAAATATATACATTATATATAAATATGTAGATGTATTAGACACATAGAAATAGACCTTATAGAATCATAAGACCTCCTTCTTTTTATCCCTCCTATTTTAGACTTCCAAAAATTTTTTTTCAAGATGGAGTCTCACTCTGTTGCCCAGGCTGGAGTGCAATGGCATGATCTTGGCTCACTGCAACCTCTGCCTCCTGATTTTAAGCATTCTCCTGCCTCAGCCACTGAGTAGTTGGGATTACAGGCAAGTACCACCACTCTCCGGTAATTTTTGTATTTTTAGTAGAGATGGAGTTTTTACATCTTGACCAGGCTGGTCTTGAACTCCTGGCCTTAAGTGATCCACCAGCCTTGGCCTCCAAAAGGGCTTGGATTACAGGCATGAGCCACCTTGTCTGCCGCCAATTTCTTGATAATTTGTTTCATTACCCTAGGCAATTGTCAGATACATAGGCCTAAATTTGTTTACCGAAGGAACAACTCTCAGATGAAAAATCAGCAAAATTTACTTCTCAAAGTACAGAGAGAAAAAGAGAGAATCTGGTGTGTTAAAAAGAGTGATTCAAAATGGATAGCAAGTCAAACATAAAATTACAGAAATCTTCCAGAGGATTGTATAAGGAGACCAATTGCACTTAAGATGTAGTCTTAAGTTTTAGATGTAGTCTCTATGTTTTAACTGGATCTCTGAGCTCTGAGCAGAGCCCACATTGAATCCTGGGTCTCCAAAAGGAGAGAGAAATCCTTGGACTAGGCACATAATGCTTTTACACTGTACTTTGTTGCAGAGATGTTGCTCTGAGTGTCTAAGCACTCTTTCTCATCCTAAACACCCAAGAGTAGCCCCTGAAATAATAACTATTTTAGTTTAAAAAAAAAAATCAGGAAACAGAATACAAAAGCAAGCAGTTTAAGATCTGAGAGGACCTTGTTTGTTTTTACTCTTGGGGTTCCATAAGGAAAAACAGAGGTTTCACTCCCCAAAAATGTCTGGCACCTTCTCTGTTTTCTTTAAGGAATCCCAGCTCCAATTTCTTGATAATTTGTTTTATGACCATTGTTAAAATTATTTCCAGTGCCTCATGCAGCAGAGGGTAGAAAGAGAAAGGAGAGGCAGGCAGAAGTAAAGAGAAAAAGCAGAATTCAGGTGACTGAGAAGAGAAAACCTTTTTTTCAAAAACACAGTCCTAGGAGAAGGAAAAAAAGGCATGAAGCCCTTTTAAATACACACACACACACATACACACATACATACAAACATACAGAAACAAATTGTGGATACTGTCTTTTAATCAAGCTGCCTTTAACTATTGAGGTCTTAAAAATATGCTTTTAAATATTGTTACCATATTTTAGCTGGCATAAGCTGCTGATATTTCAAAAGTAAAACAAATATCAAACCAGAAAGGACTTGATTCAGGAACCAACGCAGGCTATAACAGTGAAAAAAGCACAGGATCGTTGCTGCTGAACTACAGCATAGGGTGACTGCCATTGCTCCTAAAGTTCAGCTTGGCTAGCAGAGGTGGTCTTGCCATGTAAATAAAGCCACTCAGGTAATTGAAATGTTTCTTTTCTTTTCTTTTTTTTTTTTTTGAGACAGAGTTTCACTCTTGTTACCCAGGCTGGAGTACAGTGGCACGATCTCGGCTCACCGCAACCTCCGCCTCCTGGGTTCAAGCAATTCTCCCACCTCAGCCTCCCGAGTAGCTGGGACTACAGGCATGTACCAACATGCCCAGCTAATTTTTGTATTTTTAATAGAGACAGGGTTTCACCATGTTGACCAGGATGGTCTCGAACTCTTGACCTTGTGATCCACCCACCTTGGCCTCCCAAACTGCTGGGATTATAGGCGTGAGCCACTGCGTCCAGCCAATGTTTCTTTTTTTATAACTTTTGCTGTTGGTTTTTTTCTTTTTTTCAGCTGCAGGAATTTAGCCAATTCAGAGGACTTCTTTCCCATAACTACGGTACTTTCTTACAGATTTTACCAAGTCAGGTAGAGGTGGTCAAACCCGGTAAGAAAAAGAAAGAAATAACAACAATGACAACAACTTAAACAAACAAATAAAAGAAAACAAGCTAAACAAATAGATGATTGCAGAATGTATGTGATTACTGGGCACTCTAATGGTAAGAAGAAATTAAGACCAGCTAGTTGTTAATCTTAACTTTTAGTCATTAAGGATAATTTCCAAGACAAAACCGCAATCTAGCTACTTACCTAGGAATGGGGCTTATGCTGAAAACATCTCTCTTATCATCTCATGAAACAAGAATAAACCTCAAACTTACTTTCCCTGTTGGAAGCAAGCTGAAACTCCAGAAAAAATGTTGCCCATTGTCCAGCATCATGGTGAAGTGGCGACGTTGCCTGGGGTAAATACCTGGGGTTCATTGTCTCACACCAGGAAGATTAAGGACAGAGTTCCCTCCATTGTTCATCGATTTATAAACCAAAATGTGTCTGTGACAGGTCTCAGTCAATTTAGAAGAGCTTTTTTTTCCCCCCACAAGGTTAAGGACAGATCCAGGTGACAGGTTTGTGTCTTTCTCTAAAGATGATTATAATGTCTCTAATATTTAAAGGGGAAAGTGGGCTGGTGGGGAACAAGGGAGGATATGGTCATATTACTGTATCTATTTGTTGCTGGAGAAAGAGAGCAGGTACAGGAATAGCTAATTATGAATTCTCCTCATGCTCAGTAAATCAGCACTTTACATAAGATCAGATGAACATAGAGTAGCTACTTGGGGAGCTATTTAACCTTTTTTTTTTTTTTTTTTTGAGACGGAGTTTCGCTCTTGTTACCCAGGCTGGAGTGCAATGGCACGATCTCAGCTCACTGCAACCTCCGCCTCCTGGGTTCAGGCAGTTCTCCTGCCTCAGCCTCCTGAGTAGCTGGGACTACAGGCACGCACCACCATGCCCAGCTAATTTTTTGTATTTTTAGTAGAGACAGGGTTTCACCATGTTGACCAGGATGGTCTCGATCTCTTGACCTCGTGATCCACCCACCTCGGCCTCCCAAAGTTCTGGGATTACAGGTGTGAGACACTGCACCCGGCCTAGCTATTTAACCTTTTTATCTTTAGCACTCTGTTTAAGAACAAAGGGAAAAACAGCTTCTTGCATGACTCAGCTTTCAGCTTAATTTTTTTCCTTTTGGCACAGTGAATTGGGGTCCCAGGTTTTTATTTTTCTTTCACAAATTAAAACTGATATTTAGACTATTTCTCGGTCCACTAAATTTCTCATCCTAAACTCCTGCTAGCCACATGCACTGTCTCTGTTCATTTCCCTATTATTTATATCAGCCCTTCCTTCCTCTTGTCAACTTCAGTGCCACAAAAGGGAATAACAACAACAAAAATCTAACACCGTGGGACTCCTTTAGAGAAAGCAGAAAAGACACTGCAGACTTCTTTTTGGGAGAAACTCCTGTGCTTTTTTTTTTTTTCTTTCCATCAGGGAGTCTTAAGAACTATAATGAGCATGTTAGCACTAGGCAAAGTATCCTAGTTATGCAGCACCAAAGTATGTTACTGGCGGCAAGTGCATACACGTTTATAGCACCTCAATTCCTGCCTGCTCAGAAAGAAGAGTTCAGTTGAGGAGTCAAAAAGATTGGTTCAGTCCATGCAGTTAATTTCTGTTCTGCTTGATACTCATGAATATTTAGCTCTCCAAGAGTCCTGGAAGTTTTTCCTCTATTCTGATGTCACAATCTCCAAAGTTATCAGAAACCCGCGTTCAAGAGCACCTGTTGGAGTTTTATAGCTGATTGTAAAACCACCTTCCAAAGAGGACCAAAACAAGACAACAGCTGTCCATGGATGAAGAAAAAAGGTTTAAGGCAGCCATAGTCAAACGGTAAAATTGACAAGGAAATTTGTTACCTCTGTGGCACACGATAATTTTAACATAACAATTATTGTTATTTCTGATAATGTACACTAAGTTATTTCAGAATTACAGGTGTTTCCCCTAATTTTGGAACACATACTGATAATATATTTATACAATACAGTCAAAGAAAACCAAATACCATTTCATATTTGACCATGTATAATTTTTATGACCAATAAAAAAAATTCCTGTATAATTTTTATAACCAATAAACCAAATCACATCTTTTTTTGGACTTTAGGGAATCTAATGTCTAAAATAATTAATTAAATTAGAAAAAGACATAATTTATCATTTGATTTTGGAAAGTTTGTCAAATATAAAATGTTTAAAACACTTGATATTACAGTATATACAGGTCACTGTAAAGTCATTTATTTAACCAAAGTGATAATTCAAGGATTTCAAAAAAAACCTTCATTCTTTGAGACAGGAGACTTAATTTTCTAAACAAGAAACCCTAATATAAAAACACCATAAAGCCAATTACATTTGTTTTTTAAAATTTTGCAAACAATCTATAAAATTTAATGTTGATTATAAACTATAACTTCATAAGACTTTTATAAGCTTTATAACCTTTATAAGGAGTTGGTTAATACTTCAAGAAAACCTTGTTAACTTGATGCAGGGGTCCATATACTGATTTTGCATCAGTGTGCCTTTGAAACTAATGATTAATTATAGACAAACTGAATTTATTTTGTCTTTCAAAATCGGCTCTTATAATCTTACACACCTACCTCTGCTGTGATAGTCTCTGGGCCTTGAGTTAAACAGCTTAAATTTCTTACCCTGTGTCTCTGGAGTGTAATTTATTTTGATTTGTATCTTCTACTGGACCTGAAGATGAGGCTTTAATTGCTGTTACTGTTTAAGATTTAGTAGAGGCCAGGCACAGTGGCTTATGCCTGTAATCCCAGCACTTTGGGAGGCCAAGGCAGGTGGATCACCTGAGGTCGTGAGTTTGAGACTAGCCTGATCAACATGGAGAAACCCTATCTCTACTAAAATAAATAAATAAATAAATAAATAGCCAGGTATGCTGGTGAATGCCTGTAATCCCAGCTACTCAGGGGGCTGAGGCAGGAGAATTGCTTGAACCTGGGAGGAGGAGGTTGCAGTAAGCCAAGATTGTGCCATTGCACTCCAGCCTGGGCAACAAGAGTGAAACTCCATCTCAAAAAAAAAAAAAAAGATTCAGCAGGACATGGTGTCCTTTTTAGACCCAGGAGTTAAAGCCTTATAACTCAATGTTCCAAGGACTTCAGTAACACATACAAGAAAACACATGCATGTAATAACCTTAATTTAAAAACTTTTTAAACTCAGTTCTTTCTCCTAAGCAAACCAAAACTTAACAATAATATGATTATGTAAAAGTTTTTTGTTATATGTATATATATATATATACATATATATATATATGTATATATATATATATCTGCTCTTATTGTGACTTAGACAAATCATTCATGACTTTCTGGTTTGTCCTGAACATCCCTCCTTTAAAAAAAAAAAACAGTTATTTTATTTTAGGACAAAATTTACCATACAACACGTTTTTCCTGTATAAAGTTATTTTTCTTTAAGCTTTTTTTTTACCTCAAAAAAAACCTCTTTATTTTTATAACTTTCTTTAATTTTTTTTTATTTCCTGGTTCGATTTACCTTGTTTTATACATAACCTTTAAATAAGCTTTGCATTAGGCATAAATTTTTTGCTTTTTTTTTTTTTTTAAAAAAGGACACACTTCTCTCTTTTTTTCTTTTTCAGCAAGAATGTTTTCCTACAATGTATGGTTACTGGAAAATACCCAAGTAATGAAACATCTATTATTTAATATAACTTTACATTCTAAATTATGACCAGTTTGTCTACAAGTATTTTTCCCATTGCATTTACACAGTTATCTTATTTACCTAGGTTATTTATAAAAACTGTGATAGTCATGAATTTAAAGTTATGAAACCACGTTTGCAAAATTATAACTGAGACAGTGAAAAAAGTAATTGACTCCATCCTGTTCTTAACCTCTAAGCTGTCTTTGTTCATTTCTGGGCATAGGCCAAACTAATTTTGGGAGGAACTTAGTTTACAGTTTAGCTTTGAAACAAAGATGATAAAAATCCTTTCCCCAAACAAAGCTTTCTATTGTCTGTAAACTAGACTTCCTATAGCCACAGGATTAGAAGTTAAAGGAATCTAACTAAATTCAAGATGCAGCTATTTTCATTAAACTGATATCAATGTCTTATTTATTAAAAATTACACAAGCAAAGATCATTATTATAACTGGGTGGTGCTGTATACTAAGCTCCCTCCCCATTTAGATTCTGAGATCCTTGGCCTCTCCAACTCCAAGAATGGGGAAAGGGGTCCTGGAGGTATGGTGAGCTTACTATTCACAGAAATATTGTGGACCCAAAGAGTTTAGCAGAGAGCGATTTATTAGGCAGAGAGAGAGAAGAGAGAGAGAGAGCTCCCACACTGCCGTGGGTGGGGATCCAAGGAAGGAATCCATATAGGCAAGGAGCATGGGATTTTAATCCTTGGGTTATTCCCTCCCCATTCATGTTCTTGTCCATTGAGAAGAGTTCTTTCAAATTTCCTCTGGAGTGATTGATCTTTGACTCTGATACTGGATTGGCTGCTTGGTCGGAAGCAGAGCTCCCTCCTCCCAGAGCTTTCTGCAGGCTTTTTGAACAAAGAAGCTCAACTGAATTTTCCATGTAGCCCTGCTGGGGACAGTTAGACAAAGAACTTTACATTTCCAGATGGGAGCGTGGATGGAGGCACGGTGCTGGGAAGATCCTGCCTTTGAAACAACACCCCTCATGAACCCAGGAAGAGAATCTTTTTTCCTTAACACAGCAGTACCTCATTCTGATGTAACTCTTAGCCAAATTTTGTCACCTTAGGGTATTTGGCAGGGATATGTATGAAATTGCTTGATTACTAAATGTAAACAAAAATGTATGCTGGCAATTCTTAACACATTTCTAATATTACTTTACCAATAGTTTTAAAGCTAGTTTATTTATTAAAGATTTTACTTAAGTTACATAAACTTGAAAAATAATTTGACTAGTCTTTTTTACTATCTGATTTAGGCACTTTTATGTTTCTTTAAGCTCTTTTATATATTTTTAGTAGTGAAACATTTTGCATACAACAAATAAATACAAATAAAGATGTATTAGGCATATGGATAGAAGTTCATTTTATAGATTTACAAAGACTCCCCACTTTTTTTTCTGTCTTAAGACATTCAGATTTCTAATAACTGGTTTCACAGCCCTAGGCAATTCTCAGCTAAAAAGCCTTAAATTTGCACATTGAAGGAAAAAACTCAGGTGAAAATCAAATAGCAAAATTTACATCATAAGGTACAGAAAAAAAAGTCTGGTGGTGCCAGAACAGATGCTTCCACAGTGTACTTTTTTTTTAAAAAGGACATTTCTCAGTGTCTAAACTACATTCTTCTTTAAAAATCCAAGAGTAGCCTCTGTTGCAATACTATTTTAGTCAAAAACAGAATTCAGTCAACTGAGAAGAATAAACATGCAAACTTTTGCTCAAAAAAAAGGCAAGGTCTTAGGAGAGAGGTCTCAGGTAATTTAGAAAGTTTATTTTGTCAAGGTTGAGGAGCCCATGACAGCCTCAGGAAGTCCTGAGGACATGTGCCCAAGGTGGTCAGGGCACAGCTTGGTTTTATACATTTTAGGGAGACAAGAGACATCAATCAATATGTAAGAAGTACATTAGTTCTGTCCAGAAAGGCAGAGACAGCTCAAAACAAGGCCCCCATACTGGGGGCTTCCAGGTTACAGGTAGAGGAGAGAGAGATGGTTGCATTCTTTTGCATTTCTGGTAAGTCATTCCAAAGGAGGCAATCAGAATATGCATCTATCTGTGAGAGCAAATGTATGACTTGAATAGAATAGGAGGCAGATTTGCCCTGAGTGGTCTTGAACAGGGCCAAGATACTTTTCTTTCACACAGCTAACTTCTGAGATCTTATCCAGAAGCTGCTGATCACCAGTTACAGGTGTTTCTATTTAGTGTGAGACTGTCTTTCCCTGGCGCCAGCTGCGATCAGTTATTATTGTAGAGCGACAGCTTAACAACTGCCTGACCATCACCTGATGGTTGCCTGATAATCCTGGTGGGGGGCGCTTTTCCTGCCCTGCTCATGTCTACCTGACTACTACTCCAACAGACAGAGTCTTCTGAGATCTAAAACTCTACTCTCTTTTGTATTGCTTTACCTGATCTTTTTGGTTGAGGGGAGATGGTGATAACAGAAATGACTTTGTATTTTAAAAAAACTTGACTCTGATGTGCATAATGGCTAGTGAATGGGCTGATCACAGAGTGGACTGATTGGTGTTGGGTTGCCCAAGGGGAATGTCTTTGTAATGAAATGCACTGTGAAAACATTGTATGATCCAGTCCCCATGGCATGTCTCTTTCTGGGGACCTAAGATTCAGTGTGGGCTCTCTCCTAAGTTCAGTGGTCCAATTAAAAGTTAGAGACCTATGTAAATGGAATTGGTCTCCTTATAACATCTCATAATAACTTTATATAATTTTGTGTTACCCTAGCATTCATTTTTAATTGTCATCTAACACAGCCAAACTTCTTTTAAAAAAGCTTAAATTCCCAGACTCTTTCTATACTTTGAGATGCAAATTTTCTCCTTTAGAAATGCAAATTTGGAGTTGCCTAGCTAAGGATTGCTTAGGACAGTAAAACAGGTAATTGGAGAGTGAATTTTTTTAAAAAAAATGCACTATTTAAAACTGACAGATGAAAAATCTTACACATCTGGAAAAGCTGCTTCTGTTTATGTTTGTTTGTCTATGTATGTATATGTTTTATGTGTATGTGATATTTCACAACCAAAATATATTAAAGCACTCCAACTAATTGGCTTAATGAAAACGTAGGTGCTTAAATCAAATATTTTATCAGAAAAATAGAAACTTAAATGGCTTTATTTCATGTGACTTTAATAATCTTTAGTAAATAAAGATAATTTTAAAAATATTCATAAAAAAATAGGAACTTCTTCAGAATTTAATTTAGACATTTTTTCTAAGGTTATTGGTCCACTGGTTTGATAGTATATCTGCTAAATGTTTTAAGGTCATAAAACTTGCTTTTATGTCATTGCTTGGTACTTAACTTGTACATAAACTTATGGTTTTAGATTTGGGCCTTTAAAATATAAAGGGGCCTACTTCCAGGCATTGTCCTTTGTCCTGGACTCTGCATCTAGTACACAATAAAAATAACTTTTTAAGTTTTTTACTAAAAATAAGAGTTACTAGCAGTTAACGTAATCAGTGTATGTGGTGAAAGCTACTAGATATAAAAGAAACAATTCTATATGCAAAGTTATAAGAAAAGTAGATATATTTTGGTAAAATGCTTATGAGAAGGCATGGAATATGTTTTCTGTTAAAGGGGAAGTAATTTTGCCTAGTTTAGAGGTTTTCGTAAATTAAAAGAGTAAAAAAGATGGATAAAACTAAAAACTAATTGGATATAGAAAGTGAAAACAAAGTAAATTTTTATGCTAAGGCAGAATGATAGGATAAGGCTAAAGGTGTTAGCAAATTGAAGAAGGTTTGTGGAAGATAGTGAGGAAAGAAACCCAAGTATCTAAGATCACCTCCCCCTTGACTTCCACGCTGCGTTTCAATAGAAGTAAAGGCTGGCCGACCGGCGCCTCCTTAATCGCCTTCCTATAGATAGCAGGCATGATATGGGGGAATCTTTCAGGAAGGCATTGTTTCTTTCTTAAACAAGATCAAACCCCCACCCAACGCCTACTCCATGGACCAAGACCCTTTCACATGTAATTTCTAAGGCTGTAAACCCAAGACCCTTTCATGTGTAATATCTAGAGTTGTAAGCCTATATCAAGTCAGAGTGTCTCTTTGTTAGATGAGTTTGGCGGTTGGACAACTATGTCGCCTTGCTCCTGGCCCCTTCCTTCCTAGTTCTGTGTCTGAGAGGTCTTTTTCTTGTGGCTGTTCCTGCTTCAAAAGATCTTATAAAAGGAATTCTGTGTGTGATCAAGTTGGTTAAAATTTAAAATAAATTATTTATTTTTTCCATGAATTCAACATTAATATCAAAAGCACACTGATGCTGGGCACAGTGGCACATGCCTGTAATCCCAGCTACTTGGGAGGCTGAGGCTGGAGGATTGCTTGAGCGCAGGAGTTCTGGGCTGTAGTGCGCTATGCCAATCGGGTGTCCGCACTAAGTTCGGCATTAATATGGTGGCCTCCCAGGATCGAGAAACCACCAGGTTGCCTAAGGTGGGGGTGAACCAGCCCAGGTTGGAAATGGAGCAGGTCAAAACTCTCGTGCTTATCAGTAGTGGGATCACACCTGTGAATAGCCACTGCATTCCAGCCTGGGCAACATAGCGAGACCCCGTCTCTATTTAAAAAAAAATGTACACTGATGCTACATACTGGGCTCCTTTGTCAAAAACAATGGTTTCCCAGGAGCATTAATCTGTTCTTTAATAGAAAACTATAACAGGCTATGAGAGGTTTATGGCAATCTTACCTTATGGTCAAACTTATTGAGATTGGATGAATTTGTTTATAAGGTTTTATTAAAAATTAGTTTTAGCATGGTGACCTTCTTGGAGGAGGGACCACCAGGTTGCCCATGGAGGGGTGAACCGGCACAGGTCAGAAACAAGGCATGGCAAAACTCTTGTGCTGATGAGTAATGGGATGGCACCTGTGAATAGCCACGCCCTTTAGCCTAGGCAGCACAGCAAGACCCTGTCTCAAAACCAAACAAAGAAACAAAAATTATCTTTAGTGTTAATGCTACACTAACGTAAAAGTAAAATTTGGTTTTCTCTCTCAGTTTTTTTTTTCTTCCCTATGGAAGAGTCTCACTCTGTAGCCCAGGCTGGAGTCAGTGGTGCAATCTCAGCTCACTGCAACCTCCAGCTCCTGGGTTCAAGAGATTCTCCTGACTCAGCTTCCAGAGTAGCTGGGATTACAGGCGAACACCACCACACCCGGCTAATTTTTGTATTTTTAGTAGAGAGGGGGTTTCACCATGTTGGCCAGGCTGGTCTGAAACTCCTAACCTCCAGTGATCTACGTGCCTCAGTCTCCCAAAGTGCTGGGATTACAGGCATGAGCCACCACGCCCAGCTGGTTTTCTGTTTTGATAAAAAGATTTGTTTTTTACATTTTTAGTAAACTAAAAAATAAAAGAGGGAGAGAGCGAGATATTCAGTTGGCTTCATTCCATCTTTATTAGGTTCTATTGTTTAGGAAACTGGGTCTCTGCTCTACCAAAAAGTTAATGTTTTTTATTTTTGAAGTCTTTGAATTATCATTGTGGCTAAGTGAATAACTTATTTTAAAGTGACTTGTAATTCTATAATGCAATATAGTGTTTTTAACCTTTGACATTTGAGAAACTTTCAAACATTAAAATTTCAAGTTGTAATTCAATGATATGCACTTCATTAGCTTTTTTAGATAATAGGTCCCCTGAAGTCTAAAAGAAACATATTTGGTTTATTTCATATGTTAAAATCATACAAGAAACATTCAAATATGATATGGTTTTTAACTTTCTTTGGGTTCTACTTATATAAATGTGTTATTAACATATGTTCCAAAATTGTATAAGATCCTATAATTCTTTTTTTTTTTTGAGAGAGAGTTGCGCTCTGTCTCCCAGGTGGAGTGCAGTGACACAGATCCTATAGTTCTGAATTGTCTTAGTATACATTATCAAAATAATTATGATTATTATGTTGTTTTTGACACAGAAATAACCAAATTTCCTTGTCTTTAACCATGCTGTCCTAAAGCTTTTGTCTTCCACAGACAGTTATTGTTTTACTTTGTTTCCTCTCAAAAATCAGTTAATAATCAGCTATAGTCCAAAACTTGCCTATTTAGGGAAGTTCACAGAAAGGACTCTGATGGGTGCTTTTAAATGTTGACTTCTGATAACTTTGGAGATTGTACCACTAGAGTAGAGAAACAAATTTCTAGGAGTCTCATTGTAGAGCTACTGTGCTCATGAGGGTTACTAACCCCAATATCAAATGAAATGAATTAATTTCATAGAACTGAACTAATAGAGGATTGAAATATATTTTATAACCCTTTTTGTTTGAAACATTGTTGATTCTTTATTTTTTTGTTTAGGCAGGAAAACTTTTAGACATGAAATCAACCTAGGTGTCCATCAATAGTGGATTGGATAAAGAAAATGTGGTACATATACACCTTGGAGTACTATATAGCCATTAAAAGTAATGAAATCATGTTCTTTGCAGCAGCATGGATGCATCGACTATCCTAAGTGAATTAATGCGGGAATAAGAAACTGAATACATCATGTTCTCATTTACGAGTGGGAGCTAAATATTTGGGAACTCATGAACATAAAGATGCCAATGATATGCACTGGGGGCTACTAGAGGTAGAAGGGAGGAAGGGCTCATGGGTTGTAAAACTAACTATTGAGTATTATACTCACTACATGGGTGATGGGAACATTTATACTCAAAACCTCAGAATCATGCAATATACCTATGTAGCAAACCTGTGCATGTTCCCCCTGAATCTAAAATAAAAGTTGAAATTATTTTAAGAAGGTAACTTTTTTCTTTTGATCTATTTATGATTTTTAACAATTAAGTAAAGTATACTCTGATGAGCAAAATCTGAAACACAAAGAGCCTATTGGCCAATCATTACTCTTGCTTCACTTTATGCAAATACTCAGGCCAAGTGTAGTAAGACTAAAATTTATTTTACAAATAAATTGCTCCTACTATGACTTGTCTTTGGTAAAAATGAGGACTGCAGAGAGAAAAATTGTTTCAAAAGAAACTACAGTAAACCTGTTATTAGCTTCTAGACTTGTTCATTGTTTTTCCATTTTTATTATTTGTCTACTATTTATTTAGACTGAAGCTTCAATACTTTCCTGCTTCCAGTCTCCCAACTAACGCTTGCAATTTTTTGCTCCCATTTTTCTCACTTAAAATCACAAGAAATTAAGACTGTGCTTTGTTTGAAGCTTTGCAAACTGAAGTTAGACAATTTAAACTTCAGGATAAATTATACACACCTATCTACTCACCAGTGCCCCCCCACCACTTTCATTCCTGCCTGCCTATTGAGGTATGGACTTCTGGGTACTATAGTCTGAATCAGTTTTCTAGTGTTGCCCTCCCTTTTTGCTATAATTTGGCCCTTGACTCCTCCCCAACTTTTTTTTCCTTTCTTTCTTTTTCCATCTAATTTCCCTGTGAAACGTGAGACTTCAAGATCTCTTAGGAATGAGCCTTCCTACCAACATGAGACCTAACCCTCTCACCTTCTAGGAATAAACCATACTAACAATGAATGATTAGGTCAAACCTATGAAGAGAGATTATTTTAAAAAAAAAACTTTTTTTTTTTTTTTTTTTGGTGAGACGCCTATAATCCCAGCACTTTGGGAGACTGAGGTGGGCAGATCACTTGAGACCAAGAGTTCAAGACTAGCCTGGCCAAAATGGTGAAACCCTATCTCTACTAATAAAACAAAAGTTAGTTGGGTGTGGTGGTGCACACCTGTAATCCCAGCTACTCAGGAGGCTGAGGCAGGAGAATCCCTTGAACCTGGGAGGTGGAGGTTGCAGTGAGCAGGGATTGTGCCACCGCACTCTAGCCTGGGCAACAGAGTAAAACTCTGTTTCTAAACAAATAAATAAAAACGAAGGTTTTAGGACTCCCAAATCAGTATGCCAAAGTGAAAGTTAAAGTTAGGAACTGAGTCACGAATAAGACTGCCTTCCTCTTCTTCCCAAAGAGGGAGCTGGAATTTCATATGCTTACTTTATTTTATGCAAAATATGGATTTACTGAGCATGAAATGAATTGACTTTTTCCTCTACCCGCTTCTTTGCATGTGTTAAACATGGATTCATCGGGCGCTAATGAAAGCCTCACCACTTGCATCATTGCCTGCCCTCCCTCCGCTTGTTGCTTCCACACCTTCTTACTCTTTCCTGTTTATATATTGAAGTTCACAAAACCCTCTTTGGAAAAGACACAGGTCACAGATACTACTTTAACTTGTGTTTCTTTTTCTTGAGTGTAAATTAAATCTCACTTGCGATCTGCCCTAGTCACTTTTTGGTTTACAATCCACAAATAGTCCTTTCCCAAAGTTTTCCTGGGAAAATTTGGTTACTGCTAGATGTTAACAAAGATCATTGGGAGTTATTTCAGTAAGAGGTAATAATCATTTGCTTATCTGACTGGCTTTTTTTTCATGATTTGTGAATCAGAGATGCCTCCATTCTATAAAATAGAATGAGAGGTCCTATTGAGAACAAGGAAGCAGAACAACAGAACGAAAGTGGACTGATTCACTTCAGGTCACTGCAGGTTACTTTTTCCATAAGCATTAAAGCAGAGGGGACTTTTTTATTACACTGACTCTGACTTGTATCCCCTGATTTCAGGAAAACAGGTCTGATGTAGGATCTACCTGCTACCTTAGAGTTCCAGTTTAATTATATGGTATTTAGTATGAGTGACTTCATTTTGGTTTGGTCTGGTCTCTTATGGCCCAGCGTAATAGCTCAGTCTAAAACCAGGGCCTCCCATAACTTTTGTTTAATCTTTCTTAGAGCAACAGGGGATTCAAATGTATTGTGACCATTAATCTTAGTAAGGTTAACCAAAGTTGCTAAATGCTTTTCAAGTTAGAAAGACTGAACATCTGCCCAGAAATAAAATGACCAATAAATGCAAATCTCCTACTTGAGGCCCTCTTTTTTTTCCTTTTTAAGGTGTGTATGCCTCTATAAATAGATTATAGAGAAACTGTCTCTTTCTATAGTAATGAAGCAAAAGGAACCTGTGATGAGATTTTATCATTGGGCAGAGGGTGTAATTGGATTTCATCTTGGGCAGAGAATGTAATTGAATTTTACCATGTGTACATGATTTTTGCCCAGGGAAATGTAACTAAATGGACCAGAACACCTCTTGTTCCACTTCTATAACAGTAGATTGGCAGAGCTTGAGGAGCCTCTGCTATAGGTTAGGACAACCCCTCTGTTGTGATGTATCTACAGTTGCTGAGGACAGGATTTGGGGTAAGGCATGTTCAAATGAATAGGTGCCCCTTTGCAGGCAGAGGACTGAAAACTGTCCATGTAACATTAGATTATTGTTTGTTTTTCATTTAATAAGCAGTAAAAACATGAGAAAACTTTTGTCCCATCTCCTGATGTTTTGAAATGTCCACTTCATTTTGTTAGGAAGACAAAGATACAGTGATGCCCAAGCTAGATAGGCCTTAACACAATATGGTGTCTTGTACTTGCAGAGCTGTAGCTATTTCAGAGAAAATGCAGCAGAGACCACAGAGTCTCTGTCAGCCTTCCTCAATTTTACTGAAACACATGTACTACCTGCATGCTCTAATGAGACACATAAAGATTTCATAGTCATTTGGAGATCCAAAATGCTCTCTCTGCCTCCATCAAGAGTGACTACTGTAAATAAAGGAGTCAAGGACAATTGCCAGGGAAAGAGTTAGATAAAAAAATAAAAAGGAAGAAAGAAGGGAGGAAGAAAGGACAAAAGGAATGAAGGAAGGGAGGGAAAGAGGGAGAAAGGGAGAAATGAAGGAAGGAGAAGGAAAAGGAAGTGAATGATGTCAAGTAGAAAACTTGGAGAAGAAAGTGGGTGGTTTGAAGTTTAGGATAAAAGGAATAAAAGATCTAGATGAATTTTTTAAAAAGCAAATTAAAGTTATGAAACACTGAATGAAAGAAAACTGAAATCAGCCTAAGGAGCAGAACAGTATTGCTCAACAAGGGATGGTGGTTTTTAAGATATCTGTCTTAGTCAATTCAGGCTGCTATAATGAAACATCATAGATTGGGTGGCTTAAACCACAAACATTTATTTTCTACAATTCTGAAGGCTGAGAAATCCAAGATTAAGCTATCAACACATCTAGTTTCTGCTGAGGGCTGTCTCCCTGATTTGCAGATGTCTGCCTTCTTGCTGTGTCCTCACATGGAAAAAAGAGAGAGAGAATTTGCTGGCATTCCTTCTTGTAAGGCCACTGACTCCATTCACGAGGTTCCCACCCTCATGACCTCATCTAACCTAATAACCTCCAAGGGTTCCATTTCCAAATACTGACAACCACATGTGTGAGCTTAGAAGAGGATCCTTCCCCAGGTGAGCCCTGAGATGAGCCTGGCCTACGACTTGATGGCAGCTTTTGAGAGACTGTGAGTCAGAGGTCTCCAGGTGAGCCCCTCTCAGATTCCTGAACCACAGAAACTGTCAGATAATCAAGTTTATTTGAAGCTACTAAATGCGGGAGTTAATTTGTTATGTGGAGTAGATAACTGCCACACACAGCTCCTGACAATTGGCATCTTGATGCATGCTCTGTGCTCCAGGTCCCAGTAACTGTGCCCACTCATTGTTACCACAGGTCACAGTGGACCTGGCTCTGGGGCATTATACTCTCTCTTGGTGTATTAGTCCGTTCTTGTGCTGCTAATAAAGACATATCTGAGACTGGGTAATTTATAAAGAAAAACAGATTTAATGGACTCACAGTTCCACATGGCTGGGGAGACCTCATAATCATGGAGGAAGGTGAAGGAAGAGCAAAGTCACATCTTATGAGGTGGCAGGCAAGACAGCATGTGCAGGGGAACTGCCATTTATAAAACCATCAGATCTCATGAGACTTATTCACTATCATGAGAACAGCATGAGAAAATTCTGCCCCCACTGAATCCCTCCCATGACACATGGTGATTATGGGACCTACAATTCAAAATGAGATTTGCGGGAGAGGACATAGCCAAACCATATTATTCTGCTCAAGGCCCCTCTCTCAAATCTTATGGACTCACATTTCAAATTACAATCGTGCCTTCACAAGAGTTCCCCAATGTCTTAACTCATTTCAACAAGCCCAAAAGTTCAAGTCCAAGGTCTCATCTGAGACAAGGCAAGTCTCTTCCACCTATGAGCATGTAAAATCAAAAGCAACTTAGTTACTTCCTATATACAATGGGGGTACAGGCGTTGGATAAATTCTTCCATTCCAAATGAGAGAAATTGGTCAAAACCAAGGGGCTGCAGGCTCCATGCAAGTCTAAAATCCAGCAGGGCGATCAAATCTTAAAGCTCCAAAATGATCCCCTTTGACTCCATGTCTCATATCCAGGTCACACAGATGCCAGAGGTGGGTTCCCATGGCCTTGGGCAGCTTTGCCCCTGTGACTTTGCAGGACACAGCTCTCCTCCAAGCTGCTTTCATGGGCTGTCATTGAGTGTCTCCCTTCTGCACTATCCTAGCAGAGGTCCTCCATGAAGGCTCCGCCCCTGCAGCACACCTCTGTCTGGACATCCAGGCATTTCCATACATCCTCTGAAATCTAGGCAGAGGTTTCCAAACATCAATTCTTGACTGCTCTGCACCTGCAGGCTCAACACACCATGAGGAAGGTGCCAAAGCTTGGGGCTTGCACCCTCTGAATCCATGACCTGAGCTGTACCTTGGCCTCATTTAGCCATGGTTGGAGCAGCTGGGATGCAGGGCACCAAGTCTGGAGGCTGCACACAGCAGGGGGACCCTGGACCCAGCCCGGTAAACCATTTCCCCTCCCAGGCCTCTGGGCCTGTGATAGTAACGGCTGCTGCAAATTTCTCTAACTTGCTCCGGAAACATTTTCTCCATCAAGTTGGTGATTAGCATTTGGCTCTTTGTTACTTACACAAATTTCTGCAGCTGACTTCAGTTTCTCCTCAGAAAATGGGTTTTTCTTTTCTACTGCATTGTCAGCTTGCAAAATTTTCAAACTTTTATGTTCTTCATCTTGAACACTTTGCCACTTTGAAATTTCTTCTGCCAGATACTTCAAATCATCTCTTCTAGAGAATCAAAAGACAAGCTACATACAGTCATATAATATTTTCTTTTGTACTTTTTATTCCTCCATTCTAAGTATTTAAAATAACTGTTGTTTTTATTTTCCTGTGATGTGTAGAATTTACATAAGTTGGGACCTTCAAAGTGCAGGGATGAACTTTGTGGTGGTAATGTGGATCACAGACTATAGAGAATGAGCTAGGCCCCTGGACACTGTAGCATCGGAAGTTGTTTTTCAGTCTCCTTCATCATATGGCATGCCACACTGCTGGGCACAGTATCAGCACACAGAAGAGAAGCTATAATATTGAGGCCCTCAGCTTTTTTTTTAACCTACAAATTTACCTCTTTGAGTTGTTTGAATCTGAACTTTTCCTCCCTTGAGATCATCATTTGTAAAAAAAAAAAAAAAAAGTGGTTTAAGATCTCGATTCCAGTTTTCTTGGGTTATATAATCTGAGCGTGATTGTAGAGTAGAATTGCACATGGTAGTTCTATTTTTAATTTTTTTGAGAAAGGGTTTCAGGTTTTTTGTAGCATTATTCACAGTGGCCAAGATATACAAATAAACTCAATGTCCACTGATGGATGAAAGAAGAAAATGTGGTAAATGTATAGCATGGAATATTTTACTGGCTAAATTTCATGTAATCAAATCTCTAAGTTTCTTTCTGATAAGAATCTCTTTTCTATTTTAGTTACCACCAACTTTTGAAGAATTGGAAAACAAGGCCTTGCTATGACAGTCCAATAGATTTGGACTGAAATTCTTTTACACAGAGCAAAACTGAGTGAGAAAGCTGTGTGGCGTGTAGGGGGAAAAGGCTAGAACAGAATTCTATAACTGATCAGTCGATCCTGTATAAGCAGGATTGATTCTTGGTGTTTTGGGTCATGAACAGAGGCAAGGGAGCTTTGATTTCTGTAACAGTGTATTGGCTTCAGAGGGCTAAGATAAGCTGCTCAGATAGGTACATTTAAATGAGATTTTTGGCTGAGTGCAGTCGCTCACACCTGTAATCCCAGTACTTTGGGAGACTGAGGTGAGAGGATTGCTTGAGGCCAGGAGTTCAAGGTTACAGTGAGCCATGATCATGCTACTGCACTGCAGCCTGAGTGACAGAGCAAGAGCCTGTCTCAAAAAGGAGACTTTTTAAAGACGACAGAAATATTTGTGGAGAAAATGTTTTTTATTTTTATTATTTTTATTTATTATTATTATTATTATTATTTTGAGATGGAGTTTCGCTCTTGTTACCCAGGCTGGAGTGCAATGGCACGATCTCGGCTCACCGCAACCTCCGCCTCCTGGGTTCAGGCAATTCTCCTGCCTCAGCCTCCTGAGTAGCTGGGATTACAGGCACGCACCACCATGCCCAGCTAATTTTTTGTATTTTTAGTAGAGATGGGGTTTCACCATGTTGACCAGGATGGTTTCGATCTCTTGACCTCGTCATCCACCTGCCTCGGCCTCCCAAAGTGCTGGGATTACAGGCGTGAGCCACCACGCCCGGTCCTTTTTAATGCATTTTTTTTTATTGCATTTTAGGTTTTGGGGTACATGTGAAGAACATGCAGGATTGTTGCATAGGTACATACATGGCAATGTGGTTTGCTGCCTCCATCCCCATCAACTATATCTGGCATTTCTCCCCATGTTATCCCTCCCCAACTCCCTACACCCCTGCTGTCCATCCCCTAGTCCCCCCCAACAGACCCCAGTGTGTGATGCTCCCCTCCCTGTGTCCATGTGTTCTCATTTCAACACTCGCCTATGAGTGAGAACATGCAGTGTTGATATTCTGTTCTTGTGTCAGTTTGCTGAGAATGATGGTTTCCAGGTTCATCCATGTCCCTACAAAGGACACAAACTCATCGTTTTTTATGGCTGCATAGTATTCCATGGTGTATATATGCCACATTTTCCCTGTCCAGTCTATCATCGATGGGCTTTTTTATTTTTATTTTTATTTTTATTGTATTTGGGCTCTGAGGTACATGTGCACATCCTGCATCCTGCAGGATTGTTGAATAGGTATATACATGCCATGGTGGTTTGCTGTCTCCATCCCCCACCTCTGCTGGAAAATGTGCTTTTTTAAACGAGGTTAATTGGTTTTGATAGAATATATCTCCATATACTTAAATAATCTGTAATGATATCAAGAATAAACTCAAAGTTCATTAAATACCGCAACTTTGATTATTTTCCGGTCAGAGAACGGTGCAGGTGATTTCCTTTCTCTGCTTTGAAGAGTATCAGGCTTAAGACGTTGGCCCTTCCGTTTATACTCAGAGCCTGAGTATAAACCAAGTACCCTGGGCCCACCAATGGAAGGGCCAGTGGAGGCCCACAGATAGCATTACTGACAACAAAACTGTAGTCCTTTCAAGTTTGGTTGTTACTGCTTGCGAAGTGGCTGGTTCTGGATTTCTTTTTCTCGTGTTCCCCTTTTCTCAACGTCGTACTCAGTCTGGGGTCCATGATCTGAAGCCAGGGAGAAGTGTGAAGTAGGGACTTGAACCTTCTCTTCTTTGTCCAAGAACAAAAAGGAATTTGGGATAAACGGCGTCCTGGGAAGGCTGTTTCCCAGGGAGGCGCCCTCTGTTAGAGTGGACGTGTTGCTTGCAGAAGACATCGCTCACTTCTTCCGGATGCTCACCTTTGAGAGTTGTTCATGGTCACAGTGGGGCTGAGGAACCCTGCAGACCAGGCTGCCGGGCAGGAGGTGAACCGCCCTGGGACTTGCTTCCTCCTCTGAGTGGATCTCTGTGGCCAACCCTCTCAGCCTTTCAGCTGGGCAGTCACTCTGTTGAAAGTTGTGTTTTACAAAGACCTCAGAACTCTGATTATTAATTACCAAGGAAAACATGTGCACACGGGCTCCTCGGCAGCCCTTCAGCCATTAGAATATGGGAGCAGCGGCTCAGCCCCCTGCCCCGTCGCCTCGCCGCCCGCCTGCTGACTTCCCCGCTCCGACTGCGTCCGCCCGCCCCGCCGGGCCGACCCATCTCCCCGAGCCCTCCGGGTCGGGTCCTCCAGGCGCTCCGGGCGCTGCCGCCGTGTGTCCTCCGCCGCCCGCTCGCGCGCCTGCGCTCCCCGCCCGCGCCCCGCGCCCGCGCCCAGTCTTCGCGCGATCATGCTGCCCCTCTGCCTCGTGGCCATCCTGCTGCTGGCGGCCGGGCCCGGGCTGAGCCTGGGCGACGAAGCCATTCACTGCCCGACCTGCACCAAGGAGAAGCTGGCGCGCTGCCACCCCTCCGTGGGCTGCACGGAGCTGGTGCGGGAACCTGGCTGCGGCTGTTGTGCTACTTGCGCCCTGGGCTTGGGGATGCCCTGCGGGGTGTATACCCGCCGCTGCGTCTCGGGCCTGCGCTGCTCCCCGCCCCGGGGGGTGGAGAAGCCCCTGCACACGCTGATGCTCGGGCAAGGCGTGTGTATGGAGCTGGCAGAGGTCGAGGCCATCCGGCAAAGCCAGCAGCACTCTGACAAGGATGAAGGTGACCACCCCAACAGCAGCTTCAACCCCTGCAGCGCCCATGACCGAAGGTGCCTGCAGAAGCACATGGCCAAAATTCGAGACCGGAGCACCAATGGGGGCAAGATGAAGGTCAATGGGGCACCCCAGGAGGAACCCCGGCCTCTGCCCTAGGGCACCTGCCAGAGCGAGCTGCACCGGGCCCTGGAGCGGCTGGCCGCTTCCCCCAGCCGCACCCACGAGGACCTCTACATCATCCCCATCCCCAACTGCGACCGCAATGGCAACTTCCACCCCAAGCAGTGTTACCCATCTCTGGATGGGCAGCGTGGCAAGTGCTGGTGTGTGGACCGGAAGACGGGGGTGAAGCTTCCGGAGGGCCCAGAGCCGATGGGGGAGCTGGACTGCCAGCAGCTGGCTGACAGCTTTCAAGAGTGAGGCCTGCCAGCAGGCTGAGGGCTCAGCATCCCCTGCTACTCCCATGCTCTGGAGGCTGCAGAGCTGACCTGGAGTGGAGTCTGAGTCTGAGTCCGGCCCTGCCCAGAAGTTTCCCTCGAATGCACATGTGCACGTGTGCGTGTGTTTGCGCGTGTGTGTGTGTGTGTGTGTGCTTATGAGCCCTTGGAGTAAGCCATAGCCTGGGGTGTTCTCTTTGGTCTTACACAGCCCAAGAGGACTGAAAGTGGCACTTAGCCCAAGAGGTCTGAGCCCTGGTGTGTTTCCAGATCGATCCTGGATTCACTCATTCATTCATTCATTCATTCTTTCTTTCTTTCTTTCTTTCTTTCATCCATCCATCCAGCTACCTAAAAACATTTACGTAACACGTACTAGGTACCAGCTCTAGTTTTCAGCCTTGGGAGCTTTTATTCTGACTTTCTCTGATTTTGGCATGTAGAGATACTTCTATAAGGTGAGCTCAAGCCTGTGGGAGAAGAAAAACCTCATTCCCAGAGTCAGAGGAGAAGAGGCATGTACCCTGACCATCGTCCCTCCTCTCAAGCTAGTCAGAGGGTGGGAGCCTGGGGAAGTGTGGGGCAGCAGATGGCTTAATGGTCACGAGACCCAGACCCACTCCCAAAACTCAGACTTGCCAGGCTCCCCCTCTCTTCTTCCCCAGGTCCTGCCTTTAGGTCTGGTTGTGGTGCCATCTGCTTGGTTGGCTGGCAGAGAGACCCTGCTGTGGGCGAGGGAAGGGGGTCAAAGGAAGACTTGAAGGACAGAGGGCTAGGGGGATGGGGTGCATTTCTTTGAGCAGCCAGGGTGGGAAGAAAGAATGCAAGAGTGGATTGAATGTGCCTAATGGAGAAGACCACGTGCTAGATGAGGGGGCTTCCTGGGTCCTGTTCCCTACCCCGTTGTGGTCACAGTCCTGAAGTCACCTGGATGACAGTATCCTTCCAGTGGCTCACTGCCTGTGGCTCTGCCTCCCTCTCCATATCTCCTTCCCCTGCAGCTCCCTCCCCACACCTCCCTACTCCCCTGGGCATCTTCTGACTTGACTGGATGGAAGGAGTCTTAGGAACCTACCAGTTGGCCATGATGTCTTTTCTTCTATTTCTTTCTTTTTTGTTTTTGTAACAAAACAGAATAAAACCAACAAATGTCCAAAAAAAAAAAAAAAAAGAATATGGGAGCAGCTCTGTGCATACCGGCCCCTCCCCATCGCTAATTCTGCTCCAGCCACACTGGCCTCCAGCTTGCTACTCATTACTCACGCTGTTACTCCAGGACTTCATGTGCACCTCTTTGCTGGGAGAGCTCGTCTGTCACTTCCCACCGTGGTACATGCCTCGCCTTGATCAGATCTCTGTTTAAACATCCCATTGCAGGAATACTTCTTGTGTCCATCTGAATCAAAATCTGTCAACCCTGCTCCAGCATTCTCTGCCCCATTTTCTTGCTTTTTGTTCTCGTTAACACTGATCACCATTTCACATTTTTCTTATTGTATTTATCATGTCTTTTTCTCAGTAAAATATAAATTCCACATACAACTATTACCGTCTGCTTTTCGTACTATAACCCTAGTATCTAGAAGAATGTCTGATACGTGGTAAGTACCCAGTTCATATTGTCATTTAAATGAATTCAAATTCATTTGCAATCACATTATTTTAAAATGCTCTCCTGAACTCTTTAGTTTTTCACTTTCTCATTTATTTTTGAGACAGAGTTTCGCTCAGTTGCCCAAGCTGGAGTGCAGTGGTGCAATCTTGACTCACGGCAATCTCCGCCTCCTGTGCTTCAGCAATTCTCCTGCTTCAGCCTCCCAAGTAGCTGAGACTACAGTTGCCCAACACAATGCCTGGCTGATTTTTGTATTTTAAGTAGAGATGAGAGTTTCACCATGTTGGCCAGGCTGGTCTTGAACTCCTGACTTCAAGCGATCTGCCGACCTCAGCCTCCCAAAGTGTTGGGTGTACAGGCTTGAAACATGGTGCCAGCCTCACTTTCTAGATTCTTGTCATTCTTTATATTTTAAATTGGAAACCATTTAAAATTTAATTTTTAATATGATATTCAGTAAGTGGTCAGCATTTTCTCCAGATAGCCAATTCTGTCAGCACAATGGGATTTATGTAAAGTGTTTTTGTACATTTATATTTCTTTATTTATTCCTTATGCTAAACCAGACCCTACAAATTCATTTTCTGACAGGTTCATATCGTCATCAGGTAATCTGCTATTATCCATTCATAGTTTTAAAAAAAAGATAAAAAGATATATATTACTTATTTCTAAACAATTGTTAATGTTTTGTTTAAGAATACATGTTAGAGTTAGGCAGCTCTGGATCTGATTTCTAACTCTACCCCTTCTTAGCTATGTAATCTCTACAAGTTACTTAGCATCTCTTGACTCAGATCACCATTTGTTAAAAAAAAAAAAAAGTGGTTTAAGTGTTAAGAAAAAAAGGATTCCAGTTTTCTTGGGTTGTGCAATCTGAGTGTGATTGCAGTTGAATTGTACATGGTAGTTCTGTTTTTAATTTTGTTGAGAAAGGGTTTCATGTTCATTGTAGCATTATTCACAGTGGCCAAGTTATGCATAGGAACTAAATGTCCATTGATGGATGAATGAAGAAAATGTGGTAAATGCATAGCATGGAATATTTTTTTCAGACTTAGAAAACAAGAAAATCCTGTTACATGCTACAACATAGATGAACCTGGAGGATATGATGCTAAGTGATAATAGCCAGCAAGATAATGACAAATATTGCATTATTCCACTCATACAAGGTATCTAACATAGTCAAACTCAGAGAAACACAGAGTAGAATGGTAGCTGCCCAGGGCTCCAGGGAACAGGAATTAGGCAGTTGCTGTTAGATGGATATAGAGTTTCAATTATACACAATGAATAACTTTCAGAGATTATCAGCAGTCACAGCATTGCATTTTTTGCAGTAGTAATCAAAATGGTATTTGACTTATTTTAGCATTATTAATTTAATTGAAATATTCGAGTGCCTAAACTGTTTGCCATAGTTCCTGTGCAAATCATCAATAAGAGGATGATATCATAGAATTCTTAACCTGATTTTATTAATAGTTACCTGTGAGAGGCTTGCAGGACAACAGCTTTATGATACCAAGTGTTGACGCAGTAGGTCTGAGTTTTGTAATACCTTGTTAGATAGGTCTTACAGCTGTTACTTCTATTACAATCTTAGAAAATGCACTACTTAATTGATATATACATATATAAGAGCAGGTCTGTTTCTCTGAAATTTGCATTGTATTTTGGTGAGAGATTTGAACTTCGAATGTACAGCCATAAAGTGAACTTTGACAAGATTTGACCATGGACAAGATGAATTATTGACAAGCTCTTACTCTGAGAAAGCCCCCAGTGTACACAGAATCCCATTTTATATCAAAGATATTTTATATTATGAGTCATTAAATTACATATAAATAATTTTGAGGTCTTACTAGTGATATCTGGAGATTATGGAAGCTTTCATGGTGTCAAAGCCAATTAAATAGTTTCTGAAAGAGCAGAATTACTGTCATTTAATCCCCTCCCTACCTGTTTTTGGCTATTTTATCTTTTTTCCCTATTATCCTTTTTATGACTTATCCCTGACCTGTAAAATAATTTTTTCTTCTGCTTCTTCAGACATTAGTATTTCCTACAGTGAAAACTTGGGTTTAATTACTCATCTTTTAGTATGATTTTCGCTGGGAGCCAGCGAATCTAAAAGATTCTAGCAGGGTTTTAATTATTTCCCGTATTGTTTAAATTTGTTTTTCATTGTATCGCATTTTATTTTGTTTTTGGAGATACCATGGAGATAATAATCACTTTCACCTTCATTATTTTAATTACTTTTTAGCTTCTTTTCTTTTCCTGGAAAGTAAAAGAACAGCATGTTATAAAAAAGCTCCCTCTAAACTAGCTTTTTGTATGCAACCTTTAAATAATTAAAACTTCAAAGTCTTTTTACAGAAGTTATCATTTCACAAGAAAGTATGATGTCTACATGTTCTTAAGCAAATGAAACTATACTGTCTGATTATTCTATTCTGGGCAGTATTTATTATTTAAAGTTACCGGAAAGTTGAAATTAAACCTATACTGAACTGATAAGCTGCAAACCCAGACTACATCAGTTTAGCCTTGCATGGAAGTTTCTTTCCCACAAGTACAGTTTACTCTGCTGCCCATGACTTTCAGAGAGGCTCATTTAAGAAACAGCCAACTATAAAACATGTCTTCATTTAAAAATAAAGCTTCTGCAAGGGTGTCACTGTTAGTTGATTAGAACTTGTAACATAAAGAACTTTAAGTAAAGCAAATTCCTCTTAGGACCCACATAATTGATATTAATTCAGCAAATGTTAATTGAATGTTTACTATTTGCCTGCCCATGTTCTAGGCACTTGTTATATGACACTGAAGACTCCATGTGAAGTTATTTTTCTTATGGTGCTTTCATTTATTTGAGTATGATTTCTTCTAGTAAACAATGATTACTATGATTCAGTCTTTGTCTCAGTTTCTATGGAGCTCAGATTGAAGTTTGGGTAGAGTATACCTCACTCAGGAAGATCCCCATAAAAATACACAAATAAAAAATAAATTTTCTCTACTTTAAAAAGTATCACTAAAAAACACAAGTATGAAACTGAAAGGTGAAATGATAAAAGCTTTTTCCCTGAGATCAGAAATTATACCAAGTTATCTGCTGCTACTGCTGTGTTTAACTTTATGTTTTGTCAGTGCAATAAGGCAAGAAGCATGTATAAATGATTAAAAGCAGGATTCTAAATAGATTAGAAAAGAAGAAACAAATTTTCATTATTGGCAGACATAGGCGGCTATGTGGGGAATCCAAAAAAATCTTTGGAAAAGCTGTCAAAAATAATTATAGTTAGCAAGTTTGCTGATTAAGTAATACTAACAAAAAAGAGAAAAAAGATTTACAAAAAATGTTAGAATTTAGAATATCATTTACAATATTAACACAACCATTACAGACTTCAGGATAAATGTAATCAAGATACGCAAAACTTCTATGCTGAAAGACATAAAAGAGAAATTACAGAAATGAGGTATATACCATATTCATGGATTTAAATACTCATTTATAATCTGTAAAATATTTTCAATTTTTGTATAAATTTCCTGTAATCGCAATGAAAATCTCAACAGGGTTTTGTGTGTGTGTGTGTGTGTGTGTGTGTGTGTGTGTGTGTTAGCGGCAAGCTGATTTGTACTACCAGATATCAAAATGTATTATAAAGCTACAAAGTTACGGTGATTAAGATGTTCTGGTGTTGGAATAAAGATAGGAAAAATAGGCCAATTGATTAGAATAGAGTGCTAGAAACAGGTTCAGATATATGTAGTTACCCAAATTAGAAAAAAAGATCCTTTCTTTTTAGCAAATGAGGCTAGATCAATTGGATAACCACATAGGGAAAAAAATGTGTCCTCTTCCTAATGCATACACTAAAGTCAATACCAATGGAGACTTAAGTGTGAAAGGTAAAGAAATAGTTTCTATAAGATTACATATGAGAATAATTTTTTGACCTCGGATTGAACCAATCTTTCTTAAATCAGATATAAAAGACTAATGCATAGCCAGGTATGGTGGTAGGTGCCTGTAATCCCAGCTATTTGGGAGGCTTAGGCAGGAGAATAACTTGAGCCCAGGAGGCAGAGGTTGCAGTGAGCCAAGATGGCACCCCTGCACTCTAGCCTGGCAAACAGAGTGAGACTCCATCTCAAAAAACAAACAGACAACAACAAAAACAAACAAACAAACAAACAAAAGACTAATACAAATTGAATTATATTAAAATTATAAATTTTGTTTATTAATATGTACTATTGAGATAAAACACAATTCACACAATGGGGAAAGAAGAATATATACAAACACATACACACCGTATGTGTATAACAGCTACACAGCAACGAGAAAAATAAAAATAGTCTATGTGAAACAAAACTTCTTTATCCCAAGGACTTGTACAAGCACCACACTTTAGAGGACGCAAAACAGTCTGTGGGAGGTTAAACATATGGTCCCCAATTTGTTCTTTCCATAGAAGTAGGGTCTATGGCCTTAAATATATTGTGGCAGTAACTGTGTTGACCCACTGAGTGTGGTGAAATAATGCTATGAGATTTCTGAGGCCAGGTCATGAGAGGCCATGGAAATCTTCCTCATTTGAAGAGGCTCCCTGTTGGTATGCTCCATACTAGAATCAAGTCTTCGTGCTGTGAGAGGCCAAACTACATGGCAAGCCCAAGCATAGGTGCTCCAATCAACTGCCAGGTGAGCCCAGACTTGGACTGATCTCAGCCCAGGACCTAGACATACAAGTGAGGAAGGAGTCTCCAGATGATTCCAGCCTTCAGCCCCGAATGCTCGGTGGCAGAAACACACTCTCATGGCTGAGCTCTGTCTAGTTCCTTGGACCACAAAACTGGTATAAGAAACTGACTGTTGCTTAACACCCTGGGGTGGCTTGTTATGCATCAGTAGTAACTAGAACATGGCCAAACATCAATAAGATAATCAACATTTGAAATCATGAGATATATAAACATTAAAACCAATTAGATGTAAATTTTTGTCTAAGTTATTTATTACTTGATAGCAAGTCATCCCAAAGTTAACAAATTAATATAACAATAATTCTTTATTATTCATGACTCTGTGACTTGACTGGGCCATGGTTCTTCTGTTTCAGGTGACATTGACTATTGCTAAGACAGCTGGAACTTCCAAAATGACCTCACCCATGTGGCCAGCAAGTGTGCTCATGGTTGGCTGGAAGCATAGCTGGGACTATGACCAGAAGTTCTGGTTCTCCTCCCTATGACCTCTCCATGTGGACTACTGGGCTCCTCTCAGTGTGGAAGCTGATTTCCAACAAAGAGCATTCCAAAATTAAGAGTTCACAGTGTTCACAAGTGGTTGTAAAGTCTTCTCCTGCATCACACTCGCTAAGCACCCACTGGCCAAATCTAATCACGTGGCCAAGACCTGAGTCAGTGGGGGTGGGGATACACATGGCAAAATACCAGGAGGCATGCTTCATTAGGGATCAATAGTATAACAAGTAAATACAACTTCATGCACTCACTATTAGAGCTAAACCAAAAACAGGAGAAACTACCAGATCTGAACAAGGATGTGGAACTCTAGAATTCTTATTTATACTATAAGGAGGGGAAATTTTTGCTATACAGTCACTTTGAATAATCATTTTACAGTATTCAGTAAAGGTAAATGAATGCATATTTTATGATCCTGCAACAAAACCCTACGCATCTGTGTACCAAAATAGATGTATAAAAATGTTCATAGCAGACTAATCAAAATATCAAAATTGGAAACGAACAAAATGCTCACCAAAACAGAACAGAGAAATAAAACTATGGTGTTTTCATAGAAGAAAAATACTATTCACCAGTAAAAATAAATGAACCGTTTCCACATACAAAATATGAATAAATCCCACAAGTAGCATGTTTACAAAAAGAGGCCTTAAAGAAAAAGAGTTTATTTATCTAAATGCATTTACCTAAATGTTTCAAAACAGGCAAAAATAATCTCTGGTGATTAAGGAATAATGGTTACTGTTTAGGAGGGGGATTGTGGATTATGACTCGGTGCAGGCATAAGAGAGAATGTTAAGGTGTTTTCCCGGTGTGTGTTTTTTTTAAAATTCATTGAGATTTACACTTTTGATTTATGCATATTTATGTATGTGTAAATCCTTCAACTAAGTTTACCTTAAAATACTGAGCTACTGGTTTCAAATACATAGATTACCAGATCCTTGCTTAAAAGTCATTTTGAAAGATTCCCATTTTTATTTGTATCAAAATATCAAAAGTTAGTGTTCAAGTGCCTTCTACTTTGTCATCTTCTAATCAGAAATTTTGAAATGCAGGTATGTATCATAAAAATAACTATTTTTAATATAAAAATGAATTGAGACTAGTACCTTAAACATACTTTAGAAGATATTGAAACCGTAGGATGAACACACAGACTGACGAGCAATTTGTGACCAGTTACAACTCGAAAACCATCTTTTCCAGATTGGAAGGAAGTAATTTTCAACTATGTGGAGTCTGATAAAGAATATAAAGCATGAAGTTCTATTTGTATAAATTAGGAGTGTTCAGAAACAGGGAAACCATTGTCTATGTGGCTAGAATAGTAAAATCTTTGAGGCTAATAACAGTATCTTATCTTTTGGGTACCCCATATAGTAATTTTGAGGCTTATCATAGGGTGCAAGAAAAGTGAAAACATGATTTTTTTTTGAGATGGAGTTTTGCTCTTGTTGCCCAGGCTGGAGTGCAATGGCACGATCTTGACTCACCAGAACCTCTGCCTCCCAGGTTCAAGCAATTCTGCTGCCTCAGCCTTCTGAGTAGCTGGGATTACAGGCATGTGCCACCACTCTTGGCTAATTTTGTATTTTTAGTAGAGACTGGATTTCTCCATGGTGATCAGGCTGGTCTCAAACTCCCGACCTCAGGTGATCCACCTGCCTTGGCCTGAAAGACTGATTTTAATGCTGCAGAAGAGCCAGGAAATGGAAATAAAAATAACGTAGCTCAAGAGGCTTAAAAAATACAGATGTAAAAAGAGTTAATTTGAAAGTCTGTATACCCATGTCATCATAATATGAATTATTATGGTTTAGGGAAGAAGAGAAAGATGAGAATCAGAATTTTGTTCTTTCTTGTTGAAAATCTAGACTTCCTCACTGCCAATCTGAATATTTTTCAAGTTGTGGTCCCTTTGTCATTTGATATGGTTTGGATGTTTGTCCCCTCCAAATTTCATGTTGAAATGGGACCTCCAATGTTGGAGATGAGCCTTTGGGAAGTGTTTGGTCATGGGGGCAGATCCCTCATGAATGGATTGGCAACAGTCTCACAGTAATGAGTGAATTCTTGCTCTATGAGTTCACACAAAGCCTGGCACTTCCTATTTCTCTGTCTCTCTCTCTGTCTCTCTGTCTCTTGCCTCCTCTTTTTTTTTTTTTTTTTTTTGAGACGGAGTTTCGCTCATTACCCAGGCTGGAGTGCAATGGCGCGATCTCAGCTCACTGCAACCTCCGCCTCCTGGGTTCAGGCAATTCTCCTGCCTCAGCCCCCTGAGTAGTTGGGATTACAGGCACGCACCACCGTGCCCAGCTAATTTTTTTGTATTTTTAGTAGAGACGGGGTTTCACCATGTTGACTGGGATGGTCTCGATCTCTTGACCTCGTGATCCACCCGCCTCAGCCTCCCAAAGTGCTGGGATTACAGGCGTGAGCCACCGCGCCCGGCTGTCTCCTCTTGCACTATGTGACATGCAGGCTCCCCTTCACCTTCAGCCATGATTGTAATTTCCCCAAGGCCCTCAGCAGATGAGCCAATGCTGGTGCTATGTTTATACAGCCGGCAGAACCATGAGCCAAATAAATTCCGTTTCTTTATAAATTACATAGTTTCATGTATTCCTTTACAGCAACACAAATGAACATGCCATCCGCATTAGTCTTCTCAGGCAGGAGTCTTAAGAACACAGTCATTTCATGCAGTTTTTTTCAGCTGACCACATTCATTTTTCAGATACAACTTGATAAATGCAAACCTGGTTTGGACTTCCTTTCAGCTGAGGCTTTTTATTGCACCCAACTTTGGAAGGCAGCATATCATGGAATAAAGAAGGAAATCCTTACTTTGGCCAGGTCTACAGAATGTGAAGTACAAGGTTGAAGTAGCTATGCCCCTAATTTTATAACATCTGTCCATAAGTACTGTCAAAAACAAATCAGTTTAGAATGCGGAAGGGACAACACTCACTAACAACACATAAAGATCAGAATAAAACTCTAGCTTGTTTTGGGCCTATTTTCTCAGATTTATACCAGAATTAACATTTTGTTCAGAATACCAAATTAGGCCAATTTCACTTGTGATGAACACACAATTGAAGAATCTGACTTGCTTTGCAATTTCACCATATTCCTTATCTTTAATTGTGAGTTATGAGTCTGCAAATAGTGTTTTGCAGCATAAAACATGCCCTTCTTTCAGTATAAGGTGGAGCTATTTGAATCAAAGCAAACACGATGTCAGTGCCATTTGACAATCACAGACAATGGGTCTGGGGATATTTAAGAACGATGTGGTAGTGGGAGAAGTTAAGATAAGGCTGGCGGTCCCAGGCAATAGATAGGCAAGGGAGTGTGTCATCCCAGTGCCAGTGATCATTCATAATTTCATGGAATCCTTATAAATATAATATATGCTTTGGCATACCACTTTATATGAAATGAGCATATTAAAAGATGTCCACAAGAAGAATATAAGCAGACAATAAATATTTGAAAGTCAATCATTTAATATTGAATAAAATGTCAAACAAATTTAACTTATTAAAATAGCTTTTACTGGTGAGTATTTGGAAATTATAGGTTCTGGCATTATGTTTATTAACTGTCTTGAGAACATTGAATTATTTGACTCAATTGTAATTCCAGGAACTTATTTCAAGACTTAATTATAAACATAGAGAATGCATAACAATGCACAGCATCGTTAATCAGAACGTTATTTTTAAAAGTTAAAACTGAAAAAAATAAACCAGTAAGGATTGACTAAATACATAGTAGAATATTATTAGCAATTAAACATGATGTTTTGGAAATATACACAAGGATATGGACAATTATCCATAAATTGTTCAAAAAAAGAGAAAACCGAAGTTTGATAAATAGATGTATATGTATGACTGAAGAGAAAACTGAAAGAAAATACGTAAAGATATTAATAATATTTACCACTTACTGATGGGATTGAAAGTGACTTACTAGATACTCTCTGAGATAACTTCTAGATCTAATACCCTATACCAAAAAGGAAAAAAAGAAACGACAAAAGGAAAAAAGGAAATGAAGAAATAAAGAAAAGCAAAAGACTGGAAAGACAACTTCCTTGTAGTAAATTTGAAAAGGAGTCCGTCTAAGGACAGAAATGTCTTCACAAAGATGATTATCTGCAAAGACTCCTTTTTTCTGTTTTGTAGGGAGTCGATGTCTTTGAAAAGATCAGGAATCTTTACAATCAACTACAGCTGTTGCTTTTCTTTCCCCTTATTTTAAGTAAGACGGGAAAATGAGACACCTAACTACAGAAAGCATTCAAGTGGAAAATAATTACATGATCTTATCTAAATCCAGCAGCCTTTTTAATATGACTACCCTACCACAGCTCCTGTATTTTGAGATTATTTGCCCTTATATATTTGTTCACATTTTATTTAATGCTTTGTCAACTTTTAATACCAAAATGAATGATGAAAGCATTAAACTAACACACTAACAGGAAAGCAGTTTACAAACGTCTTTTTAAATGGTAGGAGAACCATTATGAGGTTTACAGCAGGTTATATATCATCCACATGATTGAAAAAAAATTGCAAACAACATCATTCAGGAAGAAAATAGACTAGAAAGGAAACGTAAATTTAGAAATCATAAGAGAAAATGACAGAAGCAAGATCATATTGAAAGAGAGTAATCCTGAAAAGACTCGGCTAGAATTAAAACACAAACACGCATATGCACACAGAATTCAAGTATATGCTCTTTACAAGGAACGTGAAGCATAATAATACAGAATATAATCAATAACAATGATCAAGCAAATGTTAACTGAAAGAAATCAAGGGTGATGATACTAACAACAGTTAAAGGAAGCCAGGGAATCCAGCACCTACCGGTAAAAAGAATCACATGAGTTCATTTTAAAACACTTAAAGAAAAAAAGTTATTTCCAAGCGGTGTGTGCTGGTTCATGCCTGTAATCCCAGCACTTTGGGAGGCTCAGGCGGGTGGATCACCTGAGGTCAAGAGTTTGAGACCAGCCTGGCCAACATGATGAAACCCCGTCTCTACTAAAAATACAAAACATTTGCTGGGCGTGGCGGTGCACGCCTGTAATCCCAGCTACTCAGGAGGCTGAGGCAGGAGAATCCCTCGAACTCGGGAGGCAGAAGTTTCAGTAAGCCAAGATCACACCTCCAGCCTGGGCAATAAAGTGAGACTCTGTCTAGTCAAAAGAATCTGCTCTCTGAATGTAAAAGTAAGTGGATAATGGGAAAAGAGAGTTGAACAATGAAGATAAAAGTAAAATGAGATAATGCTGGAAGTGAAAGTTGAAACAAAAGAAATGGGGTTATAGAAGAAACAACTAATATGAGACTGTCCTACTGACCCTAGATATGCAGCCAGAGGAACTTAGTGAAGGTCAGCTGATCAACGCAAAGGAGGAAAGTGGTTATGATGAAAAGGACGAAGATATCCCAGAGTAAGTGACAATGACGAAACACCGCTTCACATTACAGGGCTTTCAGAAGTACTGCATGGCCAAAGATGTAAAGGATTAAATGTGAGCATCTGATGCAGACTCAGAAAGGAGCATGACAATGAACCAAGGCATAGAAAAGATGAGCACTCCATAGCAAAACTGATACGAGGAGGAGAGGAAGGCAATCACCATTCAGACTTTTATTTGGAAGTTTTTTTTTTTCTTTTTGCCAAGAAAGTGTTTAAATGATTATAAAGTGTCCAAAATACACTAGCAGAAATAAGCTGATCTGAGCGTTTCTCTTCAAATCTAGGATACGCAGGGTGAGAGTTCAGGGGTGCCTCGAGGCCAGGCTGTCCAGGGAGAGCGGGTCTCAGGAGCCCAGCGGGCAGGAAGCGGCTTAGGAGATGACCCTCAGGGATGACTTCTCCTTCTCTAGGGCCCGCAGCTGGTTCTCCATCTCCAAAGACCAGTAGATGTACAGGACCAGCTGCTCCAGGAGGCAGGCCGGCTGCCGCAGGCTCTCCATCAGCTGCAGGATGCCCGCGTCCCCCACGCAGTTGTTGCTGAGGTCCAGATCTCGCAGGCTGTGGTTGGCCAACAGGGTCGCGGCGAGGCTGCCACAGCTGCTGTCACTCACATCGCAGTCCCCCAGCCAGAGTGACCGCAGCACAGAGCCAGGCTGACCCAGGCCCTGGCAGAGCTCCTGCACGCCTGCATCCCCCAGTCTGTTTTCGCTTATCTGCAGCTCCAGGAGAAACTTATTCTGGGCCAGCACTGAGCTGAAGTGGGAGCAACAGGCAGCTGTGAGGCTGCAGGACTTCAGCCACAGCGACTCCAGCTGGCAGCCAGGCTCCAGCAGGCTCTCACACAGCAGCCGGGCACCCTCGTCCCCAAGCTTGTTGCCAGCCAGGCTGAGCTCCTTCAGGCTGTCCTTGGCCCTGAGGACACGGCACAGGTCCCCGCAGCTCTTGGCGGTGAGGCCACACTCCCAGATCCACAGGGTCCTGAGCCTGGAGCTGGGGTGCAGCAACCCCGGGCACATCTCTGCGATGCCCACATCACCCAGCTTGTTGCCCAGGGCCAGCTCCCGCAGGGAGGTCTTGGAGGCCAAGATGCTGCACAAGTCCCTGCAGCTGTCCGAGGTGGCACCGCAGTTCTCCAGCTTGAGCGTCTCCAGCTGGCAGGGGGAGTCCTTCAGGCCCTGGCACAGCACATGGATGCCAGCCTCATCGATGTCGTTGCTGACCGTGAGCTCCTTGAAGTCCTGCTCGGCCCTGAGCACCGTGGCCAGGGGCTCACAACTGGCAGGTGACAGTCTGCTGTACTCCAGCTGCAGCTTTTCCAGGTGGCACTGGGGGTCCAGGAATCCCTCGCAGAGTAGCTGCAGGCCCGCATCCCCCAAAGGATTGTCGCTGAGGTGCAGCTCTTGCAGGGTGGGCAGGGAGCGCAGTGTGCCAGACAGGACCCCGCAGCCGGCCGCCGTCAGGTAGCAGTTCTGGAAACTCAGCTTCAGGATCTTGCAGGAGGAGCTCTGCAGGGCCTGGAGCACGCGGTGCACGCCAGCATCGCCCAGCTCGTTGCTGCGCAGGTTGAGCTCCGTCAGTGCAGGGTTGGCCTGGAGTGCAGAGCTGATGTCCGTGCACTGGGCCTCTGTGAGGCCGCAGTCATTCAGCCTGACCGCCTGGCACCGCTGGAGCAGGGGGAGCAGCTCGGCCCACCTAGCGTCGCTCAGCTCCTCGCACTGGATGTCCAGGCACTGCATGTCCACACTCATGGTGGAGGTCGGGAGTGGCCTCGGGACGGCTGGCAGACGGTCGCGGGCCTGGAGACCGAGAGCTAGACGGCCAACTTCCTTCTCGAGCGTGCGGAACGGGTTGAATGAGTCGACAGCTCTAGCCGCCAGAGTCAGTGGCGCAGGCGTGCTTTAGCCGGCGGGTCGGAAGTTTTAAATAAAGCAATGGAACACTTTAATCCTGTGTTTCCAATTTTGATATTACAGTGTACTAAATAAACTTAGTTTTACTAACATGTGTTAGTAGCTGACGCTAACAGATTCTTTTCAATATATTGATAAAATTTTAAGGCCCTAGAATAGTCATAATTTTTCCATTGGTTATTAAGATTGGTTTGCATTTCAGCATGGATTATTCTTACAGTTTTGCACTGCTGTGCAGAATGGGAACAGCCTTTCAGGATTTCACACCACTTGTCAAATGAGAAATAGTGCATTATTATGTGACTATCTTCTGAAGTCATTAAATCAATATCATATATTCTTAATAAGTTATAGGTTTAAAATTTAGATATTATTTATAACATTTCAAGTTTAAACCTAATAACACTCTAAAATAAGAAACACTAGCAGACAATTTTAAAGTTAGGAATAATTATTATTTAACATGGACATGAATAAGGAAGAGATAATCATTTTAAATGTTACTGAGTATTGCCTGGGAAACAACTATTAGAATCTACTGAGAATCCACTTGAATCCATCGAAAACTTTAATATACTTATAATTTCTAAATAAGTACAGAAAGGCAGTACTTTTTATATGCTAGTAATAACCAAGAAAATATATTATTGGAGTAAAAGATTATATTTGTTACAGCAAAATTTCTGATCTAGGAAGCTAGGAAATTATTTGCAACGAAGATGACAAATAAGATATTGAATTTGTTTAAATATATAAAAAAGTACTGCTAAGATGAACAAAAATTATACAATTTAAAAAATGTGAACAAAAATGGCAAAAACTATTTGAAAGAACATTTCATCTCACCAGTTTTATTTTATTTTTGGCTAAAATACCAAACATATTTTTAATGATAGTTTATGTGAAGTGGCAATGGTGACATTAGATAGATTCAACCATACCTTGCTGAAAAAGATAAAAATGGCCACTTTCTTTAAGAATGTAGTTTGGGCTATATGTAAATATCACTGTGACATCCACAGCTATGGTGCTGGGTTTCAGAAATGTTGAGGGAATTTAATGAAAGACTCTGTAGGTTTAATGCAGATCCTTTGATTATTTAGGGAAGTTACATGACTACTCACAAATTTGGTGATTCACTGGAGAAATTTTGCAACTCAACATATGAGGGATGCAGGGACCAGCATATGAGAGTTCCAACTGCAAACACAAAAGTCATGTTCAAGATGTCTTCACTTTGGGAAGCTCACTTGAGCCTTGTGATCCACACTGGTCACATGATTACATGAGCAACTGACTAGGCATCAGGATCACATCATGAGCTTTCAGATTTACCTTAGATAAAGTTGACAACCTAATGCATCCTGAACACTGCCTTGGGCATATAGAATAATATCATTAGCCAGTTGCCATGTGCACGTGCCAGGACTTGGTTCTCAACACTTAGCCAGGGGTCATTACATTGGCTACAGAAAGAAGCAGAAATGGTAAAACAGACCTGCTGACTTATTTTATTCCTTGCAGTTTACCTCTGACCCTTAGTCAGGTTCACCTTACAAAGAAACTATCTATTATACTAATAAATCTACATGTAGTGCACCGTTTATTTATAGGGTAAAACAGGAATGATAATGCAAATGCACTCATCATTTGCAGAAGCTAGTGAGGAATGGGGACAGACTTAATGAAACCATCTGTTCAATGTTCTGCAACATATTTCTTTTTACTGGTATATAAACTTAATCATGTATTTTTCCTTATCTATGGCTATCTTACTTTATGAGAAAACTTTGCAGAAACACCTATTATAGTGACTAATTAAATCTCATTCTTCCTTAAGCCAATCAGTCTCCATTGATATTACAATGCAAGGAAGTTTTAACTCAATTTCTCAGTACAGTTGCTCAATATTAGTACTATAATTTGATGCATTTATATAAGGTAGCCAAATTTTACCAATAATACCAATTTTGTACCATATTACAGTATTATTATGCTATGCTTTAGTACTGTTAGAAAATAATTGGGTGAGCATTATAGCGTTATTAAAATCATATTAGTTGAATTGGACTTTACCCATATACTAGATATCATTATGAGCTGGGATCATTACCAGTGTCTATGATTCTGTTACTTCTGGATTTCAGGCTAACTGAACAAAGCCAATCTTGTGGCCTCCAGCAGTGTTTTTAGACAGATTCAGATTCCCATCTGGTGTTACATATGTAAAAAAGCTCTCCTTGATTCCACAAGAAATATATGTGTCATTTATTATATTCTCTATACAATACATCTTGTCTTGGTTTATTCTTGGAATAAGAGTATAAGGTATATTGCTGAGTCAAAATGAGGAAACTGAGGCCAGTGAGAAAAAATGAGAATCCAATTTATTCAGCTCTTGGGTGAGGCTCTGTGGTCCAAGAAGGGGCCAGAGAAGTCGCAATGGGCTTCTCAGGGCATGGGGTTTTATAAGAAGTGGAGGTAGTTGATTGGTTATTGGCGAAACAAAGAGCAGACAATTTCATTGGTAAGGAGATTTGATTGATTGTTAGGGAAACAAAGAGCAAACAGTTTCATTGGTCAGGGGGAGTTGAGATGCCCGATGGGGTGAGTAGCCATTGGTAGTCAGGCGGGGCTAAGGAAACAAAGAGCAGACAGGTTCATTGGTGGGGAAGTTTGATTGATTGTTAGGGAAACAAAGAGCAGACAGTTTCATTGGTAGGCTGACTGGCTGGGGAGGTCAATGTTAAACTGCCGTTGGACAAATCTCCGGCAGGCTTTTTAAATTTTGAAAGGGTTGAGCGAGGAATGCAGGAGTGGGCATGTGGAGCCTGCATGGAGAAGCCAGATAGGAGTGTGTGTGGGGAGCTAGCATAGAGAGGCCTGATAGGAGTGTGGGTGGGGAGCCAGCATGAAGAGAGATAAGTGTGTCCGTTTGGCTCTTCAGCGAGGCAGCCGGCCTTACAAAGAGCATTTAGGAAACATTGATATAAATTACATTTGCCTCAAGATAATTTTGGCAAGTTCAGGAGACCACAAGTATTTCAGAAGTGTACTTCTAGAGCTTCTGCTTAAACTAAAATGGTAGATCACTGCCTATGCCTGATTTGACCTTGATTTCAAGAAACATATTCGAAGGCTTTGTTGGGCTAGCTTGCATTGCTCTTTTCCGATATTGAGTTTTTTGTGTTTTATCATTTACTAACATGATAGGTTGGGTTCGTATGACCTGATTTACCAGGGCATCTGTCTTAGTCTGTTTTGTGTTGCTATAACTGAAATCTGAGGCTGAGTAATTTATAAAGTAAACAAATTTATTTTTTATGGTTCTGGAGTCTGGGAAGTTCAAGGTTGAGTGGCTGCATCTGGTGGCAGCTTTCCTGCTGATGGGAACTCTCTGCAGAGTCCCAAGGCAGGAATCACATAGTGAGGCAGCTGAGTGTGCTCACCTGCTAGCTCAGGTGTCTCTTCCACTTCTTATAAAGCCACCATTCCCTCTCCCATGACAGTCCATTAATCCATTAGTCTATTAACCTATGTTTGTTTGTTTAGAGATGGGGTCTTGCTTGTCACCCAGCTTGGAGTGCAGTGGTGAAATCGTAGCTCACTGCAGCCTTGAACTCCTGGTCTCAAGCAATCCTCCTGTTTCAGCCACCCCAGTAGCTGGGACTACAGGCATATACCACCATGTCTGTTTATTTTTATATATTTTTTGTAGAGATGGGGTCTAACTTTGTTGCCCAGGCTGGTCTCGAACTCCTAGCTTCAAGTGATCCTTCTGCCTTGCCTCTCAGAGTGCTGGAAGCCATTCAGCATGAGTCATCACACCTGGCCTAACCCACTAATCTATAAATGAATTAATTCACTCATGAAGGCAGTCACCTCCTAAAGGCCACTTCTGTCAATACTGCCACACTGGTGATGAAGTTTCACTATGAGTTTCTGAGGGGACAAATATTCACATCATAGCAGCATCAATAGATTCCATTCTTTACTGTTTGAACATAATTTCTTCCAACTTGTCTACTGTTACTATCACATCGTTTTCTTTTGAATGTCCTTTATACTGAAGGAAAACTTAGCTTGTCTTACAATGCCTACATGCATACCTATTTCACGAACACCCCTCTTTCATTTTGTCGGCCAGTGCTGTTTAATCCACCACACACGCTGTTGTTGAGTGCTAATTGCCTGGGAACAAATTGTGAGGTCCTCCATACTAAGGTCAAATGTGTAGTGATCACTCATAAATGTAATTTAGGTTGAGTGTGCTACGAAGCTTCCCATAACCCCCAATGTCTCGCTGTAGAGTTAATTTCAGTTGGGATGTGAGTTTCCCATGTGAGCCCAATGCTTATCTCACTGTGTTTCCCAGGCTGGTCTTGAACTCCCGCCTTGGCCTCCCAAAGTACTGGGGCATGTGCTTTATTTACTGACCAGTGATGAACATCTTTTTATGTGCTTCTTGGCCATTTGTATAGCATTGGAGAAATGCCTATTAAAGTCTTTTGCCTGGCCAGACATGGTGGCTCACACCTATTATCCCAGCACTTTGGGAGGCTGAGGCAGGTGGATCGCCTGAGGTCAGGAGTTCGAGACAAGGCTGACCAACATGATGAAACCCTGTTTCTACTAAAAATGCAAAATACTAGCTGGTCATGGTTGCCATCGTTGGTAACCCTAGCTACTTGGAAGGCTGAGGCAGGGGAATCGCTAGAACTTGGGAGGCGGAGGTTGCCATGAGCTGAGATTGCACCATTATACTCCACCCTGGGCAACAAGAATGAAATTCCATCTAAAAAAAAAAAGACCTTTCCACATCTTTAATTGAGTTGTCTTTTGGTGTTTGAATTGTAAACATCCTTTGTTTCATTTTATTAATTTATTTTTTTTTTGAGACAGATTCTCGCTCTGTCACCCAGGCTGGAGTGAAGTGGTGTGATCTTGGCTCACTGCAACCTCTGCCTCCCATGTTCAAGCAATTGGGTGAATGATTAGGTCAGGAGTTCAAGACCCACTGATCAATATGGTGAAACCAAGTCTCTACTAAAAATACAAAAATTAGCCAAGGGTGGTGGTGTGTGCCTATAGTCCCAGCTACTCAGGAGGCTGAGGCAGGAGAATTGCTTGAAATCAGAAAATGGAAGTTGCAGTAAGCCAGTTTTGTGCCACTGCCTGGCGTTATAGCGAGACTGTCTCAAGAAAAAAAAAAAAAAGATTATTAATAATGAAGAACTTCTGCTTTTTTTGCTATATGTTTTCTGTATGTCTTATAAATTTTTGTTCCTTGGTTTCTCCAATACTCTCTTCTTTGTGTTTGACTGATATTTTATAGTATTCTATTGTATTCCCTCTGCTCCTTTTCTGCATTTTTAAACTTATTTTCTTAGTAGTTACCATAGGATTACAGCTAACATTCTAAATTTATAACAATCTAGTTTGAATTGTTAGCAACTAGCTTCAATACCATACACGAATTATATTCTTTTAGAACTTTATCCCTTTCCTAATTTTGTAATTATCAAAAACTCATCTTTATGTATTGTCTTTCCATTAATATAAACAGGTAATAATTGTTTTCCTCAAGTTTTTAATCAGATGAGAAACAAAAACAGAAAAAAACGCAATAATATTAGCTTTTTTTTTTTTTTTTGAGACGGAGTTTCGCTCTCGGTACCCAGGCTGGAGTGCAATGGTGCGATCTCGGCTCACCGCAACCTCTGCCTCCTGGGTTCAGGCAATTCTCCTGCCTCAGCCTCCTGAGTAGCTGGGATTACAGGCACGCGCCACCATGCCCAGCTAATTTTTTGTATTTTTAGTAGAGACGGGGTTTCACCATGTTGACCAGGATGGTCTCGATCTCTTGACCTCGTGATCCACCTGACTCGGCCTCCTAAAGTGCTGGGATTACAGGCATGAGCCACCGCGCCCGGCCAATAATATTAGCTTTTATATTTACCTATGTATTATAGTTACCTTTACCAATGATCTTTATTTCTTTATGTACTTTGAGTTACTACCTAATTTCTTTTATTTCATTCTGAACGACTCTCTTTAGCATTTCTTATAGAGCAAGTGTGTCTTCTAGCAACAAACTCCTTTGGCTCTTGTTTATCTGGGAATGCCTTACTTTCTCCTTCATTTTTAAAGTTACCAAGCATAGAATTCTTGTTAGGCTGAGTTTTTTTGCTTGTTTATTTGAGCATATCACCCACTGCCTTGTTGCCTGTATAGTTTCTTTTTTTTTTTTTTTGAGATGGAGTCTTGCTCTGTCTCCAGGCTGGAGTGCAATGGCACAATCTTGGCTCACTGCAACCTCCACCTCCTGGGTTCAAGCGATTCTTCCGCCTCAGCCTCCCAAGTAGCTGGGACTACAGGCGCATGCCACCACACCTGGCTAATTTTTTTTGTATTTTTTAGTAGAGATGGGGTTTCATCATGGTGAGGATGGTCTCAATCTCTTGACCTCGTGATCCGCCCACCTCGGCCTCCCAAAGTGCTGGGATTACAGGCGTGAGCCACCGCGCCCGGCCACCTGTATGGTTTCTAATGAGAAATCAGCTGTTAATCTTACTGTAAATCTCTTTTACATAGCAAGTTAATTCTTTCCTTCTGCTTTCAAGATTCTTTTTTTCCTCCTTTTGGCTTGTGACAGTTTAATTATACCATGTCTTGGTGTAAATATCTGAGTTTATCCTGCTTAGATTTCATTTAGCTTCTTTTATGTGTAGATTCATGTCTTTCTTCAAATTTTGGGACTTTTCAGCCATTATTTTTCACACAGTTTGTCTGGATTTTTGTCTTTCTTCTCCTTCTAGAATGTCCATAGTCCATAAGTTGGTGTGCCTGATGGTGTCTTATATGTTTCTTAGACTCTGATTATCTCTCTTTGTTCTTTCATTTACTCAGACTGAATCATTTCAGTTGCCATGTTTTTGACTTCACTGATTCTTTGTTTTATCTGCTGAAATAGACCATTAAACTCAACTTGTGAATTTTAATTTCAGCTATTATATTGCAAAAGCTTTAGGATTTCTATTTGGTCCTTTTCAACTAATGTCCACCCCTTCGTTGGTATTCCCTAGTTGCTCATTCATAGTTCTACTCCCCCCACTTATAGTTCTTTTCTATGTTTTTTTTTTTAAACTCTTTAAGCATATTTAAGGTATTTAACTTAAAGTCTTTTTCCAATTAGCCCAATGCTGGGCATCCTCAGAGATGAATCATGTCCATCAATTTCTTTTTAAATTTTTCTGTGAATGGGTCATGATTTCCTTTTACTTTGTATGCTTTAGAATTATTTGCTGAAAACTAGACACTTTATAATTTATAACATTCAAATTCTGGATGCCATATTTTTTTTTCCTCCAGGTGTTTTTGTTACTCATTCAGAGCTCCTGTCATCTTTATTTGTGACTTGTAAGGCAATTTTTGCAAAGATTGTATTCAATCTTATGTGTGGTTACTGTAGTCTTTGTCCCATCTTCTACAAGTCCAGCCAAAGACTTGACAGAGATTTCTTAGTGCTTGAACCAATAAGAAAATTTTAAAAATATGTCTTGTCTCTTTAAATTTGTTCAGTAGAGGTCAGGGATTCTTATTCAGCCTAAGGCAGTGAAAATGATGGTCAGCCTCCATGCTGGTTATTCACTGAACAGGCAGATCAAAACATGCAACTCCAATTTTTAGAGAATAACGTTCTTACTTTCCATTCTGGCACCTACAAGCTTCAATATGAATATTGTCTGCCATCCTTACAGCTGTCTGAAATTGGGCTAGAGGTGTGGAATAGTAGCTTTTATGCAAAATTCCAAAATCCACTGAAATTTATCAATATATTTCGTCATCATACAGTTTCTTGGTTACTCAAAGTTCAAATAGACTCTAGAATTTTTAGAATCAAAATAGTTGATTCTGATAATTCTTTACCAGCTGAGTGGCTATTTTGGCAAAGTCTGATGCCTGGAGCTTCCAACTTTAATATCTTTCATGATGTCACTCAAATATATGCCAAGTGTTAATGCAAGGATAAACTTGCATCAAACCTCCATGTTCTGCACATGTATCCCAGAACTTAAGGCAAAATTTGAAAAGTAAATAAAATGAAAAAATAAAAAAAGAGAGAAGACTTTACTCTGGTTCTTTAAGTCTTCAAGGGTACAAAACAAGAAACTATGGCAGAGGCTCAGATGATGTCAGAGAGAAGACTAAGACTTTCCTAAATGGGATCCCTTATTAGATTTAGGGATACTTGGAAAAAAAAGAATAGCTAAGAGACAGAATCCCACTGGAAATGTGAACCACACGCTTGACAGTATAAAATCCTATAGCAAAAATTCTTCAAGGTGTGTTCTAATGATTTGGGGAGGGGAAGAGTTGCAAATGTCTCCTAGTAGGTAAGTCTGGTACTAGATAAGGGAACTCTGATATGGATGTAGTCCTATAGAAGACTTTAGTGTGGTTCTTGGCTGAGTGTGGTGGCTCACACCTGTAATTCCAGCACTTTTGGAGGCTGAGGTGGGCAGATCACCTGAGGTCATGACTTCAAGATCAGCCTGGCCAACATGGTGAAACCACGTCTCTGTGAAAAAAAAATTAGCTAGGTGTGGTGGTGGGGACCTGTAATTCCAGCTACTTGGAAGACTGAAGCAGAAGACTCACTTGAACCCTGGAGGTGGAAGATGCAGTGAGCTGAGATCACCCCATTGCACTCCAGCCTGGAAGGCAGTCTAGACTCCATCTCCAAACAACAACAACAACAACGGGACATGGATGAAGCTGGAATCCATCATTCTCAGCAAATTAACACAAAAAAAGAACACCAAACATCACATGTTCTCACTCATAAGTGGGAGTTGAACAATGAGAACACATAGACATAGAGAAGGGAATATCACACATCGGGGCCTGTTGGGGGGTGGGGGATGAGGGGAGGGAGAGCATTAAGACAGATACCTAATGCATGTGGGGCTTAAAACCTAGATGATGGGTTACTAGGGGCAGCAAACCACCATGGCACGTGTATACCTATGTAACAAACCTGCATGTTCTGCACATGTATCCCAGAATTTAAGGCAAAAATTAAAAAAAATAAATAAATAAAGTAAAAAAATAAAAAAAGAAAGAAGTCTTTACTCTGGTTCTTTAAGTCTTCAAGGGCATAAAACAAGGAGTGATGGCAGAAGCTCAGATGATGTAGGAGTAATAATCCACATGCATGGAGTATCAACTACGCTCCCAGACTATTTCAGGCACCAAATATTCAACATCTTAGATGCTCACCCCAGCCAAATGAAATTGGCCTCATTTCCCTTCTCCAGTCAGCAACATTCCAAGGTAGCCCCCCACATTCCTGCCTCCTGGTTTAGGGGTGCTCTGTATAATCCTTTCCTTTTGAGTGTAAATGGGACTAGTCAATATGAAATATGACTCCTGTGATTATACTATGTTATGTGGTACAAAAGATTTTACAGATTTAATTAAGGTTCTAATGAGTTGACTTCAACTTAAAATGTCAAATCAAAGGGAGATAATTCCGGGTGGGCCTGATTTAATCAGGCAAACCCATAAAAGAGACAAGATGAAAGAGACAAGAGTCAGCAGCAAACACTCTCTTGCTGGCTTTGAAGAAGCAAGTGATCACATTGTGAGAGGGGTGGCAAGGCCCTAAGTGTGGCCTCTAGGAGTCAAAGAGTTTTCCAGCCAACAGCTAGCAAGAAGACAGTCATAGTGACACCACACACACACACACACACACACACACACACATACACACACACACACTCCTTTCAGCAACCAATAGTAGCAGTGGCTCATGCCTGTAATCCCAGCACTTGGGAAGCCGAGGTGGGCAGATCACCTGAGCTCAAGAGTTAGAGAGCAGCCTGGCCAATGTGGCAAAACCCCATGTGAACTTAAATAGAAAAAAAAAATATATATAGCCAGATGTGTTGGTGCATGTCTGTAATCCCAGCTACTCAGGAAGCTAAGGAAGAAGACTTGCTTGAATTTGGGAGGCAGAGGTTGCAGTGAGCTGGGATCATGCCACTACACTTCAACCTGGATGACAGAGCAAGACTCCATCTCAAAAAAAAAAAAAAAAAAAAATCCTAGTCTCAGCCATCTCTTTGATTTCTACCTGATGAGATATTGAGCAGAGATTTCAGCTAACCTGTACCCAAACTCCTGAGACATGGAAAAATGTGAGACAGTAAATGTGTTGTTTTAAGCTCCTACATCTGTAGTAATTCATTACGCAAGGATACAATACTGGTCTACTTTTTTTGTTTTGGTCAAAAACCCACTCTATCATGTTAACAGGGCAGGATATTCAGGCTTATTTGTTGAAACTAGAAAGCAAGGAGGTGGCCTGGCTATAGAAACTCAGATACAAGGTTAAAGCAAGCTCAGTAATAAGGAATAACTGGAAGCTGAACTAATCATTTTATTGGAGCTTTTAAAATGTGGCATTTATGTCTTCCGTTGAGAAATGTCTATTAAGGTCTTTTGCCCATTAAAAAAAAAAAAAAACTTTTGTTTTAGGTGCAGATGCACATGTGCAAGTCTGTTATATACATAAACTTGTGTCATGGGGGTTTGTTGTACAGATTGTTTTGTCACTCAGGTATTAAGCCTGATACCTAATAGTTATTTTTCTGATCCTCTCCCTCCTTCCACTCTCCACTTTCCAACAGGCCCCAGTGTCTGTTGGTCCCCTCTTTCTGCCCAGGTGTTCTCATCATTTAGATTCCACTTGTAAGTGCTACATGTGGTATTTAGTTTTCTGTTCTTGTGTTAGTTTGCTAAGAATAATGGCCTCCAGCTCCATCCATGTTCCTGCAAAGAACATGATCTTGTTTTTTTTTTTTTTAATGGCTGCGTAGTTCTGCATGGTGTATGTGTACCACATTTTCTTTATCCAATCTGCCATTGATGTTGCCCATTTTAAAATCAAATTATTATTATCTTTTATGGTGTTGTTTAGTTTCCTTATATATTCTGAATACTAATCACTTGTCAGATGTATAGTTTGTAAATATTTTCTCCCATTCTGTAGGTTATCTTCACTTTGTTAATAGTTTCCTTTGCTCAGCAAAATCTTTTAGTTTGATGTAATCCCATCTGCCTATTTTTGCTTTTGTGGCCAGTGTTTTGAGGTCTTATTTAAACATCAGCAGATATATATCTTAAAAATGCTCAATATCACGAATAATCAGGGAAATATAAATTAGAACCACAATGAGATATCACCTCACTCTAGTTAGAATGCCTAGTATCAGAAATACAAACAGGCTAGGCACAGTGGCTCACACCTGTAATCCCAGCACTTTGGGAGGCCAAGGCAGGTGGATCATGAGGTCAGGAGATCAAGACCATCCTGGCAAACATGGTGAAACCCCATCTCTACTAAAAGTACAAAAATTAGCTGGGTGAGGTGGCACATGCCTGTAATCCCAGCTACTTGGGAGGCTGAGGCAGAAGAATCTCTTGAACTTGGGAGTCGGAGGTTGCAGTGAGCAGAGATCACACCACTGTACTCCAGCCTGGTGGCAGAGCAAGACGCTGACTCAAAAAAAAAAAAAAAAAAAAGACAAACCATAAAAAGTGTTGCTGGCTGAGCACAGTGGCTCATGCTTGTAATCCCAGCACTTTGGGAGTCCAAGGTGGGCAGATCACCTGAGGTCAGAAGTTCAAGATCAGCCTGGTCAACATGGTGAAACCCTGTCTCTTCTAAAAATACAAAATTAGCTGAGTGTGGTGGTGCATGCCTGTAATCCCAGCTACTTAGGAAGCTGAGGCAGGAGAATTGCTTGAACTTGAGAGATGGAGGTTGCAGTGAGCTAAGATCGCACCATTGTACTCCAGCCTGGGCAACAAGAATTGAAACTCCATCTCAAAAAAAAAAAAAGTGTTGCTAAGCACAGGGCGAAAAGGGAACACTTGCACAATATTGGTAGAATGATAAACTAACACAGGCATTATGAACAACAGTATGGCAGCTCCTCAAAAAATTAAAAATAGAGCTACCATATGATTCAGCAATTCCTCTACTGAGTATATATAAAAATGAAATAAAACCAGTATATTAAAGAGATATCTACACTCGCATGTTTATTGCAACACTATTTACAGTAGCTAAGATGGAGAATCAGCTTAAGTGTCCACCCACAGATAAACTGATGAAGAAAATGTGGTGTATATATGCAATGGAATACTATTCAGCCATACAAAAGAATTAAATCTTGCCATCTGTGACAATATGGATGACCTGGAGGGCATAATATTACGTGAAGTTAGGCAGAAACAGAAAGACAAATCCCATATGGTCTCACACATATGTAGAATCCTCCCAAAAGAAAAGGTTGATGTCATGGAAGCAGAGAGTATACAGTGGCTACTAGAGATTGGAGAGGGGAAAAAGATGGGGAGGAGAGATTGGCAAATGGGTCCAAAGTTACAATTTGATAGGATGAATAGTTCTGGTGTACTATTGCACCAGAGGGTAACTATGGTTAACAGTAAAATATTGTATATTAATAAAATAGCTGGAACAGAAACTTTGAATATTCTCATCACAAATAAATGACACATATTTGAGGTGATAGATATACTAAATACCCTGATTTCATCATCATACAACATAGATATGTATCAAAACACCAAGTCGTACTCCATAAATATGTAAACTTATAATGTGTCAAATAAAAAATATGAGAACAAATGTGCCCTTTTCAATCATCTCCAAATTTTAGATGAGGCTACTACAACTCTTTTTTTTCTGAAATAAAATTACCTGTAGTTTTATTTAAGTAAAAGTGGAAACAAAGTCACCAGGAGAAAAATGAAAAAAATTCTGTTATTGATACTGGTATTTTATAGTAAGTGGCAACAGTTTCCTGAAGAGCTGTAGGTACTGTTCTCACATGGATAGAAGCGTCTCTTTCCTAGCAATGGAAAATCTAAGTTAGACAGGAAGGTCAAGCACAGAAAGTAGAAAAAGCTTCGGGAATATACTTTAAGCAAAATGCTTTCCACCATAAGACAATAGTGTATTATCGCCCATACACTGTTGGTTTTAGTTTGCTCTTGTGGTCTGTAAGGGTTATGTTTTATTAAAATGTTTTTTCTTTCTCTGTGATTAAATGGTCTTATTGGACAGTATGACATTAGAGTAGAAAGGGAATGTTGTTTATTTTTGCCATAAGTAAGTTAGTGCTGGCATGCTTGGGCATGGACTGTCATCTTAAAGGAAGGCAAGGCAGGCCAGGTGTGGTGGCTCACACCTGTAATCCCAGCACTTTGGGAGCCGGAGGTGGGTGGATCATGAGGTCAAGAGATTTGAGATCATAATGGCCAACATGGTGAAACCTCATCTCTACTAAAAATACAAAAATTAGATGGGCGTGGTGGTGGGCGCCTGTAGTCTTAGCTACTAAGGAGGCTGAGGCAAGAGAATCACTTGAACTGGGGAGGCAGAGGTTGCAGTGAGTCAAGATTGTGCCACTGCAGTCCAGCCTGGGGACAGAGCAAAGCCTCAAAAAATAAAAAAAATAATAAAAAAAGAAGGCAAGGCATGCACCCAGTCAGGCGATCTTCATCCAAGAACTCTCTTAAAGTGATATTTCCTAAAGCCATTTCTTTTTCAGTTTCTGAGAGTTGATTGGACATCACATGAAAGTATGAAGGTATAAATCAGATACAAATACATTACTAATTTCTAAAAGAGGTTACTCTTTCTCATGACTGGAATACATTTTCACCTGTCTATGGTATAGTATGTCTCTCTGCATCAAAACATGATGGTCCTATTTTATGACGGGAATTCCTACTTTAAACCTTAACAATTCAAAACCTGGATAACGCAAGAGTAATTTTTACACACAAACAAATGCAAGTTGTTTAGTACTTCTTACCAGGCTTAAAAAACTACTGAAAATAAAGCATAAGAGAATATTGCTACGGTGTTTATTGTGCAGCTATGCAATCAGAGTTTTTCATTATCTTTGCCTACTGTACAGTGATCTTGGCCAGCATGCAGGTGCTGAAGGTGTGCTTCTTTAATGCTGCTTATTTATTTATTGTTATTATTATTTTGAGTTGGAGTCTTGCTCTGTCACCCAGGCTGGAGTGCAATGGCCCGAGCTCGGCTCACTGCATCCTCTGCCTCCCAGGTTGAAGTGATTCTCCTGCCTCAGCTTCCTGAGTAGCTGAGATTACAGGTGTGCACCACCATGCCTGGCTAATTTTGGTATTTTTAGTATAGACGGGTTTCACCATGTTGGACAGGCTGGTCTTGAACTCCTGACCTTATGATCGGCCTGCCTCAGCTTCCCAAAGTGCTGGGATTACAGGCATGAGCTACCACACCTGGCTAATGCTGCTTCTTTATTTTCAGAGCATTGTCTCTAACATTAACCAACACGTATATGGTCCTTTTTCTTTTTTTTTGAGACAGAGTCTCACTTTGTCTCCCAGGCTGGAGTGTAGCAGTGCAATCTCAGTTCACTGCAACCTCCATCTCCTGGGTTCAAGGAATTCCACTGCCTCAGCCTCCCAAGTAGCTGAGATTACAGGTGCACACCCCCATGCCCGGCTAATTTTTGTATTTTTAGTAGAGACGGGGTTACACCATATTGGCCAGGCTGGTCTCGAACTCCTGACCTCAGGTGATCCACCTGCCTCTCGTCCCAAAGTTCTGGGATTACAGGTGTGAGCCACCGCACCCAGTCATATGGTCCTTTTTAAAAAATTGTTTTATCTCACTTAGAATCATTGATATGGAAGTCTGGTTTTGTATTCTCACACTGCCACTACCACTTAATGAATATTTGGATAATATTATCATAGTACATAGAATTATTTAAACTTATATTTGTAATGAATATTAAAATAAAAGCACCATAATCCCTAAATTGCTCTCACGAAGTTTCAATGTCTTTAGAAACACCATGGATCCGATAATATTGACAAGGAGTAGAAAGTCTTTCTGTTTCTACCTAAGGTAGTTCCATCTGCATCAATGACACAGGCAAGGTAAAGTTTAAAATCACCTCTTTTTGTTTAAAAATTAAATTTTTGTAAGATATATTTTTCAGCACTTGCACATAAATTTGAATTTTATTTAAAAAATTGCACTACTTGTCCAGGTGTGGTGGCTCATGCCTGTAATCCCAGCACTTTGGGAGGCCGAGGCAGGCAGAACACCTGAGGTCTGGAGTTCAAGATCAGCCTGGCCGACATGGTGAAATCCCGTCTTTACTAAAAGTGCAAAAATTAGCCAGACCTGGTGGCAGGCACCTGTAATTCCAGCTACTCAGGATGCTAAGGTGGGAGAAGAGCATGAACCCGGGAGGTAGAGGTTGCAGTGAGCTGACATCTTGCCAATGCACTCCAGCCTAGGAGACGAGCCAGATTTCATTAAAAAAAAAAAAAAAAAAAAAAGCACTGCTTCTGATTGCATAATTTGTTTTCATAAAATACTATGGTATATACCCTGGACTATTTCTCAGTTATGCAGAGTATTGCTTGGTGATTATGTAATTAGAGAAAAAGAAGAGTCAATACATTTGAGACCTATTTCACCAGGCTACGAAATTATGCCAAATGAACCATTTCTGTTTCACAACAGAAGATTCCTCTTCATGTTCTACAAATTTATAGGCTCAAGGTCAATCTACATCTTCTTTGAACAGTTTTGAGTGAACATTGCAACACTTCACTTTTTAGATGCTCTTTTCTATTCAATAGTGTGATAATTCTTTTTCACATTGTTTTTCCCCATGGGTAAAATAGTGTAGATTATATTTCTACTGTATACATTATAGTCACTTGCCAGGGATGCCACCATGCTTAAGATCTGAGGTTCTCCCAACAATTTGGTAGCACATTTGTAGCCAACATAGCTTAGAGGTGAGAGCAAAGATGGTGGGGTTTGCCAGCCTAAGTTTGAATTTTGGCTGCTTACCAGCTGCGGAATTTGGCCAAGTTAATTAATTTTTTCTAAACCTCATCTTGCTTTGTGAAATTTAATGAATAACATTTACCTCCTAAGAGTACTATGACGGAATGTGATGAGATAATTTGTAAAATGTCGAGTTTTATGACCAGTACCTAACAGGTGCTTAACAAATGGTGGCTAGTTGTTACTGGAAGTATTCAGATGGCTTTTTCTCATTGATTCTGTGCAACTTTTAGTAGCTTAACTGCTACTGAAAAGCTTTATTTTTATACCTCTAAATCTTACTGGGTACTTTTCTATTTCTTACCTTGACTTGAATCCCAAACGAGCTGTTTTTATTTAGAAGAGGGAAGATCTCTTTGCTGGCAGAATTAAAATTGCGCTTTATTTTACCCTCACCGGTGTAGGCTGGACATTGAAACTCACAGCAATTCAGCTGGAATATCCAGGGTAATGGCACTCTGCCCGGTGACCCTGGCCACGCTCCCTGCCACGTGAGCTTTCCTGGCACCTTCAGGGGAGTCGCTTCCCAACTCGAAGTAATGGCAGCTTGCCTAAGACAAGACCTCAGAGGAAAAGAAGTAAGAAAGTTGTGTCAGCTATTTTTCTTTTTCAACATTTTTTTTCCGTAGGGAGAGTTAGGACTATTACTGTGCACGGTGGCTCACACCTGTAATCCCAGCACTTTGGGAGGCCAAGGCTGGTGGATCATGAGGTCAAGAGATCGAGACCATCCTGGTCAACATGGTGAAAGCCCGTCTCTACTAAAAATACAAAAAATTAGCTGGGCATGGTGGCGCGTGCCTGTAATCCCAGCTACTCAGGAGGCTGAGGCAGAAGAACTGCCTGAACCCAGGAGGCAGAGGTTTGCGGTGAGCCGAGATCGCACCATTGCACTCCAGCCTGGGTAACAAGAGCGAAACTCCGTCTCAAAAAAAAAAAAAAAAAAAAAGAAAGTATGTTTATTTCTATTTCCCTGAGTTATTATGAGAAAAAAAAAAAAAGAAATATGCCACAGTGATCGTGTGATGCTAATTTCTCCATTATTTCCCTTTTCGGACTCTAATATGTATTAAACAAAATAAAATAAAAGCACTAGAATGCTTCTTCTTTTTTTTTTTTTTTGAGACGGAGTTTCACTCTTGTTACCCAGGCTGGAGTGCAATGGCGCGATCTTGGCTCACCGCAACCTCTGCCTCCTGGGTTAAGGCAATTCTCCTGCCTCAGCCTCCTGAGTAGCTGGGACTACAGGCACGCGCCACCGTGCCCAGCTAATTATTTTTATTTTTAGTAGAGACGGGGTTTCACCATGGCCAGGATGGTCTCGATCTCTTGACCTCGTGTTCTGCCCGCCTCGGCCTCCCAAAATGCTGGGATTACAGGCGTGAGCCATCGCGCCCGGTGGGGTTTTTTTTTTTTTCTTCGCCAAGGAAGAAATGTAACAATGTGTAGGAAAACAGGAACTAGGTTAGGGCAAGGAAGCAATCTTAATGAATGAGAGGTCAGGCATCTTACTGTCTGGATGTGGTGATCTGGTAAGTTTCAGTTCTTCGATACTTTTTTTGAGAGATCTGAAGGCTGTTTCCTGAGAAGGGAGCTCAGAACGAACATAAAGTTCAAGCATTAAGACCAGAAGGGTCAATTTCTATTTATCTACAAAACTATCTATGGAACTAACTGGTCAGTTTCAGAGAGTTCCTTTCATGGCCAAATTTGTTAGAGGCCTCCCTGCAGCTGAGGCCACACTGCCCTTCCTCTGGGAGCACACAGGAGCCAGCCCCAGGGAGCAGAGCAGAACCACCCCCAGGCTGAACTGTGGTCGCCCGAGGTGGCTGCATGAAGCTGCCTTAGGGGCACTTGCCAGCCTCTCAATGATGAAGGCAAGCAAAGTGGGATGATGAACAAATATATCTTAAGATACACCATTGCAATAGTCACTGCTAATATGCTAGATATTGTTTGTTCATGTAACTGCCAAAGTAATGTTTTTTAAAAAAGTAAAATCTCTATCCAATCTGATAAAATGTTCATATTTATAAAATATATTGTAAAGTGTGTTCATATTTGTAAAATACTAAACACGCTCCCAAAAGCATTTTAATAGAAGTCATTTTGGTTTGGATAAATTTGATCTAAGTTCAATAAATGATCAAGGACAGATACAATGTAATTTTAGTAGTTTACATTGTCATCTTATTTATTTATTTTTGAAACGAGTGTCTCTCTGTCACCCAGGCTGGAGTGCAGTAGTGCCATCTGGGCTCACTGCAACCTCCACTTCCTGGGTTCAAGTGATTCTCCTGACTCAGCTACCCGAGTAGCTGGGATTACAGGCACGCGCCACCATGCCCAGCTAATTTTTGTGTGTGTATTTTTAGTAGAGACGGGGTTTCACCATGTTGACCAGGACGGTCTTGATCTCTTGACCTCCTGATCCACCCGCCTCGGCCTCCCAAAGTGCTGGGATTACAGGCGTGAGCCACGGTAGAATGCTGCTGCTGCTGCTTTTTTTTTTTTTTTTTTTTTTGAGATGGAGTTTCGCTCTTGTTACCCAGGCTGGAGTGCAGTGGCGTGATCTCGGCTCACCGCAACCTCCGCCTCCTGGGTTCAGGCAATTCTCCTGCCTCAGCCTCCTGAGTAGCTGGGATTACAGGCGTGAGCCATCGCGCCCAGAATGCTTCTTTACTAACGTTGTGCCTGCTACTACTTTGACGGTCATGGAACGCTTTTTCCCCAGCTTTTTGGATGTCACTAATATTGACTGAGCTGTAGACTAGCTTTCCTCCACATTTGGCTCAGCCCCAAGGCACAGATTCCTAGCACAGCGTTTACCCAATCCTTCCTAGATTCGGTGTTTTATGGCCTATCATCTCGCGACCTTCAAACTGCCAAGGGCATCTTGTCACTCAGAGCAGAACTCAAGTAAATGACTTATGACAGGAATTTTCTGTAATGGGGAAAAGATGTAAGTCAAAATGTTGCATTCTAACTGTGTTAGTATGAATTCTTGACTTATTTTCTTCCAAGCATTCATAGGCATGGGGTGAAAATAAAGGGTTTTCTTGGATTGAAAATTGAAACAAAGTGATAATCATTTTCAGATTGTCATTTCCTGTCATTTTACCAAGTGCAGTGAGAAGTAAATTCTTTCATATCTCTAGTAGTCATACAGCAGCTCTATGGGCCAGAGTGTCCTTTATGAAAATAGGTAATGTTAGGACATTTAAAATCCATTTTACCATGCGGGAAGCTTTGCACAATAGATTTCTTGTCATTTTCAAACAGGAAAGTGTTGTTCTTTCAGCCACCTTTTATATGTGTACTGTTTATTTCAGACACCTTCACTCACTGTCACTATTACTTTGGGCAATTCACAATGCAAATTTGAGAAATCATGATAGAGCAGATACAATTTTTGATGCATTTCCCATTTGCTATCTGTCAATAAGTATTCTTTTTTTATCACTATTTAAATAATTTCAGACATGGGAAAATTTCAAGCATAGTACAAGAAACACACACATACGCATATATACTTAGTAATATAATTATCAGTCTTTATTCTATATATAATTATCTACATAAACATAATAGATAATATATAGTTACATAATATAGAGTTGACTGTTTGTTTTTCCTAAACCACTTCGTAGTCAACTGACGACACCGTGCTCCTTTTATCATTGAATTATTTAGCATATATATCCTAAGAACAAAGGTATATCTTATATAATCAAAAACCACTTATAAAAATCAGGAATTTAACTGACAGTCTATTTCAAATTTCATCAGTTGTTCAATGTCCTTTGTAGCTATTTTGTTCCTGGTCCAGAGTTAAGCATTGCATGAAGGCCCCTCATCATTTAGTCTCCTTTAACTTAGACAGTTCCTCAGACATTTTTTTTTCTTTCTTGATCTTGACGTTTTTGACAAATGCAGGTCTTTTGATTCTTTTCGCAAGAATGCCATAGAAACTATGCTCTGTTCTTCTCAGTTATCGTTGAGAAATCTGTAATGTCACTTTGTAGTAACGTGGCTGATGTTAAGTTTGATCTTTTGATTAAGGTATGGTCAACAAGGTCTCTCCATTGCAAAGTTCCTGTTTTTCCTTTTGTAATTAATAGGTAAGTTATCAGGAGACACTTAAGACTATGTAAATATCTTTTCTTGTCCACATCCAACTTTGTTCACTACAGTTAGCACTTACGATTTTTCTAACTCTGTTATTACTTGTGCATTTGTTTGCTGGCATTACCTTCTGTTAATTTACTTAGTCATTTTCTTTTTATAACAGACCAGGAACATTTTTATTTGAATAATGGTAAAAATGATCACATAGTGAAGATGAAATTAGGCTGAAATCTTTTTTCTTTAAATTTATAAACAACAAAAATGTGTTGCTCACAATTCTTGTGGAGGCTGGAAAGTTCAATATTAAGGTGCTAGTAAGACCTACTTAGTTATTTTATTATGTCAGTATGGCATCATAAATTCTTAATTAAAGAGTTATCATCTATTACAATTATTATTTACTTATTTTAGATTTAATCAACCTGAGGCCTTCGAGCTGGTGTCTGTGCCCTGTTGATATAGGTCTATCATACTTTTGACTTCTCTACTACTTTATAACACAAGATGATCTTCCAGACTCATTCAGTACTTTTTCTGTGCTATTCTTTATATCAACTTCTTCTCCAAGGCATTATGGCTCCTCATTGTGGAGAACTGTCTCATTTCACAGGGAATCTTTTGCTAAGATACTAGTACTAGTGTGGACTAGTGTGTTCATTGCTTTCAACAAGCCATTGCTTCTAGGTATTCTCAACATACTATTCTCAACATACAGAACTCAGAAATACAACCAAATCATTTATTCTAGCTATCTATCTATCTAGTTGATTTGTCTATCATTATCTATCTATCATTCATTTACTTATTATGAAGTGTGCATTCAGACTTATGTCCTCAGTCCCAAGTCAACACCACAGATTACATTTTCACCTTTCCCCCTCTCCATCGGTAACCAACCTGACTCCCAATTTCCCCAATATACGCATTCACTCACTCAATCATCGAGTATACAGAAAGAAATTTCAGAATTGCCATACCAAAAAGATAAACTACCTTATAGAGGTCAACGTTGTGTAGAGTTCTTTTATTTTGAACTAAAATATGCATACAGTGAAACTTACAGATCTAAAACGTGGGATTAAGAGTTTTGACAAGTACATATACTTGTGTAACCCACATTCCTGTCTTTTTTTGTTAACTTTTATTTTAAGTTCAGGGGTACATCAGTAGGTTTGTATACAGGTAAACTCGTGTCACGGGGGTTGTTGTGCAGATTATTTCATCATCCCAGTCCGAAGCCTAGTACCCATTACTTATATGTCCCAATCCTCTCCCTCCCACCCACCACCCTCTGATAGACCACAGCGTCTGTTGCTCCCCTCTATGTGTCCGTGAGTTCTCATCATTTAGCTCTTGCTTATAAGTGAGAACATGTGGTATTTGGTTTTCTGTTCCTGTGTTAGCTTGCTAAGGATAATGGCCTCCAGCTCCATCCATGTTCCTACAAAGGACATAATCTCATTCTTTTTTATGGCTGCATAATATTTGTGTATATTTTCAACATTTTCTTTATTCATTCTACCACTGATAGGCATTTGGGTTGATTCCATGTCTTTGCTATTATGAATAGTGCTGCAGTGAACATACACATGATGTGTATTTATGGTAGAACAATTTATTTTCTTTTAAATATACAAAATAGTAGGATTGATCAGTCAAATGGTAGTTCTGTTGTTAGTTATGTGAGGAGTCACGACACTGCTTCCCACAATAGTTGAACTAATGTACACTCCCACCAGTAGCATATAAGTGTTCCCTTTCTCTGCAACCTCACCAGCATCTGTTACTCTTTGACTTTTTAATAATAGCCATTCAGACTGGTGTGAGATGGTATCTTGTGGTTTTGATTTGCAGTTTTCTAATAGTGATGAGGAGCTTTTTTCATATGCTTGTTGGCCACGTGTACGTCATCTTTTGAAAAGTGTCTGTTCATGTCTTTTGTCCACTTTTTAATGGGTTGTTTATTATCTTAACCAAGACACAGAAATTTTCTATCATTATAGGACATTTCTTGAACCTCTCCCCAGTTAATTCCTTCCCTCAAGAGGAAAACTCATTTTCTGTTTTTTTAACCACAGTTTTTTATAACCTAGAATTTCAGATAGGTAGCATCATATTTGTGTGTGGAGCTTTTTAAATCCATATTGTTGCATCTAGCAGTAGTATTTATTCTTTGGTAATATTCAATTCTAAAAATGTACTACAATTTTAAAATCTGATCTCTGGTGAATGTACATTTTAGTTGTTTCAGACATAATAAATAAAGCTGCTACAAATCTTCTTGTTCAAGCTTGTTTAACATATATATATATATATATATATTTTTTTTTTTGCTAAATATTTAGATGTGGAGTTGTTAGGCTACAGTGTAGGTTAAAGTTTATTTTATCAGACACTGCCACAAATGTTTTCAAAGTGGCCACACTATTTTCCTATAACAACTATTAATATATGAGATTGATATTTGCTCTAAATACAGCCTCTGTTGGATTTTTGTCCCCAATTTTCTCCATTCTGGTAGCATAGTGCTATATTGTGCCTTTATATATTTTTTCTTTTTTCTTTTTTTATTTTATTTTATTATTATTTTTTTAAATAACAGAGACAAGGTTTCACCTTGTTGGCTGGGCTGGTCTTGAACTCCTGACCTCAGGTGATCCACTTGTCTCAGCTTCCCAAAGTGCTGGGATTACAGACATGAGTTGATTAATAATGTTGACTATCTTTTCATGTGCATTTTGGCTATTTGTATGTCTTCCATTTTAAAGTGTTTATCAAGTCTTTTGCATATTTTAAAATTGGGTTGTTTATCTTTTTCACTGAGTTGTAGATATCTTTTGTGTATTTGGGATAACAGTTCTGTGTTAGATAAATGTTTTGCATACATTTTCTCCCATTTTCTTTGTGGCTTGCCTATTCGTTTTCTTAGGAGTGTGTCTTTTGATTAACAGAAGTTGTTTTTTTTTTAATTTGAATGTAATCCAACTTGTAATTCTTTTGCCATTATAATTAGGAATTTCTGTGTTGAGGCTAAGAAATATCTGTTTGGCTACAAGAAATTCTCTCACGGTTTTGCCTCCTCAAAATGTTAAAGTTTTCGTTATTACGTTTGGGTTTGTGATCCATCTTGAATTAATTTTTGTAGACACTGTGAGATAGAGGTTGAATTTTATTTTAGTTTTCCCTTGTAGTTATTCATTTTTTCCAAAGTATTTATTAAAAATATTTTCCTTTCCTCTTTGAATTATTTCAGTGCCTTTGTTGGAAATCAGTTAGACTCACAAGTGTGAATCTATTTCTGCACTGTATATTCTGCTTCATTGAACTATACTTATCTGTCTTTATTCCAATGTCACACTGTTCTGACTAGGGTAGCTTTATAATATGTCTTGAAATCAGATAATGTAGACCCTTTGTTCTTTTTTCCTTTTTTTGGTACACATTTCTTATTTACTTATTTTTAATTGACAAAATTGCATATAATTATCATGTACAACATGATGTTTTGAAATATATATACATTTTTGAATGGCTAAACTGAGTTAAGTAATATGTGCATTACTTCACATACTTTTTGTTATTTTGTGGTGAGGACACAAAATCTAGCAATTTTTAGTAATTTTAAAGAATGTAACAATATTATTAACTGTAGTCATGGTGTCGTACAGCAGATCTTTTGGCCTTATTCTTCCTAACTGAAATTTTGTATCCTTTAACCAATATCTCCTCAAACCTTCCCCAAACCCCCAGCCCTTGCTAATCTCCTTCTACTTTCTACATTTGAGTTCAACTTTTTAAGATTTCACGTAGAAGTGAGATCAAGCAGTTATTTGTCTTTTTCGTGTCTGGCTTATTTCACTTAACATAGTGTCCTTCAGTTTCATCCATGTCATCATAAATAACAGGATTTTCTTCTTGTTTAAGGCTGACTAACGTTATATGTTGTGTGTATATTCCACATTTCTTTATCCATGCATTCAATGATGGATACTTATGTTGTTTTCATGCTTTGGCTACTCTGAATAATGTGCAAGGGACATGTAGTGAATATATATTTTTGGCATACTTATTCTATTTTCTTTGGTTATATCATCAGTGTTGGGATTTCTGGATCATATGGTAGTTCTGTTTGTAACTTTTTGAGGAAACTCCATACTGTTTTCATAACAGCTGTATTAATTTACATTCCTACCAACAGCGTGCAAGGATAGCCTTTCCTCAGCATCCTCACCAACACTTGTTATCATTTTGGTAATAGCTATTCTGATAGGTGTGTAGTAGTATCCTATAATGGTTTTAGTTTGCATTTCTTTGATGATTAGTGGTGTTGAGCATATTTTCATAAACCCATTGGCCATTTGTATATCTTCTATCTGGAAATGTTCATTCAGGTCCTTTGGCCATTTTTTATTATTTATTTATTTATTTATTGAGCTGGAGTCTCTCTTGTTGCCCAGGCTGGAGTGCAATAGCACGATCTCTGTTCATTGCACCCTTCGCCTCCCAAGTTCAAGTGATTCTCCTGCCTCAGCCTCCCGAGTAGCTGGGATTACAGGCATGCACCATCACGCCTGGCTAATTTTGTATTTTTAGTAAAGATGGGGTTCTCCATGTTGGTCAGGCTGGTTTGGGAGTCCTGACCTCAGGTGATTCCCCCACCTCAGCCTCCCAAAGTGCTGGGATCACAGGCAGGAGCCACAGTGCCTGGCCCCTTTGCCTATTTTTTAACTGGGGTATTTCTTTTCTTGCTGAGTTGAGTTCCTTATATATTTTAGATAATAACCACTTATCAGATGTATGATTTGCAAATATTTCCCCCCATTTTGTAGGTTATCTGTCTACTCTGAAATTGTTTCCTTGAATATGAAAAATCTTTAGTTTGATGTAAATCCATTTGTCTATTTTTGCTTTTGCTGTGCTTTTGAGGTCATCTTCAAAAAATTGTTGCACAGACCGATGTTCTGGAGTTCTTCCTCTATGTTTTTTCTTTATCAAGATTATATTGGCTATTCTACATAATTTCCATTTCTATAAAAATTTTAAACCATCTTGGCAAATTCTAAAAGAAAACCTGCAGGGATCCTGAATGGAACTGTGTTGAATATATACAGGTTATTTAGGAGATAACTAACATCTTAATAATTTTGAGACTTCCAATCCATGAGCATATCTCTTCATTTATTGAGCTCTTCTTTAGAGTCTTCTCAGCAATATTGAGAGCAAGGTAATTTTCAGTGTAGAGTGCTTGCACATCTTTGTTAATTTTATTACTAATAATTACATTTTTTGATATCATTGTAAAAAATGATTTTTATGTTTCTATTTTTGCTGTGAATATTTTATTTATTAATTAATTAATTTTTGAGATGGAGTCTTGCTCTGTCACCAGGCTGGAGTGCAGTGATATGATATCAGCTCACTGTGACCTCCGACTCCCTGGTTCAAGCAATTCTCCTGCCTCAGCCTCCCGAGTAGTTGGGACTACAGGCACGTGCCACCACGTCCAGCTAGTTTTTGTATTTTTAGTAGAGTCAGGGTTTCACCATGTTGGCCAGGATGGTATTGATCTCCTGACCTCGTGATCCGCCTGCCTTGGCCTCCCAAAGTGCTGGGAATACAGGTGCTAGCCACCACGCCTGGCCTGCTGTGACTATTTAGAAATAGACTTGGTATGTTGTAAATTGACTTTGTAAGCTAAATTAACTTACCAGTCCTCATAGTTTTTTGGTTTTTTGGTAGAATTCCTTAGTAGTTTCTATTTAGAAAACCATCACATTACCTATAAATAAGAGAATTTTACTTCTTATTTTTCAAACTTTATTTCCTTCAGGTTTTTTTTTTCACTTTATGCACTGACTAGGACCTCCTTTTGTAGTAAAAACAGACATGCTAGCCTTATTCTCAAATTTAGCATTCAATGTTTCACCATAACTACAATATTAGCTGGGGTTTTTCTTAGACGTGCTTTAACATATTCAAGAATATTCATTCTATTTGTAGTTTAATCGAGAGTTTGTATCATGAACAAGTGTCAAATTTTGTCAACTAAATTTTCTAAGTCTATTAAAATCATGTGATTTCTTTCTTTGTAAATGTGTGTACCTAAAATTATACGAACATGGTAAATTACATTGATTAATGTTACAAGATTAAACCAAACCTTACATTTCTTGGATAAATACCTCAGGTCAGGCGATATCATTTTCTATATTGCCAGATCAAATTTTATCAGATATGTCTTTTGCAAACACTTTCTCCAAGTTTGTGGTGGGTCTTTTCATTCTTATAACACTTTTTTTTTTAGAGTGGGTATTTTTAATTTCAGTGAGGTCCAGCTTATCAATAATTTCTTTCATAGATTGTGCCTGTAGCATTGTATCTACAAAGTCATCACCAAATACAAGGCCCTCTAGATTTATTCTATTTTAGCTCCTAGGGATTTTATAATTTTGTGGTTTACATTTAGATATATGACCAATTTGAAATTAATTTTTATGAATGGCGTAAGGTCTAAGTCTACATTCCTTTTTTTTCTTTTGCATGTAGACGTAACACTTGTTGTAGATGTGTGGTTGTTTCAGCTCTGTTGGAATAATTGTGCACTAGGTAGAAAGATTATTCTTTCTCCAGTGAACTGCCTTGATCCTTATTCAAAGAACAGTTAACTCTATTTGCGGATATATTTCTGAGCTCTCTATTCTGTTTCCTTTACTTATGTGTCTAGTTTTTCTCTGATGACACACTCCCCCAATTACTGTGGCTTCTTAGTACGTCTTAAGGGAGGACCTATTCTCGTCTTACTGCACTAGCTAAGATTTTCAGTACGTTGTTGAAAGGAATGATGAGAGAGGCCACCCTTGTCTTGTTCCTGATCTTAGTGGTAAAGCTTCCAGTTTCTCATTATCAATAAGTATGATGGTTCATTGTAGATATTCTTTATTGAGAAGAAAAAGTTCCCATCTATACCCTGTTTGCTGTACTAGATTTTTTCAAATGTGTGCTTATTTTTAACACACTTCTTTTGTAAGCATTAATTTGATTTTATTGTTTTAACTTTCTTTAAATCATTGCCTTTTAGTTCAAGTGTTTACACTGATTATAGATATTGATATTGTTGGATTCTGGCCTACTAATATATGACATTTTCTAGATTTCCCATCAGTTTTTGTGTTCTTCTGTTCTTTCTATCTTCTTTGGAATTAATTAAATATTTGCTCAATATTCTTTTGTAATAACTTCACATTTTAAAAATAAAATATTTGTATTGTTTTTATAATGATATTTCTAGGGAATATATAATATGTAATATGCATTTAATAATGTCTATTTTGATTTAATTCTATGTTTCATTATTTAAAAATGTAAGAATCTGCTATAGTATAGTCTAAATCTGTATTTAAACACAAAAGAATGCTCTTTTTGCTTTAAATAATTGTGTCCTGAGGAAATTAATAGAAGAGCAAATGTAATCTCTTGTTTTTATTCATAAATTTATTTCTAATTCACTTCTTGCATCTGATACATCTGATACATTTTTATCTGATGTTATTTCTCTTTTGCCTAAATTATTTATCATTTTCTGTAGCACACAATTGCTGGCAACAAATTCTCTCAAACTTCTTATCTGAGAATGTCTATTTAACTCATACATATAACTTGCTATTTTTATATGTCCATTTTGCCACTCGGATTACCTAGCTATTCTCTTCTTGTTCTTAAATGTATTTACAATGGTGGCTTTAATGTTCTTGTTAATTATAACATCTTGGATAATTTCAATACCAATTTCTACAGACTGCTTTTCTCTTTACTATAGATCGCATTTTCCTCTATCTTTGTGTGTCTAGTAGTTTTTTTCTATGTTGGACATCATGGTTTATATGTGGTAGGAGGTCTGGACTGTGTCTTTTTCCCATAATGGTTATTTAGTTTTGTGTCTAGCAGGAGTTCAAGTATTTGTGAATGCTTTGCATCTTGTCATCCTTGGTTTTAATTTTTGTTAGAGTAAATAGATTTCCCTTTTAAATTTAGCCCTATGGCACGTCCTGTCCTTTGCTCTACAGAATGGTCTTCCTAAGGTCTGGCCTCCTGGTGATCCCAGCTGAAATGGTGATCATCAGTGAGGCTTCTTTACTCTGCCTTGGCTTAAAGTCCAGGTTCTCTTGGCACAGTATAAGCTTTGGTATTATCCTTTAGCTCTCCTCATTCTGACATGCAATTTCTAGGTCTCACCAAATCTAACCTTGTGCATTTGTAACCCAAACCTTGGTTGAGGACTTATGGTACATCCCCATGCATATTCTGTCTCTCCTCCTCCCTGAACAGCTCTGTTTTCTTTAATACTTTGCCTAGAAAACTCCAACTGCTTCTGAAACCAAAGAATCTGATCTTTGTCTCATCATCTCAGAAAGACTACTTGTACACTGGGCTCTACTTTCTGTTCAGCAGCAAGAAAAAGCCTTCAGGCAAAACCTGGGGAGACTATGAGGTGATCATGCAGTTTATCTGTTGTGTTATTATTATTTCATAATTCATGTGAGATGGGGGTCTCACTATGTTGACCAGGCTGGTCTCAAACTCCTGGCCTCAAGCACTTCTCCCATCTCAGCCTCCCAAAGTACTGAGATTACAGGCATGAGCCACCACGCCTTTTCTTTGACCCTCCTTTCCAGTTCTGAAAGATAAAGCAGGAAATAATCTTCTCTGAAGATACTTGATACAAATTCTCCAAATCCAAAAACACATGCTTCCACTTTGTTGATAAAAATTTATTGCAGTTTGGCACCTCGTTCTAGTTCAGCTGGTGGATGAGCTGATTGATGCGTTCACCCCGATAGCCAGGTGTGCCCATCTCCTTGAGGAAGCCCACTCTATTTTTGGTAGCATGATGGGCCACTGAGAGGTGGAAAGGGCACAAGAACCATGAGATCTGGAAATGCTTCCCCAGGAAGGCAATTTCATGAATGAGGTCTTCCAAGCAAATGACAGCAAACTTCCCCAGGTGCTCCTCAATCACAGTGTTGTCTGTCAGAGGGATGGTCTTATTCTTGACCCTGGCTTGTCCACGTTTCAAAATGAGTTCCCGGACAGACTTCAGATTTGGAAATCCCCAGGTCACATAAGGTTCCACTATGCGCAGCATTTTTAGGTTCTGGGGAGTGACTTTTACAGAGACACCACTAAAAATTTTCTTTAGGCGAAGTCTTGCAATGGTTCTCTGCACCAGTAAACTCACACCATCAATCCTTTCAATGCGTACGACAAAGGACAAAGAATGTTTATCTGGCAATTCCAAGGCGTGAGGCTTCACTTCTAGTCATCTGATACACACCTTGTCACGCGTCTGCTGCCAGGAATCATGTAGGAATGATTCCAATCGCTTAAACCTGGGCCCTTTTCCTTTCTTCTGCTCCTTCTTTGCGAAAAGTGCCTGCTTTGCCTGAGTGGCTTTGAGGGCTTGATAAGCCTTCCTCTTTTTCAGGAGATTTTCTGGAACCAAAGGGATTTTTCTTTGCTCTTGCTCCGCCATCTTTCCGGTGTAATAGCTACTCGGAAAATATTTTTATGGACCTATGAAACATCCTTTTTTTTTAACTTGCAGGTGAATAAAGTATATGCCATGATGCCATTGCATGTGTGCTCCTATATTTAGTTCTATACAAAGATTGACTCACCATCACAATAGAACAGGTGCTTTTTTGTGAAACCCTCAAAACAGGTAGTTATGTATCCTCATTCAGTCCCAAAAAAGAAATGCATCTAGGTCAAGGATGTGGCAGGAAGGTGCTGCCTCTTTCCACCCCTCCTTCTTTTCTCACTTTATTCGCCTCACCATTTCTCCTAGCTCTCTTCTTACCTACACACCTGTGAAAATATCAATTTCTCTAATGATAAGCCACAAGTCATTATAACCCCTCATAACTGACTGGGAAGAATGGGAATACAGTTCACACTGGAAAGGCAAGAGGGCTTCCTGATGCTTTCCTTTCCTATATTAGCTGAAGATGATCAAAATACCCATTTATTGCCCCTTTCAGCTAAATGAAAGATTATCATTATTATTCAGAAATTTCAGCCAGGAAGAGACTCCCTAACAAGAGAACGGGGAATGTAAATGTCAGAATGTCAAAGCGTGAGGATGATAAAAACTGTATGTTGAATTTAATTAACTGTTGACCATGACTAGACTTCATCAATCTAGACTTGTTTGCTGGATCAGCTGCCTTTTCATTCAGCTATTCTTGGTTTTATAACATTTGTGTTATGGGAAATTAGAGCAATTTCTACAATGCTTTTGATTCCCCCCCAATAAACAAAGTGCAGTTTTCTGAGGAGACAAGGCTTTCTTGTTGGCATCTACTGTTGGCCGCCTTTTCCCGGACCCTTAGCCTGCATCAAGAATCTCTTGGCCTTCTCATCACAACAGCCATTTGTTTCTGTCTCTCTGCTTGTTCCATTGTGTATTGTCCAATATCCTATATGTTCCTTTCAGAGTTTGGGGGCAGGGGCTGGTGGAGGGGATGCCAGCACACCATACTGAAGACCTTTGGAGAGTCAACTTAGATTAAATGAATATATTAAACTAAACCAGATTTAAGCGGTCTTGAATTGGAAATTATTTCTCTTTGTAATCAACACTTGAGTTGTAATTGATAAGAGACATCTTTAAGGAATGCTTTTTTTTTTTTTTAATTCTAACAGCAGAACTATGTGTTTCCTTCATGTATAGGACTCTCTTTGAAGCTTGCAACTGCTCTGAGACTGCAGAGGTCAGTGTGGAGGTACAAAGCACACAGACAAACCTTTGAGGCAGAGAAACTCAACTTTGTAAGAACCAATCTTGATTAAAAAAAAAATCTGAGTTTCTATTCTGGTTATTTTGTTTCTTCTTTGTTTCTGTCTTTGATTAGGCTGATTTTGACTGTTCAAGGGATCTGAGACAAGTTCTGGCTTTGGTAAAGGCACAGAGAGAGATAGTGTCCTGGTATTAACCTCTCCAATCAGAGTCCAAGATTCTATCAAATCCAGAACCAGAGATTTTGCAGAACTGGTGGAAATATTTATGTGTCTGTTTCTGTGGATGGGCATGTATTACTTTTATAGCCTTAGCCCTGACTTTGTAGTGCATTTTTTATGTTACACCACCCAGTTTATTCCCTAGTTCCTTTCCATCAAGAAATATTAGCTCATGAATTGTTTTTTCACTAAAGCCTTTATGCCACTTACCAATGTTCTGAAAAGGGAAACTGTCATTTACTTAATATATGTTATGTAGAAGCCACAAACTGTGCTACATGTAATTTCCTTTAATCTTCATAGCAAACCAACGAGTGAACTGTGATAGTCACCATTTAAAAATGAGAACATGATGATGTTAGAGGTTTAAGAATATTCCACAGTATCTCACAAATAATATTTGGCAGAGAGGGACTTTAAACAAGGTCTGGCTTCAAAGTGTACTCTCTTGCCACATACCCCATTCATGATAATTTTAATAATGCTTTAATGTTCTGCATATTATACCCTTTTTCTTTTTGTGAAAAGACAGCTCATTGCATATTAACCAGTTTGATATATTGTGTTCAATGTATTCATTGAACACCTTCTAGATGCAAGGCACTATGACAGAAGCATTATTCTGGTCCTTAGGAAGACACCAGAACGTGACTGGAGGTTAAGTCAAACATAGGGGGTAAAGTTGCATGATAATGCATTGTTAATTCCTTTTTTCCATGTAATTTAATTATCTTTAAAGTTTTAATCAAAGTAGTATTTGTACATATTAAAAACTAAATGTAAAACAAAGCAACAGTGTTTCTCCCACCTTTCCCATGTCCCATTCCTTGCATCCAATCACTTTCCGTTTTATAGCTGCTTTATTTTTATGTTTTAAGTAATATGGTTGACTGGGCTTGCTGGTTCATGCCTGTAATCCCAGCAATTTGGGAGGCAGAGGAGGGAGGTTTGCTTTAGGCCAGGAGTGCAAGACCAGCCTGGGAAACATAGTGAAACCCTGCCTTTACAAAAGACAGAGTTAGCTGGGCAGGATGATGTGTGCCTGTGGTCCCAGCTACTCCGGAGGCTGAAGCAGGAGGCATGCTTGAGCCCAGGTTGTTGAGGCTGCAGTGAGCAACAGAGCAAGACCCTGTCTCTAAAACAATAATGATAATAAACATTTAAAAAGAATAGTAGACTTAAATTACTATTTTTAATTACTCATTTATAGATTGTAAGTTTCCCTATATTCTTCATTCTCTTAGCCACCATCCCAAACACACGTATAATACACCTATGCATAGAGTCCATGACTGGAGTAAAAATGTCCTCAATGCCTTTTAGTCAATTGAATGGTGGTTTTACAAGGCCTGCCCATGCACAAATCAGTGCACGCTCCCCAATTCTGAGCCAATATAAACCCCAGACTCATCCTCACACATGGCTACCCATTTTAGGTCACCTGTGACACAGAGGACTAAGAACTTTGGGTCACCTCTTGTTCAGAGCTTTTCTGTCATTCAGTAAAAATCTTCTTTGCCTTGCTTACTCTTGGTGTCCGGTACCTTATTCCTCTTGGTCATGGGACAAGAACCTGGAATCTGCCAAAGAGTGAATATGAAAACAGCTGTAACACTCTCCTGCTGGTTGAGCTACAGGAGGGAAAAAACTGCTGAGTGTCACATGCCCCCATTCACCAAGCTCTGGGCAGTGGGACCAAATGAGCTGTGACGCACCCCCATTAGCAGACTGTGGGTGGCAAGAATGGGAGAGAGCTGTAACACTTCCTGGGGGCTCAGACCTTGAGACTCGCTGAGCAAAAGCTATAACAACTCTTGGGGCTCTCCGGTTGGTAGCACTTCTGTTTTCAGGTGCTGCTGCGTCCCCCTTGTTCAGATGCCAGAACTCAAGGTGGAAGCTGGTGTGGCATGCCCGTGCCCACTGTGGGCTGGGCATAGAGCAGCAGCAGGTATGGGATCCAGGACCATAGCAGGCACCAAGTTTGCCTGCTGGGTCACATGGGCAGAGTGAGCCGGGGCAGAGGCACCTCTGGCCATGGAGATTTCCGGCCGGGGAAGCGGCAGGGAAAGGACCCTCTGTCTTAATGACATGTGCATCATTATAGCATCATGTAGAATAGTTTTACTGTCCTGGAGTCCTCCATGCTTTGCCTATCCATTACTTTCTCTTCATTTTTCACTCCTAGATGAAGTTAGGTCTAAACTTCCTCCACTGTTCAGTCTGTTGTTCCTTGTTAATTGGGTTTTAGTGTTTCATGGTTTTGGTGATGTCTCATCTGGTGATATCTCTGCTCCCATTTGCTTTTTCTGCCAGTGGAAACAAATTAGAAGTCAGTGTCTGTTCAGGAAATACATTTCTTGGTGAGGGGCACATGAGGACTTTTTGGGGTGATGGAAATATTCTCTATCTTGTTTGGGATTGTAGATACACAGGTGTAAATGTTTGTAAAAACACATCAAACTTTAAATGGGTGCATTTTTAATGTAAATAACCCATCAGTAAAGTTAATTTAAAGAGAAAATTTGCTTGGAAGATGAAAGCAGCACCTTACTCCTACATAAAAAAGAGAGCTAAGTTTTGGTTCTGCTTTTTCCTACACTAATGATATCTTGAGGAAGCTTTATGAGGTAGAATGATAATTTCTTCATTAAGATTTAAAAACTAAGGCCCAGACAGATTAAGTATGGTCAAGGTGAATCAGAACCAGAGTGGTTAAGCGACTTACTGGCTGGATGTATAAAAGAAAGAAAGAAAAACAGAACTCAGGCCTCTTGCTTTGATAAATTCAGAATTCAAGCAGGGGAGGATGCTTATAGCCCAGGAAATTGTGACTAAAACACACATAACTTTGAATCTTAACAAATAACACAGCTATTCATATTAGAAAAGTGTTAAGAAGCTGAAAATAAATTCTATGACTCAAAAATTGTAAAGTTTTATTATCTGACCACAATGATAAAAATTCATAAAAATTAACATGAAGTTTTACACTAAATTATTTAAAAAATTCAAAAGAAACAAACAAAACCAAATATCTGTTGGGTCAAGAAAAGGAAATAAAAATTAAAGTTATAGACTATTTTGAAATGATGTGAGAAATGGCATCTTACAACAAGATATGAAATTTAGACAAGCCATCCTTAGGAAAATTCATACTATTAAATGCTTTGCTTTATATATGAAAAAAACATAAGACTGAAATATTCACTCAGAAAGTCTGGTAAGAAAACCTGAAATAAAACTAAGAATATTAAATGGAAGAATATAATAAATGGGAAAAAAGTAAGTTAGAAAAAAAAAACCCTAATAAAATATGTTAGGAAATGCAAGAATGCTTTGCTTTCCTTTTCATAAAGGAAGAGCTTCAGAAACAAAATAGGTAAACTGATAGAACACTCAAGGTAGACAAATGCAAATTCAATGGCAACTATACATAATTATCTAGATACAAATTAATTTCATAAATGTACATATTATTACTCTATAGTAAAACAATGAAGTTTTTTTTGAAATGGCCATTTTTAAGAAACCAATAAAAAAAAACTGGAGAAAGTTTCTGAAGATTTCTCTGTACTAAAATTTCCAAGGTCAGGATCTAGAAATGCAGTTCCCCAGATTTAATAAGCACATCATTCTCATGTATGTACTATATATATGTATATATATAAAATATATATAATTTAGTGTGGAGAATGATTAATTTTAAAAACTTAAGAATCAAATAAAATTATCTAAAACATGAATAAGTACGTGCCATATGAGATCTAAAATCTAAATGAAGATAACGCTTTCTAAAAAAGGTATGGATATATTTAACTTTTCATCAACATTATGTAAGAAACTATATAATTCCAACCACTCACAATATTTATTTTTACTTATTTGTGGTTTTTGTCAGGCACTGAATTAAGCAATATAATGGACTAGATAATATTAGTCCCATTTTACAGATCAAGAGACTCAGTTTCATATGGTTTAAATAACTTCCATCACGGTCACATCACTAATGAATTTCAGAACTTGAATAGAAATCTTTTGAGTAAAAGTCATACTCTACTCCACTTTACCATATTGCCTACTTATATAAGAGCTTTCTAAAAACTAATTAAGATGTCAGAAATGAAATATAATAATAAGTTAGAAAAGTTAGCCACTATAACCAAATAGTTTATATTAGGAATGGCATGTTAGTGTACAATACCCATTGTTAATTTCAAAATAAATATGTACCAGAAAATAGGACAAAGAGGAAACTCTTAATTAAATCTATCTCAAAAAAGCATATGCACAGATAACAGTGAGATATCATTAGAATATATATTTACAAATGTACCACATGACCTATCAACAGTGTTGTTGAAATTTTGGTCAATGCAATAAGTAAGACATGAAATAGAAAAAGGAGACATAAGTTATTGCTCAATAGACAACTTTGCATTACTTAAATTTGTGTAAATAATAAATGTAAGAGAATCAATTAGAAAAGAAATTAGAAATAAATGAGTATTCAATAAAGTAAATGAATGCTAACAGAGAAATAAAATGTTCTCATATATTATCAATGTTTGATGACACAGGGATGAGAAAATGCTTGAAATATGATACTAACTAAAAACTAGAGGAAAAAGAAAATTAAATAAAATTCAAATCACTGCTAGGAATCTTCCTAGAGAAAAACATACTAGGAAACTTAAAAGTGAATTTTAACAATAAGGAAATGTGCCATGATCTTTTGAGGGAGTACTGAACTGCGTAACAGGTGCACATTCTTCCCCAATTAATTTTTGGTTTTAATAAAATTATTGGCCATGGAATGAAAGAAATAAGGTTTGGTAAGGATGCCAAGTGAGGGCTTAATACAAGTTACAAAAGATCATTTAGAAACAAATGAGAATGAATGCAGAGAATAAAGAAGAATAAGAATGTGGGTAGTTTGACCATAGCGGATAGACAATGATATTTCCTTGTAAACATTGTGGTTCTGTTGCTAGCTTTGACAGATGGAAGAATTGAAGAAAGCATCACTTGCTTCTCTTTCTAGTGTGTTTGTCTATGTGTGCATACCTGTGTGTGTGTGTGTGTGTGTGTGTGTGTGTGTATGTGATAAAGAGAAACTATTAAACCAATGGGGTAATGGATTTTTTGATTAATGGTATTGGGAAGATCTTCTCATTATCTTGAGTATTTGGAGAAACTCTATATTGTATATTTGTTCATATCTTATATCACATACCAAAACAAAATATGCAAAGTAAAACACTAGATCATAATGTATTGAAAAGAATTGAGATTGCAGAGAAAATTATCAACAGCACATTTAATACTCTTAAGTCAAAAGGTCAAAATCGTTAGAGCTAAGAAAATAATTTGCAATGTAAATGCCAGATAAAGTATTAATTACTGTAATATCATGATAGGTTTTCATAAATGACAGAAAGTTCCTAAACAAAAGCACCAATAAAAATGAACTAAGGTCAATTCACAAATTACCTACAAATGGCAGATCAACACAAAATCTAATAATATGCAACTGATTTGTAATAAACAGAATGCAAACTATATGCATGAAATGTTTTAATATAGGAAATAAGAAACAAAATATAACGAAGTTATGGTCACTGGAGTATGGAGTTAACATCATTGATAATTTGATAAAAGCTTTCTAGAGAAACACATTGGCAGTGTGTGTTAAAATATTTTAATGTTGGCCAGGCACAGTGGCTCACGCCTATAATCCCAGCACTTTGGGAGGCCAAGGTGGTTGTATCACCAGGTCAGGAGATGAAGACCATCCTTGCTAACATAGTGAAACCTCATCTCTATTAAAAATGCAAAAAGTTAGCTTGGCATGGTGGCACGTGCCTGTAGTCTTAAGGACTCAGGAGGTTGAGGCAGGAGAATAGCTTGAACCCGGGAGGTGGAGGTTGCAGTGAGCCGAGATCATGCCACTGCACTCCAGCCTGGGTGACAGAGCAAAACTCCATCTCAAAAAAAAAAAAATAAAGTTTGTTATTTGGGGTAGTTTCCACTGTTTGCAATTACAAACAATGTTTCTCATAAACATTTCTTAAGTTTGGCACCCTTATTTTCTTGAAAATTTCTAGAAGTAGATTTGCATTCAAAATGTCAACATTTTTTTAAAGCATATGATGGTTAATACAAAATTCTCCCTACCACCAAATTGTGTTACTTTTCTTGCAGCATGAGAGTTCTGTTTTGGCCAGGCACAATGGCTCACTTCTGCAATCTCAGCACTTTGGGAGGCTGCGGTGTGTAGATCACCTGAGGTCAAGAGTTCGGGACCAGCCTGACCAACATGATGAAACCCGGTCTCTACTGAAAATACAAAAAATTAGCCTGGTGTGGTGGCACGTGCCTGTAGTCTTAGGGACTCGGGAGGTTGAGGCAGGAGAATCACTTGAACCCAGGAGGCGGAAGTTGCAGTGAGCCGAGATCGCACCACTGCACTCCAGCCTGGGTGACAGAGCAAGCCTCCATCTTAAAAAAAAAATTTAATATCTTTAGTTTTCAGCCCAATAATGTCATGTCCCAGAATTCAAGGTAATAATGGGAGATTTGGTCTAAAATCCAAGTTCGAGAATGGCAATGTCAATGAAAGATATAATAGTATTAACATTTTGAAGTATACAAGTTTTTTCAAAGGCATGAACAATTAACTGGCAGTATTTCCAAAAGATGATATATTATACAACATTAAGAACCACTTGATAAATTAGGAAAATGCTCATGATATAATATAGAAAGCACTCAGATAAAACTTTTGTGCATTATACATATGGCAATTTTCTGTACACAACAGAAATATATGGACTTTATACAGTTATGACATATGTATAGATAATTGGCATGTTATCAAATAGTTTCTACTATTTTCTCTTTGCTTATTACATGCATAATTATCTACTCTATCAGTTGTGAATATTATCAGTTTGATGGTTAAACAATATATCATAAACTGCCTACATGCTTATATAGGTATGAATAAATAGAGAAAAATCACAGAATTACTATTCCAAATGTAATAGTTGCTATCTCTGGATACTAATATGTTGACTTTAATTATTTAATCAGTTTAATGATTTTTTTATTTTCTCCAAGCTTAATCCAATTTAGTTACATTTCATTTTAAATGATATCCAAATTAAGGGAGTATAAGTGTGTATAGTTAGCTTTGATAACATTCACAAAATGTGAAAAATCAGATTTCATCTGCAATACATTTGGTAAACAAAACAAATCAAGACAAAACAAAGAAACAAGAAAACAAAGACATAATGTTAAGAGGGAGAAAATCTGGAAATACGACCTCAGAAAGGTAATAAATTCAGGCAGTGAGACTTTCACTTCTAGTTGCAACGTTGTTTATCTGATTTTGTTGAATTATTTCACAAGACCTTGGTGGATTAAACAGAATCAGTGAGTTGCCTGGGTCATGGCAGGTCAGTAGTGAGTCAGGAGTGCATCTCCAGGAGTCTGCTATTAAAACTGGACTGGTGAAGGGAAAGGAGAGTTTGCTTCTAAAAACGGGGTGTGGGGCAAATAAAAAGATGCTGCAGCTATCAGCTGCTTTGCAGTATCCTAGCTGGGTATTGATTAGGCTGATTAGGAGGATTCAGAAGAGTTTGAAGAAAACATTTTACTGCAGATGAACAAATACATTGTCAGTTTTGTCTAAATGGACGTCAATTGTGATGTAGGCAATATGCTATAAAGTTCTAAGAAAGGTCTGTGTTTCTTGAAAGTCAAATAATAAAATAAGTCTGGTGAGTAATTATTTATTCTTTGAATTTTGTGTTTAAGTCAGCTCTTGGAAACCACCTTTAAGAGTTCCTGCTATGCTCTTTATCCTGAGAGAATGTGAAAGAAGCCAGTAGCAGCAACATTGATGCATGAAACCTGGGGAGGGGACAATGCATGGGTTGTGTGTGAGGCACACAGCATGATCCACAAATAATTAATGAAAAGGTATATATTCTGGCCGGGCTCAGTGGCTTATACCTGTAATCCCTGAACTTTGGGAGGTCGAGGCGGGCGGGTCACCTGAGGCCAGGAGTTTTTTTGTTTTTTTTTGAGACGGAGTTTCGCTCTTGTTACCCAAGCTGGAGTGCAATGGCACTATCTCGGCTCACTGCAACCTCCGCCTCCTGGGTTCAAGCAATTCTCCTGCCTCAGTCTCCTGAGTAGCTGGGATTACAGGCATGCGCCACCATGCCCAGCTAGAGGCCAGGAGTTTGAGACCAGCCTGGCCAATATGGAGAAACCCTGTCTGTACTAGAAATACAAAAATTAGCCGGGCATGGTGATAGGCACCTGTAATCCCAGGTACTTGGGAGGCTGAGACGGGAGAATCACTTGAACCTGGCAGGTGGAGGTTGCAGTGAGCTGAGACTGTACCACTGCACTCCAGACTGGGCAACAGAGACAGACTCTGTCTCAAAATAAAAAAATAAATACATGAAAATAAAAAAAATAAAAAAGGTATATATTCTATATTTGTATAGATTAGGTAAATTCTGCTCAATTCTCTTCATGAAAAGGGCATGAATTCCCTTTGGTTTAGTTTACCTCTAAGGCTCAAATATTTTAGCAATTAAATATTACAATTTGAAATACAGTATAATTTGCTTTCTGCAACTTAAAAGTTTTCTTTTACGTCACAACAATCTTTTGCAAATGTAAGCGGGAACTTCCCATAAACTTTACTTTCTTTTTTTTTTTTTAATTAATAATTTTTTTTGTTAAACACAAATACATGCAAAATTATAAAGAAAAACATTACATAATAATCAAATAAATAAAAGATTATAAAGAAAATATAAGCACACACCATTGTTATCACTGGAATCCCTAGCAAGATCTGGTCATAACTTGTAGATTTCTTCCTGAATAGAAACTCAATATCACATTTTATTCTTATTTGTGGCCTAGAGATGCCACAGTTTTTGAGGGAAATGCAATTTTATATTTTAAAGACGATGGATTTTGAATGTATACTTTCTCTGCAAAGTACAAAGAACAGAATAGTATGAGACATTAACCAACAATATTTCAGATAAATTATGTGTGTCATTTATAATATAGATTTGAAAGAATTAATGTTTGAAATTTTCAAGTTAATTTCACCCAGTTCTTGTTTGTTATTCTGATAATCTAGAAAGATTGTGCTTTCTAGATGCACTTTCCATTAACACCAGAGTACTACCAGCTCATTAAAGAAAGAAATAACGAGTCTTATCAGTACCTTGGTTCATAGTTACGGGCCAAGTAAGAGACTTAGTTTTGGATCCTCATTCCCTTCTTTTCTTTTTTACTTTTTTTTTTTTTTTAAGGAAAAAAGAAAAAAAAAATGAAGGAGAGGAAGAAAAAGGAAGAAGCAGAAGCAGTCCCGGCCCCAGGGCCCCACGTCACAGGACACCATCCGAAACCAGGTGAGAAAGCAATTTCAAGCCGAAGCCACCGTCAGCAGGAGTCCTGAGTCCCCAGGGACCGACGTGGTATGTCAGCCCAGAGAGGAAGGCTCTGCCCACCTGGCCGTGCCTGGCATCTACTTCACCTGTCCACTCACCGGGCAACCCTGAGGAAGGATCAGCGGGATGCCTGCATCAAGGAGGCCATTCTCTCACGCTTTTCCACTGACCCAGTGGCAGCCTCCATCATGAAGATCCACACGTTCAACAAAGACCGGGACCGGGTGAAGCTGGGCGTGGACACCATCGCTAAGTACCTGGACAACATCCACCTGCACCCCGAGGAGAAGTACCGGAAGATCACGCTGCAGAACAAAGTGTTCCGGGAGCGCATTGCCTGGAAGGGACCCACAAATTTTTTGAGGCCATTGGGTTCCAGAAGGTGATGCTTCCCATCCCAGATCAGGAGGACCCCGAGGAGTTCTGCGTGCTGAGCGAGGCCACTCTGGCCCAGCCCCAGAGCCTGGAGAGGCACAAGGAGCAGCTGCTGGCCGCAGAGCCCGTGCGTGCTAAGCTGGACCAGCAGCGCCGGGTCTTCCAGCCCTCCCCCCTGGCCTCGCAGTTCGACTTGCCTGGGGGCTTCTTCAACTTCACGGCCGAGGAGATCAAACGGGAGCAGAGGCTCAGGTCTGACGCGGTGGAGCGGCTGAGCGTGCTGCGGACCGAGGCCATACGGGAGAAGGAGGAGCAGCGGGGGCTGCGGAAGTACACCTACACGCCGTTGCGCGTGCGCCTCCCCGATGGCTGCCTCCTGCAGGGGACCCTCTACGCCCGAGCGCGTGCGCCTCCCCGATGGCTGCCTCCTGCGGGGGACCCTCTACGCCCGAGTGTGTGTGCCTCCCCGATGGCTGCCTCCTGCGGGGGACCCTCTACGCCCGAGCGCGTGCGCCTCCCCGATGGCTGCCTCCTGCGGGGGACCCTCTACGCCCGAGCGCGTGTGCCTCCCCGATGGCTGCCTCCTGTGGAGGACCCTCTACGCCGCTGCGCGTGCGCCTCCCCGATGGCTGCCTCCTGCAGGGCACCTTCTACGCCCGAGAGCGGCTGGGGGCAGTGTACGGGTTCGTCCGGGAGGCCCTGCAGCACGACTGGCTGCCTTTTGAGCTGCTGGCCTTGGGAGGGCAGAAGCTGTCAGAGGATGAGAACCCGGCCTTGAACGAGTGCGGGCTGGTGCCCTCTGCCCTCCTGACCTTCTCGTGGGACGTGGTCGTGCTGGAGGACATCAAGGCCGCCAGGGCCGAGCCGTACTCCATCCTGAAACCTGAGCTCCTGTCGGCTATCGAGAAGCTCTCGTGAAATAAAAGCAGGGTTGGCCTCCGCCCTGTGGGTCTGTCTCATGCTCTCCCTGTCCCTGTCCCTACCTCCCCAGGGCTTCCAAGCCACCTCTGGAAATACTTGCTCTTCCCCATGGGCAAAGGAAAGGTGTCGGCGGCTGTGGAGCCATGGAACCGGGCCCCGTGGCAGAGACCCCAGCTCCCAAGGGAGAGGCCTGGGGACACCACCAAATCGAAGCCCTCCCTAGCTGCGGTAACTGTGTCATGAAGCCCCTGGGCAGACATAAACGAGCATCTCCCTAGACAGGAGAGCAGGCCCATGGCACAGGTCCTGTTCCCGTGTGCCGTGGGTGGCAGCAGCTGCACCTGACGCTGGGGCTGGTCTGTGGATGTGGGTGACGACAGCAGGAGGGGACACTGGCCTTCCAGCACAGACCTGCAGTTACTAAATTATGAACCCAAATAAACAGGGTGTTTGAAAAAAAAAAAAAAAAAACTTTACTTTCTATGTGGTGCACAGTATTAGTGTATTGTTGTAGTCTATTTGAAATTTATAGCTTGTGGTGAGTTGTATTCACATGTGTTCTTTCTATATTCCTCTTCTTTTATTCTTGTGTGTCTGCACACACCTATGTATGCATATTTTCATAGTTCTCTATTAATATTTTTTGTATCCTTCTATGGAAATACAATATCTCAAAATATTAATAACTCATTCTGAAGAATTTGCAAGGAAAGGATGCTAGAATCCTTTTAAATAAAAATACAATGCTGCTTAACGTATCAGGGCAAATATTTCAAAACATTCTTGGGGAAATGGTGAATTAGTGCCTGAATACCATAACATATTAAGTACAAACCAATAAAGTTTGTCTAAAAAAGGTTATCTCCACCAAATTTAAATGTAATTCTCAGATAAGATAACAACCCCAGTAGATACCAAGACTGTGGTGGGTTAAGGTAATTGCCTGGGGAATCACTGAGTTGAATGATTTTGTAACAGGGGTTGGAGGACCCTGGAAAGAATGCATATTAGTAGAGTTAGATGGCTTCAAAACTAGTTTAAAATGAATCTGTCTAGACAGGAGTCGATGTTAGTGTCTGGGAAGAGTATTTATAGACACCTCTTTGGTATCTACACAGCATTTTCCAATATGGAATATTTATTATTGTCCAAAAAGAGGAAAATAAGTTAGCACTGAGTTCACACTTTTAGAATTTCCAAATTAGGATGGGTACAAGCAGACATTTTCAAATTAGTTTCAAGGAATTATATTTTAATATGTTTTTAAAAGAAATTAAATACTTTGGTGAAAAGGAAATATAAGGTAAAGCAAGAGTTAAATTTTAAGGTGGAAAAAAATTAAGGTGCTTTTACAATGAAGTGCCTCTGTGAATGTATAAAACTTAGATGAACTGTAAAGATCAAAAACTTGGTGATAAAATGATGACATCAGAGAAAATGAAAAATTGTATCAAAGTAGAAATGTCTGGAAACTGTTGAACTCATTCAGGCAGGAGGAAAGATAATGAAAGTGGATAATGGACCGTAATTAAGTGTTCAGACCTCCTGCAAACCCGTGTGAAAGCCAAGTTACTTTTGTTCAAGATAGAAACCCAAAGCTTTGGCAAGAAGTACCAAGAACCTTTTTCAAAGAATAAACATGCTGAAAGATCTCTTTAAAATACACACACACACACACACACACACACACACACACACACACACACTTCTCACCCATTTAAGGAGACCATTTATTATGCTACTTACAACCAAAGTGAAATCTGGTACCATTATCCTTGCTTGTGATTTAATGGCGTAGAATGTTGTTGACACAGAGAAATCTTTGATGGAAACATCAAAAGAAATTGCTTTGTAATTCTGCAGCGATTATTCCTGACTGCTTAGACAAATCTTCAACGAGATAGCCATGTGTTTGCAGAGCAAGTAACTTCTCTGTGCTGTGATTTGGGTGATGCAAAGAGTAACTGCCCCAAAATATTGCAGATAAGTCAGCCATGGTGCCTATGGTAACCAGTGATAATTGCTCTTCCTGTGAGGATGCATTTCATGGGAATGTCACAGTAATTTGTAGCTCTCTTCTGTGACTGGGGAGATGAGACTAAGCAGGTGAAATTTAATTAATTTTCTAGGGGTATCATTTGGTGTCATGAGAAAACGGATATATTTATCTTCATATATCTAGTACTTGACACAGAACAAGGCATGGAGTAGGTATTTAGAATCTGCCTCTTCAATTTGAATTTATACTGCTATTGATTCTCTACACTGTTTACAATTTTAGTTAAGTTTGAAGAAAGCATAATTTGTCTCTCAGGATAAACCTTATATGCACTTTAATTTTTTGAAAAAACTTCCAAGGATTTTTTTCCAACTTTTTTACTGTGTTAAAAATACACATAACACCTGCAATCCCAGCAGTTTGGGAGGCTGAGGTGGGCAGATCACGAGGTCAAGAGATTGAGACCATCCTGGCTAACATGGTGAAACCCCATTCCTATTAAAAATACAAAAATTAGCTGGGCGTGGTGGCAGGCGCCTGTAGTCCCAGCTACTTGGGAGGCTGAGGTAGGAGAATCACTTGAACCCAGGAGGCGGAGGTTGCAGTGAGCTGAGATTGCGCCACTGCACTCCATCCTGGTGATAGAGTGAGACTCCATCTCAAAAACAAAACAAAACAAACACATAAGATTTACCATCTTAACCATTTTTAAGTGCACAGTTCAGGGCCATTAAATATATTAATAATATTGTGCAATCAACACCACCATCCATATTCGTAGCTCTTTTTACCTTGTAAAACTGAAACTCTATAATCATTAAATAATAATGCTCCATGTCCCTTCCCCTCAGTCCCCAGAAACCACCATTCTACTTTCTGTCTTTATGATTTTGACTACTCTGAGTGCCTCATGTAAGTAAAATCCTTACAATATTTGTCTTTTTGTGATTAGCATATTTCACTTAGCACAATGTCCTCTGGATTCATCCATATTGTAGCTTCTGTCAGAACTTCCTTCCTTTCTGAGTCTGAATAAGACTCCGATATCTGTATAGACCAGGTTTTGTTTATCCTTTCATTTGTCAGTGTGCTGCTTCCACGTTTTAGTTATTGTGAATAATGCTGCTATAAACATGGATGTATAAATATCTATCTGATACCCCATTTTCAATCCTTCTGTCAGAAACAGAATTGTTGAATTATTTGATAATTCTGTTTTTAATTATTTGAGGAACTCTCATACTGTGTTTCATCATGGTTGTATCCTTTTACAGTCCCAGCAACTGCGCAAGAGTTCCAATTTCTCCACATCCTCCCCAACACTTGCTATCTTCTGGGTGTGTGTGTGTGTTTTAGATAGCAGTCATCCTAATGCGTGCAAAGTGGTGTCTCGCCATGGTTTTGATTTGCATTTTCTTAATGATTAGTGATGATTGGTGTTGTTGAGCATCTTTTCATGTGTATATTGGCCATTTGTAGATCTTCAGTGGAGAAATGTTTACTCAAGCCCTTGCCTATTTTTGAATCAAGCTTGTTGTTGTTGAGTTTTAGGAGTTCTCTATGTATTCTACATAGTAATACCTTCTCAAATACATGATTTGTAAATATTTTCTCCCAATTTGTAGAGTGCATTTTTACTCTGTTGATAGTGTTTTTCAGTGCACACAATTTTTACATTTTTATGCAGTCTTATTTGTCTATTTCTTCTTTTGTCACCTGCGCCTTTGGTGTTATATCAAGAAATCATTGCTGAAGCCACTGCCATGCAGCTTTTGCCTCATGCTTTCTACTAAGAGTTTTACAATCCTTGGTCTTACATTTAGGCCATTGATCCACTTTGAGTTAATTTTTATATATGGTGTTAGGTATGGGTCCAACGTCATTCTTTTGCACCTGGATGTCCAGTTTTTGCAGTACCATTTGTTGAAAATACTGCCCTTTCCCCATTGAATAGCCTTGTGACCCTTACCCAAATCACTTTACCATATATGAGGTGGTTTATTTTTGTGCTTTCTATTGTATTCCTTTGGTCTATAAGGTTTGTTTTTGTGCCAGTACTACATTATTTTGGTTACTGTAGCTTTGAAGTAAATGTTGACATCAGAAAATGTGGGTCCTCCAGTTTTGTTCTTTTTCAGGATTGTTTTGAGTAGTCAAGGTCCCTTGAGATTCCATATCAATTTAAGGACGCTTGATAGAAATTGCATTGAGTCTGTAGATTGCTTTGGGTAGTGTTGACTTCTTAAACAATATTAAGTAACCTAGTCCATTTCCACGGAAACACATTTATTTATCTTACTCAATTTCTTTCAGCAATGTTTTTTAGTTTTTGTTGTACACATCTTTCACCTGCTTGCTTAAATTAATTCCTCAGTATTTTATTCTTTTTGAAGATATTTTAAAGAAATTGTTTTTGTAATTGAATTTTCAGACTGTTCATTTTTAGGGTACAAAAATGCAATTTTTTTGTTTTTTTTGAGATGGAGTCTTGTTCTGTCACCAGGCTGCAGTGCAGTGGCACGAGTTTGGTTCACTGCAGTCTCTGCCTCCCAAGTTCAAGCAGTTCTTCTGCCTCAGCCTCTGGAGTAGCTGCGACTACAAGCACGTGCCACCACACCTAGCTAATTTTTATATTTTCAGTAGAGATGGGGTTTCACCATGTTGGCCAGGATGGTCTTGATCTCCTGACCTTGTGATCCACCCTCCTCAGCCTCCCAAAGCGCTGGGATCACAGGCATGAGACACTGTGCCCAGTCAAAAAATGCAATTTTTTCTTTCTGTAGAATTAGTGATAATGTCCCCACTTTCCTTTCTGAATTTAGTGATTTGTCTTCCTTTTTTTTTAGTTCATCTAGCCAAAGGTTTGTTAATTTCATTTATTTTTTCAAAAATCTTTTGTTTCATTGATATTTTTCTATTCTCTGTTTTATTAATCTCTGCTCTGATATTCATTATTTCCTTCCTTCTGGTAGCTTTGGGTTTAGTTTGTTCTTTTGCTAGTTCTTTAAGTTTTAAAGTTGGATTGTTGATTTGAGATCTTTCTTGTTTTTTAATGCAAGCATTTAGAGCTATAAATTTCACCTTAACACGGCTTTCACTGTGTCCCACGAATTTTGGTATGCTTTGTTTTTATTTTTGTCTCTAAACATTTTCTAATTTCCCTATGATTTCTTCTTTGATTGACTGGTTGTTGAAGACTGCATTGTTTAATTTTCACAAGTTCATGAATTTTCCAGTTTTATCAGTTTTATTTTATTTTATTTTTTGAGACAGAGTCTCGCTCTGTCTCCCAGGCTGGAATACAGTGGCGAAATCTCAGCTCACTGCCACCTCCACCTACTGGATTCCAGCAATTCTCCTGCCTCAGCCTCTCAAGTAGCTGAGATTACAGGTGTGCATCACCATGCCTGGCTAATTTTGGTATTTTTAGTAGAGATGGGGTTTTGCCATGTTGGCCAGGCTGATCTTGAACTCCTGACCTCAAGTGATACGCCCTCCTCAGCCTCCCAAAGTGCTAGTATTACAGGCATGAGCCACTGTGCTTGGCTCAGTTTTATTCCTGTTATTGATTTCTACTTAATCCTGTTGTGGTCAAGAAAGACATTTTGTATGGTATTTACCTGTTTCAATGTATTGAGACTTAATTTGTAGCCTACTTTATGATCTGTCCTGGAAGATGTTCCATGTGCACTTGAGAAAAACGTGCATGCTGTTTTCACTGGGTAGCGTGATGTGTACATGTCTGCCATGTCTAGTTGTTTGTGTGTGTGTGTTGTTTAACGAATATGCTTTGTAGAAAAATTTATCCTTGTGTAGACTCCAAAGTTAGATCAAATCATTTTTAGATGTGTGATCTTGAGTGGATTACTTGACTCCTCCATGTCTTGGTTTCCTAGTTGTACAAAAAAGATACGATAATAATATTTACTTCACAGGGTTGTTGTAAACCTTAAATATGTTACTGGATGTAAAACAGATACACGACTGACATGTAATTAATGCTCAGTAAAGGATAGGTCTAATTACTTTATTACTGAGAAATTGATGTCAGGATATAGAAAAGACTTAAGAAGTGCACACATGCCAATGTATTACCTTTATATCCTTGCAATTTATCACTTCCCACAGATTTGTGTTGGTACCCTGTCTGCAAATGACCTTATTCTCATGGCCATAGTGATCCACTGTTACCCACTGACTTACTCATGGCAATAGCTAATACCTTTATTCCCTGCTGTAAAAAAGTCTTTCAATCCAGAATATTTTCAGATTTCTTCTCATCTTCTTTAACACTTAGTGAGACATACTTTATGATCTATGCCTTCTTTTCATTTAGCTAGCTACTTCTATGATCTTCCCCGAGAAAGAAGACCACATTCATATAGAGAAACTTATAATAGTCCCCACTGTACACAATTTGTATCTAAAATCGATACATGTAAAGTTTGACCTAAATCTGTGGGGCTAGAAATGTTCAGTTATCTGGTTAATAACACAATTTACATTTGGATCACTTTAGTAATGAATCTATACAACTAGGATTGAAAATGATACTCTACCACAACTAGCACCATGACCTCTAGACCGATGTTTTGTTTTGTTTGGATCTACACCAACTACCTGTAGTTGACACTTAGTAATTTGCACACTTTATTTGGTGTTGGTAAACATGTGTGACTCTAACTCTGCCCTGGCCGATGAGTTTAAGCAAGTCCAATTACAGCTTCTGCAGATGACACCTGATTGATCCAGAAGACCCTAGAACTCACATCTGGACTGCAGCATGGAAACCGGGTACCCGAGAACACACACCCATCGCTACCCTTCCCAGCTTTGTTATCCAACTCCTCTTCCAGTTGTGCATAAATTCCTTACAAAGCCTCCCTTTCTTATGCTCACACTGGTTAGCTTTGGGTTTTGCTATTCACACTATAGCTTTGTGGAGTTTATTTTTTAAATATACTTGTATGCTCCAGTTTAAGAAACAGATCAAAGCTGTGGGAGGAAAGGGAAGTAGAAAGTTAAAGTGAGGAAATTGTTTAATTTTATAGAGGTTCATTCATAGATTTCTAAGTGTTAGCCATAACTTTTTATACATCTTCCTCTATTTTTGAAATGATGCAATTTTCATGGACATATGAACTATTATATAAAATACAGTAAATATCTAGACTATCATATAAATATTGTTGGATAAAATTTTATTGGATAAAACGAAGAAAACCATGAACTCCAATTCAGCATTGGAAAAATAACATTGCAAGGCAAAATAAGATTGCAAAGCATTTTAAATGTGTTTAGGTTTAAAATTAAAAGTTAGTTTACCTTAACATATGCTTTTCCATGGAAAAAAATACCATATTCTGAGGACCTCTGAAACATAAAATGAGGTAAAGAAATGCACATTCATTATTCATAAAGTATTACCTGTTTTTTTATCACTTTAAATTACTTTTTTGCTGTAAAACTTTCAGTTCACCATAGAATAAGTGTTTTTTGATATTCAGGAAGATTTTTTCCCTTGAACATAAAGTGTAAATTCTCACAATGCCATATGGTGGAGCTGGTGGACAAAGTTTGACTCTTAAAGGTTTTATTATTTTGCTGGTTGCTATGCGTGAGATGTTATTTTTTATAATGCTTATTACTATGTTAAGTCTGATAAATTTCCTGTGAAATTTACTATTTGCTTTAGTATTTCGATTTAAAATTCTTGTACCCAGTCTTATTAGCTTCTTAGTTCTTAAAGAGTTGCAAAAATAAATAATAGCCATAATGATTTTTCAATGAGAGATAATATTTTTCAAAGGTGAATTATGGGACGTACTGTCCACATTGCAACCTCAGTTGCTATACAGATACAGTCAAGTGTCCCTTGATGATGGGAGTAACTTCTGAGAAATGAATTGTTAAGTGATCTTGTTATCGTGGGAACATCATAAAGTGTACTCACACACAGACTTGGATGGTATAGCTTACTGCATGCCTAGGCTATACGGTACAGCCTATTGCTCCTAGGTTACAAGCCTGTACAGCACATTACTGTATACTGTATATAAATTACTGAATACTGTAGGAAGCTGTAGCACAATGGTAAGTATTTGTGTATCTAAACATATCTGATCATAGTAAAGGTACAGTAAAAAGATGCATAAAAGATTAAAAATGGTACACCTGTACAGGGCACTTACAATGAATAGAGCTTGCAGGACTGGGAATTGCTCTGGGTGAGTCAGGTCGTGAGTGGTAAGAGAATGTGAAGGCCTAGAACATTACTGGACACTACTGTAGATTTTAGAAACACTGTACCCTGAAACTATGCTAAACTTACAATATTTTTCTTTCTTGAATAATAAATTAATCACAGCTTACTGTAACTTTTTACTTTATGAACTTTGAATTTTTTTGTTTTTTCTTTTTTGCTAACAGCTTAAAACACAAATGTACAGTTCTAAAGATATTTTCTTTCTTTATACCCTTATTTTATAAGCTTTTTTCTATTTTAAAAATGTTTTCTTTTAAAATTTTTACCTTTAAAAAGTTTCATTAGAAAGTAAGAATCAAACACACACATTTGCCTAAACCTTCACAGGGTTAGGATCATCGGTATCACCATCTTCCACCTCCATGTCTTGACCCACTGGGAGGTCTTCTTGGGTAAACACACATATCTCCTATAACAACAATGCCTTATTCTGGAAACCTCCCGAAGAACCCAAAACTGCTTTACAGTGAACTCTTTTTTAAATAAGTAGAAGGAGTACACTCTAAAATAATGATTAAAAGTACGCGTAGTAAATAGATAAGCCAATCACAAAACCATTTACTATCGCTATCATGTATTACGTTCTGCACGTAATTGTGCTCTATTTTATGTTACTGGTGTCCCAGCAGCTTTGTTCACGCCACATTATCATGCACACGTGGGTGATGTGTGTTGCAGTACAGCGCTATGACTTCTCCATTTGTCACTAGGTGATAGAAATGTTTTATCTTCATTATGATCTTAGGGGACCTGCATTGTTGACTGAAATACTGCTATGAGGTCCATGACTGTATTTGTAAAAGAGAGGCATTTTTAGGTCATAGTAGCATATCATATGCTTTAAGTGAATATATCTACTCAGGGTTTAGACACTCAGAGAATATTACTCACATATATATTTCAAAAATAGTATTACTCTAAAATCAACGTTTATCATTTGTAATCAAGAAATATTTGTTCAGTTGGTGTATGGAACAAAGCTCATGCTTTGCTCAGCTTTTTAAATTATAATTTATATTACATTGATTCAGAGTTATAAGAAAATAATGAAATGACTGTAATGGGTAGAACTACATCATATTTTATTGTATGAAAATAAAAACAATAAAACAATTTTATTTCATACATAGCACTTATAATTTAGTTTTAAAAACATAAAATAACAGAATTAATTAACACTGAAAATTAAAATATTTTTGAAAACCAGAATAGCAGAGCTATCACAGGAAAATACACGTTTAGGATCCAAAAAAATTTAAAGAATATGTTGTGGAGTATGAAAATGAGTTTATATTGGACATAAAGACAGAAGGCACAGACACTAGATTAACAGCTGTCTGCAGACTGCTAATGTAAAATAAAAAGTAAAAAAAAATCTTTATTTAAAAAATGTTTATTGGTAATATCATTGGCCAATATATTGAAAGTCAAAAGCAGTAAAATATGTTTAAATGCATTTAAAAGACAGTAGGCCAGAGCATATTGGAGTTTTTCCAAAACATCTAAAAATATAAATTAGATACATATTTCCCTTGTATATTTAAAATATATGGTTTTAGAAAGGGTCACATCCAATTAAATATCATCACTCAATTATAAACTAATTTAGGCTATAAAGTGTAGTTCAACATATTGTACTTGGGTATTAAATAGAGACTGTATGTCTCCAATAGGAATTAGCTCACTTTGAATTTTCTAGGCATGTCATGTGTTAGGAGTAAAGGGCACCAGGTAGCTTAATTGCAAACCGATAAAAGTTAGAGAGAAAATTACTCTTTCTAAAAAGTTTGCTCAGACCATGCTACCAGGAATGTTAGAATGAGTGCAGTAAGAGATAAGAGGAAACATTTGTAAAGTGTCAACTACACATTCAAAACACAAGATTTATGTAAGGTTTGCAAAAACCTTGGGCTGTACATATTTTATTTAATCTTCTTGCAGATGAAAAAACTGAGTCTTAAAGATATTAAAAATGTGCCCAAGATCCCATTTTGAGTCAAGTGAAAGAGCTGGACTTCAAGTTCTTATCTGTCTGACTCAAATTCTATTCTCTTATCCACACCACATGCAGGTACATTTAATTTTAAGCCCTGAGTAACTAAGACTGTGAATGCCATTAGCAATAAGAGAAACAGATTTGGGAAGAAAGAGGATGGGTTTCATTTGCAACATGTACAATTTAAGCAATACAATTTATTTTTGAGCTGAAAAACAATTTACAGAACATGTAGGCCATTATATTGCACAAATGTTTACCAGGCATTTAATGAGCATAAATTACCTAACAGTTACATTGAGGCTTAAAGAATAAGCTCATAGTCAAGGGATGAAGAGAGGCATGTAAAACACAATTACAGTACAAAATGAAGAGTGTTTTTTAATCAATTCATAAAAACATACTACATGAGAATAAAAGAAGATTTCAATAATTCTGACTAGGGATGGGTTCAAATACCTGACACTTAAAACATAATCTTGAATGTATGTGTGTTTGCCTGTTTGCACTGTTATAAAGAAATACCTGAGACTGGGTAACTTATAAAGAAAAGAGGTTCATTTTGGCTCATGGTTCTGCAGGCTATATCGGAAGCATGGCACCAGCATCTGCTTCCGGTGGGGGCTCAGGAAGCTTCTAATCATGGCGGAAGCTAAAGGGGGAGGCAGTGCACCACATGGTGAGAGAGGGAGCAAGAGAGAGGGGAGAGGTTCTCAGGCTCCTTTAAACAACCAGCTCTTGTATCAACTAACAGAGTAAGAGCTCACTCATTACCACGGTAGGGTGCCAAGCCATTCATGAGGAATCTGCCCCATGACTCAAACACCTCCCACCTTCACTACTAGGGATCACATTTCAAGATTAGATTTAAAGGAAGCAGATCTCCAAGCCATATCAACATGAAAGAAGGCGGGAGTCACAGAAGAGATCACATTTCAGCTGGGTCTAAAAAGTAAGATGAGTTCGGCATGCTCTTAAGGTAGCAGGTGAGAAGAAGAAAATCCTAAAGAAATCATTCTGGAGGGGTGCAGTGGCTGACGCCTGTGATACCAGCACTTTGGGAGGCCAATGTGGGAGGATCACCTGAGTCCGGAGTTAGAGACCAGCCTGACTAACATGGTGAAACCCCATTTCTCCTAAAAGTACAAGAAATTAGCTGGCATGGTGGTGCTAGCCTGTAATCCCAGCTACTCTGAAATGGGAGGCTGAGGCAGGAGAATCACTTGAACCCGGGAGGCGGAGGTTTCAGTGAGCCAAGATGGCACCATTGCACTCCAGCTCAGGCAACAAGAGTGAAACTCCGTCTCAAAACAAAAACAAAAACAAAGACAAAAACAAACGAAAAGAAGAAATCATTCTTAATGCAGTAGTTTTGTGACACTGTTGCCAAAAGAAGTTAAATGATTCACCTAAGGTCAAACAACTACTTGACACAGATAAACTCTCTAGACTGAGAGTTGGCCAGTTATAGCCCAGGGGTGAACTAGAGCTCACTGTTTGATCTGGAAATAAGATTTGATTGGAACACAGCCATCCTCATTTACTTACGTATTTATTTATGGCAATGTCTACACTGCAATACTAGAGTTGATAATTTTTGGCAAAGACTACATATCCAGAAAAGCCTAAAACATCGATCTGACCTTTAAATAAAAAGTTTGTCAGCCCCAACTGTAGGATTTCTCTTCAGTTTTCTCTTCAGTATCCTACACTGAAACAATATTGGTAGAAATATGCGAATACTTATAAAATAGATGAACACTAAAGGTTCATTTAGAAAGTAACGATCATAATGGTAACATTTGGTATCCTAAGACTGAATAAGCCTCTTACCATAGTATCACAAAGTATAGGAGAACAGCTGGCACTGGACTTAAAGGCATTTCCACATATAGGAAGCACAGACCACATGAGAAGGCCAAGAAAAAACAGCAGGAGAAGAGGAGAACCAGGATACTATGCGAGACAAAACAGGAGACCATTCAAGGTCTGTCGGAGAGGTGATTTCAAGCTGAAGAAAGGTTCAAGGGAGCAAGAGCTAAAAAAAGACTATTGGATTTGAGATAAGCGGCTCACTAGAAACTCCTTTAGTTTATGGGGATAGGGTCACACATTCCGATGACACTTGCCTTCAACTAAAAAACAAAAATGGCAATATTATCATGGCACAACATTTCACAATTTATTATTTCAATGCAATTCCCATTCTGTTGCACCGCATCATTTATAAGTAAGAGACTGAAGTTTTTTTTGTAATTTGCATATGACTAATGATTCCTTTAAAAAGGGGAGGGGTCTTGGGAAAGAGGCAGTTAAAAAAAACTAAAAGTGTCAACAAGTAGAAAAACGGATCACCTGGAGAGTAAATTGCCAGAATGGCTGTGGATTTCTCAATAGCAGTGCAGATAGCTGAAAGGCAATCGAGTGAAACCTTTGAAAGGCTAAAGAAATTTAGACTTTTATACGCAGCCAACCATAAATCAAGAATGAGTACAATAGGAGAGGGTGGCAAGCAGGGGCGGGGAGGAGAGGGGCAGAAGGCGGTGGGGAAAGGAGCTTTTGGGTAGATGGAGGTGGAAAAGGGGGTCGCGTGAGTGGGGAAAAGACTTGGGGGGAAAGTTTTTCATTAGACGGAGGAGAAAAATAGGGTAGCGAGCCAGAGGGGGGAAAAAAGGTGGCAAGAGGGGTAGGGGAAAAGACGGTGAGAAAAAAGCTTTTCGGTAGTTGGAGGGGGAAAAGAGGGTGGTAAGAGAGTGGGGGGAGATGAAAAAAAGAAGGGGCAAGATTGAAAAAAGGGAGTGGGAAAAAGATGAAGGAAGAGGGTGGGAAAAAAGGTTTTGGGAGATGGAGAAGGAAAAGAGGGTGGAGAGGGGAAGGAGAGAAAATAGGGGAGCGGGGAAGAGAGTGGAGAGTGAGAGGAGGGAATAGACTGTGGGAAAAAGATAGTGGGGTAAAGACCGTAGGGAAAAATGTTTTTGGGTAGATGGAGGGGAAAAGAGGGTGGCAGCAGGAATAGAGGGGAAAAGAGGGTGGCGAGAGGGAGCAGGGAGAAGATGGAGGGAAAAATGCATTTGGATAGGAGGAGGGGGAAAAGAGGGTGGGGAAAGGGAGCAGGGGCGAGGCAGGAAGAGGGTGGCAACTGGAGGGATGAAAAGAGGGGGAAGAAGACAGTGGGAAAAATGTTTTTGGGTAGATGGAGAGAGAAAGGGTTGGGAGAGGAAGTGGTGGGGGGAGGGAGGAATGAGGTGGCCAGTGGGAATGGGGAGAAGGTCTGGGGCAAAGAGGCAAGGTCTGTGACAGGAGGGAGTAGGGGGAAGGCAGTGAGGAAAAAAGGTGGGAAAACTATGGTGGGGAAAAATATTTTTGGGTAGATCAAGGGTAAAAATAGGGTGGGAAGAGGGAGTGGGGAAGGAGGGTGTCAGGGTGGGGGGAGTCAAAATAATGAGTATAATAAAGACATTTTCAGATATGTGAATTCTCAGAAAATTGACCTGCCAAGTACAGTCTCTCAGGGAACTCTGGAATATGTTTTACCCTAAGCTGAAAAGTGATCCCAGAGAGAGAGAGAAAGGCACAGGCCCAGGGAAACAGAATCGAAGTCAGAACAGAAGTAAAGGAAATTCTCCTGGCAAAGTTCAAAAGAAACTTCGAGTGACTGTTGGCAGAACCAGAGCTTTAGAACAAAAACCAATAACAACAGTCTTACAAATCTGCAATTCAACAATTACCGAGGGCCTAATATCATCAATGGGCTGGATGTAAAATGTTTTTACATAGTAATACATTTTTACTTATTCAATTATCTAAAGATATCTAAAACTAGGATGATGTTACTATCCTAGTTTTGTTGACTTTTTCTTCCGTGCTCTCACAGTATCTTAACATTACAGGAATTAGGATTAAGGACTCTGGTTGTATTTTTGCATTACATTTCTGTCATGGATATCTTAACACCACATAATGAGAAAATTAAGTAAGATAATTACTTAATACTAATATGGAAATAAAACCCTATGCGTTTTTGTGTGTTGTTTCAGTAATTATCGCTTACGGGCTTTTTTTTTTTTTTTGAGTTTACTTGTTTTTTTTTTTTTTTTGAGACGGAGTTTCACTCTTGTTACCCAGGCTGGAGTGCAATGGTGCGATCTCGTCTCACCGCAATCTCTGCCTCCCGGGTTCAGGCAATTCTCCTGCCTCAGCCTCCTGAGTAGCTGGGATTATAGGCACGCGCCACCATGCCCAGCTAATTTTTTGTATTTTTAGTAGAGACGGGGTTTCACCATGTTGACCAGGATGGTCTCGATCTCTTGACCTCGTGATCCACCCGCCTCGGCCTCCCAAAGTGCTGGGATTACAGGCGTGAGCCACCGCACCCGGCCTACTTGTATTTTTTTAATGTTCCTGTGATATAAGTGATTTGAAGAGAGAGTTTTCTGTTAGAAAATAGCAGTAGGGATGTCATAAGATGGTTCTCTGAACTCTGAAGCCTCTTCAGACCATGAAGCTGGAGCTCCATTAGAGAGCAGGAACAGTGAGGATGTAAAGAATCCAATCATGCCTCAGGTACCACTGTCTACTCTTCCAGTATTTTAAAGGTTAGAATTATCATGCTGATTCTCTCCCCAGATTTTTTCATGTTTATATCTATGAGAACACCAAATTTAAATTGAAAAACAATGCAGTTTGTACTGCATAAGTAGGCATCTTTGATTGGCTTTAATTTAATAATCACTTAACTCAGAAGTATGCATGCTCCACGTCTCCAGACACTAGAGAGCCAATTGGTACAGTGCTAAAGTTACTTAACATATCTATGCCAAACTTGAGTATTTTAAAGTCGAGTCCTATGCACTCTACATGAAGGAAATGTTTTCAAAATGTGATAACCTCTAAGCAGAAGTCATCAGATGTGCTGTACTTCCCTAAGCAAAACCTGTAAGAAAGCAGGTTCTCAGCCCCGGAATGGAAATTTAAATGCAACAGCTACCAGAATTCTCTGCTAGTTTGCCAAGGATGTAGCAGTGATAATGCTTCTTTCCTCAGGCTTAAATTCTTCTCAAACTAATCTACCTCTGCCTTTTTCAGAAACAATTTTTCTTTAAATTTTTTTTTTTAGTTACAATAAATCAAAGTATTGTATTAATCAGTGGGCATGAAAGTTCTATACCACACTGAGAAAGTGGCATGGATTTTTTTCATCTGTGTATTTCATTAATCTGTACCTATACATTCCTTCTCTGACTAGATGGTGACCATCTTGCATTTTCAAAATAACTACAGAGAGCTTTTTTGGCATTAGGATAAGGTTATTGGCTCGTTAAAAATACTCCCTGGGCTCCATCATAGCTCTGCAGTGAAAAGTAGGAGTAGCTGAATTCTTGAGTCTCTTCCTATGCTGGAATTCAATCAAGCAACATATGAGAGATAGGATATGGGAACTAACACTATCTTAATGTCACAAAACAATTCCAAGAAAGTTGAATTTTTTTACAAAAGCATTTGACACCAGGTATTTTGGTCAGGTCACAGAATCAAATCAACTTTTTTTTTTTTTTTGCTTTCCATTTTCTTATTTTTTTTTTCCTTTTAAAAAAGGTGTTGATACCAAGGAAACTATCAGCTGTCCCTATGAAAACAAAACACAAAAATTAGATGAATTCATGTTAGCTTCCTATTGTTTGAGTCATACTTTGACTATCAGTCCTAGGTCACACCCACTTTGGAAGTCTAGGCAGACATTTTAAAAGGGGGAGGTTTTTGCTACATTAAGTAAGACTAAAGATATTCATCTCTGTTCACTAACTGTCTAGATGTGGGAAACATCTGGGAAATACACCAGAATTTTCATATAAATTTCCTTCTGTGCTTCTCTTGGGCTGTTCTCAGGAAACTGCTCTATTGCTGGTCTCTGTGGTAAAAATCCTTGTACTCACAACTTTTTTATTTATGTGCCCATCAGCTCCTTCCTTTTATCTTCCTAAGTGCTAAAGGGAAAGAATCACCTTTTCTCAAACTAATGATCTGTGCAAATGTTTTCTTTTTTCAATGAACTTTTGCATATAATCTGAGTAACAGTGTATTACTCTGTTCTCATACTGCTCTGAAGAAATACCTGAGAATAGGTAATTTATAAAGGAAAGAGGTTTAATTGATTAACAGCTTCACATTGCTGGGAAGGTCTCAGGAAACTTACCCAATCATGGTGGAAGGGGAAGCAAACATGTCCTTCTTCACAAGGCAGCAGGAGGGAGAAGTGCCAAGCAAAGGGGTAAAAGCCCTCTTATAAAATCATCAGCTCCAAGAGAACAGCATGTGGGTAACCGCCCCCATGATTCTATTGCCTTCCACCTGGCCTCTCCTATAACATGTGGGGATTATGGGAACTACACTTCAAGATGAGATTTGGGTGGGAACACAGCCAAACCATATCACAAAGATCATCACTAATTAGTGTTGCTTTCTAATATAAATATCCTTAGCTGTAGCTCCTTCAGAAGACACTAGTTCAAGCAAGAAAAGGTGTTTTCTGTCCCTAAAATAAATAAAAAAAAATCTTCTGGGCCCAGTGGCTCACACCTGTAATTCCAGCTACTCCGGAAGCTGAGGTAGGAGGATTGCTTGAACCCAGGAGGCGGAGGTTGTGGTGAGCTGAGATCACGCCATTACACTCCAGCCTGGGTAACAAGAGCGAAGCTCCTTCTCAAAAAAATAAATAAAAAAAATCAGAGAGATCAGTGTCTACAATTGTGAAAACGAGGTGCTGGATAAATCCCCCCTGACCCGCCTTTTAATGAGATACGGTTTCCCTCTTGTCACCCAGGCTGGAGTGCAAGGGTGCGATCTTGGCTCATTGCAACCTCTGCCTCCTTGGTTCAAGTGATTCTCCTGCCTCAGCCTCCCAGGTAGCTGGTTTTACAGGTGTCCACAACCGTGCCCAGCTAATTCTCTTTTTTTTTAACTTTAACTTTAAATTTATTTTTATTTGATTTAAAAAAAAAAAAAAAAATATGGAATGCTTCATGAATTTGGATGTCATCCTTGCGCAAGGGCCATGATGATCTTCTCTGTATCTTTCCAATCTTAGTGTATGTGCTGCCGAAGCGAGCACATGCCCAAGTAATTTTTTAATTTATTTTATTTTATTTTACAGAGAATGGGTTTCACTATGTTGGTCAGGCTAGTCTCGAACCTCTGGCCTCATGATCCACCCACCTCAGCCTTCCAAAGTGCCAGGATTACAGGTGTGGGCCACCATGTTCAACTTAATTTTTGTGTTTGTTTTTTCTTTTTAAAGACGAGCTTTCACCATGTTGGTCAGGCTGATCTTGAACTCCCGACCTAAGATAATCTGCCTGCCTTGGCCTTCAAAGTGCTTAGATTACAGGCGTGAGTCACTACACCTGGCCAATTTTTGTATTTTTATTAGAGACCAGGTTTCACCACGTTGGCCGGCTGGTCTTGAACTCCTGACCGCAGGTGATCCACCCGCCTGTGCCTCACAAAGTGAGGCAAGAGCCTCCATGCCCAGCCCTGCAAATCTTTTAATCTAAAGGCCTTCTGAAAAATTAAGATTATGGCCCGGTGCAGTGGTCATGCCTGTAATCCCAACACTTCGGGAGGCAGAGACATGTGGATCACAAGGTCAGCAGTTCAAGGCCACCCTGACCAACATGGTGAAAGCCTGTCTCTACTAAAATACAAAAATCAGCCAGATATGGTGGTGTGCATCTGTAATCCCAGCTACTCAGGAGGGTGAGGTAGGAGGATCACTTGAACCCAGATGGCGGAGGTTGCAGTGAGCCGAGATCGCTCCACTGCACTCCAGCCTGGGTGACAGAGCAAGAGTCTGTCTCAAAAAAAAGAAGCTTTTATTTGTTTATTTTTTTTACAGAATTGATCTTGCTCTGTCCCTCAGGCTGGAGTGCAGTGGTGCAATCGTAGCTTAATGCAGGCTCCCACTTCTAGGTCTTAAGCAATCCTCCCACCTCAGCTTCCTGAATAGCTAGGACTACAGGTGCACAGCACCACGCCCAACTAAATTTTTGTTGAGATGGGATCTTGTTCTGTCACCCTGACTGGTTTCAAACTCCTAGCCTCAAACGATCTTCCTTTCTCAGTCTCCCAAAATGCTGGGATTACAGGGGTGAGCCAGTGTGCCCGGTCTAAACTTTATTATTTAATTACTTCTTTTTTATGTACTTTTGAGACAGAGTTTTGTTCTTGTTGCCTAGGCTGCAGTACGGTTTCAAGATCTTGGCTCACTGCAACCTCCGCCTCCCATGTTCAAGTGATTCTATTCCCTCAGCCTCCTGAGTAGCTGAGATTACAGGTCCTCGCCACTATACTTAACTAATTTTTTGTATTTTTAGAAGAGACCGGGTTTCATCATGTTGGCCAAGCTGCTTTCGAACTGCTGACCTCAGGTGTTCCACTCACCTCAGTCTCCCAAAGTGCATGTATTATGGGTGTGAGCCCTCACACCCAGCCTTAACTTTATTAATTTTTAAATTTATTTATTAATTTTCTTAAAAGACGGGGTTTCACCGTGTTGGTCAGGCTGGTCTTGAACCCAGAACCTCAGGTGATTCACCCACCTTGGTCTCCAAAGAGCTTGGATTACAGGCATGAGTCACCATGCCCGGCCAACTTTATTTTTAAAACTTATGGAGATTGGGCCGGGCGCTGTGGCTCACACCAGTAATCCTAGCAATTTGGGAGGCCGAAGTGGGTGGATCACCTGAGATCAATAGTTAAAGATCAGCCTGGCAGTCATGGTGAAACCCCATCTTATTAAAAAAAAAAAAAAAATCTGCCGGGCGCTGTGGCTCACGCCGGTAAAAAATCCCAGGACTTTGGGAGGCTGAGGAGGGTGGATCACAAGGTCAAGAGATCGAGACCATCCTGGTCAACATGGTGAAAGCCCGTCTCTACTAAAAATAGAAAAAATTAGCTGGGCATGGTGTCGCGTGCCTGTAATCCCAGCTACTCAGGAGGCTGAGGCAGGAGAATTCCCTGAACCCATGAGGCAGAGGTTGCGGGGAGCCAAGATTGCGCCATTGCACTGTAGCCTGGGTAACAAGAGAGAAGCTCCTTCTCAAAAAAAAAAAAAAAAAAAATCAGTGACATCAGTGTCTACAATTGTAAAAAGGAGGTGCTGGATAAATCCCCTCTAACCCACCTTTTTATGAGATACAGTTTCCTTCTTGTCACCCAGGCTGGAGTGCAATGGTGCGATCTTTGCTCATTGTAACCTCTGCCTCCTTGGTTCAGGCGATTCTCCTGCCTCAGCCTCCCAGGTACATGGGTTTACAGGTGTCCATCACTGTGCCCAGCTAATTTTCTTTTTCTTTTTAACTTCAAATTTAAATTTATTTTTATTTGATCTAAAAAAACAATATATGGAACGCTTCATGAACTTGCATGCCATCCTTGCGCAGGGGCCATGCTAATCTTCTCTGTGTCATTCCAATATTAGTGTATGTGCTGCCGAAGCGAGCACATGCCCAGGTAATGTTTTATTTTATTATTTTATTTTATTTTACAGAGAATGGGTTTCACTATGTTGGTCAGGCTGGTCTCGAACCTCTGGCCTAATGATCCACCCACCTCAGCCATCCAAAGTGCCAGGATTACAGGTGTGGGCCACCGTGTCCAAATTAATTTTGTGGTTTTATTATTATTTTTTTTATGACGAGGTTTCACCATGTTGGTCAGGCTGGTCTTGAACTCCCAACATCAGGTGATCCTCATGCCTTGGCCTCCAAAGTGCTGGGATTATAGGCAAGAGCCTCCATGCCCAGCCTTGTAAATCTTTTAATCTAAAAACCTTCTCAAAAATTAAGATTATGGCCCTGCGCAGTGGGTCATGCTTGTAATCTAAACAGTTTGGGAGGCAGAGACGGGTAGATCACGAGGTCAGCAGTTCACGGCCAGCCTGACCAACATGGTGAAAGTCTGTCTCTCCTAAAATACAAAAATTAGCCAGATATGGTGGTGTGCATCTGTAATCCCAGCTACTCAGGAGGGTGAGGCAGGAGGATCACTTGAACCTGGACGGCGGAGGTTGCAGTGAGCCGAGATCGCGCCAGTGCACTCCAGCCTGGGTAACAAGAGCGAAACTTCGTTTCAAAAAAAAGAAAAAAAATCATCCGGGCGCGGTGGCTCACGCCTGCAGTCCCAGCAATTTTGGAGGCTAAGGCGGGTGGATCACGAGGCTAAGATATCGAGATCATCCTGGTCAACATGGTGAAAGCCCGTATCTACTAAAAATACATAAAATTAGCTGGGCATGGTGGCACCTGTCTGGAATCCCATCTACTCAGAAGGCTGAGGCAGGAGAACTGTCTGAACCCAGGAGGCGGAGGTTGCGGTGAGCACAGATCGTGCCATTGCACTGCAGCCTGGGTAAGAAGAGCAGAACTCCGTCAAATAAATAAATAAATAAATAAATAAATAAATAAATAAATAAATAAATAAATAAATAAATAAATAAATAAATGAAAGAAATCATGCAGGCGTGGTGGCTCACGCCTGTAATTCCAGCTACTTGGGAGGCTGAGGCAGGAGAATTGCTTGAACCCAGGAGGCGGAGGTTGCGGTGAGCCGAGATGGTGCCATTGCACTCCAGCCTGGGTAACAAGAGATAAACTCCTTCTCAAAAAGAGAAAAAAAAAAAATCTTCTGGGTACAGTGACTAAGGCCTGTAATTCCAGCTACTCGGGAGGCTGAGGCAGGAGAATTGTCTGAACCCAGGAGGCGGAGGTTGCGGTGAGCCGAGATCCTGCCATTGCACTCCAGCCTGGGTAACACGAGCGAAACTCCGTCTCAAAAAAAAAAAAAAAAGAAATCTTCAGGGCGCAGTGGCTCACGTCTGCAATCCCAGCACTTTTGGAGGCTAAGACGGGTGGATCACGAGGTCAAGAGATCGAGACCATCCTGGTCAACATGGTGAAAGCCCGTCTCTACTAAAAATACAAAAAATTAGCTGGGCATGGTGGTGCGTGCCTATAATCCCAGCTACTCAGGAGGCTGAGGCAGGAGAATTGCCTGAACCCAGGAGGGGAGGCGGACATTGCAGTGAGGTGAGATCCTGCCATTGCACTCTAGCCTGGGTAACAAGAGCGAAACTCCATCTCAAAAAAAAAGAAAGTGGCAATAAAGAGATGAATGGGCAGCCGAAATTAAATTTTAAAAATGACAGCAAGTGCCCACTGTATCTCCTGGGATACTCTGAGTTGGAGAATGCAGCTGGAATTTCAGGTTGGGCGGGGGCTTCCTACTGTCTCTCCAGATCTAGACCTTTGGGTCTACCTGTGTACACTTAGCCACTGTTTTTTGATTCCAGGCCTGATCTAGCCAGAGAAGAAGAGCCTGAGAGGTGCTGCCTTTTCCATGGGGTGCTTTTACCCAGTCCCAAAAGTATAGCCTGATCAATGTCAATCTCTACCTTTGCGCTAGATGTTTCTCCTTACCTGGAGCCTGGAACACCTGTGCTGAAGAAACTTGGAATTTTTCTTCTAGCGGTCCTTGCTACTGGGGTAGAATGTGCATTTTTCTACTTTATAATCCTTTCTATGTCAAAATTATTATTTTGTTAAATTTAATCATAACATCCACAGCAGGAATATTATAAATGCATTGAATGAAAATTAATTTGCATGCAGTTACAAATTATGAACTAGATGTTTTTTGCTATGAGGGAATATTCCATGGCAGAGCCCCCGTGCAATGGGTTTAATTCGATCTATGTTCTCAGGAGTGAGTTGGCCCCTAAGGGAATACTCATTTATGTCTATTGTTCTGACCTAGTTGTATCTGTGCATTGGTATGCTACAAAAAGGGATCTCTTTGGAGGAAGGAGAATATCGAGCCTGTGAAATGCTTGGTGAAAGAACTGGGGAAGGTTAGAGCTTCACGCTCAGGAAAAAAAAAAAAAAAAGCAGAGTGTGAAAGTCCGAAGGCTTCTATGACTGTTATTAGAAATGTACATGTAGCTTGGAGTTTTGAGACTGGACCTAGGCATCTCTCTGCCTTGCAGATGCTCTGCCTGAGTTTGCTGCCATCCTTTTCCTTTCTGCTTTGCTGTGGTTACATTCAGACAATAAATGCGGTCTGTGCACATGAGGGACAGTGGGTGAGGGAAGGCTGGAAGAGGGCTGTGTCTCCTCCGATAGAGCAGGCAGCAGAAACTTAAGTGAAGAAAGGAAAGAAGTCTGTACCCTTGAGTCCTGCCGCATGACAGAAAATGGAGAGACCGGCTTGAGCTGACCACTCCCTGTGAGACCCCTTCAGGTGTTACCCACACGATACATGGGTTCCGTTGCTTGGCGGGTACCAACCCAATGACCACAACCAAGGAGGATTTAGTAATGGGATTTTATTACTTGTAACGAGTAAGGAGAACACCAGGGTTGGTTCCCAAAGTAGTGCCTCCAAGCTGGGGACTGGGTGAGGCTTTATAAACATAGTGTAATGAGGGTTTGATTGACTGGATCCTGCCATGGGTGATGCCAGAGCTCAATCCAATTGGATTCTGGATCCTGCCATGCAGTGTCTGCTTCTTTTTTTTTGAGACGGAGTTCCGCACTTGTTACCCAGGCTGGCATGCAATGGCGCGATCTCGGCTCACCGCAACCTCCGCCTCCTGGGTTCAGGCAATTCTCCTGCCTCAGCCTCCTGAGTAGCTGGGATTACAGGCACGCGCCACTATGCCCAGCTAATTTTTTATTTTTAGTAGAGACGGGGGTTTCACCATGTTGACCAGGATGGTCTCGATCTCTTGACCTCGTGATCCTCCCGCCTCGGCCTCCCAAAGTGCTGGGATTACAGGCTTGAGCCACCGCGCCCGGCCCGCAGTGTCTGCTTCTTAATTCAGTCCCCACTCCTCAGTCTAAGCACTCGGCCTCCCTCTGTGGTTGCACACTGGTTCATTGGGGCATGCTGGGGTTATGTGACCTGAGGGTCCATGGCAACTGAAAAACAGCTCACAACTTTGTTATGTAAAAGTTGAACCAGATTGGCCTGGTGTGGCTAACGCAGACAGCAGACACCTCTCCAACTGTCCAGCCCCTCAACCTCCACATGTGGAGTCTTACTCCTCACCTCTGGCGTCCGAGCCCGGCATTGACACAGACTCATCCACGCCTATCCGCACGTCACTCAGCTCCTGCGACCTTCCCTGGGCTCCTCCTGCATCCTCGACTGACTGTCTCCATCTCCACGCCTAGCTCCTCTATGTGGCAGAAGGACCCAGGCTGTCTCCAGACCTTTTCTCTTCTCAGTCTATGCTCACGTGCTAGGAAATCTTATCCAGATTCCTTTGCAACCTAAAAATCTTAATTGCTTCCTGACAACTCCCAAATTTCCTTCTCCAGCCAACACCTCACCTGACCTTCATCCTCATGTGTTAAGTTGCGTCCCTGCTCAGATGTCAAACAGGCCCCTCAACTGCACTCATCTAAAAAAAAAAAACCTTTTCATCTTTTTGTGTAATTTTTCCCTTCCCTGGTGTTCTTTCCTTCCGATGCCAGGGACAACAACCTTGGCATACTTGTTTAGTCTTTTTTTTTTCTGTTAGAAAACTCTCCCTTCTACCTTCCAAATGTTTCCATGATCTGGCTATGTTCCACCACCTCCCCAGCACCTCCCAGATCCAAGCCAACTCTCCCTTCCTCCTCCCCTTGCCTTGATCCCCAACGCAGTTGCCAGAGTGATCCTTCCAAAACATCATCAGATCGTGTCATTCCTTTGCTGAGAGTGCCCAGTGTCTTCCAGTCTTATTTAGAATAAGTGTCAGATTTCTAACAGAGGCCGCTGCTAGGTACTGCTGTCTGGGTGGCACATCCCTCCACCCGCCCTTCCCAGCACTCTCTTCACCTAGTTGGCTCCTTTGTACCCACCTCAGGACCTTTGCACAATCTGCTCCCTCACCTGCAGTGTGCTTCCCTGATGATGCTAAGGAGGGTTGTACACCTCCCTCTTGTACCTCCAGCACTGCCCCCACCCCCACCTTATTTTCCTCTAGGTCACCTTGTGACATATGACCAGTTTGCCCTTACAACTGTCTGTTGGTAGTGCTCCTGCACTGGGGTGGGAACCTCATGGAAGCAGGATTTTTGTCTTCTGTGTTCACAAAACTCTCAGTCCAGCACCTAGCCTGGGCTTGGCATTTGGCAGGTGCTCCATAAATATTTTTTGAATGAATGAATGAATAGTCTTATAGGATTTCTGTTCAAGTTCCACTCCCAAATCACTTGGGGAAAAAAAGAAACTTATAAAATGAATGACAATAATAGATGAATTAGAGTCAAAAAAGAAAATTTAGGCTTTACAAAATTCACAGCCACAAACCCAGTGATTAGAAACTGTATGTGGTTATTCATATGTAAAGTGAATAAAACCTGGATTTGTCCCACTCTGAAGGTCAGCAGTGCAGCCTGGAAGTCTCCTGTCCTCCCCACTGCAGGTGGAGAAGCTCCTAAGACTCTGGGGAACATCTGGAAAGGGCTGACGCCTGTAATCCCAGCACTGTTTGAGGCTAAGGCGGGTCGATTACGATGTCAAGAGATCGAGAACATCCTGGTCAACATGCTGAAACCCCGTCTCTACTAAGAATTTTAAAAATTAGCTGGGCATGGTGGGGCGTGTCTGTAATCCCATTTACTCAGGAGGCTGAGGCAGGAGAATTGCCTGAACCCAGGAGGCGGAAGTTGCGGTGAGCCTAGATGGTGACATTGCACTCCAGACTGGGTAACAAGAGAGAAACTGAGTCTCAAAAAAAAAAAAAAATCTTCCTGGCACGGTGGTGATGCCTGTAATTCCAGCTACTCGGGAGGCTGATTCAGGAACCCAGGAGGCAGAGGTTGCGGTGAGCCGAGATCGTGCCATTACCCTCTATCCTGGGTTACAAGAGAGAAACTGCGCCTCAAAAAAAAAAAAAAAAAAAAATTTCCTGGCACGGTGGCTCACGCCTGTAATGCCAGCTACTCGGAAGGCTGAGGCAGGAGAATTGTTTGAACCCAGGAGGTGGAGGTTGCAGTGAGCCGAGATGGTGCCATAGCACTCCAGCCTGGGTAACAAGAGCAAAACTCCGTCTCAAAAAAAAAAAAAAAAAAAAGAAATCATCCAAGCGCCATGGCTCACGCCGGTAATTCCAGCTACTCGGGAGGCTGAGGCAGGAGAGTTGCTTGAACCCAGGAGGCGGAGTTTGCGTTGAGGCGAGATCGTGCCATTGCACTCCAGCCTGGGTAACGAGAGAAACTGCGTCTCAAAAAAAAAAAAAAAAAAAAAAAAAAAAAGCTTTCTGGCGCGGTGGTTCACGCCTGTAATTCCAGCTGCTCGGGAGGCTGAGGCAGGAGAATTGCTTGAATCCAGGAGGCAGAGGTTGCGGTGAGCCGAGATCGTGCCATTGCACTCCAGCCTTGGTAACAAGAGTGAAACTGCGTCCCAAAAAAAAAAATCTTCCGAGTGCAGTGGCTGATGCCTGTAATCCCACCACTGTTTGAGGCTAAGGTGGGTCGATCACGACATCAAGAGATGGAGAATATCCTGGTCAACATGATGAAAGCCCGTCTCTACTAAAAATACAAAAAATTAGCTGGGCATGGTGGTGCGTGCCTATAATCCCAGCTACTCGGGAAGCTGAGGCAGGAGAATTGCCTGAATCCAGGAGGCGGAGGTTGCGGTTAGCTGAGATCACACCACTGCACTCCAGCCTGGGTAACAAGAGCGAAACTCCTTCTAAAAAAAAAAAAAAGAAAAGAAAAAAACAGAGAGATCAGTGTCTACAATTGTAGAACGAGGTGCTGCATAAATCCCCCCTGACCCGCCTTTTTATGAGATACAGTTTCCCTCTTGTCACCCAGGCTGGAGTGCAATGGTGTGATCTTGGCTCATTGCAACCTCTGCCTCCTTGGTTCAAGTGATTCTCCTGCCTCAGTATCCCAAGTAGCTGGGTTTACAGGTGTCCACCACCATGCCCAGCTAATTTTTTTTTTTAACTTTAACTTTAAATTTATTTTTATTTGATTTTTAAAAACAATAGCAACAAAAAAATATGGAACGCTTCATGAATTTGCATGTCATCCTTGCGCAGGGGCCATGCTAATTGTCTCTGTATCTTTCCAATCTTAGTGTATGTGCTGCCGAAGTGATCACATGCCCAGGTAATTCTTTATTTATTTTATTTTCTTTTTTTATACAGAGAATGTGTTTCACTATGTTGATCAGGCTAGTCTCAAACCTCTGGCCTCATGATTCTCCCACCTCAGCCTTAAAAAATACCAGGATTACAGGTGTGGGCCACCGTGTCCAACTTAATTTTTGTGTCTTTTTTTTTTTTAAAAAAACGAGGTTTCACCATGTTGGTCAGGCTGGTCTTGAACTCCCGACCTCAGGTGATCCGCCTGCCTTGCCCTCCAAAGATAACAGGCGTGAGTCAGTATGCCTGGCCAATTTTTGTATTTTTATTAGAGACCAGGTTTCACCACGTTGGCCAGTTGGTCTTCAATTCCTGACCTCAGGTGATCCACCCGCCTGTGCTTAACAAAGTGCTGGGATTATAGGCAAGAGCCTCCATGCCCAGACCTATAAATCTTTTAGTATAAAAACCTTCTGAAAAATTAAGATTATGGCCAGGTACAGTGGGTCACGCCTGTAATCCCAGCACTTTGGGAGGAAGAGATGGGTGGATCACGAGGTCAGCAGTTCAAGGCCAGTCTCACCAACACGCTGAAAGTCTGTCTCTACTAAAATAGAAAAATTAGCCAGATATGGTGGTGTGCATCTGTAATCCCAGCTACTCAGGAGGGTGAGGCAGGAGGATCACTTCAACCTGGATGGTGGAGGTTGCAGTGAGCCGAGATCATGCCACTGCACTCCAGCCTGGGTGACAGAGCAAGAGTCTGTCTGAAAAAAAGGAAGATTATATTTGTTTATATTTTTTTTACAGAATTGATCTTGCTCTGTCCCTCAGGCTGGAGTGCAGTGGTGCAATCGCAGCTTGCTGCAGCCTCCCACTTCTAGGTCTTAAGCAATCTTCCCACTTCAGCTTCCTGAGTAGCCAGGACTACAGGTACACAGCACCATGCCCAGCTAAATTTTTGTAGAGATGGGATCCTGTTCTGTCACTCCGGCTGGTTTCAAACTCCTAGCCTCAAACGATCTTCATTTCTCAGTCTCCAAAAATGCTGGGATTACAGGGGTGAGCCACTGTGCCCGGTCTAAACTTTATTATTTAATCATTACTTTTTTTATTTATTTTTGAGACAGAGTTTTGTTCTTGTTGCCTAGGCTGCAGTATGGTTTCAGGATCTTGGCTCACTGCAACTTCTGCTTCCCAGGTTCAAGTGATTCTCTTCCCTCAGCCTTCTGAGCAGCTGAGACTACAGGTCCTCACCAGCATGCTAAACTAATTTTTTTGTATTTTTAGAAGAGACCGGGTTTCATCACATTGGCCTGGCCGCTTTCAAACTGCTGACCTCACGTGTTTCACTCAACTCAGTCTCCCAAAGTGCATGTGTAATGGCCGTGAGCCCCCACACCCAGCCTTAACTTTATTTATTTATTTTTATTTTTATTTTTATTTTTTGTTTTGGATGTGGAGTTTCGCTCGTTACCCAGGCGGGAGTGCAATGGCACGATCTCGGCTCACCACAACCTCTGCCTCCTGGGTTCAGGCAATTCTCCTGCCTCAGCCTCCTGAGTAGCTGGGATTCCAGGCACGCGCCACCATGCCCAGGTAATTTTTTGTATTGTTACTAGTGATGGTGTTTCACTATGTTGACCAGGATGGTCTCGATCTCTTGACCTCGTGATCCACCTGCCTCGGCCTTCCAAAGTGCTGGGATTACAGGCATGAGCCACTGCGCCCGGCCAACTTTATTTATTTTTTAAGTAATTTATTTATTTTTTAAAAGATGGGGTTTCACCGTGTTGGTCAAGCTGGTATTGAACCCACAACCTCAGGTGATTCGCCCACCTTGGTCTCCAAAGTGCTTCAATTACAGGCATGAGTCACCATGCCCAGGCAACTTTATTTTTAAAAATCAGAGAGATTGGGCCGGGCGCTGTGGCTCACGCCAGTAATCCTAGCAGTTTTGGAGGTAGAAGTGGGTGGATCAGCTGAGGTCGATAAAGATCAGCCTGGCCGTCATGGTGAAACACCGTCTTATTAAAAAAAAAAAAAAAAAAAAAAAAAAAAAAAATTTGCCGGGTCCAGTGTCTCACGCCTGTAATCCCAGCACTTTGGGAGGCTGAGGCGGGTGGATCACGAGGTCAAGAGATCAAGACCATCCTGGTCAACATGGTGAAACCCTGTCTCTAGTAAAAATACAAAACATTAGGTGGTCATGGTGGCGTGTGCCTATAATCCAGCTACTAAGGAGTCTGAGGCAGGAGAATTGCTTGAACACAGGTGGCGGAGGTTGCGGTGAGCCGAGATCGTGCCATTACACTGCAGCCTGGGTAACAAGAGCGAAAATCCGTCTCAAAAAAAATAATAATCATCATCATCCAGGCGCGGTGTCTCATGCCTGTAATTCCAGCTACTCCGCAGGCTGAAGCAGGAGAATTGCTTGAACCCAGGAGGCGGAGTTTGCATTGAGGCGAGATCGTGCCATTGCACTCCAGCCTTGGTAACAAGAGCGAAACTGCGTCTCTAAAAAAATAAAAGAAAAAAAATCTTCCTGGCGCGGTGGCTCACGCCTGTTATTCCAGCTACACGGGAGGCTGAGGCAGGAGAATTGCTTGAACCCAGGAGGTGATGGTTGCGGTGAGCTGAGATCACGCCATTGCACTGCAGCCTGGGTAACAAGAGCGAAACTCCTTCTCAAGAAAAGAAAAAAAAAATCTGGGCACGGTGGCTCACGCCTGTAATTCCAGCTACTCGGGAGGCTGAGGCAGGAGAGTTGCTTGAACCCATGAGGCGGAGGGTGCGGTGTGCCGAGATCGCGCCATTGCACTTCATCCTGGGTAATCAGAGTAAAGCATCTTCTGAAAAAAAAAAAAAAATCAGGGAGATCAGTGTCTACAATTGTCAAAACGAGGTGCTGGATAAATCCCCCCTGACCGGCCTTTTCATGAGATACAGTTTCCCTCTTGTCACCCAGGGTGGAGTGCAATGCTGGGATCTTGGCTCATTGCAACCTCTGCCTCCTTGGTTGAAGCAGTTCTCCTGCCTTAGCCTCCCAAGTAGCTGGGTTTACAGGTGTCCACCACTGTGTCCAGCTAATTTTCTTTTTTTTTTTTTAACTTTAACTTTATTTTTATTTGATTTTTAAGAACAACAAAGAAAATATGGAACGCTTCATGAATTTGCATGTCATCCTTGCGCAGGGGCCATGCAAATCTTCTCTGTATCTTTCCAATCTTAGTGTATGTGCTGCCGAAGCGAGTACATACCCAGGTAATTTTTAAATTTATTTTATTATTATTATTATTATTTTTTACAAAGAATGGATTTCACTATGTTGTTCAAGCTAGTCTCGAACTTCTGGCCTCATGATCCGCCCACCTCAGCATTCCAAAGTGCCAGGATTACAGGTGTGGGCCACCGTGTCCAACTTAATTTTTGTTTTATTTTTAAAGACGAGGTTTCACCATGTTGGTCAGGCTAGTCTTGAACTCCCGACCTCAGGTGATCCGCCTGCCTTGACCTCCAAAGAGTTTGGATTACAGGCCTGAGTCACTAGGCCTGGCCAATTTTTGTATTTTTATTAGAGACCAGGTTTCACCACATTGTCCGGCTAGTCTTGAACCCCTGACCTCAGGTGGTCCACCCCCCTGTGCCTCACAAAGTGCTGGGATTATACGCAAGAGCCTCCATGCCCAGCCTTGTAAATCTTTTAATCTACAAACCTTCTCAAAAATTCAGATTATGGCCCAGCGCGGTGGGTCATGCCTGTAATCCCAACACTTTGGGAGGCAGAGATGGGTGGATCACGAGGTCAGGAGTTCAAGGCCAGCCTGACCAACATGGTGAAAGCCTGTCTCTCCTAAAATACAAAAATTAGCCAGATATGGTGGTGTGCATCTGTAATCCCAGCTACTCAGGAGGGTGAGGCAGGAGGATCACTTGAACCCGGACGCCGGAGGTTGCAGTGAACCGAGATCACACCACTGCACTCCAGCCTGGGTAACAGAGCAAGAGTCTGTCTCAAAAAAAGAAAGATTATATTTGTGTATTTTTTTTTTTTACAGAAATGATCTTGCTCTGTCCCTCTGGCTGGAGTACAGTGGTGCAATCGTAGCTTACTGCAGCCTCCCACTTCTAGGTCTTAAGCAATCTTCCGACCTCAGCTTCCTGAGTAGCTAGGACTACAGGCGCACAGCACCACACCCAGCTAAAGTTTCCTTGAGATGGGATCTTGTTCTGTCACCCTGGCTGGTTTCAAACTCCTAGCCGCAAACGATATTCCTTTCTTAGTCTCCCAAAATGCTGGGATTTCAGGGGTGAGCCAGTGTGCCCAGTCTAAACTTTATTATTTAATTATTTCTTTTTTTATTTACTTTGGAGACAGAGTTTTTTTCTTGTTGCCTGGGCTGCTGTATGGTTTCAGGATCTTGGCTCACTGCAAACTCTGCCTCCCCGGTTCAAATGATTCTCTTCCCTCAGCCTCCTGAGGAGCTGAGATTACAGGTCCTTGCCAAAATGCCCAACAAACTTTTTTGTATTTTTAGAAGAGACGGGTTTCATCATGTTGGCCAGGCTGCTTTGGAACTGCGGACGTCAGGTGTTCCACTCACCTCAGTCTCCCAAAGTCCATGTATAATGGGTGTGAGCCCTCACAACCAGCCTTAACATTATTTATTTTTAAATTTATTTATTTATTTTTTTAAAAGACGGGGTTTCACCGTGTTGGTCAGGCTGGTCTTGAACCCACAACCTCAGGTGATCCGCCCACCTTGGTTTCCAAAGTGCTTGGATTATAGGCATGAGTCACCATGCCCGGTCAACTTTAGTTTTAAAAATCAGAGAGATTGGACCGGATGCTGGGGCTCACACCAGTAATGCTAGCAATTTGGGAGGCCGAAGTGGGTGGATCACCTGAGGTCAATAGTTAAAGATCATCCTGGCCGTCATGGTGAAACCCCATCTTATTAAAAAACAGAAAATCTGCCGAGTGTCATGGCTCACGCCTGTATTCCCAACACTTTGGGAGGCTGAGGCGTGTAGATCACGAGGTGGAGAGATCGAGACAATCCTGGTCAACATGTTGAAAGCCCGTCTCTACTAAAAATATAAAAAATTAGCTGGGCATGGTGGTGTGTGCCTATAATTCCATCTAATCAGGAGACTGAGGCAGGAAAATTGCCTGAACCCAGGAGGAGGAGGTTTCGGTGAGCCGAGATCGTGACATTGTATTCCAGCCTGTGTAACAACAGCGAAACTCCGCCTCAAAAAAACAAAATCATCTGGGCACGGTAGCTCTCTCCTGTAATTCCAGCTACTCGGGAGTCTGAGGCAGGAGAATTGCTTGAACCCAGGAGGCGGAAATTGTGGCGAGCAGAGATTGCGCCATTGCACTCCAGCCCGGGTAACAAGATCGAAACTCCGTCTCAAAAAAAAAAAAAAAAAATTAGCTGGCCATGGTGCTGTATGCCTGTGGTTCCAACTACTCAGGCGGCCAAAGCAGGAGAATCGCTTGAAACTGGGAGGCGGGGGTTGCGGTGGGCCAAGATCGCGCCTTTGCACTCCAGCCTGGGTAACCAGCCAAACTCCGTCTCAAAAAAAAAAAAATTAGCTGGCCGTGGTGGTGCATGCCTGTGGTTCCAGCTACTCAGGAGGCCAAGGCAGGAGAATCGCTTGAACCTGGGAGGCGGGGGTTGCAATGAGCTGAGATGGCACCACTGCACTCCAGCCTGGGAGACAGAGTAAGACTCTGTCTCAAAGAAAACAAAAAAAAGGCCGGGCGTGGTGGATTACGCCTGTAATCCCAGCACTTTGGGAGGCCGAGGTGGGTGGAGCACGAGGTGAAGAGATTGAGACCATCCTGGTCAACATGGTGAAACCCTGTCTCTACTAAAAATACGAAAAATTAGCTGGGCACGGTGGCGTGTGCCTGTAATCCCAGCTACTCAGGAGGCTGAGGCAAGAGAATTGCCTGAACCCGGGAGGCGGAGGTTGCAGTGAGCCGAGATCGCGTCATTGCACTCCAGCCTGGGTAGCAAGAGCGAAACATGGTCTCAAAAAAAAAAAAAAAAAATTAGCTGGCCATGGTGCTGCATGCCTGTGGTTCCAGCTACTCAGGCGGCCAAGGCAGGAGAATCCCTTGAAACTGGGAGGCGGGGATTGCGGTGGGCCGAGATCGCGCCTTTGCACTCCAGCCTGGGTAACGAGCTAAACTCCGCCTCAGAAAAAAAAAAATTAGCTGGCCGTGGTGGTGCATGCCTGTGGTTCCAGCTACTCAGGAGGCCAAGGCAGGAGAATGGCTTGACCTGGGAGGCGGGGGTGGCAATGAACCGAGATCGCACCACTGCACTCCAGCCTGAAAAAAAAAAAAAAAAAAAAAAAAGAGCAGAGTTTTGCTCTTGTTACCCAGGGTGGAGTCCAATGGCGCGATCTTGGCTCGTCGCAACCTCCGCCTCCCGGGTTGAGGCAATTCTCCTGCCTCAGCCTCCTGAGTAGCTGGGATTACAGGCACTCGCCACCGTGCCCAGGTAATTTTTTGTATCTTTAGTAGAGACGGGATTTCACCATGTTGACCAGGATGGTCTCGATCTCTTGACCTCGTGATCCACCGGACTCCGCCTCTCAAAGTGCTGGGATTACAGGCGTGAGCCACGACCCTCGGCCTTTTTTTTTTTTTTTGAGACAGAGTCTTACTCTGTCCCCCAGGCTGGAGTGCAGTGGTGCGATCTCAGCTCAGTGCAACCGCCGCCTCCCAGGTTCAAGCGATTCTCCTGCCTTGGCCTCCTAATTAGCTGGAACCACAGGCATGCAACACCATGGCCAGCTTATTATTGTTTTGTTTTGCTT